>NC_090269.1:258204523-258860461 GCF_040414725.1 Anabrus simplex
AAAAACTTGAGATAATTGTCACTTTGGTTGATTTACATAGAAATGAGCGTTATTGCGCTTGACAGCTACAAACATATGATCTCAACAATACCATAGTCTAGCCTCGCTGAGGCAGCAGTTTCTTATGGCGCAATAAAAACTACACCTCACATAAAAGTGTCCATGCACCATTGTCCTAATGCGGGCTTATCCATTGCACAATAGTCACTGTTTCCAAATGGAACTAACACAAGGGAAAATTTACACTCTCAAATGAATATAGAGGGTAATACTAGCCCATAGTACATGGCCTTAATGGCAAAAAGAAAGGTTGCATATTACCGGCCATAAACAACATTCAAGTAGGCGAAACTTTTGGACTTTGCAAGAAACAGTTAAAAACCCTAAGTGGGGTTATTGTCCAATAATACAAAGGGTAATTTTATACTACACCGGGGTGACTAAATGAGAAACATTAGTGCCGAAATGATTTACGAAAGTTAGAGGTTTTGAAAACTTTAGTCACCCCAGTCAAGGTTGAATGGGATACGGTAGAGGGTCATCACTCTTCGTTCCTTTGCATTGCGTATTCCCAGTAGGGAGTAGAGCAGAGTCCTCATACTTGCCGAAATTCTACATTTAAACCACCAATTTTACAAAATTACATTAAAAGAAAAGAGATTGAAACCTTCCCCTCAAAGTACCCGCCGGAACCAACACATGTCGAGGTAAAATCTGCCATTACCTTGAGCAGCTGGATCTTCCTCAGCAGGCCTCGCCCCTGTCTCCCTACGTTACGTCGCACTCCCCAAACACTGGAGCAATTCAGACAAGACGATCCTAAAGTGCCCTGCTTTTATAGTACCACAAGGGGAAGATTCCAGAACTCTTTACTGATAGGCTGGATTCCTATACACACCCCCGATTTTAATTTTAATTTTAATTTACAAGTTTCTGATAGGTTGATTACAGTCGACGAGGGATCAGCTGAAGTGTTGATAATTTCGGAATTAAAAAAAAAATCCTCCAAATCAGGTTTACAAACTTCAAAAATAAAGATTACTCTATGAAATATTTAAAGATTAGCCCGCGAGAGGGAGCAAATAAAGCGATGGTAGAGACATCTAACTGCAGAAGACAAAAGTTTCTGGGAGTTCACGAGTTGAAGTTTGTTTATATAGTTGGCCGTAGGGAAGACGCGTAGTTTAACTAGCTGGGAAAGGTGTACCCCTGGTACTATTATTATTATTATTATTATTATTATTATTATTATTATTATTATTATTATTATTATTATTATTATTATTATTATTATTATTATTATTATTATTATTACTCCCAAGTGGCAAAGGTAGAAAGACAGTTTTGTAACTTTATAAAGAATAGGAAGAGCCATCACCGGCGAAAGGTCTCCTTCGTCTCAAAGAATGTCATGTCAGAGGGTGCAAAGAGAGAAACCACGACACACAGAGATGAAGTAGCGGTCTTGCAATACAAAGTAATAATGTTATCGGGTTTGCGTCGCACTAACTGCTTTTGCGATTTTCGTAGATGCCGAGGTGTCGGAATATTGTCCTGTAGGAGTTATTTCACGTGCCGGTAAATCTACCGACCCGAGATTGACGTATTTGACCACCTTCAAATTCCACCGGACTGAGCCAGGATCGAACCTGCCAAGTTGAGTTCAGAAGGCGAGCGTTCCACCACCTGAACTACTCAGCCCTGCAACGAGAATTGGCTTGGCAAGTAGAAACTCTTTTGATTTCCGTGATTGCATCATGGTTTAGTGCAATTTATGAGTTACTAAGAGCTCATGTAAAACACATTTCCATGTCATATGTTGAGACGTCAGTGATGAAGTCATAGTCAGTAAGGTGTGGTCGGGAATAGATATGCAAATGTATCTGTTCTGCGAACTTCACAATGTCGTATTATGCAGCTCTGGTAAAGCTGTTTCTTGTTTAGATTATCGTGTATTAGTGAAAAAACGGCCATGTCATGCTCCACAATCGTAATTGATTCGACGCGTCCTCTTAAACATGCTTCTTTAATGTGAATTCTATGACGGAATTTTGTAACTTTCGCGGATTTAGAGGACGGTTGCCCAGTTGTATATTCTCTTAAAATAGTAATCACCATCAACAGCAGTGCCTCTCACCTCTGATTTTTATTCCTACTTAGACACTCACCAATAGTACACAAAATAAATAAATAAATAAATAAATAAATAAATAAATAAATAAATAAATAAATAAATAAATAAATAAATAAATAAATAAATAAATAAATAAATAAATAAATAAATAAATAAATAATTTTTTCTTGGTCTTTTTTTACCAACACAGCTTCTGAATCTTACTCAGGTTTAAGGCAGGATGCCCTTTCTGACGCCAACCCTATGTGGACGGATATATTCAGTACTTCGCTATTCTGAGTGGTTGGTAATGTGGTGAGTTGTATGTAGATGAAGAGAAGTATGTTACCATGAACACAAACCTAAGACCCATGCTCAGTTAAAATCACGGACTGACTGGGAATCGAATTAGGTACCCTCTGAACCGAAGTCCAGTACGCTGACCAGCCCAGAAGCTAGACAAATAATTAAATAAATACGCAGATAAGTCAATTAAATAAGTACATTGTTAGGGATTGTAGTCCGGGACACCGAACCTATAAATTTAACTATGTTGGGTTTTATAAAAGTGACGTTGGTTACACCAGCTCAAGGTGGTACAGATATTCTGCTTGGATCAAAATATTGGTCAGTATCCAAGCCTCTCAGTCGAGTGCGTCGTGGTGAAAATAAGAACCGTCCCTGGAGTACGGGCTGCCTACCCTGTACAGCAACAGCGTTTCTCGTTTACTCCTAAAAGATTTGCAGCGAAGGACACATATGTCTTGTTATCGGTGGATACAACGATGAGGCTAAAAAATAGCATTGCTCATTGTTTGTGTCTGCGGACGACAATCGGTCATTTCATAACTGTTCAGATATCTGTTGTTATACTGGTCAATTGTACGAGAATACAATTACGTAGTTTCAAGCCTGTGCGCAACATAAAGGCTTCGTTATAGCTTACAAATAGTATATTATTTATACGGTATTACGTAGCCGAGCACACGACACGCAGATACTGCGCGTCCTTGCTGTAGGGTAGGCAACCCATCGCGCATGGACGAGGGTGTCGCTTGATGCCATATAGGGTTTATGAGGCACCTACCGTATACAAAGGACGTTTGTCACTCGAATATTTCTATTTGTTCTCACCACAGTTGTTACATAATAAGTGGTGAGAGTACAAGAAAGAAGTAATTGGGATGAATTACAGTTGTATATATGTTGGGTATTCAGCCCGAAGGTTGGTTTGATCCTCCACAGCTCCGCCAACAGCTGTCATGAATAGCCTAGGCGTCACTGAAGAGGCGTACTAGGGATATGAGGAGTGAGGTAGTTGAATTACAGTTACCTGAGATTCAATTACAATTATAGCTTACCTTTTCAACACGTAATCACTAAAATTACAATTACAGTTACTTTGTAGAAAGCTCGTCTTAACATGAAGAGTGCCACGGCGGTCACCGGTGACTATTTATCGATTTCCTGCTAGGCCATGGATGTTCACTTGCAGGGGGGTAAAAATGAAGTTTCGGCCCACAGAGCAATTTAAAAAAATGGCATCCAACTTGTTGAGGAAATCACTGACCATTCTTTTTTGCACGAGGCTGTAACAATACAGTACCAAAGTTTGCTACGAAAATAAGTTATTCATTTTGTGTGTGGAGTTTTTTTGTTTATCATAGAGACATTAAGTGACTATTATCACTGGGTGACACTAAACACGATAGCTTCTAACATTCGAAGTGATATTTTCCCATCATTTCTATTTTAGTTAATAACTTGCACAGTTTCAAATAATTTGCCATTTACTTTACAAATCAGATAATTGGTCCTTCAAAATCCCAATCGCTAAGCTTCGACCTGTTTGAGGGAATACATTTTTGCATTTGCTGAAAAGACGCTCTACAGGAACACGTGAAGAAATAAAAAACCAACAAACCCTACAGCGGAACCGTCCCGAAAGGCCATAGCCTACCAAGCGACCGCTGATAATCCCGAAGGCCTACAGATTACGAGGTGTCGTGTGGTCAGCACGGCGAATTCTCTCGGCCGTTAATCTTGACTTTGTAAACCAGGGCTGCTATCTCACCGTGAGGTAGCTCCTCATTTTTAATCACGTGGGGTGAGTGGATCTCAAACCAGCCCTCAGATCTAGGTAAAAGTCCATGTTTTGAACGGGAATCGAACCCGACTAGAAGAAATACCTGTGTTTAATTTTAAGAACATCACTGGGATAAGTATGATGTGTTTGGAAGTACTGGAAAGATAAGTACCTCATCCAGAACTGGTAAAGCTACTGGTTCTGCTGTAATTGAACTGAAAACGTTATCTCCATCATGTACTTTTTCCCGTTTCTACTTCCGTGTGATGTGTATAAATTATTAGAAAATAACGATTTCGAATATGTAACGAATAAAATGTTATTTCAAGATGAAAATTACGCGTAAAAATCACTTTTTGAAAAAGTAAGAATTACTGAATATATAATCGTTACAAGTAATATTACTTTTAATCAATTACTTCCCTCCCTGATTATAATCAATACAAGTGCAATAAAATAGCCTTAATTTATTTTTGAACTTTTCAGACATTCTAGGATGTTTATATTGATGTCCCCTACGTCCCTGATACTTTGTGGGCTCTAAACCGAACGTTTGAGCTGATACCTCTTCTTAGGGTACCGATAGCGGTTTGCAAATTGACACGAATAGTTTTCTGATGAAGGGCTAAGGACTGATTTTTATTTTTTACAATTTGCTTTACGTCGCACCGACACAGACAGGTCTTATGGCGACGATGGGACGGGAAGGAGCTAGAAATGGGAAGAAGTGGCCGTGGCCTTAATTGCCTTAATTGCCTGCTGCTGACAGTGGAGTTCGAACCAACTAACTCCCGAATACTGGATACTGGCCATACTTAAGCGTAAGGACTGTTGACTCAAGGGCAATTTTCATTATCCTACCCGACTACAGTCTTTCACGCGAATATCTCACGGCTCGGTATAATTAATGTCAGGGCCCTGCACTGGACTGCGGCCTGGCGGTTGAAATACACTGCTTTAGGCCGCCCAATTTATTGAGCTGTATGTACCTGCAGCACGTGGTGCATAGGCCTACATGTACACAAACCTTTAGTATGAACAACAACAGTTTATACTTCTTTTTTTCTATTGTCTATATTCCTTCAGAAGCCCCTAACATAGAAGTGCGGTGTATTAACCCTAGGGCCCCTTTCTCCCACTTGTCTCACGTTCAGTCCCTTCACCTTCTCTATCCGATCCCCATAGCGTTAGATTTGTTTCGATTCCTAGAACATTTTCATTTTCACGCCTTTCATGTCCATTCTCTTTTTAAAGATACCTTCATACTTCTAACAGTCGGGACTTCTTGTCTTTATTATTAACATTAGGGAGGCGGGGTATCTCGTTGCACTTTGAATTAAAACAATCATCACCACTATCCATTGATTGTACTTTCTTTGTAAATTCAGTCGTCTCCTGCACAATTATCTTACTCATTGTTTGAATTGTATTCCCATTTTCTGCATGTTGCCTTGTTTTCTCTTCCAAACAAACACAGAAAGGAAATAATGATTTTCCTAGAATTATTTTGTCTTTACCGTGCCCCCATTTTTCCCGAGCTAAGCCCAGCCATCGAGCGATGAGTCCCAAGGTGGACCGTTCGTTCGTTGGCTATCACTTTCTAGAGGCATTTAAGGGTTGTAAGGATTGATGACCAAGCAGGATGAAAAGAAATATTAAAACAACACTCTGACATTTATTCACATAAGCAATTAAACAACAAAATATTCTTGCTAATATTTTCTTTAACATAACAGAGCTTTCATAATATCGGGTTTCTTCCTCGATTTAGAGTGACTTGTGTTCATATCTCCAGCTCTACTGTGCTGTAAATGAAACCAAAGAAGTAATTAGGCCACCTGCCTTTTTAAACCAAACATTTGACTGAAAGAACTAAATAAACATGTGTTCAAAGTTTCACCAATTTAAGGTTGCCTCAACACGTGGCATTTACTATGTACACAACTGAATTAGTCATTTACAATATTTAATAATGGTTAACGACACTAACATGAACTTCAGTAGCAAAGAAAACTGTTTCTAAAATTCTCAAAATTAATTAATTATCTCGATTATTATTATTATCATTCAATTAACCTGTTTCATTGTAACACGATCGTGTTCTTACTAATTCTCCACCGCATCATTTATTTAATGTTCATCATTAATATTTCAGAGTAATGATTTTTGATTAGTTATTAATGACTTATTTTACAATGTTTCAAAGCAATCATGCGGCTGACAAATTTCTACCTTTAATCTTTGCATTTCATTTCTATTCAAATTAATCTTAAAGTATTTCAGATTTTTAGAAATTTACATTACCAACGTGTGAGCTAGTTAAATAAATTTTGTTACAAATCGAGTGCCTTTACAAAGTAACGAGATGATCTTTCCTTTTAAATCTCGCAAAAAAAAATTAAATTCCTTCCTAGTCTTCCTTGACTTAATTTAATTAAACTTTCCCTTAAGGGCATGAAATTATTTCTTAAGGCAACACACAACGATGAATGTGATCCGCGTCACGGCGAGTGCGCGACCAGATCAAAATTAAATGAAATAAACATGGCACAAGAGAAATATACACATTTACACACACATTCACACTAGGGAAACACGTTTTATGTACACTATTTACAACGAATCCTGACATGGCAATTTTAGTTATGATTTTTATCAATGGTCGGGACGCGTAATGTCTCGCAAAAATAATTCGTGTACAGAAATTCTCTTACATTAATGGTGGCTAGTGATCGAAGTCATGAGTATCACTTGATAGAAATACATTTCACATATCAGCGCAAGTTCATCTAATTCATGAGATTATAATGGAAGATTCTAGTAAAATCCATAAGCACTACCATCATGTGGGCTACAGGTTGAATTTACCGCAAGCGTGAGCCTTACTCGCATTATTTTTACTTCCTACCTGTGAAATACACTCACAAACACGTGCCCCACTAATTATAATCTATCTTGCGTTCCAAATACACAAGAATAAATCAATATTACCACTAATTCATCATTTACTCAATTATGCAACAAATATCCCTCAGGATAGGCCATATTCCAGACCCTTCATGAACAGAGCACATTCTATCTCACATTTAGGAATTCTACAGTAGTTTTATGGCTCACGAGCGTTTACTTCTGTTTTACCCGATCTTTAATCAACATTATTATTATTTAAGCGATTATTACATCTACTGATTCTCCTGGAATGTCGAAAAATTAGATGACTTCATCATAAAAAAAACAAGTGATTTTAAAGACACTAGGTTCGACCCTATTCACTCAAAATGTACACGCACATTTTCCGTCCGGTAACTTTCAATATTATAAATAAAGTAGATTTATCGTGTGGTCAGTGATTATTAAACTTAAGCTCCTTAAGCATGGGAAGTCAGTCAAAGACAACCTACATGTCTATTCTAATAGATTTCAAAATTTCATTCACACGTACCTAGTCTACCATGACACCTTAAGAAGTAGGAAAATGAAACATTTCTAACTACAGCAAACTGATAGATCTACGACTTAAGAAGAAAGATCTCTAGTTGTACAGAAGATAGGACAGATAAATTAAATTAAAGAGGTACTCAAGTTTTTGTAGAGTTCGATTCCCGTCGACAGTCAGTTATTTCAGCATACTCCGGCCAGTCTTCTTCCAATTACCAGAGACGCCTTACATTTTTACAGGTCCATGGAGGCTCTGCGATGGATGTCCCTCGATGAAATGATGTTGGTAGTTGCGGAGTTCTTCATCTTGAGATCTTCAATTCCAAGACGTCTTCGTTGATTGCTGGTCACAAGCTGTAACTGAGATGACAAAATTAAGTATTTTGAACAGGCACACGCAGAATACAAACAGCTCGTCTACACTGTCACACTTAACTTGGCTCCTAGACGTTTTTATTCCACAGAATTCACTAATTATCAGACTAAATTCTGGTAGAACGGGCGTCGACTTGTCTTGAAATTTCTCCTTCCACGTGGTCCGATGAGGTGATGTCTCACGCAGCGAACAAGCATTAAGAAGAGCGTAAAGCGAAGAGCATTAAGCATTAAGAAGAGAGCGATTCACTCGAAGCAAGGCCTTATATAATAATTAGCCCAGGGAGGCGTGTTCTTCAGCGAGTACGGTAATTGGCTGATGATCACCTTTAATTTGCGCAGACTATTCCAGAAACAGGCTGAGTCGCGCGTGCGAAGGTAGTCACGTGGTTAGCTATAACCTTGACACAGTCCTGCCGGTGACGTATCGCACCCCTCTGAACGACAAAAAAAAACTCGTTCACGGCTCGCCACAAGTTCCCAAGTGATGTGTTGCAGCTTCAAGCAGACAATAAAATCTTTGCTTTCCACTTGTTAAAATATTCATAAAATCGCCAATTTTCACGGGGACATCTCTCCCTTGGTTGGAATATAATTTCGTTGTAGATGAAATTATTACATAACAGTGTCCATTACTATTGTTCCGGAAAATTGGTTGTTGAATCACCTGGTAGTAACTTAGTTGAGCTCGTGATAGGTGTGAGACTCGGAGTTCCTCGTTCCGCTCCTGGCATCCAGTAGCCTAGTCTTTCCATACAGGGTGTTCCTCAAGTTTTATTTCCATCTTCAGTAACTTATTTTTCCCTTTTAACAGACGGTTACACGGTGTCAGCTAGTGGTGTAGGTGTTCGGTAGAGTCTTAAATTAGCGGCATTGTGGACAGCTTCGTAAGATTTATCCAAACTTTGTATTTTATAGGAGTTGTTGCCAAAGACTTTAATGATCTTGTAGGGTCCCACAAACAAGGGTGCAAATTTAGCATAAAATTTGCTCGTAGGCTCGGACACAGCTGGTCTCCTCAATAATACGTATTCGTTTAATCGGAGAGGTCGGTGAAATCTCCTCCCTTGAACTCTTCGGTTACGTCTCTCAGCGTGGCGTCTCAGTGATTCCGTTGCCTTCTCAATGTTTTCCTGGGGAGTAGGTCTTATGGTTCCAGGACACTGAATGATGTGATCCCAAGATCTCACAGGGTAATTATTAAAATGAAGTACTGATGGAATTTGGGAGGTAGCTTCGTGAATAGTGCCATTAGAACATTCCATAATAATCGGAAGTACATCTACCCATTTCCAATGAGCATTCCCGCAGAATATTCTACAGAACTTGGCCAGCTCTTGCATTACACGTTCCGCTGGATTACTGGACGGATGTCTCACGGAATTTAGTACATGTTTGATGCCCAGTTGGGTCATGGCTTGTTTAAATTCGGCCGAGGTGAATTGTGGTCCGTGGTCTGTCAGAATGGCCTGAGGCTTTCCCATGTGAGGAATTATATTCCGGGTGATTCTCCACAGAACGGCTTTAGTAGTGGCCTTCTGGATTGGATATAACGTCACGTATTTGGAAAACACATCGATGGTGACAACCACATGACGGTTCCCTCGCTTAGAATTTGGAATCTGACCGAACAAGTCCATTGCGTAAAGTTCTTTCGGAGCAGATGGCAAAATAGGAATGGGACTTTGCTGTAATAAATGAGAGCTTGGTTTGACTCTCTGACAAGTGTCACATGTCCTGACGACATCATTTACAAAGGTTCTCAATCCTTCCCATGTGAATGATTCTAATATCGTGGCAACAGTCTTATCTACTCCACCATGACCTGTAATTCTATGGACGTGCCAAGTAAGAAGTTCCCGTAGCTTCGGTGGTATAACAGCTCGTAGTTTCGTCCTAGCAGAGTCAATGAACTTATACAAGGTTCCATTGATATAACGGAAGTTCCTAGCTTGTCTCTTTATTTTCCGAAATCCTGGCTCATTTGGGGTAAGTTTGTCTTCGAGACAGTCAATGATAGGCCGTAACTTAGGGTCCCGCTTCTGTGCCTGTCGAAGGTAACCAAGTTTGCGTAGGAACTCGTGGTCTTCCTGTATTAACGTTATCTGATGTATCTCTGCGACTTCAGAATTAGGGTTTCGACTCAGGCAGTCGGCTAACAAGTTGTTCTTCCCGGAGCAATGTTCTAATTGGAGGTTAAATTGTTGTACAAAGAGTGTCCATCTGAAAACTCGTTCGGAAGCCATAGTTGTTTTTAACATGAAAGTTAATGCACGATGGTCAGTCCTGACAATGATGGGAAATCCGTAAATTAATTTCTGCCAGTATTTGAGAGCGTAGACTATGGATAACATTTCCAGTTCAGTTACGGAGTAATGTTTTTCGTGCTTCCTTATCTTCCTGCTAACGAAAGCCAAGTATGTCCTGTTTTCAGGGTTCTCCTTGTCTTCTTGGAAAAGAACGGCTCCTATCCCAATGTTTGAGGCATCAGTTTGTAGAATGAAGGGCCTAGTAAAGTCAGGATATCCCAGCTTAACGTTGTTTACGAGCATTTCTTTCGTCTTAGCGAAGGCTTGGTCACATTCGGCGCTCCACTTCCATCTATTGCCCTTCTTTAGGAGATCCTGCAATGGAGCAACTGTCTGAGTGTAGTTAGGACAGTGGTTCGAAAAGAACTGGGCCATTCCCAAGAATTGTCGGACCTGTTTCACTCTCACAGGCTTAGGAAAATTACTAATGGCTTCGATTTTGACTGGGTTGGGTTTCACGCCATCGCCGTCTATGATGTGTCCCAGAAATAAAATCTCGGACTTGCAAAAGTGAGACTTCTTCAGGTTCACGTGGAAGCCAGCGTCGGATAAATTCTTAAGGAGTTTCTCCAATTTAACGAGGTGTTCCTCTAACGTTTCACTCGCTAGGAGGAGATCATCAACATACCTCGTTGTGAAGGCTTTAACCTCGTCGGTTAGGCATCTTTCGAGTGCTCGGATAAGCGCGCAGCCAGCGTTACGGATTCCGAAGGGTAGCCTGCAGAAAACATAGGTTTGCTGGTCGTATATGAAGCCTGTCAATAGCCTGGATTTTTCTTCAAGCAGAATATGGAAGTAGGATGACGTAAAATCAACAGAAGAGAAGTATCTCATACCCCTGAATTTTCTAATGACGTCTTTGATCGTCGGAGGCTGATCATTCTCCGGAATTAGCTTTTCGTTCACGGATCGAGCGTCTAAACACACGCGCAGCGATCCGTCTGGCTTAGACACGACTACTAAAGGGTTAATGAATGGACTGCTAGCTTTCATGACGATTCCATCCCTCTCCATTTCTTCAATAATCTTGCCGACTCTGGAGTAAAATTTTTCCGGTATCGGATACGGCTTCTTCTTGAAGGGTAGCCAGTCTGTCACAAGAAGTGAGTATTGAAAGTTGGGAATAAGACCTGGTTTGGAATCGAACAAGTTCTTATATTTCAGTAGCAAATTCTGCAGCTGAATCTGTTCTTTTTCCGTACCCATGGCTTGTCTTGATTTCTCAAAAATGAGATCGAAGGGGTGTATGTCGTTATCGCCTTCTTCTAATACTTTATCCATGGCCATTAAAATTTCCTCAGAGGCCTCATGGTCTTCGGTTTCCCTCGGAAATAAGGCGTCTGTTTCCCCGCAATAAGCAGATGGGTCGTTTACATCGGAAGGGTTTAGCATGGCAGTCTCGGAAAAATCCGCCTTCCTGAATTGAATGGAGTTTGACTGCATGTCAATCATGGCTTGGTAAGTCATTAGGAAGTCTGCACCCAAGATAATATTAAATTTAATGTTGGACATGGCTAAGAATACTTGAGGAAATATCGTCCGTCCAATTTCAACATCCAACAATGTCTGTTGTTTACACATGACAGACTTGTCCGGTATTATGCCTTTAATTTTTACGTGAGATACCGGTATGACGGGTATATCATTTCGGTCCCTCAGGTCTCTCAAAAATGCCGTCGAAATGACGCTAATCGTCGATCCAGTATCTATGAGACATTTTACGTGAACATTGCAGATTCGTGCTGAAATGATGGGTAATGTCGATGG
This sequence comes from Anabrus simplex, assembly GCF_040414725.1. NCBI lineage: Eukaryota > Metazoa > Arthropoda > Insecta > Orthoptera > Tettigoniidae > Anabrus > Anabrus simplex. The sequence goes on from NC_090269.1 coordinate 258,216,612, forward strand.
TATTTCGCTGTTACGCTGACCAACCTCATCCAGCAAGTCTTCGGGCTTGGTAGTCCATGAGTCGACCTGTACCACGATCCATTCTTGAAATTTAGTGATTTTGCCTTCAGGATTCAGGCTATCTCCTCTTACTGGAGATGGAGTTTTTTTTTGTCAGCACCTTGGCTGTGCTCCTGACTCGAGTTGTTATGTTGGCTTCCCCGAGCCTTGGCCTCTTGGTATTGAAGGCTTTCCGCTCCCACGATATCAGGGTTGGTATCCTGGGTTTGGATCGCTCTTCGCCATCGTTCGTTTTCCTGCGTCGAGTTTTGAAGGTCTTTTAAATATTTTTCCTTTTCTTCTTCTCGCCAGTCTCTCCTTCCTCTTGAGTGGCGGAAGTCCTGGTTTCGCTTCCAGCTCCTTCGGTAATCTGAGTATGGACGCTTCCTCTCGTTACGTCTGGAATATTCCCAGTTTCTAATGGGTCTATTTCTGCGTACGGGCGATCGATCACGAGGTGAATCTTGCCCTCCAGGGTTACGTTTCCACGTTCTCCCTTGGTTGACTGATTTCGATTCTTCCTCCTTATTCGTTGTTACCTGATGGATCTGAGGTTCCGAGTTTCGTCCCTGACGAACTGGTTCTTTGGACGTCATGTCTAATTGTCTTAACAACGCCTCAGCCTGAATTGCAGATTGCGTATTTGAGGCTATCATGATCCTCTGCACATCTGGTGGTAACTGTCGGGTGATCAACTTAACCAACTCAGGTTCTGATGGCGGTGAGTCTAGTTCCCTTAATTTTCTTAATTGGCTGGACAGGAAGTCCGCATATCTCGTGGGCGTAGATGATGCATATTTCCTGGCGTATAACTCCGTCCTAAGGTTGTATTGGACGTCGCTATTCCAGTACTTCTCCAGGAATGCTTTCTTGAAACTTTCGAAATCGTCAAACGAAAATCGAAATGCGACAAACCAGGTATAAACTGAGTCTTCCAGGAATTTTTCGGTGACTCTTAACTGCCTTTCTGGTGGAATTTTCGCATCGCGAAAGTAATCCTGCAGTTCCCGAATAAAGCCTTTCGGAGTCACGTTTCCTCTAACGTTATTGAATTTCTTGGGTTGGTCTTCGTGAAGACGAATTATATTCACTATTTGCGTCTGGCCGGTTGTATTCATTTGAGACGCATTTACTGTCGGCTCTGAAGAAATGTCAATTGTATTCGCAGCGCCTGTCCCTGCAGTTGCAAGTGGAGTTGACGTCAGACCCGTGCCGGTTACACGTTGCTCCAGTAATGCCTGCTTCTCTAGCAATGAGTTGGTGACCTTGCTAGTGTTCTCGTTCTGGATTTTCAGGAGATGCATTTCATGTACAAGCTCCTTAATTCCATCCGTGTACTCCTTTCGAATCCCTTCGGTTTCAGTTTTTGACTCAGTCGTGACCTTGTGTATGGCATTCATCAGGGTGGTTTTGATGGTTTTTATTTCGCCCCAACTATCCTCAAGCGACTCGTGGATATAATCCATCCGTTCCGAGGTATCGACTTGGGATGTCTCGATTTTGTCGAGAATGCCCTTTTCGACTTGTTGTAGTTTCTCGTTTAATCCAATGAATTTCTTCGCCCAAGCCGTTTTCGTAACCTTAAGGTCCTCTGAATTTGTGTCAATCTTTTCCTCAATATTCAGGAATGATTGTTCAACTTCGCCCTTGTATTTGTCGATTCCAGTTAATATGTCCTGTTGAACGTTCGCCAGTCGTTCACTGAATTCATTGGACATGCCCGCCATAGACTTGGCAATGTTTTCGTTTACCTCCTTTTTCATAGTAGCGAAATCATTCTTGACTATTACGAGCTCGCTCTGCATTGAGGCTAGCTTGCCGTTAAAAAGTTTAATGTCCGAACATATTTTTCCTAAACCTTCTTCAGTTTGGTTTTTAATGTCCGTCAACTTTTCTTCAATAGCTTCCCCGAGAGATTTTTCGAGGTTTATTTGTGCGTCACTGAGATCACTAAGTCCTTTTTCTAAGTGTACCTGAGTGTCACTAAGTTTTCTCTCTAGGTTTTTCTCTAGGTTAGCTTGACTATTATTGAGTTCAAAGAGTCCTTTCTCTAGGTTCACCTGACTTTCACTAAGTTTTTCCTCTAAGTGAGCCTGATTTTCATTAAGTTTTTCCTCTAAGGTTTTCTCTAAGTTAGCTTGACTAATGTTCAGGTTGGCATTAATCCTCTCCTCCATAGCCAACAACATCTGCCTTAAGTCCTCCATAGTTACAATTATTCATTAAATGGCTATTCTGGTATTGGAAGAATTCTAACCGGACTACTGAAATATTGGGAATCGAACTCTATCAAATTTGTGAAGGCACCGATTTGTCGATATCATGAAAGTTCCAAATTTTCACCAATATCGGTCGCAATTATGAGTCTAACTTTAATTAATTATCATCGCAGCAAATTCAAATTTCTAATTACCAGCAAGAATTTGTTTTTAACAATATTCATACAAGTTACATTTAACATGTGCTTATGTTAGCCACAAGAATTTGGGCGAATAAATGTGTCAGAGTCAGCCTAATTTTAATTGGTCATCTGATCTTGTCAATGTCATAAACACTGGACAGCACAAGATCATTTTCGAGCTTGGATAAGCCAATCTCGAGCCCCACGCTTGGATTAAGCCATCTTAAATGCCCCCATTTTTCCCGAGCTAAGCCCAGCCATCGAGCGATGAGTCCCAAGGTGGACCGTTCGTTCGTTGGCTATCACTTTCTAGAGGCATTTAAGGGTTGTAAGGATTGATGACCAAGCAGGATGAAAAGAAATATTAAAACAACACTCTGACATTTATTCACATAAGCAATTAAACAACAAAATATTCTTGCTAATATTTTCTTTAACATAACAGAGCTTTCATAATATCGGGTTTCTTCCTCGATTTAGAGTGACTTGTGTTCATATCTCCAGCTCTACTGTGCTGTAAATGAAACCAAAGAAGTAATTAGGCCACCTGCCTTTTTAAACCAAACATTTGACTGAAAGAACTAAATAAACATGTGTTCAAAGTTTCACCAATTTAAGGTTGCCTCAACACGTGGCATTTACTATGTACACAACTGAATTAGTCATTTACAATATTTAATAATGGTTAACGACACTAACATGAACTTCAGTAGCAAAGAAAACTGTTTCTAAAATTCTCAAAATTAATTAATTATCTCGATTATTATTATTATCATTCAATTAACCTGTTTCATTGTAACACGATCGTGTTCTTACTAATTCTCCACCGCATCATTTATTTAATGTTCATCATTAATATTTCAGAGTAATGATTTTTGATTAGTTATTAATGACTTATTTTACAATGTTTCAAAGCAATCATGCGGCTGACAAATTTCTACCTTTAATCTTTGCATTTCATTTCTATTCAAATTAATCTTAAAGTATTTCAGATTTTTAGAAATTTACATTACCAACGTGTGAGCTAGTTAAATAAATTTTGTTACAAATCGAGTGCCTTTACAAAGTAACGAGATGATCTATCCTTTTAAATCTCGCAAAAAAAAAATTAAATTCCTTCCTAGTCTTCCTTGACTTAATTTAATTAAACTTTCCCTTAAGGGCATGAAATTATTTCTTAAGGCAACACACAACGATGAATGTGATCCGCGTCACGGCGAGTGCGCGACCAGATCAAAATTAAATGAAATAAACATGGCACAAGAGAAATATACACATTTACACACACATTCACACTAGGGAAACACGTTTTATGTACACTATTTACAACGAATCCTGACATGGCAATTTTAGTTATGATTTTTATCAATGGTCGGGACGCGTAATGTCTCGCAAAAATAATTCGTGTACAGAAATTCTCTTACATTAATGGTGGCTAGTGATCGAAGTCATGAGTATCACTTGATAGAAATACATTTCACATATCAGCGCAAGTTCATCTAATTCATGAGATTATAATGGAAGATTCTAGTAAAATCCATAAGCACTACCATCATGTGGGCTACAGGTTGAATTTACCGCAAGCGTGAGCCTTACTCGCATTATTTTTACTTCCTACCTGTGAAATACACTCACAAACACGTGCCCCACTAATTATAATCTATCTTGCGTTCCAAATACACAAGAATAAATCAATATCACCACTAATTCATCATTTACTCAATTATGCAACAAATATCCCTCAGGATAGGCCATATTCCAGACCCTTCATGAACAGAGCACATTCTATCTCACATTTAGGAATTCTACAGTAGTTTTATGGCTCACGAGCGTTTACTTCTGTTTTACCCGATCTTTAATCAACATTATTATTATTTAAGCGATTATTACATCTACTGATTCTCCTGGAATGTCGAAAAATTAGATGACTTCATCATAAAAAAAACAAGTGATTTTAAAGACACTAGGTTCGACCCTATTCACTCAAAATGTACACGCACATTTTCCGTCCGGTAACTTTCAATATTATAAATAAAGTAGATTTATCGTGTGGTCAGTGATTATTAAACTTAAGCTCCTTAAGCATGGGAAGTCAGTCAAAGACAACCTACATGTCTATTCTAATAGATTTCAAAATTTCATTCACACGTACCTAGTCTACCATGACACCTTAAGAAGTAGGAAAATGAAACATTTCTAACTACAGCAAACTGATAGATCTACGACTTAAGAAGAAAGATCTCTAGTTGTACAGAAGATAGGACAGATAAATTAAATTAAAGAGGTACTCAAGTTTTTGTAGAGTTCGATTCCCGTCGACAGTCAGTTATTTCAGCATACTCCGGCCAGTCTTCTTCCAATTACCAGAGACGCCTTACATTTTTACAGGTCCATGGAGGCTCTGCGATGGATGTCCCTCGATGAAATGATGTTGGTAGTTGCGGAGTTCTTCATCTTGAGATCTTCAATTCCAAGACGTCTTCGTTGATTGCTGGTCACAAGCTGTAACTGAGATGACAAAATTAAGTATTTTGAACAGGCACACGCAGAATACAAACAGCTCGTCTACACTGTCACACTTAACTTGGCTCCTAGACGTTTTTATTCCACAGAATTCACTAATTATCAGACTAAATTCTGGTAGAACGGGCGTCGACTTGTCTTGAAATTTCTCCTTCCACGTGGTCCGATGAGGTGATGTCTCACGCAGCGAACAAGCATTAAGAAGAGCGTAAAGCGAAGAGCATTAAGCATTAAGAAGAGAGCGATTCACTCGAAGCAAGGCCTTATATAATAATTAGCCCAGGGAGGCGTGTTCTTCAGCGAGTACGGTAATTGGCTGATGATCACCTTTAATTTGCGCAGACTATTCCAGAAACAGGCTGAGTCGCGCGTGCGAAGGTAGTCACGTGGTTAGCTATAACCTTGACACAGTCCTGCCGGTGACGTATCGCACCCCTCTGAACGACAAAAAAAAACTCGTTCACGGCTCGCCACAAGTTCCCAAGTGATGTGTTGCAGCTTCAAGCAGACAATAAAATCTTTGCTTTCCACTTGTTAAAATATTCATAAAATCGCCAATTTTCACGGGGACATCCGACAGAGTTGGTTGTGCGGTAGCTGTGAACTTACATTCGAGAGATGGTGCTAGATCGTCGGCAGCCCTGAAGATTATTGTCGTGTTCTCTTAAATTCACACCAGACAGATGCTTCCTTCCCATCTTTATGCAGCCGAAAACCTTCCATGTGTTTGTGCAAGAAAAAGTCATGAAATAATTCAAATCAGTCATTGTTGGGGGCATTTCCATAACGAAGCGTATTCGGCCTTGACAACGACTGCTTTACTTGGTTTCTTTGCATTTTAAATGATAGAATTATCAACCAACATATCTAAAGCAGGCTGTGTGTACAAGTGCCCAGTGTATTACACAAGTCATAGCTAAACGAACTTTACTGAGATACTCGTAATATGACAAGTGACGCAAATGACTTAAAGGACATTTTATCTATCACAATGGTACGTAACGAAAGGCAGCCTTTATCATTTTTAATATACGTTTCTGAACGAAAAAATGTACCTGTTTTCAAGCTGTATATTTAGAATGCCACAATGGTACCACCAACACCTGCTTATGGATGCGAGACTTGGGATATTTACAGAAGACACTTATAATGTCTGGAAAAAATTATCATCACCACTGTCTGAGAACAGAGTAGAATGGCAAGTTCATAGAATGAACAGCAATACCTTGGAAGAGGCCGATACAATAAGCACTAAGGCAAACATCAACTTCGAAGGGTGGCCACGTGTCTAGTAGAGTCCTCCATGACCGAGTGTCAAGACCATAGATTAATAATAGTGTGACGCCCCTTTATATCGGCAAACCTCGCAACGTTCCTATGAGGCGTTATTGTATATTACAGCCGAGTATGAAATATCGGGCCGAGTCTCTTTATGTTCGTCATTTCTGACTGCGTTAAACGTGTCGCTTCAGGTAATTCCCTCGTTTGCCGTATAATCGTACCTCAACAACCAGAGGCAACACACTCGTACGGTACAGTAATATTCATATTGTAATTGCTATCATGAATGAGAAAACGTATATTTTATATTATTATACACTAGTCATTACCCCATGGCGCAACAGCCTCGAAGGGCCATGGCCTACCAAGCGAACGCTGCTCAATACAAAGGCCTGCAAATTACGAGGTGTGGTGCGGTCAGCTCGACCAATCCTCTCGGCCGTTATTCTAGACTGGATAAACAAGTCATTATTTGAATCAGTCGGAGCTAAAAGTCATTATGTCGCATCTTGCAACTTTTCAAGAGAAGGAAAAAGCGTTATAGTTTCAAAAGGATGGCCAGATATGTATGCAGTGTTATATAATATTACCAGTTGCTATATATCTGAAAGTATTCAGTTGCGTATCATATAATAAATTTTTTAAATATATATTTTATTAAAATTACATAATTCCTTTCAGCTAAGAACTTCAATTTTCGAAAGAAAATAAACTAAAATTAGACCAAATGACCAATTATAAGGTAAATTCATTTAGTTTTTGGATTCAAAACAATTTTGGAATTGAAATTTCTCCCTAGCCAAAAAGTTGAATAATGTGTCTGAAGGGTACAAATATTTTCAGATGCACATATTGTAGCTACCATCATTACTTCAAAATTTAAGGCTTCCTATGATACTTAACAATAAAAATTGAGGCAGTGAGTGAGAGAGTGGGCTATGCCGAGATTTTGTCAAAATTGAGTTATTGGTACCCTTGTGTAGGGCTTACATTCATCTTTCAGTGTGCAAAATATCAAAAACTCCCGCAGGCTCCTTCCTTTCTTTTTTAAAGAACGTATTTTCTGTGAATTACTCATCTCACGTTTATTCTGCGAGAGAGATGGTTAAAATTGCCGACCCCACCGAGAATCGAACCCGGGACCCTGTGGCCAAAAGCCAGCACGCTAACCATTTAGCCATGGAGCCGGACTGTTATAAAGGACTAAATGTTTTATAGCAACCAGGTAATGAAGGCAATTCTTGGGTAGGTACTGTTAGCGAACCTATAGGTTAAATGATGGAATTACACCCTGTAAATAATTTTCCTAAACAGTTTGAAATGTATGCTTTGAAATGGTAAACAATAAATTACATGTTAATAGGAGTGATTTTCCCATTATTAGAGCAAACACAAAACTCTAAATATCTCAGTTCCACCCAACTCTGGCATAGCCCACTCTCTCACTCACTGCCTCAATTAGTAATGATTTACTGAATGAAAGAAGTACTACTAAGAACGGATTACAAGAACAAACGATAAAACATTTAAAACATGGCTGTCTGATAGGTAAAGCAGGAGTACATGGCCGTTTTTGAATGTATTTTCAGCACTCTCTGTAGTAGGCCATTTTAAAAGTTCGTCATAAAAACTCACTGATTGGGGTTCCATGTATTTAACTACTGTAGTTTCTTAATGACGCAGAGCACTGTTCTCTGTGAAACGTAAAGAATTTCACCTTATTTTCTTGACACGGTGTAAGCCCAAAAGCCTATGCAGTATCATGTCTACTTTAGTACTTCTATTTCTTTCTGTCTGTGTCGACTTCAGATAATGCCATTGATATCAGGCATGCTTTTTTTCAACTAACATAATCTCTTAAAATGTCCTTTAATTCATTTAATTACTAAATATTTGTACGCGTTGTTGCGAGAAATTCACTTAGAATGGAAATTAATACTCTTTTACCGACCATTTATTGAGTGTTTTACACGGTGCTAGTACTTCGGGATGCCGAAACGTTGGTTTAACGTTTTGATTTTTCGAGTTTTCATTTTTATTGGTTTGTTGTGTAGAGCACCCTTCTCCTAATTGGCATTTAGGATAGCCTAAGTACAGCGGCGGCTCGTGAAAAAATCGTCCTACGTGCTACAAAAGACGCTAAATACGCTGTTTTCAATCTGCAGTGCAAATAGGATCTTGGAAATACAGATCCTCACTAAGAACACTAGTTTAATTTCACTTGATATACACTGCAGTGGATAAATAATTGGATAAATCTCCGTATGAGCTTTAACACTAACACAGTGATAGAAAAACACGCACCAACAATATAATCGCGAGATCAAACACCGCACAAAGCAACTGAAAGTGCTGCCAACTGAATCATTGAGACCTCCTCTATTATAATTTACGTTCTAATGCGGGATAACATTTAGGGTCAGTCCAAGATCCTTTGACTCACGTACGAATTCCTTATTTTTGACACAAAAGGAAGATGGATATTGGTTGGTTACCTTAATAACAACGTTATGTTTGCGATAGATTTTCCCCAGTTACGCTGTACATTTCAGCTCAGACGATGCTGCTCTCTAGTGGCAGAATCGCTTATCACGTCCAACATCAGGGTAGCAGGAAGCATCAAGCACTTCTACCCCCTTGCGGGAGGACAACTAACTATAGACGGGATCAGTGAAAGTTGATCCCGGTTGATGGTATACTCTACCGGCTACGGGGAGTGTTGCAAGCTTGGCTGCGCCTGCGTATTGCTTCCTCCAGGCTACAGGCCAGAGCTCATTTCGCATGAGCACGAGAGGAGTTCCTCGGGAGAACAGTGCTAGGTGTTCGACAGATCTCGTCCTGATTTTCACAAAACACAAATTCATACCGTACTCAAAACAAAGAAAAGGCACCAGGATAATTGTACTGATAATTATTATTTCCTTACAGTTCCAAGCTACGTGCTGGAGCCCGGTAGCACGTATTGACCGGCCGCCACTGCCTAAGTATATATTTTGACAACAGAAAGAACCTGGCCCTCATACCTCTTCCTGACGCGCTGCAGTTTTTTAAGTATGCTTTACGTCGCATCGACACAGATAGGTCGTATGGTGACGATGGAATAGGAGAGGGCTAGGAGTGGGAAGGAAGCGGCCGTGGCCTTATTTAAGGTACAACCCCAGCATTTTCCTGGTGTGAAAATGGTAAAACACAGAAAGCCATCTTAGGGGCTGCCCACGGTGGGATTTGAAACAACTATCTCCCGAACGCAAGCTCACAGCTGCGCAACCCTAACTGCACGGTTAACTCGCTTGCTAAGAGGATATATTCCTTCTTTAATTCTGCATTGTTTTAACCCAACATACCTTAGTTCAAGTTCTAATATTTTATGAAATAAAAAACTCTTAATCTGGGAGATTTGGATGACAATTTCTTTGTTAGGAAATGTTACAATAACGAAATACAGTATATGACAATTATCCGTACTTCGATAGGGGATTTGCAACGATTTACAAAAGGACAACAGAATATCAGGTCTTCATAAGCTTGGATTACCTTGTTACAACAACAGTAAAGAAGAGAGAAAATAAAATAAAAGTCCGGCTCCTCAGCTGAACGATCAGGATACTTGTGTTTGGTTCAGAATTTGTCCGGCTTCGATTCCCGTCTGGGCCATGGATCTTAACTGTGAATGGTTAATTCCTCCTGATGTCTGTGTCCGTTTCATTACACCTCCTTCTCTTCACTTGCACTGAATACACTACACTACAAACCATCACAGAACCACACAATAGTGAATTCATCCTCACATAGGAGGGGCATTTGCTGTAAAACTTGACGAGATCAAATTCAAGTACTGACTCCAGTTTATGCAAAAAGCTTTGAGAGAGATCTGTCGAAGCAGCATCAAGCTTCAGATGTTGACTTTGTCACACAGTTCGGTTATGCTTAGCAGGTTAGGTTAGGTCGGGGAACTTAGCTTGGCGTTAACGTCTCAAACATGATGCTGCATCGGCAAATCTCTCATAGCTGTTTGCTTGCCGGTGTATGTCACGCAAATGTGTCTTAATAATAACAATTTTTTGAATGGCGAACGAAAGCAAAGTCTAACAGTCTGCAAAATGTCTTATACGAAGTTTGGAACTTAAATAGCGGCAACTATTTATTTACAACAGATACAAAAGAGTTACATGTTAGTTACCTTTACTGTCCTTCAATGTAGTCACTAGCGTTGTGTATAACCCGTTTCCAGCGATGTGGAAGTCGTAGTATACCTTTAGCAGAGCCTGTTCTGTTGATGGTGCGAATGGAGCGGTCTACTGCCTGTCGAATCTCTGCAACAGTTCTGAAACGAATGCTCACGAATCGTCTGGTTTCGATCACTGTCCAGTAACTCGGCAATAGCGTTGATGAATGTCCGCCACAGTTTGCCGACCATCGTTGAAGGCTTTTACCCAACGTGCCACTGTTCTGTAAGGCAATGCAGATTCCCCGCAAGCCTCTTGAAGACCTTGATGACACTGTCTTGCTGTACGATAACTGGCACATTCAATCTTGATCCAACTCCGTTGTTCCTGTTTGGAAAATATAGTGACAACGTTACGTTAGACCGCTAGCTCACAATTGACTGTTTCTCTCGCTTGTGCGCACGCAGGTGATGTGGGAAGGGCGAGTCTATTTACTGTGAGGTAAAGTAGGTATGTAACCAACGTGCGCTATCAGCGACAATATTATTTTTCGTTACATAGCGCCTCCACAGCAGTGTTGCCACTATTTAAGTTCCAACCGTCGTACATGCTAAAATGCTGCTGCAGGTAGATGCTAGGTTAGCGTATTAAATCCATTAGCTGTCCTATGACAACTGTCCAGCCAGTTAGCTTACAGGTACTGGAGACCAGGAAAAAATGCCTGGATCGACCGGTCTCTAATACGTGATGAGTAGAGTCATTTGTCTGGAGTGTAGGCAGATTAATACTAGAATTATAAGAGCAATTAACAGTCAGGTCATCAGCCCTAGGATAAAATCACCAATGAGGTGTGAAAGCGTACAAGTTAAAGAGAGCGATAAAAAATTAAAGTAAAAAAATCTCTCTGTGCTTCTAAAGAAGAGAGGAACCTCCAAGAAGTAAGGATCACTCATAGGGATATTCAGAAGCAGAAGCGAAGAAAGGGAAAGGGGAAACCATCTCACTATCGTTCCAAGAAAAATGTCGTGGCAAAATGGAATGGCAGAAGCAGATTATTTAAAACCAATTATTAAGAAAAAAAGACTTCCATTAGAACATTCTTCATCATTCTGCACTACCGCAAGCAAGACAGAGTCGAGCAAAGAAAGAAATCAGCTTATCAGATTCAAAGATCAAATATTGACGGAGGATAAAATCCGCGGTAGCCCGCTCAACGTCAACTTTAAAGATCAAATAACTGCGCGAAATTTAAAGACCAGCAAAAGGAGTTAGCAAGTCTGGTACAGCAATATGTCACGGCTGGACTTAGAAGTCTTATATTTGTCTGATACTGCACATCGTAGATAGCAGAGTCCAACCAGCTATCAAGTGCATTTCTAATAAACATGGAGAAATCACATTCGCTCTGCAAGCGAGAGAGTTTTTACCAATAATAACATAATTAGAACTACTATATTGAGACTAATCGTCCCAGAGCACATTTGATTCTGATATCATAGGCATTACAAAACGAAGATTAATTGCAAGATGACGACACTAACTAATACATTGTATTATTCTGTTCCAAACGTACGAGAGACCACTATGATGTTGTACAATACCAAGGCAAAACTACTCCGACTATGGTGGCGCTTTACGACGTTGATGACCCAGGAGGATTCAAAGTCAGCTGAGAGGAGACGAGATGGACCCAATTACCTGAAGCAGAACCATGGAGCGAGGCCTGCCATTTCCGATGACCAGAAGGGAGATGGCAAACAGGGTCCAATAAGCAAAGTTACGTCCCCTATGAGTCGTTTTTCGTAAGTAGAAACCTTTATTTTTGGCTATGTGTTGATATGTTTTGTGACATTGTGCGTGCGTATAAATATATCGAAGTGAGATTACATGGATGTAGGTATTCATCTGATGTTACTGTCAATTCCACATGTAGGCGTAATATACCAGTGAAAGCCGTTCGCAACATTATCAATGTGGTGTGAGAGAAGGTAATAGATATTTTTAATCATTATCAGTGGAGTGTTAAAGTGTAATATGAGTGTCAATATACATGTGTGATGGCTTTATCGGAATAGCAAGTTAAGAGATCGTATTTAGGGAATGTCTGCGACGAAATATAGTAGTACAGCTTAGTATTATGATACACTTTTCTTTGACACTATGACGGTAGGAATAATGTTATAATATGTGAAGGTTATGGCACATATGCATCGTATTTAATGAGATGGGGTGCTTGTAATGCATTGATATTGATATTATGTGATATTTGGAATGGTAAATGGTGAATAAGAATAATAATATAAGCAGATGTTAAGTTGTAATGGTGATATTTATTTTTATTTGAGAGGTTGGTCATAGTAGTCTTCTGTGAGATGATGTTATGTGCAAATTATGCATTCTGAGACATATATTGAAACGTACTGCTTTCAATTGCTATTTTTATTCCCAGATACACTCAAAGTAGGTTAGGATACGATCTCAATGCCATCAATACAGTGTTGTTTTGAGTATTTAGGATCATCAAATGAGCCAGGAGGCTAGTAATGATAATATTTAGGCCTTCACTGAGTTATTTATGACAATTTTCAAGTACTCTCACACATGATAACCTACTTTCTGATTTTATGTGAGCATGTTGACACATCACTGGTGACTTAGTCATTCATATAGGGATTTTTAGATGAAGGTAGAGTCTTCTAACATGCCAGTTTTTCCACTTGTGGTATAATTTGTTAGAAATTTAATGAAATACACTTGGCAATGCTACATTCAGCCAGATACGCACTTAAATTAAATTTTAACCATGGATTAAGGTTAATAATTATGTGAATTAACCACATAAGCCATATGATAGTATTATTTTGAAATCAAGCACGACTTAGAGCGGACCTGAGTTTTCTTATATGGAGATCGGATTCTATGAAACATGAAGATAAAGGGAATATTCAAACATATTATTTAACTGAAGTTCTTAGAAAACAGATATTGCTTTCCCATGTTTTTCTACTGTGTATGGACACAGATATTAGGTTTAGCCCAAAGTGACATTCGTTTCACCAGTCATATTTGAGTTAAAGGTTAAATGACAGAACTTTAAATGACTTAGGGAGCAATTCAGCTCAGAGAGAAGAGATTCCAAATCTTAATGAATTGTTTATTTGGCAATTTACACTGCGTTCTACATTCTGTTAAAAGACTATAATCTGGAATGATGTATATATTAATGAATGTAATTTTCTTTTCTTTTTTAACCAATTAGATGCATCTAATACTTACAACGTTATTTAGTATCTTTTACTTAATTAATATTTTTAATTTTTCCATTGATTCTTGGAACATTATTTATATATCACTTAGATTTTCAACAGGCCAAGGTATGAATGACTCAATAATATGGCCTAGATTTCAGCTACTTATTACAAGTTTTCCAAACTTATTTTTTATTTTATCTCAACAGTAATTGATTGAAATTCTTACGACATTACGAAGCTACCTACGTTGTGTGAGACATTTTCAACGAGATGTTAGGTAATATTTCCGTAGTATTTGGACTGAATAGTAAATAAATGTTGAATAGTGAAAATTCATAATTCTTTTAATGCCTACTTGGTATAAGAACTAGATGTAAGACTATAATAACGTATTTTTATTTGCGATTTCTTTGGCGACACATGTGAATCAGTTGAAATACTGTATTGGCCTGATATATTTGCGATTAATTTGGCGACATGCAAGTATGGTATCCGACTGATAGCGTGTAGGAGACGTCCTTCTGCATAGGCTGAGATTTACCATAGTCCATCGGCGTACTTTCTCAAGCGGAACTCATAGCCCAGAAACATTAATGAGATAGAATCATTTATATCAAGAGCTAGTCTGGATCTCATGTATCCTCACCTGGACGCGGGAATGGTGCAATACTGATCAATCGCCTGAAACTAGCATATTTCGGAAAGCGATATTTGTAATAGATGAGCTTTCACAAGTGTAAGCATGCTCATTAAGTGCAACTGTATAGGCTGTGTAGCAATAAGAAAACCAAATACGCATAGAATAATCTAAACTAAAAGTTAATATTCTTTTTATTTCTTAATTTCTAGCACCTTTCAGTGTCAGAATGTCCGAATCACATGTTAGACTCTTAATTCTGTAGCTGCTTTTCCCCGGTACATCCCCATGGAGTATGCTGCATGTCTGAAGCTATTGCCTCTTGGAGTAGGCGTTATTGTAAAGGCCTGGGAGAAGCGAGCGTAGCGCTGAGAAAGAAACCGCCTCAGCATTTTCTTAGAGTTACAGCAAGAAGCACATGTAAAACAATTTCTAAGAAGACCGACAAGAGTTTCGAACCCGCATGTCTCTCTAGTACAGAGCTAGACACCATAACTAACTTTATCGCATTCTTTACATCGGGATATTCCAGAGTTTTTATATTAATTGTTTCTCGATAAATGGCGTGTATTTAACCAGGGAATACTTTTGTACACGCTATAACCTTCCAGGCTTTTCTAGAGCTGTTAATTGTAATCCTATAGTCCAATTACGTGATATCACTCGGTATAAAATTATCCGTTATCGGCAATTATTCATTGAGACCTGTTAATTAAACTGCAGTCAATTGTAAATTAGAATGCTATTGGAATCATATTAGATATATTAGTACATCATTTATTATTTAAATTATGAAAGGATAGAAATTTATTATGTATTGTATTTTGGTCATTATGTTGAGGCAGTGTTTGTATCATTTCATCTCATATTAGTGTATACGGAAAAGTTATTCTTGAAGCTGGGAATTTGGGATGAATCATTGGTTTTAACTCATGAGCACATAATTATACAGCGACCCGCGCGCAACGCTATAGCGAGCCCCAGACAACATCGTCGACACGCCCACTGGTTACTCCTGAGGAAATAGATAGGGAAAGATATGATATGGGATCAACGAATCCGATGCTACGTTGTAAAGAGACTTGGTATGGAGCAGTTACCAAGCGAGAGGAAGTCTCGTGTATATCATTCCGAACGGAGCAATGGAGGGCGCCCAATTTATATTTTTTTGTACTTTGAGTTTTCGTTTCGATATACAGTACGTAGGTGCTGTGATGCTGTCGGATCAGGGTTAGACGGTATAGTACACGGCTTGTGAGATATTCCAAATTATTCGTGGACGAAGAACTATGTTAGTTCAAGTCTACTATACTCGGTACAAATCTATATTATATCAGGAGAACAACTTAGTTGGTTCGAGATTTCTGAGAAAATGGAAAAATTCATAACGCTGAATTTTCTCCACCCAAGATCAACTGTGGTCAATTTTCATAAGCATAGGGCCAATGTCTAAGACGAGGCAATTAGGGAGGGTTAGGCCAGATAGCCCAAACCAAATTGCAGAAGGAAGGGAGGATGTCCATGGAGCCAATCTACAACGGAAAAAGGGAGCAAGTAACCATGGAATTCAGATGACCTCAACGGAAGCTGCAATTGGTGAGCTAAAATTAGATAATGCAAGCAACAGTAAATTACAGTAATATTAAATTCTAAATTCTCTTCTACTGTAGCTTAAAGGAACTGTTCCGATTCATCTCATTTTTAAATAAATTCATTTGACTTTATATTGCGTTAATTTTCCTTCTCAAAGCGATACTTAATGTTTAATTATTTTAATATCCCACCCCTGTAATTTATGTGTGAGTCTCTATGACATTCAATATCAATTTACGGTACAGTCTTTTCTTTAAACTGCAAAATCTGGTGCCCAATCAAAACATAGAGAAATTGGAAACCATGGAATATGATAATTGGTATTCTATTTGTGTGGCTATTTGCGGGCAAGCCACACATATCTTATATTTATATTCAAGTGTCCCCAGCAAATAACATTCGTCTCCCAAGCGTGGAGATGAGGTGCTTAGACACGTTACAACGCTAACATCATATCATATAGACAGCCGACTTAACTTTCTAACAATTAAAAAATCTGACTACCAGCACCATTCGTACGTTATTTGCATCTTTTCTTGGCTTCTTCTGTTCATATTTTTGATAAATATTTGCTACCATCACTGAGAATCGTACCCTCAATCTTCTAGAATCCAACAAGAATCGAATCATTGAAATCGAGCTCAGAAAAAGTACACGAAATCTTCAGGTAACCTATAGGCTTAACTCCGTCTTACTTAGTCTTACTAGTAGCAGCTATTATAGGCAGCGTCTCAGTATTATCGTAGACTGCAACACAATCTCTGCATAGCATAGCCTAACGCAAGTCTTTCTCAAACACGTATAAGATGTTGATAATAAAATAAAGGGAGAGTGTCGGCACACAGGTTACTCCTGTCAACTTGATTGCTCAAATCTTAGCGTTCCCACCTAGCAGTGAAATCGCCTATTAACAGCGTGCCTTTATATGAACAGTACAGAGAAGTTTAGAATTGAATCCAAGCTTTTAGTACACAGTCTAGTAATTACCATCACCTTCCCTACCTTGCCGCCACGAAACTACAGTGTTAGAATATATAAACTTGATATGCTGCTAAGTTTCTAGCTTTCAGTGTCATCTCTGCCTCTTTTGGATCTGTCTTTTAAGCTGATGACCCTGTAGTTTACAATAGGTTGACTGATGCGGTTAAGAAACCTAGCGCAG
Source organism: Anabrus simplex (assembly GCF_040414725.1). NCBI lineage: Eukaryota > Metazoa > Arthropoda > Insecta > Orthoptera > Tettigoniidae > Anabrus > Anabrus simplex. The sequence continues at coordinate 258,233,665 of NC_090269.1, forward strand.
TAGTCCCTACGTATTGAACTCAAGAGCAGTAGCGCTAAGCGAACAATATACTTATCTTCCTTACAAATTTCGTTTTTGTTCTCCTGTTACTTACCCGTAGAATAGCTTAAGTCTACTCTTATTTCATCTTCAAAAACTCAGGTGGATCTGCGCCTGACGTAATTACAGCGCCCTTCTCCGCTATATCTATGAAAGTACACTGAAAATATCCCTCTACCAGCCGTCTCAGTCAGTCCTCTTAAAGTAACCTAGTACTCATTTCTGTTGAAGTTTGAGTAAATCTCAGATCTAGCTCTCTGACTTTGTAACAGACAATCGAATTTGCATCCTTTCACTCAGACCTGACAGAATCGCTGTTAAACTTTATACTTCATCCATTCTGATTAAAAATAAATGCCTTCCTCCTGATAAGAATCCTCGCAGCTATTAAGAATCTAACCCTGAATCTTCGAGTTAAGAGACTTGAAGCCAGTCCTAGGTATGCTGTGTATTTCTTGCTTTGAGAATAATAATTCTAAATACTAACGGTGCGGAAATTACGTCCGTCCGCTGTCACCCCTCGCGAGACTGTACTGTAGTCAGCAGATTTAGGCTGGGCGTCCTGCACGTGCTATTGCAAGGACTTTTCATACTAAGCAACTCTTCACATATTCTGGCCTCCTGATACTAACTGCATTAGTTTTCTACCTCCAAAAGTTCATGCGAGCTAAGTTTCCTCACGATTAACGTGACAAAATGCTAGTAAGTTCGAACCAGACTGAGCTGAGATCGAACCCGACAACTTGAGTTCATAACACCAGCGGTTCGCTGCCTTCCGGCTCCACGGCTAAATGTTTAGCGTGCTGGCCTTTGGTACAGGGGTTCCTGGGTTCGATTCCCGGGCGAGAATTGGTTAATTCCGATGGCTCGGGGGCTGGGTATGTGTACCGTCCTCATCATCAGAATTCATATTTGGTAGGGCTCCATCCTCATAGACGTGCAGGTTGGCTGTAAGAATGACCTGTATCAGACCTCTTCGGAGGCCACACGCCATTAATTATTACCGCCTAAGCTATTCATCTTTGCAGTAGAAGCTCTTAAGATGGTGCAAAGAAACTAGTCTCCAAGTCAGAAGAGCTCAAATCTGCAACCCAGACGAACACCTGTTTCTGTATTAGCTCATAAAATCTCGTTAGTCCTTCGACGTATAAATGCACTTTAACCCTTCAGCTCATTAGAGACCTTTAACATATTAGCCCGTTAGCCATTTAGCCCATTACAACGCTTTTTTTGCTAGGGGCTTTACGTCGCACCGACACAGGTAGGTCTTATGGCGACGATGGGATAGGAAAGGCCTAGGAGTTGGAAGGAAGCGGCCGTGGCCTTACTTAAGGTACAGCCCCAGCATTTGCCTGGTGTGAAAATGGGAACCACAGAAAACCATTTTCAGGGCTGCCGATAGTGGGATTCGAACCTACTATCTCCCGGATGCAAGCTCACAGCCGCGCGCCCCTACACGCACGGCCAACTCGCCCGGTCCATTACAACGCATTAGTCCTTTAGCTCATTAGAGCGCATTAGTTCTTTAGCCTATTGGAGCCCTTTAGCCCACATTACCCCTTTACCCTGTAGCGCCCTTAAGCCGTTTAGCCCTTTAGTGCCTTTTAGCCCCATATAAGACCTTTAGAAAATTACAGTCTTTTAGCCCTTTAGTCCATTATGTCGTCTAGGCCTTTTAGCCTATTAGAGCTCTTTACACTTTTAGTGGCCTTTAGCACTTTAGTCTTTTAGTGCCCTTTAACCCATTAGAGCCTTTTAGTCATTTGACCTCTATAAGCTTCCTTAGCCCTTTAGCTTACTAGAGCCCTGCCCCTTTAGCCAATATAAGCCTTCTAGCCCTTTAAAACGCCTCTGGCTTACACGTGTCCTTTAGCTTTATATGCACTACTTCAGCCGAAGATTTAATTAGAGATCGTTCCAGTAACAGAATTAGCTGAAGCATACACGAATCGAACCCTTAACCGTGGACTAGAATTAGTCAGATAAGAGCAATATATGCGCTCTAGCCCTTGCGCCAACTTTCTTTTTCTCTCATTTTCCAATCCAGAGAATGTTAGACAAGATACACGAGAAGAGCTCTGCAAAAAGTAAGTAGAAGGAATGCCAGATTAGGCTATAGCCCGCTTTGTGCCAACCAATGCTGTAGTCTTACAAATCAGGGTAGTGTTCCAAGTCCATAGTACACGGAGTCAAAGCCGGGTTGGTCAGAGTTTTCATTGGTGTTAATTGTAACAGCATGCAATGTAATAATAATCAGTTGACTATATTCCTGACCAGGCTTTAATTACTAGCAGCTGTGTTCAAGGATATTCTTACATCACATTACCAGGTAGTTTCTCTGTATACGTCAGCTGATTCCTGAAACCGCGTGGCGGTGAGTACTTCATATCACGGCGACCTTACTGAGCAAGCGAGTATCCCCTTCACACGTTCTGATCTCATAATACTAACCGTAATTCACCTCCAAAATGTCTAACCTATTCTTTTTGCTATTTTGCTTTACGTCGCACCGACAGAGATAGGTCTTATGGCGACGATGGGACAGGAAATGCCTAGGAATGGGAAGGAAGCGGCCGTGGCCTTAATTAAGGTACAGCCCCAGCATTTGCCTGATATGAAAATGGGAAACCACGGAAAACCATCTTTAGGGCTGCCGACAGTGGGATTCGAACCTACTATCTCACGGATCGAAGCTCATAGCTGCGCACCCCTAACCGCACGGCCAACTCACCCGGTCCTCCAAAATTTCAGGCGGGTCATCACCCCCTCACCATACTACACCGTACTTACTGTACCTAGTTACCAAGCACGCTGTCTCTACGAGAGTGGGCAGCATCTCTTGTGTATGGGGAAGTGCGTGTTATTGAAGTGGAAGATAGTTCTCGAGTCAGAAGAGGTAAAATCTACAACCCAGCCGAACCCCCGTTTCCCTATCCAGAGAAGGTTAAACAAATAAAATAATACCAGACTCAGCTAAATGCCCCGTAGTCACCAACCCATGATTCCAAGAGGAAAGACTCTGAGTTCCCATTCTAGTCGCCTCCTATGGCAGTATTCCACAACCCTCGTCCACAGAGTAAATCAAGCCACATTTGGTACATCTTTCCACCACTGGCTGAGCTTGGGAATGGCAGCCGTTTTTAAGGAGGAGGCCACCGGATCCCCCAGATTATGTCGTCGAACCCCGACCCGAATCCCCAATCCCCGATTCCAGCCATGGCCGACAGCATTGCCCCTGCGCTAGCTACCTTGAGTTAATCCCATACGACCGATGTATAGCGGCCATCTTGACCACTATCCCCTTGGCCAGAAGCTCCATTTTATAACTACTGGCCAGGAAGAAAAGGAAAAAGAAAACAAAATCAGAACACGGAGAACAGTATAATATTCCTGTGGTTAGCATAGATTGGGCTCGAAATGTCCCCCTTCAAATTTCGTACACATTTTAACTTACGCAGTAGTTATTTTATGGTGGCAGCAATAGTGGGTGAATGATGTGTTATGTGCTCTGAGCAGCGCCCTTATAAGCACACCTAGTGTCCATGTCGGTCGTTATGCCAATTTACATGTGACCCCACAAATAACTATCTAAAGGTGAGGGATCCAGTGATCCTGAGGCCAGCGTTGACGTCCACCAGGAACTATCCAGTCATTTGGATTTAGTTGGTTTAACGTTTTCATGCGTCGTGTATTTTCTAAATGATTTTAATATATCCTATCACAGAAATGATCACCTAAATTTACCAATGCTAGCCTTATCTCTCTCGTTAACTATAGTATTTGTACTAAGATATGGCGGGTAAAATCCATAAAGAATTCAACAAGGAGAATGTTCTTAGAATGATGCACACATACACATTACATATTTTCTCTGATGATCTCCATATTGGTCACCCTATTCTTAATGACTGATGGATACAGGCAGCGTGATTTGCTATAGATTTTCCAGCTGGACAGCCGAGTTTCGATTCCGAGTTGGAATTTTCTCCTAAAAACTCACATGGTGTCTGGAAGGTCGTCTGTCCTTAAACTTGAGGCGAAAACTGAAAATGAACCAGGTGCTCCAGCGAACCCAAAAATGCCTGGAATAAGCTGAAGAAAGTTCGTTCGTTTGTTTGTTTGTTCAGCCTTGAAAATAAACTAAAGGTCAAAAATTGATGATAGTCTTGATTCTACAATTTATCTTTTGTTTATCTATTTACGTAAAATATGAATATTCAATCGACCACTTTTATCGTCATATTTTTCGAGTTCTAAGCTTCTAGTACTTCGATAAGTAAGGAATTATCTAAAGAAATTACTTTATCAAAACGTCATTCAGTGCAGACGGATAAAGGATATTCAAACTGCAATTAAAATTCATTGTTCGTATTTGAGTAATCGTAATTTATCTGCTAAATTTTCTGTTGTTCATTGTTCGCTATATCAGTACAGAAAAGTACGTAGATTAGGACTGTTGGCCTACTTGTCGTTATCTCAGTTGTGATTAATTACATTCGTGTATATAAAAGTCCTGTGCTCAGTGACACAAAGCATGAACACCAACATGAACTTCTTTGTTGTCGCCTTCGTCCTCAGCGTCACTCTTGTGAGTATTTCAGCAATATAATTTTGTAGGCTACTGGATATTATGAGTATGAATGTACATATATCGCCATATGTATCTGGTTTGCAAAGAAACATGTAGTATCCCGCACTGGTGATAGATACGCAGGAAGGGAAGGGGTGGGGGCTGGAAATAAGAAAGTTTTTCACACACACACTATGTGGATCACTGTTTCTAATGCGTCTCTTCCATCGTTCTCTGTCTTTGGCTACTTCGACATTTTCCTTCAGGTCTTCTCACACCAGGCCCATTCACCTCTTCTTAGGTTGCCCACTCTCGTGCATGTAATCCTTTTACCGCATTGTCTCTGCTCTCACCTCTTGAATCTTCGCCGCAACGTTGGCAGTTCTCAGAGTGCCCCTTAAGTGATCATTTTGGAGACGATATTTTCTTTTGACACCACACATCCGTCGAAGTTTCCTTATCTCTGCCACCTCTAACTTGCTGAGGTACCGTTGCAATGGCTGGCGTGCGTTACGTCAAAGCTAGTCTCACGGTTATTCTGAACAATTTTCCTTTTATTACTGGCACCTTCCTATCGCAGAGCAATCCTGAAATTATAGGCACAGTGACAAACGACAGTACCATTTACAATAGTATTCCTAAATTCAAACCGTCATTATGGAGAAGTCTTCCTCGTAAACAGACAAGATTTTCTTGTGAAGTCGCGGAGCAAAGTTCACTGAAAAACGTAAAGAGTTTCACCTTTATTCTTGACACGGCTGAAGCCCCAACGCTTATTATCATGTCTATAAATTATGGGCCGTGAAAGCATCAATCTAAAAATCCTGGAATTTCTCTCCAGTTGTTCTATCCTGCTTGGATTCTGGGGGACTCTTTCCTTGATTATATCAGCAACCGACTTGAAGGTATCATTTCGGACTTTCAAGGTGGCAATTGTCCTTCTTCTACCTTAAAGCACGGACTTCGCTATTTAAATACTCACAAATTAAAAAGAGTTAGAATATACTGAACCTTTTGGTCCAAAGGGTTCAATACTTAGGTATTATTCAACCATGTTATATTAGTAATGAACATTGAAAACCTACCTACAACCTGTTTTCCAGTCTTTGACCGGGTCAGGGATGAAATTAATGAACCATATATAGGCTATTAGCACGATGGGGTCGCCACTCCCAAAAGTAATTAACATTCTCAAAATAAAATTATAACAACATGAAAGTATTGTTCATGACAACTGAAATGACGTTGTGACTGTTAATATACTTAGTCATAAACATTTTAAATTTTGTTTATTAATTCTCATTATGTTTAGTCCTCAGCCGAAGGCTGGTTGGATCCTCAACAGCTCCGCCATCAGCTGTCATAGATGGCCTAGGAATCACTGAAGAGGCGTACTAGGGAAATGAGGAGTGAGGTAGTTTCCCGTTGCTTTCCTCACCGAGCCAGAAGTTGCTATTACATATCAGTCTGCCAAGCCCACTGAAATGCATGCACCAACCGACCCTATGAGCAATATTTTCACACCATTCATAGCAGGGACTGGCTGCAGAAAGAATGGCATTACTAGCATCACTCATACCTCAGTCACTTTCATTTTGTCAAAGCCAAGGATAAAGCTGAGACAGATCAATGAAAGTAACAAGATTGCTCTAGCCCATACCAGAAGACATAGTGCACTGTAAACACTAGGTCCCGCCAGCAAAGGCATAATTCTCATTAATTTGATAGTATTTGAATTTCTTGTATAGCTAAGAAGATGTACACATTTCACCTTGGTGATCTGTGTGTGTTCTAAATTTTGTTACTCGTGCTCATCTGCACGTCTTTTCCACCACAGCGACAACTTTCTAATTATTCGTAAACTCATGAATGCGTATTTATTATTTATATTTACACAGTGATATAATTCGATGTGATTTTTGGAATATGAAGATCTCCATTCGATTGGTTGAAATATACAATTCTGTGTCAACTTTTCTTTTATGTTAGAAATTCTGTCCAACCGACTGAAATATTCTATCACGGTCTTAAAACCAAGATATCGGGTTCCAATTACGCAAGTAACGCAAAACGTAAAGCAGATTGGCAGAACAAAGAAGAGAGGCATCTATAGGACTATAAGTAAACAGACATACTCTCTATCACCTTCTCTGTAATCACAATAATGTAGTACAACTAATTCTCTCGATAGTCAGCCCTCTGGTATAGGTTCTTACCGGGAAGCCCCGGGTTCGATTTTCGGCCAAACCGGGGATTGTTAACTGGATCTAAGGCAGATTCGATGTCCATGGAGCCGAGGTGAGAACACTTTGACCGAGAGATAGCTGATCAAGAATAACGCCGAGAGGTTTCGCCGCGTTGACCACGAATCACCTCGTAATCTGAAGATTTTCGGGCTGAGCAGCGGTCGCTTCGTAGGCTAATGCCCGTCCGGACTGTGCTGCCATGGAGTTTGTTTTTGTTTTGTTTGCTAGTGGTCGCACTAACACATTGAATGTTTCCGGTGACGCAAGGATAGGAAAGGGTGGTGGTGACCTTAATTAAGGTGCAGTCCCAGCATTTGCCTAGTGTGGAAATGGGAAACAACGGAAAACCATCTTCAGGGCTGCCGACGGTCGGATTCAAACCCATCATCTCCCGAATGCAAGCTCACAGGTACGCGACCCTCACCGCACCGCCAACTCGCTCGGTTTGTTTGCAGTTCTCCCAATGACCGGGCCTTCCCGTAGACAAGACAAGCGGATAAAAACATTTCTCTTGTATGTCCGGGGAATGAGCATTGACCACAGTAGGAAGTCGGTATGAAATGAACGTTAAAAATGTTTGTGTTTGAGTGTTAGCTGTACGATCAATGACATTAGCTCTGTAATGCTCTTAATTTTTCACCTCTTTTGTTTTGTTTCGCAGGTGCTCGGCCAGAACAACCCTCGTTTCGAAGAGTACTTCAGGGGATCTGGACAGAAATGTAGACCTTATTCTGGGGCTGATGAAGGTGAGTTGTGTGTTTCACCTTCTGGGGAAAGATCTTTATAATATACTAACTCTACTAGCCATCTATCCGACTCGTTGGCTGAATGGTCAGCGTACTGGCCTTCGGTTCAGAGGGTCCCGGGTTCGATTCCCGGCCGGGTCGGGGATTTTAACCTTCATTGGTTAATTCCAATGGCCCGGGGGCTGGCTGTTTGTGCTGTCCCCAACATCCCTGCAACTCACACACCACATATAACACTATCCTCCATCACAATAACACGCAGTTACCTACACATGGCAGATGCCGCCCACCCTCATCGGAGGGTCTGCCTTACAAGGGCTGCACTCGGCTAGAAATAGCCACACGAAATTATTACTAGCCATCTCTGACGGGTTATTGAACAACTCATAACAAAGAGTTAACAGGAGATGCTAATTAAATAACACTCTGTTGAAAGGAGATATATTATCCTATGATTATGTTAGAGTCAAATGCTCCAAGAACAGGAATGTTTACAAATGAGAGCAGCCTGTTTTCAGTCATTTGACAGGACCAGGAATGGAATGAATCAAGCCCCCATGTAGCGGTGAGGATAGGAATCGTGCCGGCTGCCGAAACCTGACGCACTCCTCTGGGGAAATAAATAATGATTGACAAATGATTTGATATTGGAGAGTGTTGCTGGAATGAAAGATGACAAGGAAAGCCGGAGTACCCGGAGAAAAACCTGTCCCATCTCCACTTTGTCCAGCAGAAATCTCACATGGAGTGACCGGTATTTGAACCACGGAACCCAGCAGTGAGAGGCCGGCGCGCTGCCACCTGAGTCACGGAGGCGTTACAAATTAGGAAGAGTGTTTTAATAGAGTTATTTTGCTTTAGAATAAAGGTTATTATGCAGATAATATCGAAGGGGCAGTATCGAGGTCACGGCCTCATGTTTTGACGCAGAATATCGACTACGTGTTAGGTAGCGTTGTGCCACCTCCTGGGGGCGATCTGATGGTGAATGAACGTACCATTTCCACTTCTACTTCTATTATAACGTTCCAAATTCAAAAGTGATATTGTTTAAGAAGCCTTTCTTGTGGACAGTCGAGAATTCTTCTGAGGACGCAGAGCACAGTTTTCTGCAAAATGTTAAGAATTTCACCTTATTTTCTTGACACGGCATAAGCCCAAGAGCCTATAGAATTATATTTTACTCATCTTTTATCATTTTCAGCTTTTAGATACAGCTGATATTAGTAGAGAAATTTGGCACCCTTAAACATGCTACGCCACTGTATACTGATAAAATGACAAGACTGAACCCGTCGAAATTCGACGGATGTACTTTGTCAAAAATGCCATGGAAATAAACAGCAGATATGCATTAATAGAAATAATTTTTAATAGATAGTTTTCTGTATATGATAAATAACGTTTCTCGTATTAATAGGATTCAATTTCCATTTTAATGTACTTCTTTATGTACTACAATTGTAGCAGTATGACCTGTAGGCTAGAGTTAACACGTTAACATTATTGAAGGCAAGTACTCGAGCCACTGCAACACCTAACTCTCCATGAATACACACTGACTGGGGTAGAGATACCAATACGATCTAAAGTTTGCTCTTGTGCTTTGTTAATCGTCATACAAAAATCGTGGCGAATGGAAATTGAATGTTTTCATTCACAACATGAAATAAACTGTAAACTAATGCGTAACCTAAAATGTTGGGATTACTAGAAGCAACAATCTTGAAACCACTTCTGGGTTCCCAGATTTTAGCTTGAAACAAGGCTAACTACAATATCTTACATCGTAATATCAAAACCAAGATGGCGGAAATCATAGGGGAACAGCTGACCAAGAAGCTCGTAGCTAACAATTGTTTTAGATTAGGGCGTGACATAAATAACTTAATGTCAACGAGAAACCTTCTCATATTAATTTAAATTTCACCAGTAAATCCAAAGGTAAAATAAAAAAGTAGATAAGCCTACTTCGGAAAAAGTACCGGTACTTGAAATAATATATGCATTTTCTTATTTTGTAGTAGTTTTTATCGATTCCGAGAGCATAATCCTGAAGATTATCTTAGCTCCATCAAGTCAGGTTATTATTTTTACGACCACCAGTTAATGTCCAGAATAACCACCGTATGGATTATGTGCAGCCGCTCGATGGGCTGGGAGTAACTCAGTAAGGTGCTGCTGGAAGTTATGTGAAGAAGGATTAATAAGCGATCGAGGGAGTCAAATGAGCTCGAGTCCTGTGAACTAGGAACCAGAGAGGTGCTAGGAAGTCGTCATCGTGCTCTTCTGATCACTGCTGGACATTTCAATCCTTGGACATGTCGGATTGTGTTGCTTGAAGATTCCATTAGACCCGCAGAAGACCAACATGTATGGGTGTTCGTGATCTGAAAGGGTGGATTCATGAACAAGTCAGTTGAGAGTGCCTTCCAGATGGACGAATGACCCGAGAGAAGACCAAAAAATATTTTCCAGAGTGAAAACGTGCCTTACCAATTTGTCTTCTTCCAGCAATAGTTATAAAGTGTACATTTCCGCTGTATCTCACCTGACACGCGAAACGTCCACCCATGTGATGAAGAAGACGAGATACATTGGAGAAGGCCACCCTTCGACAATTATTGGAAGTCCAGTTCCGATATTGACGTGCAAACAAATTCCTTCTCAGTCTATGCACGTTCGTTAACATAAGTATAGTGATCATTCTTTTGCTTCGGAGCTCCATACATATTAGGAAATGTTAGGAATTGTGGAAATGATTTATTGGAAAACGTACTCTAAGGCAATCCCCTGGTTCACGTTGATGGTAAGTTACTCCACTGTAGGGAGTCATTTGATTCTCGCATACCTTCATATCCGATGTTCACTTTTCATATCAGCTGCTCGTGGTACTTCCCAGTTTCGATGTCAATTATTGGCAATGGTGCCAATTGTCCACTCAGAATTCACTTTCACTACAGCAGTCCACGAACCGTCCATAAACTGTGCTTCCATAAATACTGCCACCCTGCGCCAAAAGGTCGATAATCAATCCTTTTACAACTCGAATAAATTAACCATTTTTACCCGCAACTGCAACTAGTGACTTGTATGTAGACTTTATACTCAAAACATCAGCTCGCAACTTACGATGCACAGCACAGTGTAGGTACTACCGACGTTGAATAAAACGGACATAACAATGGAACTTGACTGTATAATTATATTGAGCCGTACCCTGACGGCCCATACGAGACAATCAGACATATATTTGCCATATTAAATAATTATATCGAGGTGGATCTCAGTCAGGCATTGGAAAAGTGGCAGATTAAAGAACAGTTGAGACCGGAAGTCCATGGAGACGTAAAGTCGCTGTATGTTGCGCGAAGCTTGTTTGCGACCGTGGTAAATATTCAGCTTTACCAGGAGTTAGCACATCTCGGCACGTGTAGAATTCGTTGGCCATGAGGAGTGACCAGCCAATTAGGAAGCGAGGGTGTGGCTAATATGAATTCTGGACCGCACCGAATTAAAATCCCAGGTTAACCAACATGGATATCTGTGTGAAGAATACATCGATATAGAGAAGTCAATTCTGTTAGTTGATGGGTTTTCCACAGGTCTGAAGGTGAGAAATAATAAGGAATACGCTATAGCAATTATCTGAGTCGTTATTAAGTCATCAGGTGTGTGTCTAATGTTAATTTTAATTAATATCAAAATCATTGTGGGTAATAAGCACGCTGATTGGATGAATATTTGAACATATGGGAAATCCCCTAGATACGACGGCGTTGGCTATGTTACTTAAGTGTCCCACTCATCGGGAGCGTCCTTCTTATTGTGTGAGTTGCCGTGAAGTGAACATCGTTCCATACTGCTCTTTTATCTGTGCGCGAATGCTGCCACGTGGGCAGAAATCTAAGAGTGGAAGATCTTGTGGACCAAAAACAGTGAATTTATTTGTGAAGAGTGCTACGTAAACTGGGTGCAGTGATGCAACAGACGGTAATGTTATCCGCAGACTGGTAATTGATTGAGAGACGCTCATCCGCATTGTACTTTCGGGTCGGTCGTGTATCGCGAAGGACTTTCGTATCGAAACGCGAGCCGCTCTAAATGACATTTAAACCCTAAACATTTTTGTATAGTGAATATTACGTGTGTTTTTTGCTGTTATATTAACGTTGGCATAAATTATAGCTGACAAGGGTTTATTCGGCACGTGCACGGTGAGCGGTGAAGAGGCATTTATTAGAAGTCTTGTGTGTTGCAGTGTACAGGAACTTACATCAAGAAGATGGCACCGCCTTTAGAAGAAAGAAGATTGTTTCCATGTGTTGAAAACGTGTTGAAGATGGAGTAGAGCACCACCATAGCAGGGATGTGAACTGCTACCGATGTCCAGGGAATTGCCAAGATAAGGAGCATGTTTTAATTAAATGGCATGTTATATGAATTACGATTAATACTAGTGAGGCTTAGTGTAGGGATTTTCTTTAATGTAATTTTTTGCCGGACGGCATGTGTTCATTTTACGTTTGTATTGCTGTAAATATGGATAGGAGGGGATCGCATGATTTCTCTATTTTTCTTTTACTTTACGATTAGTTAGATGGGATATTGAGGGAGATGTTAGGATTTTATTCGCTTTATTGGTGTCAAGTATGCATGTTACCCAGTTTCGGGTTATTCCTATGTTTTTTATGCTAGAGATAGAAGGATTAGATGGCCAAAATCATCCACTTTCCGAGTTACATACTTGCGGCGTTGAGACTAAATTTTACTTTTCCATTTAGAGAGATTAGTGATAGATAGGATGCATGATGCATGTACTTCAGGAGCTGTGACATGTGTGGAGCTGTATGTGCAACGTTGACTAGGAAAGATTCTTCTAATGTGAGTTGGAAACTGTTTCGTACAATGATTTGAGAGGGGATCGAACCCAGATTTATAATGAGAAAGGCTGATGAGATTACGAGATATACAAGAGGATTTAATGCATGCTGAAATATGAAGTTAATTATGCAGGAAAATGGCATGCCTGATGATGTTATAAGAATAGTGTGCAGCGAGAATAGGCCTGTGATTGTATTCTGAGAGATTATTGAGAATCAGAATTGACGTGTAATTAATGTCAGGCCAGTGAATATGATGTGTGTGTTGAATTATAATAGCATGCTGACAAGAAGTACGATTGTGTATGTGAATCTCCGAGCTGATGTTGAGATGCGAGCTCATCTTACAAGTTAGCTTATCAGCCGTGGTTATATAGACAGTGAGAAATGAGATGTTGTTTCTGTAATACAATCTTGTCGAAACAGTGACCAAGTCCTCAGAGCAGTGTTGAGTTTTAACATTTCTTTTCGTCCCAATGCAAAGCAGGAAATATGTGACAGATGAATGGCACTATCCGGTGCGCAAATGCAGAAGAGGAGCGCAATGTTGCCCATTGCTTTCCACGTGTTTATTAAAGTATATTATTTGTTTTCTCTTACAGCATGGTGTTTTGTGTAATTTCAGGTTGTTTTGATATGTTGTCTTGTTGTTTAATGGGGAACAGCCCGAGTGCTGAGTGAATGTTTGTGGTCAATCTAGCTCTTACCAGATCCTTTGGTGAACCGCGTTTCACGTCGAGTCAGTGTAGTATATAAGTTTTCCCCTTCCTAATCCAATGTAAATATTCGAGATATTTTAATTATGTTGTGATTATTGTAGATATAGCGTAGGGAAATGCCACTGGTATTTTTCGTAGTTCATATCATGTCCCATTGCGTCTTAATTCTCGTTTAAATATAATTATGGCGGCAACTTCCCTGAATTTCAATCCGTATTATGGTGATACTAAAAATCGTGCTACTCCATACGAATATGAACATGAATTTTGGACAATAATGTGAAGTTATTCCTAAGCTCACAAAGATTTTAATGTTATTTTGAACTTTCATTTTATCATTTATTTGATTTGCGTAATTCACGCTTGTTGTCCATATTTATTTCAATTTTATTTCAATGCAAAGTTCATACTCGTTTTATTATTTGGATTTTTATTTGTTATAGTATGATTCGGGGTTATTTTATGGAATAAACTCATCTTACCCCATATCAGTGTTTCTCGTTCGAGATAAACCTCCATTATTCCTCTCATATACTTATAGTTAAGTGATAAACTTCGACATTAAACTTACCCCCGACAATCAACCCACTCCTCTGCTCAACCCTGAGTTAGTCGGATGTTTAATCAGGAAATGGAGGCATCGTCCTAGAGGGTTATTACTCCTGGGCACGGTACAGTATATAGGTAGTATTCGGGGTTGACTGGATTGACGCAAGGAAAAGAATATTCTGAAATTAAAACGGAAATCTTTCATTTTCTGCTAAATAATTTTCTGAATTATATGAAATGGAAAAAACAATTATCTTTAATTGCTTATTTGCACTGTTCCATTTCAGATAACTTGAATACACTCCTTCAGTTTGGAAAGCTGACTACCAAAACCCAGGCTGTAAGTATTCCTAAATTTCAACTTTTAGAATGTTCACGACCTTCACCTGCAATAGTGGGAGCGAAGTACACTAATGTATGCACTATTTAAAGTTAAGCTTGAATTACCAGAGGAAGGGCTGTCCAGCTGAGGCGTGCTCGATTCACCCTCAAGGATATGGGTTTCATTACTCATCAGGAAGTTGAAATATAAGAAACAAGACTTCTGGAGTAATCAAGGGCCCAAGATTAACTATCCCTACACCAGAAATGAGTACCAGATTAATATCTGGGAACAAAGACAGCTGAGCATATAATTGACTGCTATCTCCTAGTTAGTGCCGAGGTTATGGAGAATGGAAGCCTTGATGTTCCACTGCTACAGAGATCTTCGTGGTGATTAAAGACAATGTACAGCCCTATGAAGTGCCTTGGCCTGACAAGACGAATTCCGCACAGCTAGATGGTCAACAAAGTCACGTGGTCAGCAAGACGACGTCTTCCAGGCTTTCTTGATCGGGTCCATTGCTGAATGAACTGCCTTCTAAGGTTCAAATCTTGGTTTAGCTAGGGATCGAATCTAGGGCTCTCTGGTAAGAGGCAAATACGTTACTCCTACACCTCCGTCTGAAAAATGCTGATATGACTTACTTAAATTAACCGTTCATGTATATAGAAGTGAATTGCGATATCTTGAAAACTGTGTAACCACTCTTGAGAAACACATATTGACTGAAATTGCTTTACCACTCCGAATAAGTTCACTTTCCACATATATGGGGTGAATATTCGTGATCAGAGCAGCGATTCGTTCTTCATTCGCTGCTCGTGGTGCAAGTTAATAGTCAGGCTTGTGAACTTTGATTATGACTACTTTTTAGAATGCATCATCGTCATAATCCTAGGTCTCTCTGTGGATCAGTGATAGAGTGTCGGTCCTCCGGATTCTAAGATCGTGGCTTAAAATCCGGCAGAGATAGTCTGATTTTTGAAGTGCGGAAAAACGTCCACTCGCTACTATGTGTCATAAGATGTCGGCATGTAAAAGGCCACTGGTGATACGTTTCAATTAATCAAACCTCAACTGTAGATCGCCCAGGAAGGATCCAGTTTACTGTGCGATTTTGGAGAGCAAAACAGAATGTCAAAATTGACGCGCAGTGAGCCTAACTGGTGTGCAATTAAATCAAAATGACTTCATACAGTAGCTGGGGCCGTATGATGGTGATATTTTTGCTAGTTGTTAAACGTCGCACTAACACATCAAAGGTAAAGGTTTCGGTTTCCGACGACGGAAGGATGGAATTGGGCTAGAATTGAGAAGGTAGCGGCCCTGGTGTGGAAACGGGAAACCACGGATAAAAAGCATCTTCAGGGCTGCGGATGGTGGGATTCGGTGGGTTGGCCGTGCGGTTAGGGTCGTCGAGGTGTGAGCTTGCATTCGGGAGATAGTGGGTTCGAAAACCATTGTTGGCAGGCCTGAAGATGTTCTTCCTTGGTTTCCCCATTTTCACACCAAGCAAATGCTGGGGATGTACCTTAATTAAGGCCACTGCCGCTTCTCCTCGTTTCAGATGAACAGCAATATATAACCGAGAAGTATAGAGAATTGCGCACAACTTCAGATTAGGAACTGTATCGTTCAATAAACTCTGTGGTCATCCCCATTCTGTCTCCTCTTTATTTAGCTTTATCGTTCTTCACGTTGTAGACTACCGCCACGTGCTTTCGTAGAGGAATGTCATTTTAACATGCCGTATTAACCGTTTGAATACAGGCATGTAACTTCGCAAAAAATATGAAGTAATCTTGAAATCGATTACCAATTTCCGTGCGAAGAATGAGTACATATGCTAGTGGATAAATATATTAACAGGAAAAGAGGTAAAATGTTCATCACGGCAATCGAGTGAGAGAAAGCTTTCGATTCGATGAGTAGATGGGCCGTCCTATATAAGCTGAGTCAGATCGGAATATCAAGAAGATGATAAGAGCTACTACGAAAACACATATTCGGAACTTAAATGTTCTGTCAACGTGAAGGGTGTGGAAGTAGTGGTAGAGATATTTTCAAAACTTGGTCTCAAACAGTATCGCAATCTACAGGTACTTTAATAATTTACTAAAATTGTGTTAGTTGGATTATCTTTAATATTTTGTATTATAACAATCTAACTGCACGTATTAATTATGATTACAAAAGGCCTACTCTTTCCCCTGTTGGAGATCATCGGTGTGTGGGAGAGAAAAGTATTATATTAATTAATTCATTCACTCATTCATTCATCAATTTTTTCAAAATTTTGCTAGATGTTTGACATCACACTAACACATCGAAGGTTTTCGCCGACGCAAGGGTTAGATTGGGCTAGGACTGGAAAGGAAGCAGCCGTGGCTTTAATTAAGGTACATTCCCAAATTTGCCTGGTGTGAAAGTAGGAAACGACGGGACACCATCTTCAGCGCTACATTCATCCATTCATATTCGTAAATCAGTAGATGAATTCTAGAGGAAGACAGTTCAGTTGATCTTCAGGTTGGGGGGGGGGGCGGGGGAGGGGAAGATTACCTGCGCAGGAGCTGATTACCTGCAAGGACCAGCCACTGGAAACTGTCAACACATTTAAACATTTAGGTGTTACCCGACGAATATCTTCTTCCTTCAAAGCCCACGTACAAGAAATAGCATCGACAGCAATAAAGGCAATATATGACATAAAGAATATACAGCGAGTATCAATTGAAACAGCTACGACCTTGTTATACGACAAAATATTGGCAACCTTGACATATGGCACTGAAATCACCTGGCCTACGATAACACTGAACGACATCCGCACCATAGAGAAGGTAAAAGGCTCAACTTTTGAAAGCTACTCTGGCTTGTCTGAATTCACTCCCTCAAGGTTTTTGTATGAACTTATAAGCGAAACATTCCTTCTTAAGGATCTCTAGACAAGGTGCTTTCTGCCATCTACTGGTAACTCGACGAACGTGTTGAATGAGAGGCTACGGAAGAGAATGGAGATATGGAGTGAGTTCTACTGTACAGATGCCATGCTGACTACAGACTGGAAACAAGCTAATTACGGCCTTAGACACCTTGTAACACGCTTCGGAGACCTCGGATTTCACTTCAAAATACCTTCAAACAAGCGAAATCACGAACCGTGCTCCAACGGCATCTGTGATCTGTGCAAGAAGCAGTATGATAGGTATGATGCCATGGTCTGTAAACATAGAGTAGACTCGCTATCAACATTTTGCTCAGAATAGTACATTCTGCACATCGTGCACAAGTCATATATTATTTTTAATATTATTATTTTATCCTTCAGCTATAAGTGTGCCTCCAGTTTAGTTACCAATGCATTAATTGTTGTGTTTATTGTTCGCAGTGCCTGGCTTACTGCACGCTAAACTCTGCTGGTTTACAAAATGGAACTGACTACGATGTAGAGAAGGGTGTGGAGCTTTATAAATACATTTACGAACAGGACGAGAAGAGATTCAAGTCTGCAGAGGCAACAGTTAAGATGTGTGTGGCTGATGGTAAGTTCACAGAAAGTCGAAAAGTCACAAGGACTTAATAGGAAACAACACATTATCTAAATTAAACATTTCTTGTATTCGCAGCCATAAAACAAAATCTTTTTGTTATTAGGCCGTGTGTGTATGCAGCGTTTTGCCATGTGCGTTCTATTGCTGTGATTTTTCGATCTACGGCTGTGAAAGACTTAATTGTCATTGCAACTCTATGTGGAGTACACATTTGTTGATAACGGAGGATTACTCCTTCTTTAGCAGGTTATCAATCCTTGTCTGCTAACTCGGCAGGGCTGTACAGACAATCGACTTGGCCAAAGAGAGGGCGTAACCCTCTAAGGGGCCCACCCCACCCCTTCAGGGCGGTGAATGAAAACTTTTGATGCATGTATAAGATAATGTAGACATTCGGTCGGCGGTTGCAGAGTAGGCTTCGACCTACAAGTGGCCACGGCTGGACATTGGTCCGACAGCTGTGCACTCTGACCGATCAACCGAGCGGAGGAGGCTCTACCGTGCTTCTACGCCTCTGCATTCGGAAGACGGAGAGGGGCTGGTCCCCACCGTCGGCTGTCCCGAGAATGATTGTCCATTCTCCTGCACTAAGCGAATACCGGGACAGTTCCAAGTATAGGCCACGGTCGCAAACCCCCTCACCTTCTCCGAAATCTCCTTCACTGTATCATTTCGCCCTGGCCTGAGAGACGGCGTTGCAGTCTAGGAGGTCCGCAGCCCCCTTCAGGGACGGAATGAAAATGTTTCAGTAGCAGACAGTCTGCGATTACTGGGAAGCGTCTTGGAGGGACGTGCCAGTCAAACTGATGAGCGCAAATGACATGTCCTTGCCAAAACACTGTGCATACAAACGGCTGAAGAACCACAAGCTTGGTCCTATTGCTGTGATATTTCGATGTGCGGCTGTGAAATACTTAATTAGCATTTTTCTACATTTTAAAAATTAAATGTAGATCCTTTAGAGAAGGTGATAAATGCGTGGCTTAGGTTAGGTTCGAATTCTGGTTTATACTAGGGTGTATCCAGAATACCGTGGACAGCCATATGGCATCATACGAAAATCTTGGAACAGATCAAGCCGAAACTCTCCTTGGAAGGAAGTATAGTGAGACTAAATTTTTCCTACTTGGGCCGCATTATGAGAAACACCTCCACGGAAAAGTATGTCATCCTCGCAATGGTAGGTGGAAAAAAAGAAACCGGATAATTAACATTCCCATATTGATCATCAGACCAGAAAACTGATTCTATCAGCATACGCCATGATATGTGAGGCGTGAGATCCAGGCAGTGGGAAGGGTACGGAAAATTAAGCGATTGCCAAAGTGTTGTTGCAGAAGGGCAAGTGACCCGCGGTGTGGGCTGTAGGTCCTTCCTGCTGCACCCATTGTCATTGCAGTGGCAGGTTGCTGGTGACATTCAGTAGGCCTACTGTTTGATGTTCAAAGCATATTTATAATTTCAGTAGTTTGTTTCGGCGTATACTCTATTTGGTGGTATGAAATGTTAATGTAACGTACAATTAAGTCTTTCGGCAGCTTATCCCAAGCATTTCTGGATTAGTAGAGCCACTCTTGTATATATATATATATACATATGCCTGCGGTATGAAACACGTGATTTTCCAAGTGGAAATTTCAACCCGGGATCGACAGTGAATAAAAACTTGGGATATCCGGTAGAAAAACAGTAGTTAAGCCTCTACGATAATCACAGAGTGTGACCATGTTATGATACCTAGATATCGTAGTTGTCAGTCAGATAACTCAGAAATTATGCATGTCTGGACTCATGTTGATAAAACCTACTTTTTTCATGCAATGCCGTATTTTTTTTTTCGTTCAGTCAAAGTAAACGTCATTCTAGTTAATATTTCATAATATAATGAGCCTGTGAATTATTGAGTGTTCTTTGGTTATATATTCTCTTCATACCCTAAATCAATATTCAAGGACAAATACACGTTAATCTGTAAATGTCATTGTAATTCAATTTTCTATTTATTTAGGATGTGTTTTTAAAGTTTGTTTTAATTATTTCAGTGACTATTCAATTCTTTTTTTTTAAAGCAGTCATGACTGAGGTAAGGTAAGGGTTATTCTGCCCGAAGGCAGGTCCGAACCTCCGCAGAGGTGTTCCTGAGCCGGAGTTTACGTGCAGTAGGGTGGCCAGTTCCTTTCCGCTCCTCTATTCCCTTACCCCCCACCAACAGCGCGTGGCAAACCATCCAACTCCTGACCACGCCCAATGTTGCTTAACTTCGGAGATCTCATGAGGTCCGGTGTTTCAACACGGCTACGACCGTTGGCAGTCATGACTGAAATGATTTTCAATTTTAACCTTAAAATTTCCCCCATTTCCCCCCTTTCAAATCCTGTTATCAGCTTTCTCCTAACTCCATTTTGAAAGGTCTAAATGTCGGATTTAAAGGATAGCGGTAGGACTTCTATAGGGAAAGTCCGCGCTCCTTTCTTTCAAGTTGCCAAACAATATTGGTTTCAAAGGTTTCTCAGACTACCATTTCAATAATCCCGCTCATGTATATTTACCTTGTAGTAGGCCTAGGCTGTGCATAGGAGAAGAAAGAATTCTGAGCGAGCGACTTACAGTTCAGAGCAGTTTTAAAGCAAGTATATTTCTCATAATTTTCAATTGCAGTTTTCTAACTTAAATTATTTTCAACTCTTTTCCATGTACAAAATGCTCCTTGTGGCAGAGTTCTTATAAAATTCTCCTGAAATTTTCAGACCATGTTTCAGTAAGTACAGGAATTAAAAGTGGTTCTACATTTCAATATAATTTGAGTATTACCTTCATATTTTTGGTCTTAAAGAAGCACCAAGCTATATTTTTGCCTATTGTATGAATAATGAAAGTAAAAATCTTATATCTCCAATAGTTTGTATCTGACTGAAAAACCTAGATTTATTATTAAGTATATAAGTATTTCTGACAAGTCTGACAAATTATAGCCCAAAAATAATTAAAACTGTGCCAAAAGGAGCATTTTCCATGCAACACATAAAAAAAAATATTATGTGTTAATAACTTTTCAACAAATTAACTAATCAACAACTCCAATCAATCTTGTGTGGTGCTATATCTCATTAATATATGCTTGTGTTTTGAATTTGGTTGTAATAAGTGCTAAATTGTTGAAGTTCTAACTTTTAAACATGACTCCCCTTAAAGGGGAAACCACTTTCTTTTCACTTAGGACTTAGTTAATATATAATCTTTTAGCAGGCGAGTTGGCCGTGCGGTTAGGGGCACACAGCTGTGAACTTGCATTCGGGAGACAGTGGGTTCGAATCCCACTGTCGGCAGCCCTGAAGATGGTTTTCCGTGGTTTTCCATTTTCACACCAGGTATATGCTGGGGCTGTATTTTAATGAAGGCCACGGCCGCTTCCTTCCGATTCCTAGGCCTTTCCTATCCCATCGTCGCCATAAGACCTATCTGTGTCGGTGCGACGTAAGGCGAATTGCAAAAAATATATAATCTTTAAGATTTTTCGCCTGTCGAAACTAATGCACGATCAGGAAACACTAGAACATAGGCCTACCCTGAAAAGAAAACATTTCATTATTAACAGAATCTATTAGAAAATGTCTGGGAATAATCACTGTGTTTTATTTCCCAGGCTATTTCTAACAGATTCCGTTAATAATAAAATATTTTCCTTTCCAGGTATTTTCTAGTGTTTTCATATTATTGCGTTGGCGTATGGCTTTTAGTGCCGGGAGTGTCCGAGGACATGTTCGGCTCGCCAGATGCAGGTCTTTTGATTTGACACCCGTAGGTGACCTGCGCGTCGTGATGAGGATGAAATGATGATGAAGACGACACATACACCCAGCCCCCGTGCCAGCGAAATTAACCAATTAAGGTTAAAATTCCCGACCCTGCGGGGAATCGAACCCGGGACCCCTGTGACCAAAGGCCAGCACGCTAACCATTTAGCCATAGAGCCGGACATTATTGCGTTAATTTTGACTGACTAAAGAATTTAAAGATTATATATTAACATCCTATAACTCCTGGGCTGATGTTATTTCAGTGATAATGTCTTGTACAATAATATTGCTTACAGAGAACTAATCCGCAATGCCAGAATAGGATGATTGTTATGGTTACACAGCCCTTTCCAGCTATATTGGTGTTACGTATTAAAACAACCGATTTTTTTGGCATTATATTGAGACGAAAATCGCTAAACGGTTGACTTTCGTGTCAGTTCTTCCTATAGATTGTGAGCCGGACCAGTAATCTATCGTTGAAAGAGTTGAGCATTATGTTTTTGACTTAGTTCTCAATATTATTATTTTGTAGATATAAGTGTCATTAGGCCACGAATGGAACAGACCTGAGGACCACATACAAGGCCGAATAAAAAAATGTTCACGGAATAGCTCTGTTGTGCACCAACAGATTGGCACAACACGGCTCGCTAGCAGCTGTAGTAACGTTGAACCTCGTCCGACACCATGGCTAAATAGTTAGCGTGCTGGCTATTGGTTCAAGGGGTCGGGGATTTTAACTTTAGTTCGTTATTTTCACTGGCTCGGGGACTGGGTGTGTGTGTGTCGTCCTTAAATAGAAAATACAAGGAAAGAATGAGAAAAAAAGAAAAACACTAGTAATCAAAAAATAAAACCTTGATAAAGAAGTGAGCCGCCGGGATACATCGTTATGTTAACATCGGGAGTCTTTATGCTAATGTTTTTGTCAACATGTGTGTATGGTAGTCTCTGACTCCGTCATTAACAAAAACGGCAGAACAATGATCCAATGTGAAATTTTACGTTAAACTGGGAAAATCAGCCACAGAGACATTGAACATGTTTCGTCAAGCATGATTTGTATAGTTTTGTCTCAGGTTCGTAAATTCCAGACTCGCACCAGTAATGATGTTGGACGTGATCGTCCGCGGTACGGACCTTAGCGCACTGCGACGCAACATTCCTCCTGCTTAGGGGTCAGCGATTAGAAACCAATCTTATTATTAGAAGTGACAGGCTACATGTTCTGTTCCGACGTTAGGATTGTCTGCACTAACCCGTGTAATACACCAACAATGCCAACAACGTCGTTATTCGTCCTCATCCACAAGTTTCCGAATTCATTCCACATTTTCGAAGTTGTTGCTCGTCGAAATTCTTCCAGATCGGTCGTCGTCTTCAAGAGACGCTCTTCCGTATGTGAAGCGCCTGAGCCACTCAAAACACTGGGTACGACTCATTGCCTCGTCGTCATATGCTTGCCGAACAAAGTTCAATGTCTCTGTCGTCGATTCGCCCAGTTAAAGGGAGTCATAACTGAAGCTTGCCGAGCAATGTTCAATGTCTCTGTCGTCGATTCGCCCAGTTAAAGGGAGTCATAACTGAAGCTTGCCGAACAATGTTGAATGTCTCGGTCGTCGATTCGCCCAGTTAAAGGGAGTCATAACTGAAGCTTGCCGAACAATGTTCAGTGTCTCTGTCGTAGATTCGCCCAGTTAAAGGGAGTCATAACTGAAGCTTGCCGAACAATGTTCAGTGTCTCTGTCGTCGATTCGCCCAGTTAAAGGGAGTCATAACTGAAGCTTGCCGAACAATGTTCAGTGTCTCTGTCGTAGATTCGCCCAGTTAAAGGGAGTCATAACTGAAGCTTGCCGAACAATGTTCAATGTCTCTGTCGTCGATTCGCCCAGTTAAAGGGAGTCATAACTGAAGCTTGCCGAACAATGTTCAATGTCTCTGTCGTCGATTCGCCCAGTTAAAGGGAGTCATAACTGAAGCTTGCCGAACAATGTTCAGTGTCTCTGTCGTCGATTCGCCCAGTTAAAGGGAGTCATAACTGAAGCTTGCCGAACAATGTTCAGTGTCTCTGTCGTAGATTCGCCCAGTTAAAGGGAGTCATAACTGAAGCTTGCCGAACAATGTTCAGTGTCTCTGTCGTAGATTCGCCCAGTTAAAGGGAGTCATAACTGAAGCTTGCCGAACAATGTTCAGTGTCTCTGTCGTAGATTCGCCCAGTTAAAGGGAGTCATAACTGAAGCTTGCCGAACAATGTTCAGTGTCTCTGTCGTAGATTCGCTCAGTTAAAGGGAGTCATAACTGAAGCTTGCCGAACAATGTTCAATGTTTCTGTCGTCGATTCGCCCAGTTAAAGGGAGTCATAACTGAAGCTTGCCGAACAATGTTCAGTGTCTCTGTCGTAGATTCGCCCAGTTAAAGGGAGTCATAACTGAAGCTTGCCGAACAATGTTCAGTGTCTCTGTCGTCGATTCGCCCAGTTAAAGGGAGTCATAACTGAAATGTTGCGAATTTCAATTTTAACCTTAAAATTCCCCCCACTTCATCATTTGCCGGGCTGAGTGGCTCAGACGGTTAAGGCGCTGGCCTTGGCATGTTCGATCCTGGCTCAGTCCGGTGGTATTTGAAGGTGCCCAAATACGTCAGCCTCGTGTCAGTAGATTTACTGGCACGTAAAAGAACTCCTGCGGGACTAAATTCCGGCACCTCGGCGCCTCCGAAAACCGTAAAAGAGTAGTTAGTGGGACGTAAAACAAATAACATTATTATTACTTCATCATCTTTCAAATCCCATGATCAGCTTTCCCCGCCGCCATTTGTAAAGCTCTAAATTATTCATTCAATTGGCAAAAAGCTAGTTTCATGCTATTTTAGGTGCAAAACTGTTTGTATGTTGGGTACTCAGTCCGATGGCTGATTTGATCCTCCACAGTTCTGCCAACAGCTCTAAATTATCAGTTGAGTTTTACCTTCATATTTTTGCTCCTTTCAGTGGGATTGGCAGACTGATACGTAATAGCAACTTCTGGCTCGATGAAGAAAGTAACGGTAAACTATCTCACTCCTCATTTCCCTAGTATGCCTCTTCAGTGACGCCTAGGCTATCTGTGACAGCTGTTGGTGGAACTGTGGAGGATCAAATCAGCATTCGGGCTGAGTACCCAACATACAAACATTTTTGCTCCTAAAATAGCATAAAACTACCTTTTTGCCTATTGAATGAATAATCAAACATTGAAAAAATATAAACCCCCGATAGTTTATAGTTGACTAAAAAATCCGGAGTTGTTCTTAAATATATGAGTATTTTTGACAAGTGTGCAAAATTATAGCCCAAACAACTGAAAACTGTGCTGCAACGAGCATTTTCCATGCAACATATAAAAATAATTTGTCAAAACTACTTTGCAACCAATTAACTAACCATTTCCATATTTTGTGTGGAGATATACCTTATTAATATGTGCTTGTGTTTTAAATTAGGTTTTGATAATGGTTGATTGTAGAATTTCAAAATTTAAGTCATGACTTCCCATAAACGCAAAATTTCGGGTTGGCTCGTTGTTCCACCTTACTGTTCATGATGGAATCGCGGACTACTACACACACGTGTTAACAAAAACATTAGTATAAAAACTCCCGATGTTAACACAGCGATGTTCCTTGGCATACTGCCTTATCAAAATTGAAAGTAATTATTGTTAGCCTTATCTTGTACTGCCAACGGCCGTAGCCGTGTTGAAACACCGGATCCCGTGAGATCTCCGAAGTTAAGCAACATTGGGCGTGCTCCGGAGTTGGATGGGTTGCCACGCGCTGTTGGTGGGGGGTAAGGGAATGGAGGAGCGGAAAGGAACTGTCCACTCTACCGCACGTAAACTCCGGCTCAGGAACACCTCTGCGGAGGTTCGGACCTGGTTTCGGGCAGAATAACTCTTACCTTACCTATCTTGTACTGCCATCTTACTTTTTACAAAGCTAGTTCGGGAAAGGTTTGATCCAGCCTTGTGTGCGGATAAACTATACCTGCCAACTTTGATGTAGAAAAAGCAAGCCACTAGTAGATGCGGTCTTAACGACACTATTGTAACTCTAGTGGTCACAACCGGCTCTATAGCAGCGATAACACAGGTGTCCTTGTACTGGAATAGCTGGACGTTAAACCGTCTTGTCCGTCCACGCCGTCTAGTGAGTATGCATACCTTCCATGCGTTCTAAATGGCGATGTGAACGAACTTTTGTCCCCACCAGATATTTCTCCCCGGACATGGACTTCGGGACTGAGGAGGATATAGTCCATATTACCTTTTTATCTGATCATTAATAGCAGTTTAATTCCTTCCTCAGCACAAAAGCAGGGGCGTAATGATCCTTGCCACGCAGCAGAGGTCTTGTACAACTGCTTCAGGGATAATTAAACTGAAGGTAAGTTATCACAGGTTCATAAATATTTAATTTATCTAGAGATAGGTCTACACCTATTTTTCTGTATGTTCTCAATTTTCCCCTTCAGATTCAGTGACATAGTCTCTTAGTCGTTCCCAGGATAGTACATATTATCCCACTGAGGTCAATGGCATTTGAATATGCTAAAATGTGAAAAATCCAGCGAGAGAAAATTCAATTATCCAGAGGTCTGTTATGATCGTTAGCAGCTGGAAGAGACATTAAGAAAATTATTAATACAAGATGCAAAGTCCGTTGCGTGGAAAATATATAACGAGCTGTAGGAAAAAATGAACTTCGAGATTTCTCTGAGAAAAAACCACAACGCGCAAGTCGTTCTCGGATTTCCTAATGTAGAAAGAGTTGTGAATGCCACTTCAATGTTTCGATTGTAATGTAACTTACATGATTTGTGTGACCTTTTGGAAGCTTTATTGGCTGTTAGCTCTTTATACTGAAACATATACTAATCACGTCCTCTCGTGAGCAAGGCTCAAACCATGTATGTTGAGTCCTGAGCCCGGAGGGTGGTTGGATCCTGAACAGCTCCATGATCAGCTGTCTTAAAAAACCTAGGTGTCTCTGAAAAGGCGTAGTAGAGAAATAGTGAAATACCCAGTTGCTTTCCTTACTGTGTAAGAGGTTGATATTTACATATTAGTCTGTCAAGCCCACCGACCCTATGAGAAACACGTTCACACCATTAACGCTGAATGAATAATGTTCCTAATAACTCATTTTATTGCGCAATCACGTAATGTTCCGTCGTATACAATGGCCTTCATGATTCTCTCCTCCGCTGCAACTGACAACAGAAGGAACGCTTTCAGTAGCTTTCTTCAAACAAGTTACAGTATTATGGAACCAAGATACTTCAAAGAAGTATCAAAGAACCGAATAAAAAAGCCTCGGATATAATTGACGGGTAAAGAGATGGAGGTTTTTACACTTTTCTGATGATTTTTACCGAGAAACGAGCCTGCTTAACACTTTGTTAGAATTCAATAAGCCAGAGCTTTCGAATGACATAAAAGATGTTAAAATCGGTCCGGTAATACTCTACTAATAAGTGGAGCCCAGATTTTTTTTCTAGCCTGCACAGCAATTATCCTATAATTTTTGCTTAAAAATTAAGGGAACGATCCAGCAGAACTTCTCTTCTAGAACTTACGTTACTCTTGCTACATTACTGAAGAGAGGCCAAGGCGACACTTTCTTATAACCAAATTATATTATGATATTATTATTATTATTATTATTATTATTATTATTATTATTATTATTATTATTATTATTATTATTATTATTATTATTTGTATTTACAGGGGTTAGACAAGGCTGTAATCCTTCACCTTTGTAGCTCATAGTTTACGTAGTTCATCTACTAAAATCTATTAAGTGGCAGGAAGGGATTCAGTTACGTGAAAATGTAGTAAGAAATCTGGCCAATGCGGGCGACTTGGTCTTAATGGCAGATTGTGCCGAAAGCCTGCAGTCTAATATCTTGGAACTTGAAAATAGGTCCAGTGAGTATGGTATGAAAATGAACCTCTTGAAGACTAAACTGAAGTCAGTTGGTAAGAAATTCAAGACAATTTATTGAATGTCAGATAGGGGATACAATGTTGGAACAGGTAGCTAATTTCAGATATAAGATGTGTGTTCCCCAGGATGCTAATATAGTAAATGAGATTGAATCAAGGTGTAGTAAAGTTAATGCAGTGAGATCCTGTGTCAGGTATAAGTTTCTAGCATGTATGCCCTGATTAGACCACCATTGCCGTAATATTTAAATCATAGGAACATTTCGGCTAGCACTTGTAGCGAGAATACTTCAGAGATAAACCATTCCCACACGGACTGCAGCCGTAGTTAGTATCGTGCTCTCTTGCGCCGTCGAAGCATGTTCGATAGCGGTTCAATTAATTTCACAGACTGCAAGTTAAGTGGGCTATTTGCGAAATAAAACTGCCTACTGCAGGTCTTCGGTGAAGTATGCAACTTAATGCATGTCTACAAAAATACATGATCCTATGCCATTTTTCTGGTAATGGTAGATATGCGAATATGACCTTCTCTCGTGTTTGTGTTCCACTTCAAACACTGCCTTACGTCCTCTTCTGTTTATGGTAGACAGTGCAAGACCCAGTCTTCCTGTTTATCATAGATATTTGCAGTCCTCTTGTATTATGCTATTTCTAGGTGTGATGGAAATTTGGACTAAAATCACTCCTCAGTAGGATTAATCACTTAGAACACGATTCTTAGATTATGATTACAAACATCTCCATTCGAAAGGGTAAGCTTAAAAAGGGGCATGAAGTTAAAAGTCTTCATCATTCGACGCTTCCTACTTAGCAGGACATCTGATACATTAAAAATTGTACTCAATGCTACTGCATGTGTGACATTTTATAATCTAATGATTTAATCATTATACTGTCCATAATTCAAATATTAAACCAGACACGAACAGAAAAAGAAATGTTAACCCCGAGAAGGTTTAGTGAAGAAATGTCCTTGGAGATATTTACTTTAAATATAAGTTTTTCAATTTGTTGTTTTCAAGATTAGTTTTAAGAATAGAATACGGGGCTGAGTACCTAATATGATAGGGGACGGGATTTCGTAGTTCAAGTAACTGGGTTTTATCTCGTTTCAGTCTGGCAGTATTGGTGGTGTTGATAGATTTATTTCAACGCAAATTTAACTCCTTGGTATCTCAGAATACCTTGAAGGTATATAGTACGATATAAAACTATTATTATTATTATTATTATTATTATTATTATTATTATTATTATTATTATTATTATTATTATAGTAGGATACATATATTTTAATGTACTGCCACACAAATGAGTAGTGTGTTCTGGAACGTTACTGTTAATGGACAAACAAACGCATTAAGGAAATACTGATTCAAATGCTTTGCCACTTTACGGAAATGAACCTGAAGGTACCAGATATGTAGTGAATATGTCAGAACTTTACAATCCTCCCACTATGTATTCTGTTCTAATTTTTTTTTTTTTTTTTTCATTTCAGATTCTTTCGGAGTTTTGTCAAGAGTATGAATAATTGTAACCCCTTCCACAACAACGTTTGCAGTAATAGCACAGTTTTATAATTGTAGCTCCTTCCTATTAAATAAAAAAACGTTTAAAACATGGGCAGAGTTTTATAATTTTAGCATTTTACTTAGAAACAATAAAGTTTTAATCTAGCAGTGCCCACGGTTCCACCTGCACTGAATTCAGACTTTATTAGAAATAGTATTTCACAAACGTGTGTGGTAGGAAACGGCGTATTTCAATCTTGACTTTTACATTCGTGGCGATTCAGAAGGTATGTTGGGTGTGTCGAGAAGATCATTATAAAAAGAGGAATATTTCCGTCTTTTTCAATGTTTTAGCAGAAAGTCAGATAATTATTTCACAGTGTTGTCTCCGAATAGATTAGCACGCATATTGATCGCTTTACAAGTTTGGACTACACGCATGATCGCCTCAGACACGCACCTATCTCATCCACTTCAGTTCCACGCACATGACCTGGTAATGCTTGACCGAAATATCCATCAAACGCTTCAGTGATGCTTCCCGTTACGTAGGTCCTCGATAGTATGATGCATTGCTTAAATGGATGTCTTGCCGGTCATACTAGCCTCGTTTCACACGATCTAGCGTCATTTTGGAACACCTTCATCATCATCATCATCATCATCATCATCATCATCATCATCATCATCATCATCATCATCATCATCATCATATTCTAAAGGCTAAGCCTTGTCGCTGCAGCCACAGTTGTCTATCTTTCTTTTCAACTCAGCGTAGGTCTTGCACTTCATCTTCAGAAGCAGGTTCTTGAAGTAAGACACTCTGGGTCGTCCTCTTCCTCTTTCTCCAGCAATTCTTCCTTCAATGGTATTACAAAGAACTTCTCATGCCGCAGAATGTGACCAATAAATTTTATTTTCCGTTTTTCAATTTCGGTTATCAGACTCCGTTCTTCTCTTATCTCTCTGAGGACTTCGGTATTGCTCTTCATTTCCGTCCAACTTATCCTCTGCATTCTTCTCCAGATCCACATTTCAACTGCCTCTAGTTTCCTAATGTCCGGCTTTTCGCAACCATACAGAAGCACGCTCCATACAAAGGTTTTTGCAAAGGCCTTCCGAGTTTGAATATGTAAATGTTTGTTGGCCAGCAGATGCCTTTTATCTTGGAATGCTCTCTTTGCCATGGCTATCCACTTCGTGACTTCTGATATGCTCCGATTATCACTCGTGATCAGGGTTCCTAGGTAGCAAAACTGTTTCACTTGTTCTATTTTATCAGGGCCACCTTCATAAAGAAACAAAATGAAAACATGAGAAACGTTATTTCACTAAGTCAGGGCCTCTCAGGGTGCATGCGCGTGGTGCATGCACTGTGCACGGTGCAAGAGACGACTTGGCTTGGTTGACCAGAGTGCAGACCCCCACTCCTCGATTTGGAGCAATAGCGCTTACTCTCTCTTTCCTCACGCCTGTCTCGCTCGCTCCGCCTGTCTCCCTCTGCCCCACTTGCGCCGTAGCGCTCCAAATCCAGGCTGACTTGAGCCGAGTATAGGCGAGTTGAGCCGAGCTTAGCCGAGTAGCCCAGAGACGAAGCGTTGATCCGAGCCATGCCGAGCGGCAGCGATGCACAGTGCACGGAGCTCTTGCGCCTCTATCTGCACGCGTGAGATTTTGGGCGTTTGAGAGGCCCTGCACTAAGTACACGTTTAGCTGTAACTTTACGATATTTAGCCACTGGTGATTTCCTTTATACCCTTATTCTGTAACGTATAAAATATCAGTCCCCGTATTTAAAAATAAAATACATATTAATCTAAGTTTATACTTACTTCAGTCACAAACTAACATTATTCCTAACTTCAACAACAAACAAAGCACATGTTGCATAAAATGAGGCACGGAGCTCTCCATTTGTTATGGGCAACACTTGTCATTTCTTGCGCCTAGCCGTGCTGGCATACCGGGTGCCCCTAATTGCATACCTCTAGTAGCATGGAAAGTTGCACTGGCATAACAGAAGCAGAAGAGTTTCACATTACATCAGCATGCGTACATCAGTGGAAAGGAAAAGTATCCCTATACTGCCCAAATGCCTGAAAGCAATCCCCGGTTTTGATTATACATGAAGAACCTTGTCAGCTTGAAACAGCGTCATGATTAGCCATGGGAGAGATGAAGATCTATTGCATAAGTGGAGAAGAAACGTAATCACTCGAGTGTAGGAGCCTCACAGCCCATCAGGTATTTGATAACAGAGAGCATTTGTACATGGAAAGGGTGAAAGATTTTTGAAAATATTCCCAAGAAGAATTAAATAGCTAAGAGAATTGAATTTCACGTTGTAGTATAGAAGCCATACGATAGTTAAAGAGATATTGATATATGAGGTTGTAAAATAACTTGTCTAATTCTACATCGGTTTAATCCAACATTCCTTTCTTCAAATAATGGTTTACAAGCAAAGCAATTCTTCGGGTGGAAAATTTCTGTGATAGAACATGTTAGAATAGGCCAATATAATATGCGACAGTTATCTGTACTTCGTAAGGTAATTAATAACTGCAAAACACCAAAGGACAGAAACAGATCAATCTTCATAAGCTTGGAGTACCTTGCTGTAATGACGGTAAACAAGAGATAAAATAAAAGTACGCTCCGGGAATAATGGCCCACGATGAACGCCTTTTTCTCGGTTTCGTGTACCTACCGTAATTGCAGAAACCGACACAACACTGAATTCATAAGATCAAATTATTATCTATATACATAAAATGCGATGTCCTGACTGACTGCCAATCAAGGCGCAGGCAAACCTATCGGTCATAAAGAAACGAAGTTTTCGGCATACATTTCTATTACAGAGTAGGCACCCATTAAAGGATAAGGTTTCGAAAAATTCCACCTCTAAGGGGTTGAAACGGAGATAAAATCATGAAAACCAAAATATTCACTCCTCCGAAGCCGTTCACCGCGAATGTTGACATTTCACTCAGTGATTGCTCAAATATTTTCTAGATGTTAAATAAGACAAGTTTAAAAAATACAACCATTCCTTAAGCATTAAACGGGGGTTAATACCCGAACACCGCTGGGCATACGAGGTTGAAATTTCACGTGAGGGTTCCTCCTATATGTCTTATATTTCAAATAATAAGTGGTTTTAAAACAGTACAACCCTTTGAGGATGTCACTGGGGGGCTGAAGCCTAATGAAAAGTATTCATTTCTCGGAAACCGGTTGATTACGAGGTTGAAATTTAAATGATGATTCCTCCTGCATGTCTTAGATTTTAAATACGAGGTTGTCTTGAAACAAGTTGTTTTGACTGGGGGTTGAGGCCTAAAAATATAAAAATTTATTTCTCTTAAATCAGTTCACATACGAGGTTGAAATTGCACATGATGGTTGCTCCTATATGTCTTGGATTTCAAATAATATGTTCTCTTAAAACAATACACCCCTAAGGTATTTCATTGTGTTGTATGGCCTGATGACAAACATATTCATTTCTCTGAAACCTTTTTGGTATCCGAGATTGAAATTTCACAAGATGTTTCCTCCTGTAAGATTTTAAATACGAGGTGGTCTTAAAACAATTGCACATCCTTATGGGTTTTGACTGGGGGTGAGACCTGGAAACATAAATATTCATTTGTCTGAAACGGGTTGACATATAACACATTTCACAGGGTGGTTTCTCCTGTATGCCTCAGATTTTAAATAAGAAGTTGTCTGAAAGCAAAATACATCTAAGGGGTTTTGACTGGGAGTTGAGGACTGATGATAAGAATATTAATTTATCTGAAACTGATTTTTAAAGATTTAAACCTCTCAAATTACTAATCAAACATTTACAAGCTTAGAACATACAGGCCTACTCAGTATTGAAGGAGGTTTCATATCGATTAGTATCAGATTAATTGATGCTGCCATCTATACACAAAAATCTATATCTTAGATTTTAAATAAGAACGTCTTAAAACAGCGCACCCCTAAGGGATTTTGGCTGAGGGTGGGGTTGGCTGAGGCCTGATGACAAAAATGTCCGTTTCTGTGAAACCGTTTGACTTATGAAGTTAATATTTCAAATTAAATCCTAGGCGTTAAATAACAGAAGGTTTGAAAAAGTAAACCCTCAAGGAGTTAAATAGGGTTAAGATCCGGAAACAAAAATGATCTTTCCTCCGAAGCCATTTAACGTACGAAGACAAAATTCCAAATTGAAGTATATGTTTTACAATTTTTTGTTTTACGTCGCACCGACATAGATAGGTCTTATGGCAACGATGGGATAGGAAAGGCCTGGGGAGTGGAAAGGAAGCGGACATGGCCTTAATTAAGGCACAGCCTGGTGTGACACTGGGGTTCGAACCCACTGTCTCCCGGATGCAAGCTCACAGCTGTGCGCCCTTAACCGCGTGGCCAACTCGGCTGGTGTATATATTTTAAATCCTAGGTGTGAAATGGGAAATATTTGAAGATATTCCAGCCCTAAGGGCACTCGACTCTGAAAATCATAACATCCATTCTTCCTAAACCGTTTCACGTGCAAACTTAAAATTTTCGGCAGCCCTGAAAATGGTTTTCCGTGGTTTCCCATTTTCACACCAGGCAAATGCTGCGGCTGTACCTTAATTAAGGCCACGGCCGCTTCCTTCCCACACCTAGCCCTTCCTTGTCCCATCGTCTCCATAAGACCTATCTATGTCGGTGCGACGTAAAGCAACTACCAAAACAAAAAAAAAAAGGAAAAAAAAAGAACTTAAAATTTTACATGAAGGTTGGTTTTCTACGCTCTAAGTGTTAAATACGTAATGTTTTAAAACATTTCACTTCTAAAAATATAAAAAATTTATTCCTTCCTTACTGTATGACAGATGATGTCCAAATTTCGCAGATTGGCCGCTTCTACATCCTAGATGTTAAATAAGATATGATTTCAAAATATATCAATACTACGGAGTTCAAATGGGTGTTACATCCGAAAATAAATACACTGACTGACAGAGCAAATGAAACACCAAGAAGGAGTGGTTCGAAAGGGATGAAAGTTGGGGAAAAAACAGAGACGGCACGGACGAATAATTGATGTTTATTTCAAACCGATATGCAGGTTACACAATGCGCACGGCATCGACTCAGTAGGATGTAGGACCACCGCGAGCGGCGATGCACGCAGAAACACGTCGAGGTACAGAGTCAATAAGAGTGCGGATGGTGTCCTGAGGGATGGTTCTCCATTCTCTGTCAACCATTTGCCGCAGTTGGTCGTCCGTACGAGGCTGGGGCAGAGTTTGCAAACGGCGTAAAATGAGATCCCACACGTGTTCGATTGGTGAGAGATCCGGAGAGTACGCTGGCCACGGAAGCATCTGTACACCTCGTAGAGCCTGTTGGGAGATGCGAGCAGGGTGTGGGCGGGCATTATCCTGCTGAAACAGAGCATTGGGCAGCCCCTGAAGGTACGGGAGTGCCACCGGCCGCAGCACATGCTGCACGAAGCGGTGGGCATTTAACGTGCCTTGAATACGCACTAGAGGTGACGTGGAATCATACGCAATAGCGCCCCAAACCATGATGCTGCGTTGTCTAGCGGTAGGGCGCTCCACAGTTACTGCCGGATTTGACCTTTCTCCACGCCGACGCCACACTCGTCTGCGGTGACTATCATTGACAGAACAGAAGCGTGACTCATCGGAGAACACGACGTTCCGCCATTCCCTCATCCAAGTCGCTCTAGCCCGGCACCATGCCAGGCGTGCACGTCAATGCTGTGGAGTCAATGGTAGTCTTCTGAGCGAACGCCGGGAGTGCAGGCCTCCTTCAACCAATCGACGGGAAATTGTTCTGGTCGATATTGGAACAGCCAGGGTGTCTTGCACATGCTGAAGAATGGCGGTTGACGTGGCGTGCGGGGCTGCCACCGCTTGGCGGCGGATGCGCCGATCCTCGCGTGCTGACGTCACTCGGGCTGCGCCTGGACCCCTCGCACGTGCCACATGTCCCTGCGCCAACCATCTTCGCCACAGGCGCTGCACCGTGGACACATCCCTATGGGTATCGGCTGCGATTTGACGAAGCGACCAACCTGCCCTTCTCAGCCCGGTCACCATACCCCTCGTAAAGTCGTCTGTCTGCTGGAAATGCCTCCGTTGACGGCGGCCTGGCATTCTTAGCTATACACGTGTCCTGTGGCACACGACAACACGTTCTACAATGACTGTCGGCTGAGAAATCACGGTACGAAGTGGGCCATTCGCCAACGCCGTGTCCCATTTATCGTTCGCTACGTGCGCAGCACAGCGGCGCATTTCACATCATGAGCATACCTCAGTGACGTCAGTCTACCCTGCAATTGGCATAAAGTTCTTTTTTTTTTTTTTTTTTTGCTAGGGGCTTTACGTCGCGCCGACACAGGTAGGTCTTATGGCATAAAGTTCTGACCACTCCTTCTTGGTGTTGCATTTGCTCTGTCAGTCAGTGTAATTATACCTACAAAACCGATTGCCTTACGAACTGTAGGTGCGTTTTACAGGCTCAACCGACAATGGACCCTCCAAAATGTAAAACTTGGAATGATAACTTTCATTTTAAGCCGTAGCAATACACGGGTATCTTGATAGTAGAAAATAAAGCTTTAAAAGTATTATTAATGGAAGATACATTGTGGTGTATAAGACAGGCGTTGGGGAGTGTTTACAAAGTTATTATGATTGGTGGAAGATGTTAAATAGAAAATATAAACAGCCTATGGGATGGGTTTGAAACAGTTGTTGAGGCCTGTGAAAACAGGTAAGTACGTTTAAAAGTGCTAAGGAATGGTAAAAGTCACCTATATTATAACAGAGAAATAAAGATATTGAGAACGAGGTGATGGTTGCAAAGAAATACAGTTAGGAATGGTTGTGGAAGTATGGAAATCTTGAACTTACGAGTAAATTGAATCTAGCGAAGAGTTTAGCTAAAGATAACATGATGGTAAGCATAACTGGCAGTCATATGAACTTTAGTGAACAATGGAAGGGTATGTATAGGTACTATTAGGCTGAAACATGGCCAGGAAGGATATTCCAGGAATAATTGATGAACGAAGTGATTGTACAGTATATGTGAGGACTTACAGAAGGCAGAAATATTCAGTCAGCAATATGTAAAGATAGTTGTATATAAGAATTTTGTTCAAGTAAAGGAGGTTAACGAATACTGGAGGAGTACTGAAATGTTCCTGTCATAATAAAGATATTTCAAGAGAAATAACTAAAAACCAGGAAAGCATCTGGAAGTGATAAGATTTCTGGGGGACAAAGTAAAAGCAATGAGTTGGGATATAATACCATATCTGAAGTACTTATTTGATTACTGTTTGCATGAAGGAGTTATACCAAATGAATGGGGAGTTGCTGTATTAGACCCTGTGTGCAAAGGAATGATAAACATAAAGCGGATATATAAAGACCAGTCAGCTTGACGTTTGCGCATGAAGGATCTCGGAAAGCATTCTTTCTTATACATTAGAGACGGTTCAGGGCTTTGCGGGTTCGATTCGCAGTTGGTTCGGGGATTTTAGTTGCGTCTGAATAATTCTTCTGCCTCGGGGACTAGGTATTTGTGTTTCTCCCAACACTATATTCTTCATATTCACACAACACATTACACTACTAACCATCAGAGAAACACGTAATACTGATTACATCCCTCCATAGCGTTGACGTCAGGAAGGGCAACCGGCCGTAAAACAGGGCAGAACCCACATGGTGGCTCGCACCCGCGACCACACATGTGTGGGGAAAGAACAGTAGAAGACGAAGTAAGTATGTAAAGGAGATGGTGTATAAGTCACTGGTATGACCTCCAGTTAGAGTATGGTTCCAGTGTATGAGAACCACGCCGGGATTACTACATTCGAGAATGGAGACGTCCCAGAGGAAGGCAGCATGATTTTTCTGAGTGATTTCCAACAAAAGAGTAGGTAGTGTTACCAGAATGTTGCAAAATTTGTGCTGGACAGACTTGGGAGTAAGGAGACGAACAGCTCGGCTAAGTGGAATGGTCCGAGCGGTCAGTTCAGAGATGGCATAGAATGCCATTCGCTCTCTTTCCTCGCGTTATTTCTACAAGATCTGAGTGTCCGCATATTTGCAATGTCGTCGTCATTTACTGTAGTCAAGTGCGTCTACAGGTGTGACATTGGCTTTTCTCATATCTTCCATAACCTTGTCCTAGATATTCCACATGGCCGTCTTCTGACAGGGTCAAATCTAAAAGCAGTTTTAGCAATCGAATTCACGTCACTTCGTACAACGTGCCCATACGACCTCAGCCGCGCTTCACGCACCTTCTCTACGATCGGAGCCATACCCAATTGCAGAGGACAGTCTAATTTACACATGATCCCGTCGTGTCAACAGAAGACTTCAACGTAGGATCCACATCTCCATCACATGGATTGCCTGTTCGTGCCTTGATGTTGCCGGCCAGCACTCGATTCCAATGAGGGCGACAGGATGAAAGACATTTTTTGCCTTGAGCCTTTCGGGCATCCGCCGATCACAAACTACTCCAGTAACTTGTCCCCATTTCGTTCAAGTTGCGCTAATCCTACTACGGACATCGAGAAGGATATCACCATCGCAGCTAATGACTGAGCCAAGACACTTGAACTTTGGTAGTCTTCGTCAGTTGTTCATCACCGATGCTGAGGGTGTAATTAGGCTGTCTCCAACTTGCCATGTATTCTGTCTTCCGATTATTAAGCCTCATCCCATTGGTCTCAAGATGGGTCTTCCACTGTTGTGTCTGATGCTGAAATACCATGCGATTTTCCGATCTAGAAGAACGTCGTCAGTGTAGAAAAGAGCTCATGGATTGGGTGTTTGAAGGTCAGCGGTTATTACGTCCATAAGGAGAATACATTATAGTGGTGAGAGGGCTCAGCATTGGTGGACTCCAACTGGACAACGAACAGCGCTGTTGACATAACGATACAAACGTTGCGTCCATTCGATGTAAGCGTCCAGGACGATGCAAGCGTGGTGCATGCCAAATGAAATAGTGGGGTGCCCTGTCGAATGCCTTTTCCAAGTCTATAAAAAGGCCCCGTGAACCATCTTGATCATCTCACGATGTCGTTCCAGGAGTACGCGAGCTGCGTGGATAGCATCGGTTGTACTACTGCTTTTAACATAAATCCGCATTAGTTCGCGTGATGGAAACAATGTTGCGAAGCCGGGCATCGAGAACACTTGGTTCGCGTGATGGAAGCAATGTTGCGAAGCCGGGCGTAGAGAACACTTTCAGTTATCTTTAACGTGTAACATAGGAGACGAATCAGACGATAATTTGAGCATTCGGTTACATCGCCTTTGCCCTTCCAGATCGGCACTGTTATACTACTCAGCCGGACTGTGGAAAACTCATTAAACCCCACAATGCTATTAAAGATGTTCGTGAGAATTAAGGTGCCACGATTACCAAGAATATTCTATACCTCGGCCGGGATATCGTCGGGCCCAGTTGCATCCCCTTTCTTCATTTTTAGGAAGGCACTTTCCACTTCTGTTGTTGAGATAGGTGGTATCGGTCCAAGTGGTCTATATAGTCGGGTGTGGGAATTCTTCATTGGATATTTCTGAAAAGTACTCACTCTAACGCTCTGGAATCACACGTGGATCTTGAAGGACTGGGTGTTTGCCGTCCTCGAATTTCTTGATAAGGCTGACATCTTGCGTTGTTGCGTTGCCAAACGGCAGATCTTGTTTGCTCCCTCGGTTGTATTCAGCTCTTTAAACAGTTCTTCGTAGTGTGCTGGTTTTTCTAATCCGTGGAATGATATCAGTTGACGAAAAAGCTTGGATGGAGTTTTAAAAATTAGAACGATTGTAATATTGAAGACAAAGGTCGAATTCAACAGGCCAAATTGGGGAAAACATTCGCATATAGCAGGGAAATTAGGGACTGGTATAATTTACCAAAGGGGCTGCCTGACCGAGGCGATAAAGGCGTGCTCGGGTTCGAATCCCCGCCAGGAAGTCGTAAAATTTAAGACACGAGATTTCCACTTTCGGAGGTGCACATGGCCCTGAGATTCACTCAGCCTACACCAAAAATGAGTACCAGGTTAATTCCTGGAGGCAAAGGCGGCCGGGCGTGGAGCTGACCACTCAACTCCATCAAGTGCCGAGGTTGCGGATAGTGGCAGCCTTTACCTTCCACCCCTCCAAGGTCCTTCATGGCCTGTACCGAGATTGCTTTGACTTGATAATTTACCAAGGGAGATGTTCGACGAATTTCCGACTTCTTTCTTTGTAATAATTTAAGAAAACACTAGGTAATCAACTGATAGGGTATCTGCCACATGGGCGACTGCCTTAAATACAGGTCAGTGGTAATTGATTGATTGATTGATTGATATGACCTCCCACCACAAATGGTTGGCTTCAGACCGTGAAACTAGCTTAAATCCACACGAGGTGCTGATCCTAATATACTGAGAAAAAGGTTATTATTATTATTATTATTATTATTATTATTATTATTATTATTATTATTATTATTATTATTATTATTATTATTATTATTATTATAGGTTAGGTAACTGGAAGCAGCTTGCATCATATTCTTATTTATTCACTGAAGTGTTTTCAGATGAAAAGAACAATCATCAAAACGTCGTTAAAATATTCTTAATGTGCTTGTTCTTCCTGTCGACGAGGATAAGACATGCCTAGCCGCGATATACAAGCATCCTGCGGTTGTTGTTATCATAACAGATCCTTACGATACGGTATCTTTTGGTTCTCAGCACAAGAGACAGATCGGCATCATGAGACCGACGTATGTCTTACTACTTTACGCTGCTGTGTTCGTCTGCGGACAAGACAGCGGGGATGAAGGCAATCTGTACTTTGGCGAACCCATCGATGACAGGTCTTCTTACGACCGATGTACATGTGACGGAGGAGTTGATTGCTACTGTGTACAAGCTGGACAGTGTTTACCTAATGGCACGCTTAACTACGAGGCGGCAGGCGCTTTTGCATTATACAGGTAAGACCCAATTTTTACTAACACAAAAACCAGCTCTGCAAGTGTAGTGAAGGTGCAATAACATGTTACGAAATCAAATTTATTTATTTATTTATTTATTTATTTATTTATTTATTTATTTATTTGCCGCCTCTGTGGTGTCGTGGTTAGCGTGATTAGCTGCCACCCCCGGAGGTCCGGGTTCGATTCCCGGCTCTGCCACGAAATTTGAAAAGTGGTACGAGGGCTGGAACGGGGTCCACTCAGCCTCGGGAGATCAACTGAGTAGAGGTGGGTTCGATTCCCACCTCAGCCATCCTCGAAGTGGTTTTCCGTGGTTTCCCACTTCACCTCCAGGCGAATGCCGGGATGGTACCTAACTTAAGGCCACGGCCGCTTCCTTCCCTCATCCTTGCCTATCCCTTCCAATCTTCCCATCCCCCTACAAGGCCCCTGTTCACCATAGCAAGTGAGGCCGCCTGGGCGAGGTACTGGTCATACTCCCCAGTTGTATCCCCCGACCAAGAGTCTGAAGCTCCAGGACACTGCCCTTGAGGCGGCAGAGGTGGGATCCCTCGCTGAGTCCGAGGGAAAAGCCGAACCTGGAGGGTAAACAGATGATGATGATGATTTATTTATTTATTTATTTATTTATTTATTTATTTATTTTATTTATTTATTTATTTATTTATTTATTTATTTATTTAGTTAGTTAGTTAGTTAGTTAGTTAGTTAGTTAGTTAGTTAGTTAGTTAGTTAGTTAGTTAGTTAGTTAGTTAGTTAGTTAGTTAGTTAGTTATATATTAACGCTTTTCTGTAAGAAAATTCAGCTTTCAGAACAAATTATACTTTTTTATAGGTTCGTTTTCAGCCTGGTTTTGCTACACGTCAGGGAAACATCGTTGAATACAGGATATTTTATTCATAACTTACGAGTAACAGACATAAAAGTAGAAGGAATTATTAAGGGTGAAAATAGATGAGAACAGCGGTAGGAGGGTACTCGGTTTTATGTCAGGGAAAAACTCAATGAATGAAGCTTTTTATATGAAATTGCTTCGGGTTTGGAGACGTGCGAGGGGAATGGAGGAAGGTAGGTTACGTAAGAGAATCTTGGCTTGGCCATAGAGGGCAAGAGAACTAGAGTTTTAATGATAAAAGTTGTAGTAGCAAAGGAAGCTGCAGGGCAATTTGCAAGTTGAGAGTGTTGTGGAGTTGCTTACTTAATTCTCAAAGGCTCGCAAACTGAACGCTGAAGGGAGCATAACAGTCTGTAATGAAGGGGTATGTGTGTATGTATATACTAATTAATTCATTCATAGGTCTATAAATACGCCGTCAATAAAAAATTGTTCGCCTCCATGGCTGAATGGTTAGCGTGCTGGCCTTTGGTCACAGTGGACCCGGGTTCGATTCCCGACAGGGTCGGGAATTTTAACCGTAATTGGTTAATTCCCCTGGCACGGGGACTGGGTGTATGTGTCGTCTTCATCATCATTTCGTCATCACCACCACCACCACCCACCACCACGACGCGCAGGTCGCCTACGGACGTCAAATCAAAATACCTGCACCAGCCTCTCCGGAGGCCACACGCCATTATTATTATTATTATTATTATTATTATTATTATTATTATTCTTATTATTATTGTTGTTGTTGTTGTTTCGGGGGATTCCGTGGAGTAGAAAGAGGTGAAAGAGATTGCTGGTGTTGAATGGGTCTAACTACGATATAAAAATTAATTTAAAACTTTAAATAAAGGTTATATTTCTTTTAGAATCTCAAACTTAACAAACCACGTTTTCACGTACTGTTAATCAGGTACAAAATAGCAATAGAGATACAAAATAGGAAAACCCAACAATAGGTAATTTACAAATTTTGAGCTTCAGACTCCAGATTTACAAGTTTTGAGTTTCAGGCTCCAACTTTACAAGTTTTGCAAATGTTGCGTTCGTCAGATAAGGAGAGATGTCTCCCACTACAAAGTGTTTACGAGCACTTGGCTCCAACAGTAACAATTTACGGTCTTCCAAAGGCACCCTTCAATATTACAGTAAACTTAGAAAAGAGCTTACAAGCTCTCCAACCTTAACTGATATCTAACAGCCCGCTTAAGGCAACATTACACAAAACCTTATGATCTCTGGCCTCTTTGGGCACAATTTACAATTTAAATTACTTTTACACAGGGATATCTATTACCCAAGATACTGGGCCTTCGTGGAAAAAGAACAGGTTAAATTAATGGCCCGAACACAACATGAATGGAGGCATACACTTGCGCTCCTAGATAATGAAGTACACAATCCTAACTGGGCTCTCGGCCCGATGATACAGGGGCTAATCCCAAGCTACTGAGGTGCCTCGAAAGAAGGTTATTTTAATGCATTACAGGAAATAAAAACAGTTACGAAATCGTAGTCACCTCAAACCAAGTTGAAGGGGAACTCGAGAGGGTAACTCACTCTCTATCCCCGATTTACAGTTAAAGACTTTATGAAATTTTACATTAGCCGAAAGAAAATTTACATTTTAGGAAAGGTTGTTTACATAGTTTGAAATTCGAACCTTCCTCTCGGATAAGTTTGCGGAGACAGCTAGAAAGATAGAATATTAGTGGCCATTACCTGGGCTGTTGTTCTGCCTGCCGAAGGATGAGGCACCCCGCCTCCTATCTTAACACACACACTCAGAAAGTCGACGATCAATGAGACAGGGTAGCTAGAAAAGCCTCAGCTTATATACCCGAGGGGATTGTTCGAGAGGATTTTGGACCAATCCGGACACACCCTCTCAATTTTATTGGCAAATTCAAAGGTTACACCCAAAAAGCAACAAGAAGCCTGTGATAGGCTGAGAAATAATTACAGAAAAAATGTGATTGGTCAGATTCAAAAATTGGCGGAATGAGAGGGAAGTGTAAACGTAGAAATATATAAAAATGAACATTAATTTATTTCGGAAACATAAGAACACGAAATTTCTTTAAATCACTCATTCTTCCATCTTGAACCAGAGTGCATGACCACAGTTTTTGTAGAGACATCTATGGAGAAAAGTTCAAACTTCTTGAAGTAAACAAACACAAAGCAAATAAATCCAGTCAGTTTAAGCAACTTCACAGTAACACAATTACTCAGTGCTTCAATGGTGACATCTTCAGGTCAATATCTCAACTTCATACCGTAGGTGTTTCACGTTTTTTTAGAAGGATAGCGTTCCTTAAGGCGCTTATTTTGAATGAATGGAGTTGAGGTGTACCTCCCGGTACAATTATTATTATTATTATTATTATTATTATTATTATTATTATTATTATTATTATTATTATTATTATTATTATTTATTAATTCATTCATTCATACTGAAGAAGAAAATTTCTCGCACATTGAGCACAGGTTTTCTTATGTCGTGAATATTTCGACGCGAATGGAAGAGCTCGCAATATGAGAGACTACTGGAGGTGAAAACCATTACATCGTAACCGAGCTCGATAGCTGCAGTCGCTTAAGTGTGGCCAGTATCCATTATTCGGGAGATAGTAGGTTCGAACCCCACTGTCGGCAGCCCTGAAAATGGTTTTCCGTGGTTTCCCATTTTCACACCAGGCAAATGCTGGGGCTGTACCTTAATTAAGGCCACGGCCACTTCCTTCCCACTCCTAGCCCTTTCCTGTCCCATCGTCGCCATAAGACCTATCTGTGTCGGTGCGACGTAAAGCAACTAGCATTACATCGTAAGACATGTGGTATTGTGTTAACCCCGAACACGCTGGACGTTGGCGCTTCATCATCCATACTTTTATTTAGCCGATACCTTCATATAAAACCCTTCCTTTTTCCGAATTATTGATATCAGGTGGCTGATAATCCTTTTGTTTTTCTTAAAAGTGCAGTCACCACCACTCATGTTATACTCTAGGTAACACATACTCTTCGGCAATTCGACTGGCGAGGCCGACACTCAGAGGCTGTTCATACGCACATTTTTTCTGAATACATATATTAACAACATAGATTATTATTATTATTATTATTATTATTATTATTATTATTATTATTATTATTATTATTATTATTATTTCGTTTGCGGCCAGCTATGGACCACACTATTTCAACCGTTTTTTGTCTTTAGCTTTAACACTCGTCCAGTACTCCCACATCCTTCCCCGGTGAGCTTCTTTCCTTTCTTCAGTTCACGTCTTGCCTGTCTTCATTTTATGTTTTGTTTGAAAACTCTGTAGACCTTCACGTTTCTTCTTTAAAATGGCACGTTGCAAGATGCCATCACATGTGATCCCCAATTCTTGTAAATACTTTTCACCGAGCGAGTTGGCCGTGCGGTTAGGGGCGCGTCTGTGAGCTTGCATCCGGGAGATAGTGGGTTCGAATCCCACTATCGGCAGTCCTGAAGATGGTTTTCCGTGGTTTTCCATTTTCACGCCAGGAAAATGCTAGGGCTGTACCTTAATTTAGGCCACGGCCGCTTTTTTCCAACTCCTAGGCCTTTCCTTTCCCATCGTCGCCATAAAACCTATCTGTGTCGGTGCGACGTAAAGCCATTTTAGCAAACAAAAAATCTGAGGATGTTCTTGTAGAACGAAATATGTAATACTTTGTTCAATATTGTGTTTTTATAGGTATGTTATAGTATTATAATGAGTGTTTTCGACAGACTATAAAGCTTTAAATTTACATTAACAAAGTTGACACTGAAAGATATGGCTTCCTTCTCAACAAAGTTCCTATCTGTTTTCGCAGGAACATATTCGGCATTATTTT
Organism: Anabrus simplex; assembly: GCF_040414725.1. Classification (NCBI taxonomy): domain Eukaryota; kingdom Metazoa; phylum Arthropoda; class Insecta; order Orthoptera; family Tettigoniidae; genus Anabrus; species Anabrus simplex. The sequence goes on from NC_090269.1 coordinate 258,278,415, forward strand.
GAACCTTATTTCTCTAGAACATCAATGATTAAAATGTGGTATTTATCCTTCTTTGAGGCAGGTCTTCAAAAACTGGTTCACAAAAACTGCTTACTTGTTGGTTTCGGTACGACTCGCGTAATTTGGAGAATGATTTGCAACATAATTTTGAGCATATCTGTCGTAAAATAACACTCGGGACATTCCACGTCAACTTGAACACAAGCTGCAGAAAATGAACTCGGGTTTCTAAAATTACAAACTTTTTAAAACAGATGTAGAAAAGCCTCAAATTCAAGATTATGTAAACATATGCTTTTTTAGCTGTAATAATACTCACAGAAAAAGTTGTTAAATTTATCGTGTAATACTATTTGTTATGAATTCTGATGCCCATATTGCAATTATCCTTAGAGAAATGAAGTCGAATGAGCGTTAATTTTACAAATATGATATGTATGCTGTTTTAATGATATGTAAATGATGTGGATGGCTCCCGGTATTATTGACATAATTATTAAAATGTTAATTTTATATTTATTCCAAAACGGAAAACATATCTGTATACGTCAGTGCTTTTAGTTTCATCAGTTGAATAAATCTACGTGATTAAATTTACGGAGCCGATAATGATATAAGAATACAAAATCAATAAAACACTTATGGTGAGGTTGAGCTTCCTCAAGAAACACGTGGGTAGTCAAGAAGTGGTTAGCAGCACAGCGTCTGTTCAACTGAAGCGCGCAGATTACTGTTCGTGTAGGGCTGCATAAAGTTCAGGTACGAGATTCTAAACCCCCCAAAAATAAATTCACTTCCCAAGTTTTGACAACACAGACGACTTACTGCTTTAAAGAGGAAACTAGTGATTTTCTAAATACTGTTTTAATTTGGGAAGTGGGTCAAATTTAACAACCATTTTTCCAGAACATGTTAGCAAATGACTGAATTATTCAGATTGTTTATATTATATTCTATGTATTATTTACAACTGTAATGAAATGGAAGACCTGTCTTTGATAGTTCTTTCACAATATTTCTTTTAAAAGTTGACTGTCCGAACAATGTACCATGTTCAGCATTTAGTATAACGGAGACTGTTGGAAAGAGAAAGCTGATATTCAGCAGAGATTAATATTTCATTTTTTCTAAGATATTATTTCAAGATTTAAATATTCTCTTTGTTTTTGACTCTTATATTTCACATAGAAGACCCTGTCCATCAGATCTCATGCTCGATCTTATCAACTCACCTACGATAACTGGATTTTTACATGCAGTTTTATATTTACAGCCGTAAAGAAATGAAAGTTCTATCTTTACTAGGACTTTCATAATGTTTCTGTAAATATATGACAGTCAAAAAGTGTACCATATTCAAAATTTAGTTTTATTATTGTTATACAATTTCCCTGCAACAGTTGCAGGTTTCCCAAGGACAAAGAGTAGCTTAACAACAACAATGGATACAGATACAGTAGATAATGAGATCGTATGAGGTTAAGGCAAAAGAGAGGGGCACGTCAAACATTTGTTTGAGGTCCGCAAGCATGGTTCTTGAAGATCGTGATGGACATCTTGAGTGTGGTAATGGCGCTGTTATAAATGAAATCTCTATTCAGCTCAAAGGTATTGCAGAAGCTGACAAAAAATTTAGGTATGGTTCCTCGAGCACCTAACATCAAGCCGATTACAGAGATGGATGAGAGCTTATACTTTTGCTTATAGAAGTCCACCGTTTCTTCATAAATTCTTCTTTTCTTCCGCATCGAACTCTTCTGGCTGGTTTTTTCTTGGTCTCCAATCTAATTTTTGGATCAATGATGAACAAGATGGCTTAAAACCAATAATGTAAATGCGTCGGTTGCTTCCTCTGTTGGAGAGACCGTGTACTTCTTGATAGACATAACCTTGTCCTCTCAAAGCGTTAGCTACCATTGATCTGGCTATATTATGGCGTGAGGTGCGTAGTAATTCACCATATGGACCGGCTCCCAGGACATGTGAAATAGTTTCGAACTCTCTGTTGTATTTTGGCCCTACTCTTTTATTCTGGATGGAATCAACGAAGTACTTCGATAATTTTATTGAATGAACTTTATTGCATCCAAAATGCCATATATACAAAATGTGATAAATAACAAAAACGTAGACGTCTCATTATTTACAAGTTGTTAAATAGTCACTGATTGTTGTTGAAATTTTGGTTCTTCTCAGAAAAATATGGTTAATGATACTGGTCTGGTTTATAGATTGTGCGATGATTAACGGTCACAAAAATTATTGTACAGCTCGCACTTGCAGTCTTCGATAGGGTCATGGAAGTGGTTTTTGACGCATGTGTTATGATGTAAACCATTTACTGCAAAATTTGCCGCTATGTTTCATCGTTGGTATTTCGATTGTGTCCACTCATTTGTTACTATGTCATCCGTTGAAGAAACTCACTGTAGATTATGTTTATGTACTCACGTAGAATTTTGAGAGTGTTTGTTAGGCACCTGTGTCCGGTTGATATAACTGTATTTCTGATGTCTTCAGTGAAGCTTTCATCTCCTCGCAAGCAGTGTTGACCGTGATGTATTCCCCACACCTGATGTTCATTTCATGAAGATTGTATTTACTCTTTAGATTTTGTTTAGAACTCCAAACTCTCTTTATGCCAGACTAAATCAATTTCGCATGTAGCTATTGATGGTATAGCATTTGTCGTTGTGCAAAATTAATCTCTTCATTCCTTGACGACAGAAAGTGATGTGTTAATTTTTCAGTTCATCGTCCCTGGAAAATCACCATCCTGCACATACGTGCATCAAGGTATCTGATGCCGATGGACGGCCAGTCCTCTCTTTATATTTCACAGTTGTTCAACCTCTGCAAGTTCAAGGCACCATTTTCGCACATGATGGATAAATATCACTGTCACTTCGAATACACCCACTACCAGTGAATCTTGACGAGTTGTGTGATTTTTGCCTACAATAAATGGATCACTGCGCGTATCTCCTCCCACGTTTATTCCTTTAGTATCTTCAGCATTCTGCTGCTGTCTTTGTGCCAAGTTTCATTTTCAACGACTTGTGAACCTTTGCGCCATCAATTGGTGGAACTCCAAACCAATGGACACATAATTTAGCGACCTCTCTTTTTTTATATCTGAGCAATGAATTAGGAGATTTGTTTTTTGAATTACCTTTGTATTTAGTCAGGAGGCGACCCGACGAGGTTTTAAACGTGACCTCAATCTGCGACAGAAGTATATAGAGAATTATCAACATTGTCCTGTGGCGGTTATCAATATACTGTAGACAATATATGAAGTCGCTTCATGTGTTAACGTTTTATACCGAGCTCGATAGCTGCAGTCGCTTAAGTGCGGCCAGTATCCAGTATTCGGGAGAAAATAGGTTCGAACCCCACGGTCGGCAGCCCTGAAAATGGTTTTCCGTGGTTTCCCATTTTCACACCAGGCAAATGCTGGGGCTGTACCTTAATTAAGGCCACGGCCGCTTCCTTCCGACTCCTAGCCCTTTCATGTCCCATCGTCGCCGTAAGACCTGTCTATGGCGGTGCGACGTAAAACAACTAGCAAAAAAAAAAAATGTTTAACGTTTATTACTAAAATTCTATCACGTCCATTGAAACCATTATTTGTCATTCGAAAGCTCTGGTAAATTCTAAAAAATCCACTCTTTTTAAGTGGTGGTTTCTTGGTAAAACTCACCGTAGAGTGGAAAAACATCCAACTTCTTAACCGTCCGATATATTGAGTTGGGGCCCTTTATTATTCGATCCTACGACCCAGGAAACTAGAGACGTTTTGTAGACAAAACGTGAGTTCCGTAAACTTTACCACATACTTTTCTTTAAATTTGTCTTGAATTGGTAATGATTAATAATAACAGAGCAACTAATGGCACGTTCTTTGTTGTCAGTTGGGTGCAGAAACGGACATCACGAAGGTAAGATTATGTGATTGCGACTTAACATGAAGTACTGGGACCATAATTCAGTCAGTACAGCTCGAGCTAGTCTTTTCTTAATTATATTTTTTTCGGGGCGTCGAACTATAGAGATATTTTGCCCCAAACCTAGTCTTAAAGGTGGCTGCAATTTATATAAATTTCAGTTTAAAGAGCTAAGAAACCATAAAACAACCGAGAAAGGTATAAAATCCTGCAAATTACTTTAAAATTCGGAAAACTGAACAGAAGATAGCCTAGAAGTGGATTCACCACCACTTGCGCACCTTCGGTTTTAAGTTGAAGAAATTGTAGGGAACGTTTTTCTCCCTGCACCCCGTAGTAATCTCCCATGCAACAGTGCTTTATTGCTTGTATTGTAATCATTTCTTTCTTTCTTTCTTTCTTTCTTTCTTTCTTTCTTTCTTTCTTTTTCCACCGGACGAGTTGGCCGTGCGGTTAGGAGCGCGCAGCTGTGACTCGCATCTGGGAGATAGTGGGTGCGAACCCCACTGTCGGCAGCCCTGAAGATGGTTTTCCTTGGTTTCCCATTCTCACACCAGGCAAATGCTGGAGCTGTACCTTAATTAAGGCCACGGCCGCTTCCTTCACATTCCTAGACCATTCCTGTCCCATCGTCGCCATAAGACCTAGCTGTGTCGGTGCGACGTAAAGCAACTACTGTAGAAAAATCTTTCCTTTTTTTCTTTGTTTCCTTTGACTGTGTAATCTCACTAAAACAATTTCGTTTGAGTCCGACGGCTACTTCTTTCCACGCAACATTTTTGTGCCAGTGAGAGTAAAATGTAACACTGAAGTGGTTGATTCAATAAATCATATCCTTATTTTTAGGAGTGGTCTTGGAGGAAGTGAGACTGCCGTGGAATGTTCAGACGATGAAGTGTGCTGTCAACACGCGCAAGAGACAACGACCACCTCCACTACATCCACCACAACCAGACGTCCGGCTCGGCTGAGGATGTGTAAGAAAGGATCCGGACCGCAGGGCACGCGCACTGAACCTGGAGAGTTTCCTTGGATGCTCGCTATTTTCTCGCGGAACGGCAACAACTGGCAGTTCCAGTGTGGGGCATCCCTTCTGACGGGGAAAGTTGCATTGACAGCTGCTCATTGTGTTAAGCAGTAAGTTGAATACCTCGCCTGCAATGCCATACCTCGATAGATGTTGCAATCTATTGTGTTGCCTTACTTATACATTCAATTATTACCTTCATGCAATCTAAAGGTAACTTATATCCCACACTAATCCTATTACTCCAGGTACCCATTTCATCCCTGCCTTTCGACTCTCTAACTTCACCAGTTCCTGCTGCTTTATCGTAATATTTTATACCCCATCCTTTCCACTTCCTCAAGAGTAATTTCACCGAGCATGTGGCTGTGCGCTTAGGGTCGCGCAGCTGTGAGCTTGCAGTCGGGAGATGGTGGGTTCGAACCCCACTGTCGGCAGCCCTGAACATGGTTTTCCGTCGTTTCCCATTTTCACACCAGGCAAATGCTGGGGCTGTACTATAATGGAGGCCATGGCCGCTACCTTCCCAATCTCCCACCCTACCATCACCGAAAACCTTCGATATATTAGTGCGACGTTAAACAAATACCAAAGAAAAGAGTAATTTCTCTACTATTGTTCTTCTTCTGCCCATGAACTCCACTGTTCTGGACTTCAAGAGAAAAATTTACTTTTATGTTGAGAAGATCTGAAAATACTCCTCTCATTTACTCAGTGATTTCCAAGGATCTATAATTTCCCTTCATTTATCCAGTTTACAATTCATTTCCCTTTTTCCTTGCTTTCTAAGATTCTTCATTACAGTCCAGGAAGGTTTCCCTGCCGCTTGATCAACACTTCCCAGGTTATTAACAAAATTTTTCTTGTTGGGCTCAACAATGATATGTCTAGTATCTACGTACAATAATTGTAAGTGGGTTGGAACTTTAAAACGGGCACACTACTGTAGATGTGAAACGAAGTGGAATCAATTATTATCAAGTCTACCACATGTTTGTCTAGCCCAAGGATGGCAAACCTTTTTCGACTAGTGTGCCATCGGTTAACTTCCTTTAAAATCATCATGAAACCCCTCATTTGACTTCATTTAGATATTAATTTGCATTGCATATAAATATTTTTTGTTAATTGCTTTACGTCACAATGACACAGATAAGTCTTATGGCGACGATGGGATAGGAAAGGTTAAGGAGTGGGAAGGACGTGGCCGTGGCCTTAATTTACGTTCAGCCCAAGCATTTACCTGGTGTGAAAATGGGAAACCACGGAAAACCATCTTCAAGGCAGCTGACAGTGGGGTTCGAACCCACTATCTCCCGGATGCAAGCTGACAGTTGCGCACCCCTAACCGCACGGCCAACTCGCGCGGTGCACTTAAATCCATTTGACTGAATGTTTCATGATTTTATTTTGCAAACATCACTGAACATTACATTTAAAAACAGGTAATTTTAAGAGTAACATATACTTTTGTTGGGTATTCAGCCTGAAGGCTGGTTTGATCCTCCACAGTTCCACTGAAAGCTATCAACAGATAGCCTAGGCGTCACTGAAGAGGCGTACTAGGGAAATGAGGAGAGAGGTAGTTTCCCATTGCTTTCCTCACCGAGCCAGTAGTTGCTACTGCATATCAACCTGCCAAGCCCACTGAAATGCATGCACCAACTGACCCTATGAGCGATATTTTCACACCATTCATAACAGGGACTAACTGCATAAGGTATGGTATTACTAGCATCGCTCATACCTCGGTCACTTTCATATTGTCAAAGCCAAGGATGAGACTGAGACAGGTCAATGAAAGTTACAAATTGCTCTAACCCATACCAGAAGACGTAGTGTAGTGTAAACACTACATCTCGCCAGCAGGGGGTTTTAACCTAATTAAATTTGTAAAGAAATATGGCCTCAGAATTAATATTGTAACATAATTCTTTATTAAAGAGTAATGTTAAAATAGGCTATGTTGGTAGATTTTTCGACCTGTTTATTACATATTAAAAACATTAAAATACCGGACGAGTTGGCTGTGTGTTTAGGGGCGCTCAGCTGTGAGCTAGCATCCGGGAGAGAGTGGGTTCGAATTTCAGTGACAGCAGCCCTGAAGATGGTTTTCCGTGGTTTCCCATTTTCACGCCAGCCAAATGTTGGGGCTGTACCTTAATTAAGGCCACGGCCTCTTCCTTCCCACTCCTTGCCCTTTCCTGTCCCATCGTCGCCACAAGATCTATCTGTGTTGGTGCGACGTAAATCAAGTTGCAAAAAAACATTAACATATGTTAGTGTGTTATGCGGTGTACCACAGAAGTCGTGTTCGTGTGTCACCTAGTGTCATAGGTTCACCAACCCTGGTCTAAAATATGGCTAACCTACAGTACCCCCTTCCGACGCTGTTTGAGTTGGCATCAACTGTTCTGCGTTCTGTATTCATCAACTTCACGAAACAGGAACGGAGAAGTTGGTTAAAATGGCAATGTACCCGTGGCCGCACAGCTAGAAACCGTCATGAAGGAGTTCGTGAGTCAGAACCATACGTGGCGAGGTCAGTTAGAGCTTTAAATCAGTTCAGACTTCGTGACAGGTATGGATCCCACTGAGTAGCGGTTAGGTTCTTGATTCGTGACTGAAATAATGGAATCTACTAGCTTCCAACACCAGAATTTCTGTTTTCAGGAAGAGGCAAGAATTTTTTTTGGCTTAATATACATGTTGAACTATTTATTCTGTGCATGTATATGTGTGGATATTTTATCCAAATTGATGAGCTAGGTTACATGATTTCTCAGACTAGCAACAGAGCCCGTAACAGCTATTAAGGCCACCGTGTTAATAAGTTGATTGCCTAGCTTGAACAGCTTACAAAACTCTGCAAATTTGGATGTTATTGTGCCTTCATATCCAACCATAGGACCCCCTACCTCTAGACATGTTAACTGTTTTTGTCCGCATGAGGCAGACACAGTCTAAATTTATTGATCGGTGAATTACATGTCACCTTAATGATTTTCAGTCTGTCGAAAACACTAATTATAACACTGAAAAACACTGGAAAAATGCATACTATTAAACAAAGAATGATATGTTTCGTTCAACAAGAACATCCAAATCTTATATCAAATCTCTTTAAATCGTGCGCATATACACTGAGTGGCGGAACAGTACGGTAGGATATCTGAGTTCCAAAATGGATTTAGGAAAGGATGTAATACAGTTGATAATGTTTGGATTCTGGACACTTTGATTACAAAGTATGTGAGGATAGCAGGGCGTAAATTATTTATAGCAGCGATTGACTTAGAAAAAGCCTTTGATACGGTCAGTAGGGAGGCGCTATTTTTGAGATTAGGAGAGGTTGGAATGTCGAAAAAATGAGGGAGGCAATTGAAACTATTTATGAGGAAATGTTTGTGATGATTAAATTGCAGGATGGAAGGTTGAGTAAGTGTTTTGAATCGAAAAGCGGGGTGAGACAGCGATGTAAGCTATCCCCGATATTATTTATATTATTTATAAATAATATTTTAGAGGGTCATGGTGGAGACGCATGGCATTGCCCTTGGGTAGGGAAAATGGAGGTTCCGGGGTTGCTATTCGCGGATGACCTATTGATTTTGGCTTTGACGGCAAATGGGTTGCAAAAAGGGTTGGACAAGGTAGTTGAATATACTAGGAAATGGTCTCTCAGAGTAAATGTAAGAAAGACTCAGATTTTGGTGTGTAGGAAAAGGGGTGGGAGAAAGAATAAGGAAGTTTGGAGGCTGGAGCAGGAAGAAATTAAACCAGGGGGAAAAATTGAGTACCTAGGTGTAATAATTAGTAAGAATGCTTCTTGGAAAAATCAGTGTAAGAAGGCAAAACTTAAAGGAAGAGGAGCGCTTGCGGTAGTAGGGGTATTAGAAAAGAAATTTCCAGACGTTAAATACAAAATTCAGAAAACGGTGTTTAAATCACTGGTAATGGGCAAAATGCTATTTGGGGTTGAAGTATGGGGAATGGAGGAAGACAGGAGTGAACTAAACCAGGTGGTGGCGAAATTTAGCAAGATCATGATGGACCTACCGAATTGTACAGCCAATGCCGGGGCCAGATTAGTCTGTAAATAATCGATAGAGGTTGAAATAGCTAAGAGGGTGTTCAAGTACTGGATTAGATTGGAGGAAGGGAAGGGTGGGGCGTTAGTACAAGAAACGTTTAATTTTCAGAAAGGTATGACGAATGAACGTTACTGGGTGAATAAGTGCAAAAAATGGTTACAAAAGATTGGATTGGGGGTATATGGAGAGGTCTGGGGGATGGTAGGAATAAATGGGTATGGGAAAGGATAAAGGGAAGACTACTAGATATTGAAAGACAGAGCTTAATAGGGGAATGTAGAGAGAGAGTCTCTTTATCAGTATTAAATAAATTGGTGGAAGTAATAAACCCGAAAACGGAGTTTGAGGGTAGAAGGGGTAAGAGAGGTTTGTATTGGTGGTTATTGGGTGTTCCGAGGAATAGGGGATGGGTAGGTAGTGAGAATAGGGATAGATGTGTGTTATGTGGAGAGAAGTGGGAGGACTTGCATATTTTTAATCAATGCCGACCTTTGGCGGAGATAAAGATCAAACTACTAAGTAAGAAGGAGCTGCATATGGTAGGGGAAAGCTATAAGATAACATCTTGGTTATGTAGAGAGTGGGAGAAAGGAACGAATATAACGAAATTTTTAAATGTGGCCAGAGCTATATTTATAAAGAAATTGAGGGAGTAACAGGGGTTGTGCAGATAATGTGGTTCGTGCTGAGGGAGAAAGGGGGAAGGCAATCTGCTCAGAGGAATGGATATCCGCCCTGAGCAAATGCGGGAAGGGTATCATGGTAATCATGATATCAGAAGAGGCGGCTGTAGTGGTAGGGGAAAGGGGGAGAGCACCTTGCCCTGTGGAAAGGTGATCCGCCTGGGGCAAAGAGAAAGCCTGAGAAAATTAGGTAAGCGTTGAGAAAAGGGGAGGTTGAGTAGGTTTGAGGGTAGTGTAAAGCTTAGATGGAAGTAAAAAAAAAGAAAAAAAAGCGAGTTGACTGAGTGAACTAATGGACTTGGAATGGTGTACTGTCTGTTGGTGTGTAAATGAGGAGTGAAAAAAAATGGATTGTTTGTGAGGAGGAAGTATAAAGAAGGTATTTGTGATAGAATTGAGATAGATTAAGTGGGAATGTAGTTAAGGAGAAAATGTTGGCAGTATGGAAATTATGAAAGTAGGTAAAAAAAAATGGTGTAGATGCCTTGATGAAGGGTGTAAAATTGAGGGATTCTTGATGTTTATGTATTAAGTTTAATGTGTAATAGTAATTTAGATAGATTAAGGGGGACTGTAGTTAAGGAGAAAATGTTGGAAGTATAAAAATTAAGTCTAACAGTTTGAGGCAAGTGTGGTGTTGTAGATTGTGAAGACTGAGTGAACTGATGGACTTGGAATGGAAACTGTCTGTTTGTGTGTAAGTGAAAAAAAAATTGTTGATGTTTAAGTCTTAAGTTCAAGAAGGTGAGATGTAGTGGGCGGGAATAGTGCGAGAGAGGAGAAGGTGGCGTATCAAGGGAAGAGGGAGGGGCTGGGGCTTGACCCAACCCAAAGAAACTAGGCTTTAGCATGTCTGCACGGCAAGAAAAGAAAAAGAAGAGGGAAGGTAGTGAGCTGACAATGAACAGAGAAGGTGTGACGTATATAGCGGAAGTGTGTGACAAGCCATGTGATGTGTCTGGTTTCCGCCAAGCTGGCTTGGCACACATGGTAGGTAAGGAATACATTGTCAGCAGGTGTAGGTGAGAAATAAGATCAGTTCTTACGTGGCGAGGCTAGTCCCTGCGATCAACGGGTTGGTGGGCATGTATTCCATACCAGGGCTGACGCAGAGACCGGTCTACTATATTTATTTTTTCTAGGTGGTTGGTAGGAATAGGGGAATAGGGAAATAGGGTAATTTGTAGTGCGGTGCTTCCTGCACGTTTGCCGGCTATCCGCGTGCGTGTGGGAGGACACTGAGTAGATTTAGAGGTAAATAATTTAGCTAAGTAGTTTTAGGAGAGATGTAGTGCCTAGTGTTTGTTTGTTTGTTCTTTTTGTTTTGGGGTTTCGCTCTGTCTGTCTTTATTACCTGTAAAGCCGATGGTGTATTCTAGGGTGGGTAATAAAGATATGTATGTATATACACTGAGTGGCCAAAAGTCACAGGAAGACACTGAATGTGATGTTAATAACGAGTTGCTCCTCCGCGAGCCCTCAACGCGGCAGCAATACCGTGAGGGATCGGCTCTACAAGGGGTTGAAATCGTTCTGGAGGCATCTGGACCCCCGCATGTTGCACTACTGCCCACAATTGGTCTTGTGTAGTTATTGCGGGGTTCATGAAGATATACACCAGCATCGAAAGCATCCCATAAATGCTCCATTGGATTAAGATCGGGGGATCTGGAGGTTCAATCCATCATCGTAACTTCACTGGAGTGCTTCTCCCACCATCTGCGTGCCACCACAGAGTGGTGACACGGCACATTGTCCTGCTGAAACATGGCATCTCTATCAGGGTACTCCAGGCCGAGAAAGGGATACAAATGGTCTGAAAGAATGTCAACATAACGTGAACATTTCTGCGCTCCCAGCAACCGGACAATGGGGTCTAATTGCGACCAGAAGAACGCCGCCCAGACCAGAACCTTGTTGACACGCAGGATCCATAGCTTCATGAGTCATACACCACACTCTCACACGTCCATCAGCTCGATACAACTGGAACAGAGATTTATCGGACCATACAACAAGCCGCCACTGTTCTATGGTCCATTCCCGATGTTCGCGGGCCCATGCACGTCGCTGAGCTCTGTGTCGAGATGTCAGCAAAAGGGCACGATTTGGTCGTCAGCTGGTGAAGCCTATGCGGTGCAGTTGCCACCTTACAGTCCTGGTATAAATGGGTTCCTGACTCCCAACATTCAACTGGGCGATGATCTGACTCACAGTAGCCCGTCGAGCGCCCAGTATGGTTCTGCGGAGGCGACATGATATCCGTTCGTTAAACACCTGTGCTCTTCCCATGCGGCGGTTTACGCTGGTGGTAGCATTCTCTCTGCAATATTGAAGATCCACTCTCGACACTGTTGACCTCGGAAACCTGAATTCGCGTGTAATCCCTGGGGTAACTAGCGACGTGTTGCCATCTTCATAACACGGGTGTCAGTGACGGACTGCTGAGCTATGCCGCACCTAGCCGCAACGTTCAGGGGTCATACAAGGCACATTTTCTAATGGGACACCCCCTTCTAGTGATTTTGGCCATTCAGTGTATGTACAATATTGTTTACGTTGGGTAAACTTGTCAGTCATTGAGAGTTGGTGATAATATGAGCAAGTATTAACAAATAAATGCTATAGTATAGTAATACCTTACAGAACTGTTTCTGTACTTATCTTCTTCGTCTTCTTCTTCTGCTTAATCTGTTTACCCTGCAGGGTTGGCTTTTCCCTCGGACTCAGCGACGCATATCACCTCTACCACCTCAAGGTCAGTGTCCTAGAGCGTCAGAGATCTGGTCGGGGATACAATCGGGGACGAGGACCAGTACCTCACCCAGCTGACCTCACCTGACATGCTGAACAGGGGCCTTGCGGGGGATGGGAACATTGGAAGGGAAATACAAGGAACAGGGAAAGAAGCGGCCGTGGCCTTAAGTTAGGTGCCATCCCGGCATTTGCCTGGAGAAGTGGGCAACCATGGAAAACCACTTAGAGGATAGCTGAGGTAGGACTCGAACCCATCTCTACTAGGTTGACCTCCTGAGGCTGAGTGGACCCCGTTCCAGCCCTCGTACCACTTTTTCAAATCTCGTCGCAGAGCCGGAAATCGAACCCGGGCCTCCGGGGCGGCAGCTAATCACGTTAACCACTTCACAACAGAAGCGGTTCTGCACTTATCTAAGCTCGTAATCAATTAGCTCTAAGTTGTAGATGTGGAGAAATCCATGAAAACCATCAAGCCACTTTGAAAGTGACGAAACATTTAAAATACCAAGAGCTGCGTACATTTTAATGAGCGCTATTTATAAAGGGATTAATGCTGTTGGTTTTATTGTACAGATTCAAGATGCATCCAAAGAATCTGAGAGTTCGTGCCGGTGCTTGGGACCTGTCCAAGGAAGAAGACTTCATCCAAGAGCTCGATGTTGCTGAAGTAAAAGTGCACGAGCATTACGTTGAGAGGAAGCTGCATAACGACATAGCCCTGCTGATCATGGACGGTACCTTCAAACCTTCTTATAAAGTGGGGAACATATGTATTCCTCACAAGAAATATCAGCCATCCTTCGAGCCGTGCATAGCTACCGGCTGGGGCCATCCAAGATACGGTAGGGTACAATACAGAGAAGTATATATTTCATAGCATTTTTTCCGGATCCTAGGCTGAATGATTAGCGTACTGATAGTGTCCGGGGTTCGATTCTCGGCCTCGTCGGAGATTTTAACTTTGCCTTGTTAATTCCTCTAGTTCGAGGGCTGATTGTTTGTTTGTCTTAAAACACATCATGATGAAATGCAACACATCACACTACAAACCACCACAAAAACACGCAATAATGAATACATTCTCCGCATGAGGTTGGCGTCAGAAATGGCATCCGGCCGTAAAAATTGGCTGAATCCATACGAAGTGCCAAACCTAGGTAATTGAGAAAAGACCAAAAAGAAGATGTGTTTCTGCATTGAGTTGATGGCGTGTGATTAATGAAGTGGCTACGGTTAGTTGCAGCCTTTAACTCGGACGGCTGAGTTTTGATTCTAAGTGGAATTCGTGTTAAAACTTTAAAATAAGTGCGGCCAGTATCCAGTATTCGGGAGATAGTAGGTTCGAACCCCACTGTCGGCAGCCCTGAAAATGGTTTTCCGTGGTTTCCCATTTTTACACCAGGCAAATGCTGGGGCTGTACCTTAATTAAGACCACGGCCGCTTCCTTCCAACTCCTAGCCCTTTCCCGTCCCATCGTCGCCATAAGAACTATCTGTGTCGGTGCGACGTAAAGCAACTAGAAAAAAAAACTTTAATGAGAAATGTTACATGGCAACAAGAAGTGTATCCGGCAAAAACTCAAAATGAACTAGGAGGCTGAGCGACCCCAGAAATAACCGGATTAAATTGAAAGAAGTTTTATATCCTGTTTATATTTACACTGATAACGTTTATCTAGTTTTATTTATTTATTTATTTATTTATTTATTTATTTATTTATTTATTTATTTATTTATTTATTTATTTATTTATTATATTCATATTTAATTTTTAATATAATGTACAACAGAGCTTGAATCCAACTATTATACAAGAGCGCACGGGATCTGAAGTCTGACGTTTAGCGCTACCATCGAGAAAAAGTTGACTAGCTCGAAAATGGTATGTTACCCTGATAGCGATTCCAGCGATGTCACATTTTACATGCTGTGCCTGTTTGGATGTTGTTATAAGCAGTTTGCGATTTTGTTGTTGATTATTAAGATCTAATATTGATTGGAAATGACGTCTTCCCGATTAAATGCTGACATTATTAGCACAAATTAGGGAAAGGGTTGACATTTATTGCATTCCATTGAACGTACATAATAGATTAAGCACTCAGTCTATATTAAAGGATGACATGGCGCAGGCGGAGGTAACTACGGCAACGCAGCGCACAACGTAGTTATTACTTTCACCGTTCATATGTCAGACTTCAACTCCCATGGACCCAAGTATAATAGTTCAGGGTAGGAAGAAAACAGCACTTCATCAAGTAAGTTCTGATATGAAAATGATAACAAAGAGACTAACAGAAGTAGGAAGAGCTGCTAGAGTCAAAAGTATCTGCATGGCAAACACGCCATGCTGCCCTCTATGGTTACGAGATAGCATAGAATTTCCTATCAGTCGTAAAAAGCGACTAAATTATATAACATTTCTGGATTTTGCAACATAAGGGAATGTTGTTTATCCGTTGAATGCAAACATAAACGCAGTTGAACATTTGCCGGTGAAATAGAAACATTTATACATTTTGATGTGAATATGTCTAGTGGCTAGTGGCTTTATGTCGCACCGACACAGATAGGTCTTATGGCGACGATGGGATACAAAAGGCCTAGAAGTTTAAAGGAAGCGGCCGTGGCCTTAATTAAGGCACAGCCCCAGCATTCGCCTGGTGTGAAAATGGGAAACCACGGAAAACTATCTTCAGGGCTGCCGACAGTGGGATTCGAACCCACTATCTTCCGGATGCAAGCTCACAGCCACGCGCCCCTAACCGCCCGCCCAACTCGCCCGGTAATACCAATTTGAAAAGGTGAGCGAGATGAAAGTAGATTTTAAAAAGTAACAAAATGCAAACCGTCAAATTGCAAACACACACCCCCTGGGCAAAAGTTTACGCGTCCACCGATAGGAAGAGTTCTTGAATATATTTAAGGTCACGATGAACAGCCCAAGTGTTACAGAGGTAAGAAAACGAAATGTACATTAAAAATGGAATTTGAGGTATGGCCATTGTTGTTGTTTGAGTCATCAGTCCATAGACTGGTTTGATGCAGCTCTCCATGCCACCCTATCCTGTGCTAACCTTTTCATTTCTACGTAACTATTGCATCCTACATCTGCTCTAATCTGCTTGTCATATTCATACCTTGGTCTACCCCTACCGTTCTTACCCCCTACACTTCCTTCAAAAACCAACTGAACAAGTCCTGGGTGTCTTAAGATGTGTCCTATCATTCTATCTCTTCTTCTCGTCAAATTTAGCCAAATTGATCTCCTCTCACCAATTCGATTCAGTATCTCTTCATTCGTGATTCGATCTATCCATCTCACCTTCAGCATTCTTCTGTAACACCACAATTCAAAAGCTTCTATTCTCTTTCTTTCTGAGCCAGTTATCGTCCATGTTTCACTTCCATATAATGTCACGCTCCACACAAAAGTCTTCAAAAACATCTTTCTAATTCCGATATCAATGTTTGAAGTGAGCAAATTTCTTTTCTTAAGAAAGCACTTCCTTGCTTGCGCTAGTCTGCATTTTATGTCCTCCTTACTTCTGCCATCGTTAGTTATTTTACTACCCAGGTAACAATATTTATCTACTTCCTTTAACACTTCATTTCCTAATCTAATATTTCCGGAATCACCTGCCTTCGTTCGACTGCACTCCATTACTTTTGTTTTGGACTTATTTATTTTCATCTGGTACTCCTTACCCAAGACTTCATCCATACCATTCAGCAACTTCTCAAGATCTTCTGCAGTCTCAGATAAAATAACAATATCATCGGCAAATCGCAAGGTTTTGATTTCTTCTCCTTGGACTGTGATTCCCTTTCCAAATTTCTCTTTGATTTCCTTTACTGCCTGTTCTATGTAAACATTGAAAAGGAGAGGGGACAAACTGCAGCCTTGTCTCACTCCTTTCTGCATTGCTGCTTCTTTTTCAAAGCCCTCGATTCTTATCACTGCAGACTGATTTTTATACAGATTGTAGATAATTCTTCGTTCTCGGTATCTGATCCCTATCATCTTCAGAATCATAAATAGCTTGGTCCAATCAACATTATCGAATGCCTTTTCTAGATCTACGAATGCCATGTACGTGGGCTTGTCCTTCTTGATTCGATCCTCTAAGATCAGACGTAAAGTCAGGATAGCTTCACGTGTTCCTACATTTCTTCTGAAACCAAATTGATCTTCTCCCAACTCAGCTTCAACTTGTTTTTCCATTCTTCTGTAAATAATACGTGTTAAAATTTTGCAGGCATGAGATACTAAACTAATGGTGCGGTAGTTTTCACACCTGTCAGCACCGGCTTTCTTGGGAATAGGTATAACAACATTCTTCCGAAAATCGGATGGGACTTCTCCTGTCTCATACATCTTGCACACTAAATGAAATAACCTTGCCATGCTGGTTTCTCCTAAGGCAGTCAGTAATTCAGAAGGAATGTCATCAATTCCAGGTGCCTTGTTCCTATTGAGGTCACTCACAGCTCTGTCAAACTCTGACCTCAAAATTGGGTCTCCAATTTCATCAGCATCAAAAGCCTCTTCATGTTCCAGAACCAAATTATCTACATCTTTACCTTGATACAACTGTTGGATATGCTCCTGCCATCTTTCTGCCTTGTCTTCTTTCCCTAGAAGTGGTTTTCCATCTGAGCTCTTAATATTCATACACCTAGATTTCCTTTCTCCAAAGGTTTCCTTGATTTTCCTGTATGCAGCATCTACCTTTCCCAGGACCATACAGCCTTCGACATCCTTGCATTTCTCCTTCAGCCATTCCTCCTTAGCTACCTTGCACTTTCTATCCACTTCATTCTTTAATCGCCTGTATTCTTTTCTGCCCTCTTCATTTCTAGCATTCTTGTATTTTCGTCGTTCATCAATCAGGTCTAGTATCTCCTGAGTTATCCACTGATTCTTAGTTGATCTTTTCTTCCTTCCTAACATTTCTTCAGCAGCCCTACTGACTTCATTTTTCATGACTCCCCACTCTTCCTCTATAGTGTTTCCTTCAGCCTTTTCATTTAGTCCTTATGCAACATGTTCCTTGAAACAATCCCTCACATTCTTTTCTTTCAACTTGTCTAGATCCCATCTTTTTGCATTCTTTCCTTTCTTCAATTTCTTCAACTTCAGATGGCATTTCATGACCAACAAGTTGTGGTCAGAGTCCACGTCTGCTCCTGGGAAAGTTTTGCAATCCAACACCTGGTTTCTGAATCTCTGCCTAATCATAATGAAGTCTATTTGATACCTTCCAGTGTCTCCAGGTCTCGTCCACGTATACAGCCGTCGTTTGTGGTGTTTGAACCAAGTATTGGCAAGGACTAAATTATGATCAGTGCAGAATTCAACCAGACGACTTCCTCTTTCGTTCCTTTGTCCCAATCCAAATTCTCCTACTGTACTACCTTCTCCTCCTTGGCCTACCACTGCATTCCAGTCTCCCATCATAATTAGATTCTCGTCACCTTTTACATATTGTATTAAATCTTCTATCTCCTCATATATTCTTTCGATTTCTTCATCATCCGCTGAACTAGTAGGCATATAGACCTGCACTATTGTGGTGGGCATTGGTTTGGTGTCTATCTTGACGACAATAATCCTTTCACTATGCTGGTCGTAGTAGCTTACCCGCTGCCCTATTTTCTTATTCATTATTAAACCAACTCCTGCATTTCCTCTGTTTGATTTTGTGTTGATGATTCGGTAGTCGCCTGACCAAAAATCTTGTTCTTCCGGCCAACGCACTTCACTTATGCCAACTACATCTAACTTTAGCCTATCCATCTCCCTTTTCAGATTCTCTAACCTACCACAACGATTCAAACTTCTAACATTCCACGCTTCGACTCGTAGAATGTCAGTATCCATCTTCCTGATGATCGCCCCCTCTCGTGTAGTCCCCACCCGGAGATCCGAATGGGGGACTAGTTTACCTCCGGAATATTTTACCCGGGAGGAAGCCATCATCAGTACATCATTCATACAGAGAGAGCTACATGTCCTCGGGAATTAGTTACAGCTGTAGTTTTCCGTTGCTTTCAGCCGTGTAGCAGTATCAACACAGCTAAGTCATGTTGAGTATTATTACAAGGCCGTATCAGTCAATCATCTAGGCTGCCGCCCATGCAACTACCGAAAGGCTGCTACCGCCCTTTCGATGAACCATTCGTTAGTCTGGTCTCTCAACAGATACCCATCCGATATGGTTGCACCTGCGGCTCGGCTATCTGCATCATTGGGACACGCAAGCCTCCCCACCGCGGCAAGGTCACATGGTTCGCAGAGGAGGGGGTATGGCCATATAATTATAAAATTAGGTTAACAAATAGACATGACTTAATGAGATAATTGCGGGCACTATAGAAATTTAGAGCTAGCCCCGCGGTTTAAAGGAAACGAGCCTGCCTCTTACCCCGAGACCTCGGCTTCGATTACTGACCAGGACCTGCAGGCCTTTGAACTGGACAACAGCGCATGTTAGGCGTGTAGTGTCATGTTTCTTTTATAGAAACTTACTACTTGGTTCCAGAGAACCCGAAAACAGCACAAGAAAGAACGAACATTTTTAAAACTACCCGTGAAGGTCAAGCGGGAGGCTCCAAATCGGAGCTCGGGAGCAAACGAGTATAAGTACACAAGCGTAAGAAAATATCCCCCAATGAGAAACTATTTTTCAAAGCAATGGTCTGTAGTTTTCATAGCCTTAGAAATCTTTTCATAGTGTCAAAATGGGTTTTAACATTAAACCCGTAGGAAGTGTTGGAGTGGACATATTGAAATAATTGGAAGTTGAAGTGTAATGAGGCACACTAGGCACCTGGAAACTTAACACCAGAGAATCTGATACCTGCAAAATCGTTAGAAAAATAGAAAATTCCCTAAACTTCCCCAGGGTACTGACTTGGAGTTTCGAAATTGGGGCTCAATGACCAATTAACATAAGTACAACAAGCGTGTTTTTTAATCCAATGAGAAGCGTTCCTTCGAAATATACAAGGTATGCGATATACAGAATGTTAGGGGTATACGTGCAGATATTTCTTGTAGCAATAGAGAACGATGCGACGAACCACTATATATCAAACTTTTAATAATCCTCGGAAGTTATCTTCGAGAGCAAAGAGATACGATGTTCTTAGAATAGGTAGTATGCTTTGTTCTTGTGAATGAATAACTGGCAAGTTACACGCCATCCGTGCCAAACTGGTTTCTGTTTCTGTTTAAGAGCAAATGTACCACTGTAACAGCTGAACACTACCTATGCAATGCCACGAGATGTTACGTAATATACTTACCAAACTGGTTTTATGTTTAAGAGCAACTGAACTACTGTAACAGATGAAGGCTGCTACTAATGTATGCCTTGTTACGTTACATTATCGCCAGACTGGTTTTGTTGTTGTTGTTAGTACTTAGTTTCCGTCTTAGGGGCTTCAGAAAACCCTGGTCATCGGATTCGGACCCTGGAGATTTATCGAATTGTCAGCGTTAATACTGGTTCATTTGCTGTTACGTCCTATAGGGAACTGGGATATCTGTGGTCATCAGCTCCGTGGTCTACTGAGTATGGAAATGACCTGAAAACCTGTGTCGGTGCGGGACCTGTACGTGCGTGTGATATAATTATTGGTTGGGATAGGCGCGCCGGAACGTGAAATACGGTACGATCCCCGTTGTGCATTGCGTAAAGGTAGAAGAACGAAAGCAGTTTCTTACGTAATCGAAAGCATGCATGGGGTAGGATGTCCAAATGAGTAGCATCGGAATTGAATTATCGAAGCACATTGAACGTTTTGTTTCAAAGGAATAATGGACATGTTATACAACTAAAACTAAACGTACCTACATCTCATGCTTCCTACTGGGCTCAGTGGCTCAGACGGTTGAGGGGCCGGATTTTTGACCCCACCTTCGCAGGTTCGAACCTGGCCCAGTCCGGTGGTATTTGAAGGTGTTCAAATACTGTATGCCAGCCTCGTGTCGGTAGATTTACTGGTACATAAAAAGAACTCCTGCGGGACTAAATTCGGGCGCCTTAGCGTCTCAGAAAACAGTAAAAGTAGTTAGTGGGACGTAAAGCAATTATTATTATTATTATTATTATTATTATTATTATTATTATTATTATTATTATTCTTATTATTATTATTACGAGGGTACCCGTGGAGCAGAAAGAGTTTAAAGAAGGTGCCGGTGTGAATGGGTCTAACTACAATATCAAAATTAAGTTAAAACTGAAACTGAAGGTTATATTTTCAGGATTTCAAACTTAACTTTTCATCATAAAAAATGAAACCTCAGGTACTTCTTGATGGATAACAAACAAAACTAGTAGAAATTCAGTCAGTTCAGGAAACTTCACAATGACAAAATTGCTCAATATTAGGTGGTGACATTTTCTGATTAAAGATCCAAGTTGGTGTAGTTACAGTTTCACAATTTCACCAATAGAGGAGTTCATTTAGGCGCTAGTTTTAAATGCGCGGCCTTGAGGTGTATCTCCAGGTACAATTATTATTATTATTATTATTATTATTATTATTATTATTATCAGGTCATGAAGAGCTGAAGTACGTGGAAGAAAATAGTAAAATATGCGTGGTTTAGCAGGAAACAAAATTACTGTACGTCACGTGAGGCAACATCGGTCGCAGTAGTTAACCACAAATTACTATGCCTAAGACGAGAACCAGGTAAATCTCGCAGAGATGAGTCAGCGGTAACATCGTGTTGTGTATAAACATCAAACATACACATCAACAAATCTGAGAAAGATAATCAAGGTTACACGTTAGAGACATGTAGCTATCAACCTGAACGCCAGGCCGACGGTCGCTTTCATGAGTACAAGATGAGTTATCAAATTATACACAATTCACAGATGTCGAACGTATCTAAGAAGATCCGCCACAACTATATCCTACACTTTACTATGATGGTTCTAATAACAAATCGCAAAAGATTACGCTACTGCGTGTTAAGATGATGTCAGTAGAATATACCTGTTAAGACATGAGGCTACAGTAGAAGAAGAAGAAGATGAAGAAGAACATAAAGAGAGCCACATAGTCAAGCAGGACAGAGTCGAACAAGGTTCACATTTGTGACACAGACGTAAGAGTGGCGTGGTCGTGGGAACTACAGTTGTAATAGTAATATTCTGTTGTAGAAAACAATGAACTAACATACAGTTAGAACTCTGTAATTCCAGGTGGATGGTAACAAGTCTATCTCGAATAGAAAAGTACGGATTTACGAACTTACACAAAAACGCCTGTGTACAAGAAAAATTTACGTATGTTAAACATTACAGTACAACAGTTTAGAAAACAAAACCGTACAGATTGCCTTAAACTATCTTTTGTAAATTAAGAAAACACTCTAGGCAACCTTCTAAAGTTAAATGTTAACTTATAGTTCCTATTTCAGTGGTGATGAATATAAAACAAGCATTTTATTGAATTTTCTAAATGTGATAATGATGATGATGATTACTGTTTTAACGTCATCGGCCCTTAAAAACGCAAAGTATCTTACTGTTTTAACTCGTAGTAAATAATAAAACAAAATATAAACTGCTCGAGCACACGTAATGAATCCAAATCACGTGCATGGTAGGATTGAGCAACTGCCGAACTGCGTTGTTGGTGAATGACTAGCGTTTTGACAAACACGTCTTCCGTGTGTTGTGTTCAGCTTTCGTCACATACAAGGCACTCGCGCACTGAAATTATCGATTTACAATTTTTGTTACCGGTTCATCAATTTCTCTGCTCAGATTTATGAGAATATCGAACTGCCGAGACTCAAAATACTATATCGATTCTGTACTGTACTCCCAAGTCATTACGCTGCGGAAATTGAGTAACATCTGACATGCCAAATTAAAATTCGTAGCAATTGTTCAACGTGATCACCCTGGGCTTGTCTGCAGGCTTCACTTCTCCGAATCCAGTTGCGACGCATTCGAGCCAAGACACCAGAGTTGTTCAGAATATCCTCTGCTGCTTAAAAATACGTTCACGGAGGTCATCCGAATTGGTTACTTCAGTTCGATATACTTTGTTTTTCATGACCCCCCAGACATAAAAATCCACTGGAATATGGTCTGGAGATCTGGTTGGCCAATTGATAGTTCAACATCGTCCTGTCCACCGTTGAGGAAATGTCTGCACATCATGTAAAATCCATGTGGTTCTGCGTAGTCGAAGCGACACATGCTCTGAAAGCTCCGGTAACGTACTGTATCTACAGGAGCAAGGTAACATTAATAAAAAGATGATTAGTCTACGTAACTGACCTCTTACTACACCTATCCGGGTATTAATTCAGAACTGGTGTTGGAAATTGCCTTGTCCGACTGAATGGGGATGTTCCACAACCCATGAGTGGGATATAGTACGGTCGAACCCCTCTGTCGGCAGACCTAAGGACGGTTTTCCGTGGTTTGCCATATTCACACCAGGCAAATGCTGGGGCTGTACCTTAATTAAGGCCACGGTTGTTTCTTCCCGATCCTAGCCCTTTCCTGTCTCGTCGTCGCCGTGAGACATATCTGTGTCGTGGCGACGTACATCAACTTGTAAAAAAGGTGGCAATCAGCTGGTGAAAGACACTGCACCCGTTGAATGTGGTCAGGATGCATTCGCTCTTCGTGCAGTGTCCTACTTAGGGTCCAAGTTGGTACACCATCGTTTACTATTGTCAGGATGTCTTCTTCCGCGTCTAGGATTACACGTGGCTGTTCAGACCCTCGCTTTTCATAGCGTGATGTAACGCAACCTGAATCGCGAATACGCTACAGTACAGCAAGTATCGTTGCTGGATTCGGCACCCGTCTGTTGGGAAGCCTTTTCCTATAGATTCATGGGGTGCGACCCGTATTCTGTTCTGCCTCACGATACATTAGCAGCATATCATGGTTTTCGTGGTTTTCATACACTGGCATTATTCAAATACTACTACTACTGATACTACGAAGTAACTCGCGTACTAGTACGGATGATAATTCGCCTCTCAGACAGCTGTTATTCAGGTGACGGTCAGGCAGGCAGCTCATGCCTCTAGTCCGGTTTCATGTAGGGGGGCGGGAACCCATCTAACCACATACCCGTCGCTAGGAACAGCAGAAAACCGAACCGGCCCGTGACATGCCTAGTAAAATGAAATGGCGTATGGTTTTTAGTGCCGGGAGATCCCAGGACGGATTCGGCTCGCCAGGTGCAGGTCTTTCGATTTGACTCCCGTAGGCAACCCGCACGTTGTGATTAGGATGAAATGATGATGAAGACAACACATACACCCAGCCCCGTGCCAGGGAAATTAACTAATGCTGGTTAAAATTTCCGACCCTGCCTGGAATCGAACCCGGGATCCCTGTAACCAAAAGCTAGCACGCTAACCATTTAGCCATGGAGCCGCACGACACGTCTAGTGTTTTTGTCGAACTGCCTACGTTGAATATTCTCCCACAGTGTGATTTCATTATCATGGATTTTTGGGAGACCAATTCGCCGTACGCAGAAACATCCAGGACTTCATTTCTTCATTTTTTTATAATGCACAATATAGTTCAAACAGAAAACCTAGAGGAAGCCCGGTTAGTCTCCAAGGCAAAAGCGTGTATACGTGTTTGTAAATACATTTTCTTACGTCAACGAAAGAATGCATGGTATAGGATGTCCAAATGAGTAGTATCGGAATTGTCAAGGCACATCGAACGTTTTGCTTCATACCAATAAGGGACATGTTATAAAAATAAATTAATTAAACGTACCTTCCTGTGTTAGTCTATTATTACTAACTATTGTGAAAATAAAAATTAATCGGCTCACTCAAAGTTCGTAGCTCGTAATCTGTCAGAAAACACTAAAGAAAATAGTGAACTGTCAACAAGTCCGAATTATTATTAATTTTATAATTCCGGACATGTCTCCGAAATTACTGAAACATGTAGTTACAAATTGTTTTACGTCTCACCGACACAAATAGGTCTTACGGCGACGATGGGAGAGAAAAGGGATATAAGTGTGAAGGAAGCGTTCGAGGCCTTAATAAAGGTACATTCCCAGCATTTCCCTGGTACGAAAATGGGAAACCACGGAAAACCATCTTCCCGGCCGCCGACAGTAGAGTTCGAACCCACTATCTCCACAACATAAGCTTACAGCTGCGCGCCCCTAACCGCACGACCAACTTACTCTAAGCTCTAATGCCGGGCTGAGTAGCTCGGATGATAGAGCTGTGGTCTTCTGCTCCCACCTTGGCAGGTTCGATGGCGGCTCAGTTCGGTTGTATTTGAAGGTGCTCAAATACGCTAGTCTTGTGTCTGTAGATATACTTGCATTTAAAAAAATACTGGGGTATAAAATTCTGGCACCTCAGCGTCTCCGAAAACCGTGAAAATTAGTTAGTGGAACGTAAAGACATTATTATTATTATTATTATTATTAGTAGTAGTAGTAGTAGTAGTTGAGGTAGTAGTAGTTACATTATTATTACAGAAGTTCTAATTAAACATGTCAATCACTGTCATCATTTTACCTATCGGCACTTAATGTCCAGTAATAAGCCTTCTATTACAAAAACCCGGCGGCAATTCCACAGTAGCTTTTTTTCCTTCGAGCAAATTTCACGCATGGATGCAACTACGGTTTTTGAAATTTGTCTCATTAATAACAATTTCACTGAATACTTATAGCCTTTTCTTTCAGTGTCCACCGTCCTTTCATTGACCTGAACATTTTATGAAAATGCATCGACAACTCGCATTGTCTATTGTCAGAAATTCATCGTGGACTTTCGCAATAACAGCACAGAAATGTTGGGCCCATTTTTTATTTACTCATTTCAGTTGGGTTATTATTATTATTATTATTATTATTATTATTATTATTATTATTATTATTATTATTATTATTATGGGGTTACCCGTGGACCAGCAGAGGTAAAAGAAGGTGCCGGGGTGAATGGGTCTAACTACAAATTCATGAATTGATTAAAACTTTAACAAAGGTTATATTTCTTTAGGATATCAGGAATCAACAACAGAACTTTAACAACTTTTCACTTAGTGAGATAACAATGACATATCAGATACCATGATAAAGTTTAGACAAAGCAAGAAAATCCAAAATTTAGTGACTGTTTAGTAATAAGGGCTTCCAGCCCCTCGCTTCTCAATTATTGAGCACTCAGCTCAAGATTTACAAAGACACAAAATTATACAAGGGCAGAAATCCCTCAATACAATGGAGCACTAGCTCCATAATTTACAAAATCAAGCCTCCTAGAGGGACTTTTACAACACTTGAAAAAGAGCTAACGTGCTCTCCGTTTTCCAAGCCTCTCCAAGGCGATATCAGAAAATACAATCATTTCCCGTAAAGGCACAACTTTACAATTTGAAACAGAGGTATGTAGTACCCAACCTATTGGGCCGTAGCGTAAAAGAACAGGTTAAGTAAATGGTCCGAAACACAAATAAAAGGAGGCGAATGCTTGCGCTCCTAGATATGAACACTTAAAACCTAATGGGCAGTAGGCCGATGAAACAGGGGCTATTCCCAAACTATGGAGATGACTCGTATAAAAAGAAATTAAAGACATTTCGAAAAGGAAGAAAACCATTTACAAAACGTAGTCACCTCAAACCAAAATGAAGGGGAGCTCGGGAGGGTATATCACTCTCTATCCCCGATTCACAGTTAGAGATTTATGAAGTTATTACAAAAGGCGGCAGAAGTTACATTTACAGAAAAGTAGGTTACATCGTTAAAGATTCGGACCTATCCCTCGGGTTAAACTGCGGAGCTAGCAAGAAATAAAGATGTTAAACGGCCATTACCTTGCTGAAGAACTGCTGGCTGATGAAAGAGGCGCCTCCCGCCTCCTGCTTGACGCACACACTAAGTTAGATGGCGATCAAATGGCCAAGAGACGTGAAAATCCGCAGTTTATAAACCCTTGGGGAAAGTTCGAGACCTTTCATGAATAATCAAGCCACACCCTCTCACTTTATTGGTCACCTTAAAGTTACACACAAAATCGAAGAAGAAGCCTGTGATAGGCCGAAAATTAATTACAAAAATTAGGGATTGGCTAAATTCAAAACTGGCGGAAGGAAAAGATCAATATTGCCAACCCAAAACTGAATGAACATAATTTAGTTAGAAAAATCTTAAGAATACAAAACTTCTTTAAATCAAAGTTCATCCACTTCGCACCAGGGTGCATGATCATAGTTTTTGTAGTGACATCTGCTGCAGAAGGTCCAAACTTCTTGATAAATGGTAAAAAAACACGTAGAATTTCATACAGTACATGAAACTTCAAAATAACAAAATTTCATTCGATTTCTGTAGTGACATCTTCTGAGTAATGGTTTAAGTAGATGTAGTTCCAAGTTCACTGTTCCTCCAAAAGTGGAGTTCTTTTGGGCGCAAGATTTAAATGTGCGGCATAGAGGTGTACCTCCCGGTACAATTATTATTATTATTATCATTATTATTATTATTATTATTATTATTGTTACCGTGTTTTTGTGGTAGTTATGCGTGAAAGAAGGTGCGGGGTGGTGAACGGGTCTCAAGCTACTAAAGTAAAATTAATTTAAAATTTAACCAGGTTATATTTTCTTTTCAAAAACAAAGAAATAACAAGCATGGCAGGTACAAAGTAGCAAGTCAAAGGGTAGTTACAATATTTACAGGATTTGGGCTTCGAGCCCTGAAAACACAATGCCTGGGCAATCAGCTCAGTTTTACCTCCAAACACAAGTTTCAACAGAGGGGCAGAAAGCCCCATTCATGCCTAGGAGCCCTAGCTCCAAATTACACTGAAAAGCCTCCACGAGGCATACAACACTCAATTTTCAAAAGAGCCACTCGCTCTCAAATTTAAGCCTCTCCCAGGCCACACCAAACTCCACCTTCAAGTTGTCCTCAACGGACATAAACACAGGGGTAAAATACTCAATCTACTGAGGTCTATAAAATGAAAAGAAGGTTAATTAAATGACCTCTAAGGGAACAATTTGAGAGGAGGCGAACTTGCACTCCTAATACACTTTGATTAAGACCTACTTGGCACTAGGCCGATAATACCAGGGCTAATCCCATACTAAAGAGGTGACTTAAGAAAAGAACAATTGTTTAACGTTAACGAGAATAGGTTGAGAAAAATGAGTTCACCTCAAAACAATATGAGTGGGAGCTCGAGAGGTTAGCACTCTCTATCCCAGTATGTAGCTTTAAAAGAGAATATATGAAAGAGTAGTTACATTTAGGAAAAGGTTACATGGTGGAACGCTTAGAACCCGCCCCGAGAGTTAAACTGCTGAGCTAGCAAGGAAAGAAGTTATTAATCGGCCATTACCTTGTTGTTGACCGCTGCCGAGGAAAGAGGCGCTTCCCGCCTCCTGCTATGTACTTTATACACTGAAAGATGGATCAGAAGTGGCCCGGAGACCCTAAAATCAGCAGTTTATATACTCTCGCGGAAGTTTCTAGGCGTTAGGGGAATGAAAACACCCTCCCGCGAGGATTTTATTGGTTCATCAATAAACCCCCTACACAATACTAAGAAGAAACACATAATTGGTGGAAAATTAATTAAAGAAATTCGGGATAGGCTAGATTTAAAACAAGGGGAAAGAAGGGGTAAATATTGCCAACTTAACTAAAGACTGAAAGAAATTTAGCAAAGAACAAATATTTGAAATAAAAATTTCTCCAACAAAATAGTTCTTTGACTTCGCACTAGGGTGCACTATTGTTGATCTTCAGTAGTGTCCTCTAGAAGAGAAAGTTCACACTTCTTACTTCAAACGAAACAAAACACATCAAAAATGACACAGTTCAAAAACTCAAAATTTTCCACGTGGTGACATCTTCTGAGAAAGTAACGAATTAATAGCGTAGATAAAGTTCAGACTTCCTCCAGCAGAGGAGTTTCAACTGGCGCAAATTTTAAATTAGCGGCGTGGAGGTGTACCGCCCGGTACAATTATTATTATTATTAACCTGCCATGTTGTGTAGGAATAGTGTGCCTGTTTCTTACCCGGTGACATCGGGTTCAATTCCTGGCCAGTTCAAGGACCGTGGGTTGGAACAGGGTTCACTCAGCCTCGTTGGTTTTACTGAAGAGTTCTTGTTACGAGGAGCTGTGGAGCCGGTCTCAAAAGCAAAATAATACAGCTGGGGATGTCGGTAAGCTGACCACATTCCACTCTAGTATATCAGCAGGCCAACTGTCTGGGCAGCAGTCGATTGAGAGGCCAAGGCATTTGTTGGACTCTTAATACCTGATTTGTTTGTTTTATTATTATGTTTATTTCGCGCAGCTTTCTCTTACAATTATTAAGAACTGTGGAGGCTATGTCTCCTATGTCAAGTAATTTCGTTGATCCAATTCATGTGGTTCCACTACAAAGACATCATTCTCATTCCTGACTTAGCCTATACTCTTCATTATTAATTCCTTCTTGCCATTGTTCCCATCCCTTAAACGTGACATAAAACTAATTTGAATTTGTATTTTCAGGATCGATACTTGGATTTGGGCCGCAGCTGAAGAAAATTGAAGTGTCTGTAGTTCCTAGAGATACATGCCAATCCAAACTACGGAAGACAGCGATGAATAAGACATTCCACCTGCATGACAGTTTTATGTGTGCGGGAGGTGGGACTAAGATGGACACCTGCACGGTAAGATACCTTATACATTGAATTCCAAAAGTGAAATACAGAATATTGTTTATTAGTAAATTTTCTATAAGAACCTACTCCCGCGGCTCTGATGTTAACCAACGTACCATGGCTTATGCGACAAGACTTACTTCCTACAGTCTTGCAATTACACTATAGAAGAATTAAATTAAGGATAGCTGCAGTTTTGGAGAAAAGATGCTGTAGTCATCCCGGTGAATGGAATAGTACTGCGTGGAACGTGACTACGATGGCGTTAAGCCTCGTGGACTGCGATTACTATCTGATGGTACAAACCTGCGCGAGGTCAGAAGCTTGGAGAGGAAACGAGGGGAATGAAGTTAGTGCTGCTGTGCTACTGGTAGTTTAACTGCATGCCGAAATATCATGATTTTCATAATAAAGTTCTCGACCCATGCCGACACACGAACTTTTACGAACACCTAACCAGCTCTCAGACTTAGAGAATGGCAACCTGGAGTAATTCAGCCGTCCAAGGAGGTCAGAAAAAGCACGTGATTCGCGGCGAAGAAATTAAACGTAGGCGAAGTGAAAATTATCGATAGGCTGCCCGCTCTGGTGAGAACAAGACGTCAAGAGTCTGCGACGCACGCAAATGATATAATTATAATGCGCTATCTTTGGCTATTAAGCATAATGGGTTTAATATATATATAATAATAATAATAATAATAATAATAATAATAATAATAATAATAATAATAATAATAATATTGTACCGGAGGTACACCCGCCCCGGTGCATTTAAAACTAGCGCCTTGTGGAAGGCTACCTATAACAGGAAATCGGAAACTCATTTCGAAAATAGTTTGAACATTCCTAGAGAGATGTCGCTACGATCAACTTATGTGCACCCTCTGGGGTGAAGATGAACTATCAATTTTCAAAGTAATTTTGTGTGTCAAGGTTTCCCAAAATGAATTATTTATAGTTGGGTTTTGGTGTTCTAAAGTTATGAACACTTCTATTACTTCCCGCCAACTTAATATGTTACCCAATAAGAATATTTGTACATTTATTTAAGCAACCAATCAGAAAATTTTGAGATTTATTAAATTAACCAATAGGAATTGCGGGTGTGTCACGGCCTAGCCCAGATAAATCTGGAACCTTTCTCTCAGCTATAAAAGCTGGGACATTGTGGGCCATGTTGTCTTAGTGGTCGCTCCAGTCTAGAGGTTCAGAGTGTGCTCATATAGGCGGCGGGGGCTGCCTCGTCCATCTACAGGAGGCCCATCAGCTCAAGGTAATGGCAGGCCGTTTCTAAACATGTAATAGTCTCAGAAAGATAGGTCAAGGGGAAGGTCTCAAAATTTTAGTCTACTGTTTGTTTTGTTAAATGGAAGTTGTGCCTTTCATAGGCCAGGAATATAAAAATTTTGGGGAATAAATTTGGAAGTAATAGTGTAATGCAAGACGTTCGCCATACTGGTGGAACATTGGGAGCTCCCTCTCGTCGTGTATGAGGTGAAGGGAGCAATGACGCTCTTGTTAAATTTGTGACTAGGTTGGTTCAAGCTCAGATTGTTAATTTGTTGTTATCTGATTTTCTAACATTATCACTCAAGCTCACCAGCTAGATCTTGTACCTGAATGTTGTTATTTGTTTAGCGAAGAGTGAAGTGTGAAAAGAAAAGAAAAAAAGGAAAAATAAATATAGTTCAAATTTTAAGTTTTAAATTTATCTTTTGACTTTTGTATATCGAGCCACTCATGCCCGCACCTTCTTTCATCTCTGTCCACCACGGTATCCCCGTAACAATTATTATTATTATTATTATTATTATTATTATTATTATTATTATTCCAACGGCCGTAGCTTCATTGAAACACCGGATCCTGTGAGATCTCCGAAGTTAAGCAACATTTGGCGTGGTCAATATTTGGATGGGTTGTTATGTGCTGTTGGTTGGGAGTAGGGTAATGGAGGAGCGGAAAGGAACTGGTCACCCTACCGTACGTAAACTCCGGCTCAGGCACGCCTCTACGGAGATTTGGACCTGCCTTTGGTCAGATTACACTCTTCTTCTTCTTATTATTATTATTATTAATCTGTTTACCATTCAGGGTCGGTTTTTCCATCGGACTCAGCGAGGAATACCACCTCTAACGCCTCAAGGTCAGTGTTCTGGAGCTTCAGACTTTGGGTCAGGGAATACAACTGGGGAGAATGAACAGTACCTCGCCCAGGCGGCCTCCCTGCTATGCTGAACAGGGGCCTTCGTGGGGGATGGAAAGATTGAAACGGACAGACAAGGAAGAGGGAAGAATGCGGCCGTGATCTTACGTTAGGTACTATTCCGGCATTTGCCTGGAGGAGAAGTGGCAAACCACGTAAAACCACTTCCAGGATTGCTGAGGTGGGAATCGAACCCACTTCTACTTAGTTGACCTCCCGAGGCTGAGTGGACCCCTTTCCAGCCCTCGTATCACTTTTCAAATTTCGTGCCAGAGCCGGGAATCGAACCCGGGCCTCCGAGGTAGGCAGCTAATCACGCTAAGTAGTGTGGTGTATTTTGTCAATGTGGGGTGCTAATAAATATTATGTTCATACCAATGGCAAAAAGGACGAAAACCTTAGCATAGATAATAATACGATGGTCGACCCACAACATCAAAGATCGTCAAAAGGTAATCATTAGGACACCATAACGCTAAAGGCAAACAAATGTTATTTCACTGGTGGTGACTTGTCGGACCACGGAAAGGCATGCGCTTAATGCCTCGTTGGGTCAAACCTAGTATATCAGACTTATTATTCATCAATCAGCAGAGCCAGTGGACGCCACGGCGGGCTAACCGAGAGGGGTGTCCGTGGTAGGTACAATGTTTCAAAAAAAAAAAAAAAAAGGGAGAAGGAAAAGGTAAAGAGTGAGAGAGAGCGTACAACAAACCAAATGTAAGAAAGGAGAATGGATTTAAAATAAGTTGTATTTAAACTTCAAATGACTAGAATAGGCAGTGTATAACAAGCAAAGAAGGGGAATTACAAACATTTAACAAGGGCTCAGCCCGTTTGACAACCAAAACACAATCAAGAATAATAATAATTAAGAATTCTTGGGAATAACGATTATGATTTTCAAGAAAAGCCCAAGACCAGAGTTCGACAGAAAAAACCAGAATCAGCACCTATATAAGTTCACAACCTTTTTTTAAAACACTTTGGTTAAGAAATAAAGCCACTAAATATTTGAAAAAATAATGATTTAAGGCCACCCTTACAATCTTCATTTAAAACCCAAAGGAGGGCAAGAGAGTTATAGCACGTCGGGAGACAAAAATTTTTACAACTCAATACCGGAAAAGAAGAAAGGGAAAGGAAAAGGAAGCAGAGTGAGAAGGGAAGAAGAGAGGAAAAAAAACGGGGGGGGGGGGATCCTTCCAGGCTGCTTAAACGCTATCACGTTGGCAATGTAAGCGACCACTCGGTTCTGTAAAAAAGTTCAGGATGTGGCAACACTTCTATCACTTGTCCAAGCACAGTTTATTTTGGCGTATGAGATAGATAAAGGTATCAGTCTGAAGGACTTAGTTAGAATGGAGACCATGAAGCCACTAAATAATTTAACATTCAAAGTTCAAATCTTGTTATAGACCACGAAAGATATAAAAGGTTGTAACATTTTGCTCACCCAGTCTGTTGGTAAACAATGCAGCTATTCACAAATAAAAGTAGGTAAAACGTCGCAACGGGCCAGCCGCTAGCGAACAGTTCCGCTCTCGCCACTCGTGTTGTTTTCCAACTCAATGTCTGACCGCGGAAACTAAGGAATAGCTTGCTTATATAGGTGGTGAACAGATTCGAGAAGTTACTCGATGAAAAATACGTAGGTGTGACGTCACAACGAGGAAGCAGCAACAGTGCCGGAGAACAGGCCAGTTAATGAACAGCTGGGCGAGCAAGCAGATGAATGCGACAGAAGGCAGAAGGTAAGATGTAGTAGAGCGGTCGTAACAGTAGTAGTAGTAATGTGTTCGTTAACAACTCTGTTTGTAGATGCATGTGATTGAAAACTGAAGTAAGCGGTATTTAATGCGCAATATATATAATAATTGTTTCTATAATGATATATTATTACTATGTGGGACTTTATAATCTTTGTTGGAGTCGTTTAATTTGTATAAAATAACCATTAGTTCATACCAGTTTACGGTACTGTTGATCAGGACGCAAACAAAACTAGTTATCACAGTACGCTGTGAGCCACAGTTAAGGCTCGGAGCATGCTGCGGTGTTGCCTAATCGACAAATCTGGTTGGCTGAGGATTAGGGGGCCACTGTAGTACAGTGCCCGTAGCACTGAGCGGTTATTATAGCGGACATGTGTGGCAGATTCCTGCATAAGCTGGTTTAGACTAGGTTCGAAATCAACCGGTCAATGAAGATAATGCTTTGTTTTTCTCTTTTTGCTACTTGTTTAGGTTTTCGGCAACGGAGAGATTAGAAAAAGGCTATTATTTTGAAAGTAGCAGCCGTGGCCTTAATTAAGGTAAAGCCCCAGCATTTTCACAGTATGAAAATGGGGAACCGCGAAAAACCATTTTCAGGGCTGCCGACGGTGGGATTCGAACCCACTATCTCCCGAATGAAACTCACAACTGCGCGACCAAAACCACACGGAAAACTCACTGAATCGAATATAAGGTGATTGTAGGCCTACTCGGTCAAACATTGCAGCCTCATCCCGAAGTGTACCATCGCTTAAGAAACACCACGCAGCTGACAGAACACAACTAAATGCAGCGACTGAAACCTACGTAGCTAACAGGGACAAAAACATACAGAAAGAATGTTTTTCTCTTAGTATTAAATCAACTTATTTTTTCGTTATAAGAAACCAATTCCTCAGGTTTATGTACCATTTTTCTTTCTTTCTTTCTTAATATGCTTACCCTCCAGGGTTGGCTTTTCCCTCGGATTCAGCGAGAGATCCCACCTCTACCGCCTCTAGAACAGTGTCGTGGAGCGTGAGACTTTGGGCCGGGGATACAACTGGGGAGGAAGGCCAGTACCTTGCCCATGCAGTCTCACCTGCTATGCTGAACAGGGGCCTTGGTGGGGGATGGGAGGATTGGAAGGGATAAACAAGGAAGAGGGAAGCGGCCGTGGCCTTAAGTTAGGTACCATCCCGGCATTTTCCTGGAGGAGAAGTGGGAAACCATGGAAAACTACTTCTAGGATGGTTGAGGTGGGAATCGAACCCACCTCTACTCAGTTGACCTCCCGAGGCTGAGTGGACCCCGTTCCAGCCCTTGTATCACTTTTCAAATTTCGTAGCAGAGCCGGGAATCGAACCCGGGCCTCCGGGGGTGGCAGCTAATCACACTAACCACTACACCACCGAGGAGGACTATGTACCATTTTTACAATATATTCTTATATGTTAAAATATTGTCCTCACATGGTACTATGTCTTAAGCCACGACATAGGTTGAGTCCATAGCAATTTGCCATTCGTAAGTCGTTACTGCAACATTAATGTTATAAATGCGGGGCTCTATTCTTGTTCTAAATAATTTAAATAATGCCCTTCTTGTATTCTAATAGACTATCAAATAATCACCGGTGTGTAAGAATACAAGTCCGCCTCTGTGGTGTAGTGGTTAGTGTGGTTACCTGGCACCCCGGGAGGTCCGGGTTCGATTGCCGGCTCTGCCACGAAATTTGAAAAATGGTGCGAGCGAGGTCATCTAAGTACAAGGGGTGGGGTGGGGGTTGATTTCAACCTCAGCCATCCTCGAAGTTGCTGTCCGTGATTTCCCACTTCTCCTTCAGGCAAATGGCGGGATGGTACCTAACTTAAGGCTATGCCGCTTCCTTTTCTCTTCTTCGTCTCTCACTTCTAACCTTCCCATCCCCCACAAGGCCCCTGCTCAGCATAACAGGTGAGACCGCAAGGGAATGTTACTGGCCTTCCTCCCCAGTTGTATCTCCCGGCCCAAAGTCTCACGCTCCACGATACTATTCTAGAGGCGGTAGAGGTGGGATCCCTCGCTGAATCCGAGGGAAAAGCCAACCCTGGAGGGTAAGCAGATTAAGAAAGAAAGAAAGAAAGAAAGAAAGAAAGAGAAATGGTACAGTACCCAATCTACGTGGCTTTGTTTAAAAACAAAAGGTAAAAGTTTCTGGCCGAAATTCAAAATGTTAGGAGACGAACTCTTGCACTCCTTTGGAATTCACCAGAACATCATTAAAACCCTATGTGGCTTATGGCCCGAAGTTACAGAGGATAAGCCTATACTATGGAGATGACTAGATGGGAAGAAAGTTTTAATTTACAAAATTAAAAGGTAGATTTCAAAGCTTACAAAATCATAGTCACCTCAACATCAAGTTGAAAGAGAATACAAGAGGGTGCCACTCCTTATTACGTAACTTCGATTAAGTTCTTTAGACTAGTATGAGAATTTACATTGAGAAAAATAACTTACATTACGAAGAAATTTGAAATCTTCCCCTAGAACTAGCTTTCAAAGACTATTACATGGTTAAACGGAGTCTGCCATTACCTTGAGCTGGTGGACCTGCCGGCGATGGACGAGGCAGCCCTTTCCCCTGCCTCCGCTACGAGCACACTCTAAACCTCTTGACTGGAGCGATCGCAAGGACAATATGGCCCGAACGGTCCCAACTATTATAGCGGAGAGGAAGGTTCCAGATTTCTCTGGGCCGATACCCTGACACCCCCCAATTTTCACTGGACAATCAAATACATATCAAAAACTTTGAATGGTTACTTACATCAATGTACGAAATTTCTTATTGGCTGAAGTATTGAGTTGTTGGGAAGAGATAAGAAGTGTTGATAACTTTAGAACACCAAATACAAACTATAAACATTCCAGTTTAGGAAATCTTAACACACAAAATTACTTTGAAAATTAATTGTTCTTCCTCATCCCAGAGGGTGCACGTGAGTTGATAGTAGCGACATCTGTCGATAAATATTCAAACTATTTCCGAAATTAGTTTCAGAGTTTCTGTTACAGATGGCCTTCTAAAAAGGCGCTTAATTTAAATCCGCGGAACGGGTGTACCTTCGGTACAATAATAATAATATCGCATGTAAATACGGATGAATCGCAACGAAGGTTTTATAACAATTGTCCATACATCTAGATAACCTGGTTATTTTCACGACCTTGAAAGAATGAAGTGAAGCGACCGTCACGTAGGGTGCGGGAGTATCTGTCTGTATTTCGTTGTGTGTTCTAATATCAACAGCACACTCTGTCTCAACATCGGAACGTACAAGTCAACTTGCGTCATAATACAGTGAAGCTCTGACACTGGCGTTTCGTAGTAAGACGTTCAAACGATCCGTGTGATGTTCAACGAAGTGTGCATGTTGGTAGCTTGTCATATATTGTTATTTTCTTTGTTGTGTCCAGCTATGTGGTATAACGGTTAGCGCTATTAACTACCGTACTCAGAGACCCGGGTTCGATTCCCGGTACTGTCAGAAATTTAATCTGGTATGAGGTTAAAAAGTACATGCAGCTGATTGTGTGCCTCAATGGAGCTGCGCCACCTGGGGACGAGGGCACTAATTTATTTTCTGACTTGTGGAATCGACTTTTGCTTGAAAATCGGCTTGTTTATTACCATAATGTCTGGTGAATCCTAGAATCGTGTGTGTCATTGATATGAAGTATAGCTTTCAGATTATTTCTAATCTTAATAATTGCAGGGTTGATGGGTTCATTGGATAATATAGATTTTATCGCTGCTTGTGGATCTGCGTTGATCGTACGTTCGTTTATAGGTTGTGCATTATTCAGCTTACAGGCTCCGAAATACCTGTACACTGCTTGAAACACTGTACATTGCTGATTTAGTTTTCTTAAATTATCGCAAAAACAGCTTCCACTTCCTTTAACGATAAAAGAAGGCTCATAAAATAAAATGTAGTAATTTTCCAAGCTGCCAATAAGTGATGAAATAACGGTATTAATTTTGTCCCTTTAATGGAATGGTACTGTTTTCTGCACCTGGCATTAAACTGTCCATAATGAAAGTTTAGAGACTCAGTTAGTTTCAGTGTGCCAGTTAAGTCTTTCACTGTCCTAGGTAAAAAAAGAGCAATAGAACCAAGATTTTGGGTTATTAGGCTGCGTAACGTTGTAACCGTACAACAAGGTTACAGATTTAATTCAGCTCTTCTTCTTGTTATTATCATTAATTGGCCCGATTCATTCGATTTTATATTCTGATTTTCATTATTTGGACTGTAATATAATTAGTTATCTCGCATATTATGTCATTTAATCATTGGATAAGGGAATTATTTTGTAATTATTCTGTATATTAATAAGTGGGAATTGTTGCTTTTGAAATAGGCATACTTTAACTGGTAACTGTGGGTAGGTGAGCTTGCATGATATTTTGCAACCGAGGCTATGTTTAACCGAGGCTGTATTAGGCAAGTACATTTTTCGCTGACACATGCAAGTAGTCATCGTTTGTACGCGTGTGGAAGCTATTAAGACATAAGACTACTTTTGTATACTGCGTAGCCACGTGGTTTCGATGGAGTGTCTGTATTCGCTAGCGACCATGTGTCGGTGTGGAAGGGATGACGGAGTGGAAGGGATCTGCGTGGTCATCCTGAGTTGATATAAGTCGATGTAAGGATAGTTGTGTGAGCTAAGAGGTGATCTAAGAATCGTATAAGAGGTTTTCGAAGAGGTCTAAGAATCGTCGAAGGGATCTAAGAGTGGTGGTCTGATATGAGTAGAGACTTGTACTGGGTCGATAGTGAAGCAGCAGCATCAAATTGCGAGGTAGAACTTCATAATGTAAGCTTATTTCAGTATATTCACCAGAGATTTAGTGACGTGGTCTGCTGAGGTATAAGAAATATATATATACATATCCAATTTAACCGATATATGCAGTTAACAGTCACCATGGTACTTGAAATTCTTTATTGAATTATTTTATGCAATTCGCGAACTTTGTTCGAGAATTGAATTTAACGTAGATACATCTAACATCGCATAGAACTATTGTATATATTTCAACAGTCCCTATATTATCTACAGGACGTGTGAAACTAGATAGTATGCTTGGATATTACAGGTTCTTTCAGTAAAAATTCTGCAATTTCTAATAATAAATATTGAGTGAACGTAACCTCATTGGAGCTTACTACACTCGGACAGGGAATGTAGGTCAACTCCAGGTTCCGTAAGAAGATAACAGCCAACAGCTTCCGACTTCTACTCGACGAATTTTCTAGGAATTTTAAGTTCAACGGTGGTGTGTGCGGACATCAGGTAATAACAGCATCAGACATGTTATGCATAAATAACACGAAGAAGAATTTAATCAGCGGCGATCTCACAATTAATTCATACTGAATGTCGACATTTTTTAAATTTAGATAAGTTTTTATGTAACAACAAATCTCACAGAGTATTTTTACTATTAAATTAAAGTACGACAATGCTAGTTCATTGTGACGTAAAGTATAGTTATAAATTCAGTTTTCTTTTAATAATAATAATAAGCGATTCTATTTCCAGGTACAATCCTCAATTGTGGAAATGCAACCGTAATCTACAATTATCCTGTTCCATAATCCTGTATATTGCCAGATGTGTGAGTTTATCACCTCACGCCTTGAGAATAATTGAGATAAGAGGCATGCTCTCCGAATTTTGTTACTTATTGCAGCAACTGGCGCTCAACCAATTTAAAGTATATTGTGTGAAGGAAATTAAGTGTAATAGTAGTGGTAGGAGTAGTTAGTTACAACGTCAACTGCCATAACTTTGAATACCATTTAGATTAATCCCTACACTACTGTTTTCTCTCAAACTAAACACCAATTAAAGGTGGCATTATTTTGTTTCAGGGAGACGGTGGTGGACCTCTAGTCTGTGAAGTAAATGGATTTTACCACCAATTTGGTCTTGTTTCCTGGGGAGCTGGTTGTGGAAGAGAAGATCTTCCCGGTGTTTATGTGGATATATCCAAGTTTGCGAAGTGGATTCGACATGCAATACCAAAGGATTGATGTTAAATTTCAGAATATTTCAGAATATGTTCCCAAGATTTTGATCTTTCCTTTGTATGGTCAATAACAATAAAGTAATTCCTACAAAACAATATTCTGAAGGGCTCTTTATTAGCTTAGCAATTATTTCATGTTGTGCTGATTATCAAGATATAAGAAGAATGATGAAGAAAGCTAGATAGAATTTTAGGCTTCAATTTGCTTTACATTCTTATAGACGTTAGGAAGCTCAAAAATGAGCCCTGAGGTATTATTATTATTATTATTATTATTATTATTATGACACATTAGTTCTGACATTTGTGTCAACACAGATCGAGTTAGCCGTGTGGTAAGGGACACGCAGCTGTGAGTTTGCATTCGGGAGATAGTGAGTTCGAACCCCACTGTTAGCAGGCCTGAAGATTCCGTGGCAAGTGCTGCGGATGTACCTTAATTAACGCCTCGGCCGCTTCCTTCCCACTCCTAGCACTTTCCTATCCCATCGTCGCCATAAGATCTATCTACTTCGGTGCGACGTAAAGCACGAAATCAAATTGAACAATCTCCAATGCTTACAATCGGTTGCTTCCATACACGTTACGTGACTGCTTACACACAGGGAAGTTATTGTCATATTCTGTGATTGTTCTGTTCGTCGTTGACTATTGTTTCTAGTTGTTCGGGTGAAAGTCTTAGTGGTTTTGGGATGCGAAAATCAGCGGTGTATTGGTTTGTGAACAGAATTAAGTTTTCTCAATTACGGCTACGATACCACAACAAGAGAAGGGTCCGGCAAGCAGAAACTGGACTCAAATATGTCATTAAAATGAAGTGCATTGATCAAAACAAGGCCTATTTATTTCATGTTTATATTTAACTTTACTCCCTGTGGTTAGTTTTTGACAGATGCGATGTATTTTCATTTGTCTCTTGGTAGGCTACAAGCCAGAGAAAACCCAGCTTCCGCCCAAGTCTCAGTCCCATTTACGGCTGTGACAGTATGGAAGTAAATGTGGTGTGAGTGGTGCAGAATAACGAAATTCAGATCTAATGTGTCTAGATGTAACGAAAGGTGCTACTTATAGAGTCAGTCGTTCTACAATAGCATTTTCTGGCTCAGTAAGGGAAGCAATAAGGAACTACCTCACTCCTCATGTTTCCCATTACGCCTCATTATGACACCGCGATTGGTTCTTAAGGACAGCACAACATTCTGCCGTACTATCTGAGGATCCAAATAACCTCTGGGTTAATAACTTGGCAAAGTACTTTGAGCAAAAAGGTATACTTTGCTCTCAAACATATCTAAATCTGAACTTACTTGTTTTTATAATATGTTTAAATGCAATTGATCATTGTTAATATACAAGATTCTCTGAAGTTTAGGCCTGTATCATTGTAATTTGTTAATTTTTATTTTACGCAATTATTAACACTGAAATTCGTACTTATTTGTATGTTTTCAACCTTTCGTAACAGAAAGAAATGCATGTTGGATTCAATAGCACCAATATCGACAAATTCCACATATTTAATATCCAATAGGGCATAATTCAACATCATTTCGTTCAGGTATTCTGCCTTACGGCAGGCTTCGTGATGTGATAAACCTCTTCCACTTTTGCCTATCCTTAGTCAAGTTTTTCATCTCCGAATATTATTTTCTTTGATGTTGCCCTGTATTTGATATCTTTACCCTCCTCTTCTTATTTTGACTTTCACCATTTCTTCTATTACTTCTTTCAGTAAACAGTCCCTCCTCAAACAATGACCAATCCAGTTTTTTTCTCCTTCCAATAATTTTCAATATACTTGGTTTTTCTCCAACTCTTCATTCCTTACCTGGCCTTCCCATTTCACTTGTTCTATTCTCCTCCATATCCACATCTCTAGTACCTCCAATCTTCTTTAGTCTTTCTTCCGTACTGTCCAACAGCGCAATGCTGCAGATATAACACTTGGCAAGTCTTTTCGCCAAACCTTTGTTTAGTGGCCCACAAAGTAATTTCAAATTTCTCCTGAAACCTTCTTTTGCCATGGCGATTCTTTTCTTAATTTCTGCTATGCAGTACATATTTTCCCAGATCAAACTTTCCAAATATTTAAAGTTATTGACTTGCTCTATTTCTTCATCCCCTATATTAATACGACATTTTCTATCTCTTCCTCCAATTATCATACTTTTGGTCTTCTTATTAATTCTCATTCCATATTCTTCTAGTTTCGTGCTGAGTTCATCAACATGAAAGCTATGATAAATACAAAACTATTAATTTTACATGCAAAATCCTAGGTCATTCTTGAACAGAGATTTATAATTTAGCTAGTAAGATATCCAACGTAATAAAAGCAATAAAAGTAATTTCCTGAGAAATATTTTACGCAGTTGCACTTACAAATCTATTACTTTCTTAAACAAGTAATCAGCAAAATACAATTCCAGTTACTTTACAGAACATCAGCACTTAGGAAATCACTGACAGTTTGTTCATA
The DNA here is from genome assembly GCF_040414725.1 of Anabrus simplex. Lineage (NCBI taxonomy): Eukaryota > Metazoa > Arthropoda > Insecta > Orthoptera > Tettigoniidae > Anabrus > Anabrus simplex. The sequence continues at coordinate 258,320,167 of NC_090269.1, forward strand.
TAGGGCTGGAATGATACCAAAGTTTGGAAGGAAAAATACCGGGCGAGTTGGCCATGCGGTTGAGGGCGCGCAGCTGTAAGCATGTATCCAGGAGATAGTGGGTATGAACCTCACTATAGCTAGCCCTGAAGACATTTTTCCGTGGTTTACCATTTTCACACCAGACATAAAGGAAATTGCAAAGAAAATATGCTACTTAATCTGCGTCTCTGTTTCATAGAGACATGAAGTGGCTACCATCACCAAGCGAGACTACACATGCAACTTTGAAAATGATTGCTCGCAAACAAAGTTTGCATTTCACACTCATGTTCTCATTATTTTGAGGGCCAATTTATTCATAATATTATTTCAAGTTAGAGAATCGAAATTCCTTTACCACTTCACCGTCACAATTTTATTCCGGTTCTATGGTCAACAACGTGCAACCTCACGGAGTTGTTGTACACCATTATCTAAATCTCAACTAATAACCAAAGCAAGCTGTGAGTAAATTGCGCGTCGTATCCTTCGCGTTATTGCTTTGGCGTGACGCTTTGGGAGTGCTGGGGCTCCAAAGTTGCCAAACGTTCGGTGCTATGTATGTAGGCTAGATTACTAGGATGTAACTATTACTAGAACTTTATTGTTCTTCAGCTTTTACATTTCCCACACTTGTGGGGTTGCGGGTGCGAACTGTGTCGTACAAGTGAATTTTGTCCTCGAAAAGACTTTCAACGTATTAGGTCGTGTTACGTACATGTAGTACGTGTTGAAGAGATGTTAAGTACACAACAAAAATGGCCAGCCGGACACCAGTAGGATCCGAACCCACAACCTCCCGATTTCGAGTCGGTTGCTCTACCAGTTGAGCTATGGTGGCCTGGGCCATCTTTGTTCTGTTTGAAAGTATCTGAGCTACAGGTCTGGCACTGCTGCTATAGCACACTTTAGAGTGCGTTTAAGTCGCCCGTTGTGGGGCATGTCAATGAATATTAAATTTTCACGACCGCATTGTAATCGAAACAGACTATCAACGTATTACGTCGTGTTACGTACATGTAGTACGTGTTGAAGAGATGTTAAGTCATCATCATCATCATCTGTTTACCCTCCAGGTTCGGCTTATCCCTCGGACTCAGCGAGGGATCCCACCTCTACCGCCTCAAGGGCAGTGTCCTGGAGCTTCAGACTCTTGGTCGAGGATACAACTGGGGAGAATGACCAGTACCTCGCCCAGGCGGACTCACCTGCTATGCTGAACAGGGGCCTTGTAGAGGGATGGGAAGATTGGAAGGGCTAGAGAAGGAAGAGGGAAGGAAGCGGCCGTGGCCTTAAGTTAGGTACCATACCGGCATTCGCCTGGAGGAGAAGTGGGAAACCACGGAAAACCACTTCCAGGATGGCTGAGGTAGGAATCGAACCCACCTCTACTCAGTTGACCTCCCGAGGCTGAGTGGACCCCGTTCCAGCCCTCGTACCACTTTTCAAATTTCGTGGCAGAGCCGGGAATCGAACCCGGACCTCCGGGGGTGGCAGCTAATCACACTAACCACTACACCACAGAGGCGGACTGAGATGTTCTGTACTTAACATCTCTTCAACACGTACTACATGTACGTAACACGACCTAATACGTTGAAAGTCTGTTTCGATTACAATGCGGTCGTGAAAATTCAATATTCATTTAATTTTGTCCTATTTTACAGACAGATGCCGTTTCCGACGCCAACCCTATACAGAGGGATGTAATCACTATTGGGTGTTTCTGTGGTGGTTTGTAGTGTGTTGTGTGAATATGAAGAGGAGAGAGAGTGTAAGGACGAACACGAACACCCGTCCCAGAGCCAGAAGAATTAATCAGACGCGATCAAAATATCCGACCTCGCTGGAAATCGAACCCGTAACCCTCTCAACCGAAGGCCTCTACGCTGACCATTCTGCGAATGAATCGGACAATTACTAGAATGTAATTAATACAATTTGATTTCAAGTAGTAAACTACATTGTGTGAAGAGTAATGACCGCAATAATTTTCTAGGGAAAAGTTATCTTTACAAGTAATTTGATTACTTTCACTCAGTTCCTTCCCAACAGAAAACTGAAATGATCAAAAAAGCAGGATATTGCTCTTTTTGATGCCAGTCCCCTCAACTTCATTAGTTCATCTAAGGCACAGTAAATAGCTTGTTCTGAATGATATATTTCTTCAGGTTAAATTAATCGTGCAATTCTACGGAGGAACACAGAGTTTTAATGGATTGCCTACAACTGTTATTCTTTGAATCACTAGTATCATCCCAGGAACATGTGCAATTACTAGTTTGGTTGAGTTCTCTTTTTAGTTTTAGGTATAACAAGATGTGGTAATGAACTTAAGTCGAAAGAACTGGTTGTCAAACTAAATGGGGAACCCCATTCTGTTCAACCTTCTCGTTTTATCTGACTTCCAACATACTACTGAATTTAAGACGACACATGGTGACCAGTTGTTGGGTCACACGAATTATCATAATATTACAACCAAAGTGATGAACTCGCACCTTTAATTCTCATAATTTAAACGAGTGTTAAACATGAAAATACAGTAAATCGAAGAGGCATAATATTCCTGAGAAAAAATCTTTCCCCATAAATTGAATCGTACGGTGAAGAAAGGATTTTTTAAAAATCACGCTTGAAGGCGAGGAATAAAACTATATTTTCATGAAAGTACATGCTTTGTATCTTCCTGGTTTTGTCCATGTCAAATACTTTTGTCTGTCAGGCTGACCAACAGTTATAAACGAAATATTGATAGTAGAAATTGCATTTTAAAAATATGCACTTAATTCCTTCCTCCATTCGCTTACCACTTTAAAAAAGTAATTCAATGCCTTTATTTGTTAAATATACACTGCTTAAGAAAGACACATGTTGATGATCCGAATGACAGTGTACGAATGCATAGTAGGGTAGGAACTTTACTTTTTTGGCAATAACATACTTTCCTTAGCTAACAGAGGGCTCAACTTGGCATCTGGATTTTTGGATTGTGTCAGTTGTAACGGTTCAAATCCCGTTACAAGATGATATCTGTATTTTTATTATTGTATGATTTTATCTGTATTATTATTATTATTATTATTATTATTATGCCAGTATTATTATTATGTTTTCTGTGATATTGTACTATTATTGTAATTATCCGTTTTATTCAATTTTGCAATTGCCTGTTGCTTGCAAGATTGCACTCAGATGTATACATATATACGTATGTGTAGTACAACACTCAATACCTGTACAGTGAGAATTGTTGTATATATCAGAGATGGGATGTGACGTTGGTACCTTGTGCAAGATGTGGAGATTCTGCCAAGTCATCGCCACGCCTTGGCTATGTCATCGTATTTATTTAGATATGCGCGCATCGACTCAATCGCCGCGGGGCTATTTCACCACTGTATGTAATATCTGTCGCGTAGGTGGGAGTATGTCATTGTTATTTTTGGAGATTACGTAGCTGTGTCAACCAACGTCTATATAAGGTAGCTCCATATTGTAGCGTCAGTCATTACTTATACGGATGCAGTACAGTGAAGTAGTCTACTAGATCAAGAGGCCTTAGGTGGTCAGCCAACCAGTGTGAACGAGAGATGGTGAAGACTCAGTGAGCCATTATTGGTCATTGAGAGAGTGAGACCAAATGGTTGGTCCGTCACTTAGTGGAAGACGCGGACGCAAGGCTTACCAAGGAGTCAGAGAGGGCAACCCTGGACCTACCAAGAGGTCATACCATATTGACTTACAAAGAAGTCAGATGATATGGAGAAGAAGCAGTCTCAAGAATGTATCACCACGTTAGGCGTGACACATCTACAGTAAACACCAGAGCAATGGATTACGTCGTAATTACACTCAAAGTGTTAAAGGTACAGTCAAGTGAATCAGTGAGGGAAATATTTCGTATAAATTGTTAAATGTCCGGTCAAGAAGAATTCAAATTCATACCTAGTGTCTCTCAGTTGTAATGTCATAATTTCATATTCTCATCTGTTTTATCGCAACAAGACTCACTATTTTTTTTGATATATTATTTAAAGAATATATATTGTTCTATCAAACGAATTCATAGTTTCATTTCATTGACAGTAAAATCTCTTAACCTCAAAATTAATGGGGAAACCGAACGCCAATCTCCTTTTCCCAGAACTTATATGGTATGTTGTCAAAAGTAAGCTTATTACCCCACAACCTAGAGATAGTCAAGAGTCTCATTCTATTATTGCTGTACTGAGTGACAGCTGGCGCCCTTCAAATAACGTATGTGTAAGTAAGCAGGTAACAAGTAAGTGTGAGTACAAGGTTCGACGAGTGTGTAATTTATTTAATGAATGTTAATTTTCATGTTAAATGCAGATGTTAAGATTTTTCAAGTTAAAATGCAGTTTTATATGTTTGTAAAGCTAGTCAGCGACTCAGGAACATGTTAACAATGTGTCGACGCAACGTGGGACTCGAATAAATTCAGAATCTGTTCTGAATGACAGCATATCATAGGTTCATTCTGGGAGGAGTATGCACAATTTAAGCCAACGGAATTATTATCGGTAAATGTTAGGAGTGTAACTTTGTGATATATATTTGTATTTTGGGGATATGTCAAGGGATTTGAAGAGGGAAATTAATTTGAGATCGCGTACTATCACTAGTGAACCAAAGATGGACAAGGAAGACAATAACAAGTCATGTGACGACGAGGTCATTGCTTCTGCGGACTTCCAAGGTGATATTCAGAGTAGGGAGCAGGTGAATACGATGGAAGCTTCTGAGATAATTCAGGAAAGTGCAGAAATTGAGAAGCACACTGAAACTCAAAAGGAGATTGCGGGGGGGAATGAACCAAGATATTCTAAGTTTGCTGCTGGCCAGATTTACAATGATGGAAGAAAAGATTGATACTAAAAGTGAAAATAATAAGAAAGAGATGAAAGAATTTTTTAGTACTAGTAACGAAAATAGTAAAAAAGAGATAAGTAATAAAATGGAACAAATAATTAGTAGTAACGAAAATAGTAAGGAAGAGATGAAAGAATTAATTAGTACTAATAATGAAAATTGTAATAAACAGATTAACTCTCTAAGTAATAAAATGGAACAAATGATTGATATTAGTAATGAAAATAATAAGAAACAAATGTAAGAATTAATTGGCAGTAATAAAGAAAATTTTAATGTGACCATTAGTAAAATAGATACTAAGATATTAGAGATAAATAATCAAACATCTAAATTAGAATCTAAGTTAGAAAATAGGCTATATGAAGGGTGTGTTGAAATGGGAGGTAAAATGAAGTTGAATCGGAGCAATATTCATATTCAGATTGAGCATGTCAAAGGAGCATTCTCAGGGAATATCGTAGAATTAAGGGATAAAATTTCTAGTAATCGGGAAGAAATTCATGAGGTAGTCGAGACGAGATTGGACAAGATTTGCAATGCTGTTGGGGAAGAGATGGGGGAACAGATTAGTAGAAATGAACAAATTGAAAGTAAACTTGTGGAGGTCACTGAACTACGGAACGAACAGGAAACGCTATCACAGCAGGTGAGAAAGAGAGAGGAAGAATTGCAGGAAGACGTGAGAATAGTGGAAGAGAATGCTGAGAGAGCAGCGGAAGAAGAAGAAGAAGACGTTGAGAACTGCCAGGGAGTAATTCGGCAGGAATTTGAATTTGCAGGTGAGATGACGGGAGAAATGATAGTGGCGAGTGGTTTGTTCAGTAGGGATCGTGATTTAACCAAGTTTTCTGGAAAACAGTTTAGTACTATAGAGTTTGAGAAAATAGTTGAGAAAAGATTTGCTAGTAAGTTGAGGAATAATAATACTGAATGGGAATATGTGTTGGAGATTTTGTCTAATGTTTTTATCGGTGAAAGTAAAATATGTTTTCGAGTATACTGGGATAATATGTCTAATTCAGCGGAGTTTAAAGTGTTCATTGATAGGCTTTGGGAAGAATGTGTGCAAGGGCGCGCGCGTGAGAGAGAATGCATGATGTCTGGTAAAAGTAGTATAGTAGAGAGAAGGGGAAAAATGTTAGCCGTGTATCAGAGAAGAGGGGGTGATCATGATCCGCAGACGATTAATAGTTGTGTTGATGGTGATAGGGGTCAGAGGAGTAACCAGAGAGAATTGGAAGATGGGAGGCGTAGGTATTTGCGTTATGAGAGAGAGGTTCAGAAGAGTAATCAGAAAGAATCAGAAGATGGGAGGCGTATGTATTTGAGTTATGAGAGAGAAGGTCAGAGGAGTAATCAGAGAGAATCGGAAGATGGGAGGCGTACGAATTTGAGTTATCAGAGAGACTGTGATAGTCTGAATATGAAGGTTATCAATGTGTCGTTATCGAGCCAGAGTATTTCAGATTCACAGGGAATCGGATAAATTAAGTGAACAGTCTGAAGGTAGTAGATGAACAGGTATGTAGTATAAGTAGTTAAGTAGTAAAAGTAGATTTAAGTATAGTGTGATTGTGACCTAAGTAATGTTAAGTGAGATATTTAAGTAGTGCCGTAGTCGTAGATAATGAAGTAATTAATAGTAGTAGTAAAGTAGACGTAAGAAGTGTTCTGTTAAGTGATGTAAGTACTTGTAATGCCGAGAATGTGATGTAAGTAGTGAGGGAATAACTCCGATGATGGAAATTGTGATATGAAGAAGGTACTATCAGATCTTATAACAGCCGTTGGGTGAGTCAAAGTGAGTAAATAAGATGATAGCGGTACCAATCATAATTGAAGATAATTTTAAGTTTCAGCCATGCCTTGTTGTACCAAAACTTGTGTATTCAGTTATTATAGGAGCTGACTTGGTTGCAAATCATGGAAGTAGAGTAGACTTTAATTTAGGTAGTGTGTGTTTGTTCTGGGAGTAATCTAGCAAAGAAGTACGTGTTAATTATGATGGTCTGAGGTAAGTGTGTTGGTGACGTGTGTTCTTTGAAATATATGAGAGGTAAGTGAAGTTGTTCCTAGTGAGAGGAAATGTCTTGTTGGGTGTGTTACGTGCCTGTACGACCAGTATCCGCGGGATAGTCGGTATGAGGCAGTGACGTGAGGTAATTTGAGTGAATTACAGGAGTAATTGTGTTCGATGTTAGGTAAGCATCGAGATGTATTTAGTGGTAAGTGAGGAAGAACACGTATATGAACATAAATTTGTAGTAGATGACCATTCATCGTTTGTGGGAGGTAAGTACCCCCATTCAACTTATAAATGCTAGTGAAGTCTAAGAACAAATAGACATTATGCTGGATTACGGAATAATTGAACCATCTTGTAGCCATAGTATTGATTCTTTAATTATTGTTGCCAAGAAGGATGTGATTTATTGAGATACGTAAGTTAATAAGGGCAAAATTGATTCGTTTGAGTGACAGAGTGCTACTCAGAGTTCCATTTCATCATCTGCAGAGGCGGGAAATATCTTGAAGTTATTCTTTTTTTATCAGGGGTATTTCACTATTGTGAACCGTATCGGGAAGTGTGCATATTCCTTAAAAGATCAGGAAGGGGATATTGTCGGTATTTGTAGTATTATATATGTAAAGAAGTATTTCACGTGAGATTTGTTGAAATAAGAGTAAGATGATTAAATTTTGTGAGAAACTGGCAAAATAAAATTAACATACATGAATTAGCGTGTGAACCAAGTGTCGTATTGGTGCATTGGAAGAATAAGTGCTACATTGTCATGTTCTGTGTGACAAAACTGAGAACAGGACATTGGACAGTTATCTGCGATAACCATATGCGAGAAAAGTTCTCATATAAGTGAATTTTCACAAAATATTTTGATATGTTAAAAAAAAAAAGGAGAAGAATGTTGTATATTGATTGAAAATTATTTGTGTGTGTTAAATCAAGTGCTATACTCTTGTGATTTGTATGAGAGAAAGAGAGAGAATGGGACACTGGACAGTTATCTACGATGGCAATGTGCGAGAAGAATTCTCATGTGTGATATTTTATAAAATGTATGGATGTTGAAAAAGAAAATTATTGTTGTATACTCATTAAAAGTGTTTATATGTGTCAGTGTTATATATATATATAATTTTGTTCATAAATCAATCGATTCTTTGTTCTTCGATTTATTTATGAGGGAGGCGAATTGTAACGGTTCAAATCCCGTTACAAGATGATATCTGTATTTTTATTATTGTATGATTTTATCTGTATTATTATTATTATTATTATTATGCCAGTATTATTATTATGTTATCTGTGATATTGTACTATTATTGTAATTATCCGTTTTATTCAATTTTGCAATTGCCTGTTGCTTGCAAGATTGCACTCAGATGTATACATATATACGTATGTGTAGTACAACACTCAATACCTGTACAGTGAGAATTGTTGTATATATCAGAGATGGGATGTGACGTTGGTACCTTGTGCAAGATGTGGAGATTCTGCCAAGTCATCGCCACGCCTTGGCTATGTCATCGTATTTATTTAGATATGCGCGCATCGACTCAATCGCCGCGGGGCTATTTCACCACTGTATGTAATATCTGTCGCGTAGGTGGGAGTATGTCATTGTTATTTTTGGAGATTACGTAGCTGTGTCAACCAACGTCTATATAAGGTAGCTCCATATTGTAGCGTCAGTCATTACTTATACGGATGCAGTACAGTGAAGTAGTCTACTAGATCAAGAGGCCTTAGGTGGTCAGCCAACCAGTGTGAACGAGAGATGGTGAAGACTCAGTGAGCCATTATTGGTCATTGAGAGAGTGAGACCAAATGGTTGGTCCGTCACTTAGTGGAAGACGCGGACGCAAGGCTTACCAAGGAGTCAGAGAGGGCAACCCTGGACCTACCAAGAGGTCATACCATATTGACTTACAAAGAAGTCAGATGATATGGAGAAGAAGCAGTCTCAAGAATGTATCACCACGTTAGGCGTGACACATCTACAGTAAACACCAGAGCAATGGATTACGTCGTAATTACACTCAAAGTGTTAAAGGTACAGTCAAGTGAATCAGTGAGGGAAATATTTCGTATAAATTGTTAAATGTCCGGTCAAGAAGAATTCAAATTCATACCTAGTGTCTCTCAGTTGTAATGTCATAATTTCATATTCTCATCTGTTTTATCGCAACAAGACTCACTATTTTTTTGATATATTATTTAAAGAATATATATTGTTCTATCAAACGAATTCATAGTTTCATTTCATTGACAGTAAAATCTCTTAACCTCAAAATTAATGGGGAAACCGAACGCCAATCTCCTTTTCCCAGAACTTATATGGTATGTTGTCAAAAGTAAGCTTATTACCCCACAACCTAGAGATAGTCAAGAGTCTCATTCTATTATTGCTGTACTGAGTGACAGCTGGCGCCCTTCAAATAACGTATGTGTAAGTAAGCAGGTAACAAGTAAGTGTGAGTACAAGGTTCGACGAGTGTGTAATTTATTTAATGAATGTTAATTTTCATGTTAAATGCAGATATTAAGATTTTTCAAGTTAAAATGCAGTTTTATATGTTTGTAAAGCTAGTCAGCGACTCAGGAACATGTTACACAGTGTTAGATGAGAGGTACGAGCGCCTCTATTCAAACTGTGTGCGAGGGTTGGTCTGTGTGGAGTGTAATGTTCACAAGTCATGGCTGATCGTGTGGACCCAAGTAGGCAATAGGGGAAAAGTTATCAAATGAAGCCACTCGTGCACTTACACTGCTTCAAGCAGGCTACTTTCAGTACGTTAGCAACGCTTCCGAGCGAGGAATCCACCACCCTATAGGCTACAAGCCGTTGAAGACGCCGTTCTGGAAGAGTGGGGACGTCTGCCTTAACTGAACATGCGGCACCTTGCCAGAAGCTTGTGAAGGTGTTGCGAAGCTGTTATCCATATGGAGGGTGGCAATACTACTTATGAAGTATGCAGTCATTTTAGTGTATGGCCAGGGACCACTTTAAGGCACGTTGTGCAATGATCTCGTGTACTGAGTGACCAAAACACACGTTTCACCTGAATTCGTAATTGTTGCAAAGAAGATGGTTTGTTTTCATTTCGTGTCTGTTTTTATCTCAATATGTATGTCAGAAGTATCGTAGAGGTATGAACATTTAAGAAAATGACCAATATTTTTGACCAGTGTAGTAATCATATGTAAGTACTGTAACGGTTCAAATCCCGTTACAAGATGATATCTGTATTTTTATTATTGTATAATTTTATCTGTATTTTATTATTATTATTATTATTATTATTATTATTATTATTATTATTATTATTATTATTATTATGTCAGTATTATTATTATTATTTTATCTGTGATATTGTACTATTATTGTAATTATCCGTTTTATTCAATTTTGCAATTGCCTGTTGCTTGCAAGATTGCACTTAGATGTATGCATATATACGTATGTGTAGTATAACACTCAATACCTGTACAGTGAGAATTGTTGTGTATATCAGAGATTGGAAGTGACGTTGTTATATTGCTATACCAGTGGCGATTCTGCCAAGTTATCGCCGCGCCTTGGCTATGTCATCGTTTTTATTTAGAATATGCGCGCACGGACTCGTCGCCGCGGGGCTATTTCACCACTGTGCGTAATATCTGTCGCGTAGGTGGGAGTATGTCATTGTTATTTCTGGAGATTACGTAGTTGTGTCAACCAACTTCTATATAAGGTAGCTCCATATTGTAGCGTCAGTCATTACTTATACGGATGCAGTACAGTGAAGTAGTCTACTAGATCAAGAAGCCTTAGGTGGTTAGCCAACCAGTGTGAACGAGAGATGGTGAAGACTCAGTGAGCCATTATTGGTCATTGAGAGAGTGAGACCAAATGGTTGGTCCGTCACTTAGTGGAAGACGCGGACGCAAGGCTTACCAAGAAGTCAGAGAGGGCAACCCTGGACCTACCAAGAGGTCATACCATATTGACTTACAAAGAAGTCAGATGATATGGAGAAGAAGCAGTCTCAAGGATGTATCACCACGTTAGGCGTGACACATCTACAGTAAACACCAGAGCAATGGATTACGTCGTAATTACACTCAAAGTGTTAAAGGTACAGTCAAGTGAATCAGTGAGGGAAATATTTCGTATAAATTGTTAAATGTCCGGTCAAGAAGAATTCAAATTCACGCCTAGTTTCTGTCAGTTGCAATGTCATAATTTCATATTCTCATCTGTTTTATCGCAACAAGACTCACTATTTTTTGATATATTATTTAAAGAATATATATTGTTCTATCAAACGAATTCAGAGTTTCATTTCATTGACAGTAAAATATCTTAACCTCAAAATTAATGGGGAAACTGAACGCCAATCTCCTTTTCCCAGAACTTATATGGTATGTTATCAAAAGTAAGCTTATTACCCCACACCCTAGAGATGGTCAAGAGTCTCATTCTATTATTGCTGTACTGAGTGACAGCTGGCGCCCTTCAAATAACGTATGTGTAAGTAAGCAGGTAACAAGTAAGTGTGAGTACAAGGTTCGACGAGTGTGTATTTTATATAATGAATATTAATTTTCAGATTTTCAAGTTTAAATGCAGATATTCATAATTTCCATTTCAAATGCAGATTTATATGTGTGTTAATTTAGTCAGCGAGTTAGGAACAATATCAGTACGTTATTTTATTAGTTTGCTCTAAGAGGATATTTACTAATCAGTCACTTAATCAAATAGTACGCAATTCAAAACATGTTCTGTTTACTTATCAGTTGAACTTAGAAATGTTTTGAGCAAAACCAACAATGCAGTGAATACCATGTCTTAGCACATAAACAAATCACATCAATCAGTCAGAGATGCAAAGTTCACCTTAGTAACCAGGTCAAAGATTTAGTTCCAGTCTTTTCAATATAGAATGAACCTTCCTCATGTTTCCCGCATAAGGAACAGGCAGACTTGTTTCTTTTCACCAAACCAAGATGCCCCTTGGCCTGTTTAATACATTTAAGTGAAAAACAAAAATGGCCTAATGTAGTTCATTCCCTCCCCGAAGGATTCAGTTAACCACTCCCCATGAGAACGTACCCGTTGTGAGTAACTATTATGGAAGGATGCACATTGAATCACCACGCTATTCAAGGATGCTCATCCTCAATGAGACATCACAACTAACAAGTTTGCTTTAAATTTAGACGGAGTGAACTTTTGTGATTGGTGTAATGACTCCATTCGTTACTCATGCTGTAAAAAAAAAAAAAAAAAAAAAAAAAAACTGCTTGATTTTTCTGATGATGACTGTTTCTGAAGTTTAACTGTCACTTGTTGTTTTATTTTGATTTTTACAGACCAGATGCTCTCAATATCACCCAAAGGTAAACTTTGTGTCGTTATCCTTCTGAGAAGGAGCTAATATCTCGCATACGAACTAGATATTGTGTGCCACTCGCAATGAAATCAACATCATCCTTTCTTGACCTCGAAGTGGGTTAGATTCATCCTTAGCCATATATGATAATAATAATAATAATAATAATAATAATAATAATAATAATAATAATAATAATAATAATAATAATAATAATAATAATAATAGTACCGGAGGTAAACCCGCTCCGTGCATTTAAATTAAGCGCATTTTAGAAGGCCATCTGCAACTTGTGCTTTAAACTATGTTGTAGAAGAAGTTTGAACGTTTTTCGATAGAGGTCTCTGCTATCAACCTAAGTACTCGCCCTGATGAGAGGATGGACGATTGAGTTGGAAGAGAAATTTTATAGTAATTAGTTGGTAAAACTGAATTGTTTGTAAATTGTCTTTGGTGTTCTAAAGTTATCAACACTTCTATCTCTTCCCGCCAACTTCATATTTTAGCCAATAGAGTATTTTGTACATTTATGAAACTCACCAATGAGAAAATTTTGATATTTATTTGATTATCCAATGAAAACTGGGATTGTGTCAGGGTTTCGGCCTAGATAAATCTGGAAACTTCGTCTCTCATATAAAAGCTGGAACATTTCAGGCCGTGTTGTTTTTGGATCGCTACAGTAAAAAGATTTAGAGTGTGTTCGTAGGGGAGGCATGGGTAGGGCTGCCTCGTCCATTGCCGGAAGGTCCACCAGCTCAAGGTAATGGCAGACTCCGTGTAATCAGGTAACAGTCTGTTAAAGATAGTTAGAGGGGAAGATTTCAATTCTTTCGTAATGTAACTTATATTCCTCAATGTAAATTCTCAAAGAACTTAAAATACCTTAAGGAATACAGAGTGGGACCCCTCTTGTATTCCCTTTAAATTTGATATTGAGGTGACTATGATTTTGTCATCTTTAATATCTACCTCTTAATTTTGTAAATTAAAACTTTCTCTCCATCTAGTCACCTCCGTAGTATAGGCTTAGCCGCTGTGACTTCGGTCCATAAACCCGCATAGGGTTTTAATGATGTTCTGGTGAATTCAGAAAGAGTGCAAATGTTCGCCTCCTAACATTTTGATTTTCGGCCAGAAACTTTAACATTTTCTTTTTAAATCAAGGCCAGGTAGAATGGACACTTATTGCCCCAGTTAAAGTTCACTATTCTCATTCTATTTTCCTACGTAATTTCGACTGTTGAGCAAATAAGACAGTGCCTACTGTTGGTTTTGTTAAAGGTAGATTGTACCTTATAATGTTGCTCCTTCTACTGTTGTAGATTTTGGAGCTCAGTCCCCTTGAGTATTAATCGAAGAGATCAGTGGTGCTCTTGTTAAAATTGTTACTGGGGAGCTTCAAGCTCAGGTTGTTAAATCATGTTCTAGACTTTTCTTATAGTGTCTCTCGAACTCACGAGCTAGACCTTGTACCTGATTATTTGTTATTTGCTTAGCAAAGTGTAAAGTTTGAAAAGAAAAGAAAAAACAGGGGGAAGAAATATATTCCAAAATTTTAAAGTTTTAAATTTCTATTTAATCTTTTTATCTATCTACCCATTCATCCTGCACCTTCTTTCAACTCTGTCCACTACAGTATCCCCGTAATAATAATAATAATAATAATAATAATAATAATAATAATAATAATAATAATAATAATAATAATATTGGCTTTACGTCTCATTAACTACTTTTTCGGTTTTCGGAAACGCCGAGGTGCCGGAATTTTGTCCCGCAGGAGTTCTTTTACTCGCCAGTAAATCTACCGACACGAGGCTGACGTATTTGAGCCTCTTCAAATACCACCGGACTGAGCCTGGATTGAACCTGCCAAGTTGGGGTCAGAAGGCCATAGCCTCAAGTGTCTGAGCAACTCAGCCCGGCCTTAGACATCAAAGAGGAGATATGCATGGATGGTAATAAAATAAAAGCTACAGTATATTAGTTTATATTCTTTATTCAGACTCATAAATAATAATAATAACTTCTCTCTGAAACTGAAAATAAATGAACGCTGGTAGCAGAAGCAGGATTGTGTTTCTAGAATGTTTTGTACGTCTCCACAATCCAATTTATGAATTTCGTTACATCAACATAGAGTCCTGGTACATCCTCTTTTCCACATCCAACCCCCCAGGATACGATACCGACCTGGAAGTAACGACCATCGACTTCACAAACCAAGGGACCACCACCATCTCCCTGAAACAAATAGAGGAGTACTGTGTTAAAGTATTTGAATAATGTGATAGGCACTGAAATTGGAATTGGACAGCATCAATTAAGATCGAAGACACGAATAAAGCCGCTAATGAAATAAAGCAAGGGATGATACAGGGCTGTGTTCTGTCCCCTCTTCTTCTCGATACTGTGAAATAATCTTCTCCGAAACTCTGTAACGATAAAAGGAGGGTATTGCAGTATATGGTACCGTAATAAATAAATTTAAAAACTCAGGCATGCAAATGACATGGTACTACTTTCAAACAACAGCTGAAGATTTACAAGTGCTGCTGAATCAGGTAGAAAAATACAGTAAATCTGTAGGCTTATATCTAAACATAGAAAAGAACAAGACAGAACCCAATAGTTATGAGGACATTCCAGTCCCGTTGTTAACCTTACAGTCGCTGGTAAAACATCGGACCAAGTTCACAGCGTCAGCTATCTTGGCTGTTTACTTAATCACAAAGTAGAACATTAAATGGAAATTAGATATCGGATTGAGCAGGCAAGTGCTGCATTTAAGAAAGTGCCGAAAGTCCTCCGGAAAAGTCTTATATACTTCGGTGTGACGTGCTCTTAGTATTGCTACACGGAGCTGAGGCTTGGGCACTGGCATCCATTGCCAGCAAAATGTGATGCTACAGACGCGTACTAAAACATCATAGGCGGATAAAGTTCGTCATGCACTAGTGCTAAGAAGACTACATAAAGGACTAGAGGTGATACCAACTGTCACAAAATAAATAAAAGGAGTATTTTGAGCATATAGTGGGGAAACAGCTGGTAAGAGATTCTTCAAATTACAGTATAATTCAAGGTAAAATATAAGGAGGAAGAGACAGGTATAGAACCAACACTTCCATATTGTTCCGAGGTGCTAACAATGAACACCACATCGCCCTGATAGCAGGCGACAAGCGGTGACGGTAATAATAATAATAATAATAATAATAATAATAATAATAATAATAATAATAATAATAATAATAATAATAATAATAATAATAATAATAATAGTAATAAGTAGAGGACTCGTGCTGCCCTAAAACATTCGTTATAAATAGATCATATAACGCGTCTTGATATGCCTGTCGTATTTATATTGTTTTGCCTCCCCTTTTCAATAATTGTATGAACATCTAATAAGAAGCGCGTTATGGTATGCCACAGTTCGTAGTCATAATTCATCCATTCTGACGTCATCATGGCGCCTGTTCGATAAATATCTATTCGTATATTCGCTTCTTTAATCCTGCAGTTCCTGAAGCAAAGTTTGGTATTGTGTCGTAGAAGGCAACGGTATTTTAATCGCAGGTCTTCAATACAGAACGGTTGTCTTGTGAGCTCATACATTAGTCTCGAAGGAGCGTATTTGCCAGCCAGAGAACATTTTTAAGATACATGGCCTTCACTCTTTCTAGTGTAGCTAGGTTATCCTTCCATAAGTGTTCCCAGATGTCTAGGGCATGTGTCATGATGAGGGCTGTTTGTACGTGGATTTTTGCTCTTAGCAGCATGTAAGTTTTAGGAACACTCTGCCATCTGTTGAACATATTTGGAAGCTGCAAAAGGTTAGAGAATCAAAGAGTGTCTAAGAGGGAATAATATTTCGTGATCAGAGGAAGTGGCTCTTTGGCTTGACAGGTAGTAATCAAACAGGGCTGCATGCAATGACATTTCTAAGGACGAAAATCACATATATCAGATCATCGCTTAACAACCTGATAAGTACAGAATGTATTGCGGGTTAGGGTAAGCCTTCGCCTGCAATTACTGGAGTGGTCATTTTATGATTACTCAAAGTGGGCTAAATTTAGAGGCTTATCAATGTCTCATGATTCACCGGCAGATGTTTCCAGAGAGAATAAAACAACAATAAAGCAAATAGGTCCAAAGCTGCTTTTAGTCACCTCTTTTAATATATAGATAATAATAATAATAATAATAATAAGAAGAAGAAGAAGAAGTAGAAGCGGAAGAAGGTAGTCAGTTATTACCATTTATGAAATTAGCTTTCAATTCTGTGCAGAATGCATACGCGACTGATGAGTCTTCAGCTGGAAGCTGGAGGGGTTCCCAACAGTTTCGCTACCAGATTATTGATGAAACGAGTGTCGGTGGCACTTTCTCTCGCAAACTGAAGATATCATGTTGATGACAAGAAACATCCATTCTTGTGCTATAATAGCACAGCAGTCGGTTAAAGTATTCATATTTACTATGTATTTTGTTTAAAATAGATGGATAACTGTGTGTTAACTCATGGGCCTGCAGATTGTTCTAATGGTGTCTATTCTATTTTTTTTAGTAAGTGTTTGAGATTGACAACTTTTTGCAGAAAGGAAACAATAACATGTGGACTTTATTATTTAACACTTAGTTTGCCATATAGGACTCATTTAGGTCCATTATGAACCAAAGAACAGAAGGTTGAATAACTGGACAATTGCTGGAAGGACTGGTGATATGCCACACACTCAGGAGAGATGACGCAATGAGGTGAAAATGATAGACTATTCATAGAAATACGTAAACATCTACTATGGAGAATATGTACAAAACATTTGCTAAATATGTTACGTACTATTAGAGAATTACTGAAAATTAATTCAACAAATAATTTAAATTCAAATTAGGCCTAAACTTAATGATTGTACTCAACAATATTATCCAGCGCACGGAGGCGATTCAGGTGTGAGCACTGGGAAAATTCAGTGATCTCTTTAAAAATTTACTGTTACAATGGTTTAGTTGAGATTATTTTCAAACGTTTACAGTAGAGACTCGAAATAATGTAGTTAATATTCATTGACTTTATATTTACCTTGAAGTAAGTAAGTACCTTGGAGAAGAGTCCTTCTACAGTACATTTGATATGGAATGAAAGTGACGTTCTTGTACAGTATTTGCATGGGTTGTTTCACAATGCCTAGAAAACATTGAGCTGAAGAATAGCTCATTTCTGGGACGATTAGTTCATGAGAAAGAGGGCCTGTATTTTGGCGTGTTTTGTCGTCCGTTACTTGATCCCTCGCACCATGAGCTCCCATTCCTCATGTTACGCATCCACGGTCACCTCGGTCAGTTCAGTCTGGCTTAGTGCTGTTATCGTCTGATTTATTAACACTTAATTACTTCTCTTTCATTCAAACTGCGCCGTGCCATGCTTCTGCGCCATGCCATATCGAATTTCAAAGTGCCAGTGAGTCGAGTAATTAACAGGTTTCTTTTTTTCTTTACAGTTGGCTTTACGTCACACTGACACAGAAAGGTCTTATGGCGACGATGGGATAGGAAAGGCCTAGGAGTGGGAAGGTAGCCACCGTGGCCTTAATTAAGGTTCGCGCTTTGAAAATTGGAAACACGGAAAACCATCTTCAGGGCTGCCGACAATGGGGTTAGAACCCACTATCTCCTGGATGCAAGCTCACAGCTGTCCGGCCCTAACCACGCGACCAACACGCCCGGTGTAAGAGGTTTCAAGGCGTTGAAAATGTTATAGGAATCCTCACCAGATGATGTCAACATGCACATCAGAGAAAAGACTGTGATTTATACTATTACTCTACGTAAGGAAATTTCGTATAAGGACACATACATCTGATAGAATTCAGCAGAAATTATAGTCTATATGCTTCCAAGAGGAAAGAGGTCAGGCAATTTCAAATTATTTAGAAAGAAAGAAGAAACATTGATTAGGAACGATTTATACAAAGAAGAAAGGCAAAGAATGCCTTCAAAGGTACAGCATTTACATCTCGAGAACTTTAAAACTTTACAAGCTAGAACGAAATGAAGTTAGGCTTATAGGTAACTATACCACGCATGGAGGTCGGTGGCATGTGAAAAGAAAGGTCAGTGTCAAGGGGTTAAACGATTCCAATCCAATTTTATAGAAAATGCCCATGACAGGGTCGGGAATCGAACCCGGGACCTCTGGCGTGGCAGCCAGCAACGCCAGCTACCTCTCCACAGAGTCGGACAAAAGACGAGCAATAATAAAATATGTACTGTAGGTATCATTTCTACAAGTATGGGCCGTGAATGCATCAATGTTAACAATAATAAAACATATTAATTGGCCACGTTGCTTTTCTCTTTCACATTTTTTTTTGTATTCGTTTGGAATCATTAAAGTTATAACTGAAAAGTAAATGAAAAACTATTTCGTGCACTATAGAACTCAATACATGGTGCGGCGTGTCACCCTTGAGAGCACTGCGTCACGTGTGCCAAACCTACGGGACAGATTGCGCACACTGCCTTCAGGGCTGTATTGATGTAGTAATGGCGAGAACCTTCACATCATACAGTGCTGTCTATTAAAACTAATAAATGCAAGAGAATTGAGAAAAACAGAGATAACAAAACAATAAATTAAGGAGTCCCTTAACTTTCGCAAGGAAGGTATTGTACTAACATGTTTAAAATCAGCAATACATTAAATATATCGAGAAATCGTGCACACAAGTGATAGAAGCCTTTGCTACTGAGCTAGCTCAACTACTCTCAGCACATCAATCAATCAATACTGATCTGCATTTAGGGCAGTCGCCCAGGTGGCAGATTCCCTATCTGTTGTTTTCCTAGCCTTTTCTTAAATGATTTCAATGATATTGGAAATTTATTGAACGTCTTCCTTGGTAAATTATTCCAATCCCTAACTCCCCTTCCTATAAATGAATATTTGCCCTAATTTGTCCTCTTGTACTCCAACTTTATCTTAATATTGTGATCTTTCCTACTTTAAAGACGCCACTCAAACTTATTCGTCTACTAATGCCATTCCACGCAATTTCTCCGCTGACAGCTCGGAACATACAACTCAGTCGAGCAGCTCGTCTCCTTTCTCCCAAGTCTTCCCAGCCCAAACTTTGCAACACTTTTGCAACGCTACTCTTTTTCGGAAATCACCCAGAACAAATCGGGCTGCTTTTCTTTGGATTTTTTTCAGATCTTGAATCAAGTAATCCTGGCGAGGGTCCCATACACTGGAACCATACTCTAGTTGGGGTCTTACCAGAGACTTATAAGCCCTCTCCTTTACATCCTTTCAAACTGAAGGGGGTGCGGCGCGTCACCCGGTCTTGCCTCAAACAATGGTTGTTATGTGCACTCGCTGCATGTACAAATTACAATGAGTTTTCAGATTTATTTTAATGATAAATACATACTACCAATGGAACGAATTGAGTTACTTAGTAACATTGTAACAATGAAGGCTCAGAGGGCGGGTAATTGGCAGAATTTACAATTCCAGCGAGAGGTAACAATGTGGGTGCAGCAGTGGGAATGTTTTACCGGTTAGGAACGAATAAAATGATATTCACCACGAATCGTTGAGGCTCGCGATGAGCCAGTCCATTAACAGAAGGTGGAAACTGGTTACAGATGAAGAATGTGCCCGGAATGTCCTGGAAGTGGAAACTGCGAGAATACTCCAGGAGCTTATACAGAAAAAAGAGTGCAGCTGCGGGGCACGAAGTCCGTCCTGAGTCAGTCTTGAGTGAGCCACGAGTGAGTTACGAAACGATGGTAATCAGTGACAACTCATTGGGGATTGCGTCGATAGTGAGAGTAAGACATTCTTGAATACGTAAACTACGGCGAGCTGTGTAGTAAACTGCACGGTGAACGAAGCTGCGCTATGCAAGTCTTGTTGAAGAGTGGGAGTTCAACGGACCACGGCGCTGTGTGTTCGATTACACCTGTGAGTAATAATTATGTCCAGTGGAAAACTCAACAAGAGCCCACTTGTAAAAAAATTGTAAATAGTAGTTTAATAAATATATTGGATAGTAAAACACGCTACCCCTCTGAGTAGTTTATTTTAGTTTTAAGGAATCTGCTAACCCGTCACAGTATCGAGAAACACGAACCTGCTCTACTACGTTTCCCAATTAAAAGTCAAAAATGAATTTAGTAAAATATACATTAGTATAAATTTTTCTCCATACATGTATTTACAGTTTTACTAGGTAGGCCTACATTAATTGGCATAAACCGTGATACATTTGGAAACAAGTTTCCCAGAGGGTGAATTTTCTTTTACACTTTCGTACTTACACAGCATGAAGAGGGCAGCTGCGGGGCACGAAGTCAGTCTTGAGTGAGCCAGGAGTGAGTTGCGAAATGATCGTGATGCATGACAGCTCGTTGGGGATTGCGTCGATAGTGAGCAAGATGGTCATGAATACGTAAACTACGGCGAGCTGTGTAGCGAACTGCACGGTGAACGAAGCTGCGCAATGCAAGCCTTAATTTCGAACTCCAATACCTTGGCCTCTTGGGATGGGGGGCTTGGAATTTTCAATAATTCTTGCCACATTGTGTATATCGTCCTCTCTGGTACCAAGGTATGAGTTTCTATGGTGTCGGGAAGCGCATCATTGATCCATGTTCATGTACATTTTATACCTACCTTCATAGATCGCGACATTTCAATTTCCATTCATTGCAAGGTTACCTCTTAAATATCTCGAAATTTTCCCACAACACTTTGGATATTTAGGAATGCTTTCAGTATAGAGAAATAGCAAAAACCGGTGGTCGTATCATAACGACGATGAGGCATATCAGGCAAAATGAGGAGTGAGGAAGTTTTAAATTGCTTTACTTACTGGTCCAGAAAGAGCTATTGCAGCACCACTGGCCCTGTGAGTTACATGTTTCGTAGCACCCAGACACACTAGTCTTTCTCTGAATGTCATTTATTACTAGACCTGGCATTCCTTAGACAAATGCCAGTTAAGTTCTTGGAATGGGTAGGGAAAAGTAATATCTTATCTTCACGATTCATGTCGGACAAGGTATAACGTGTCCGGCTCCATGGCTAAGTGGTTAGCGTGCTGGCCTTTGGTCACAGGGGCCCCGGGTTCGATTCCCGGCAGGGTCGGGAATTTTAACCTTAATTGGTTAATTTCGCTGGCACGGGCGCTGGGTGTATGTGTCGTCTTCATCATCATTTCATCTTCATCCCGATGCGCAGGTCACCTACTGGTGTCAAATCAAAAGACCTGCACTTGGCGAGCCGAACTTGTCCTCAGACACTCCCGGCACTAAAAGCCATACGACATTTCATTTCAAGGTATAACGTCTAAAATGACGTTAAATTAGAATTAGGGGTTAATTTTTATTCTACTACCTAATACTGCTGAAGATTGATTACATTTAAACATAGTTTGTGACCTGAAGAGTTGTGAATTTTCTTAACGCTCTTCTTAATAGTAAAAAATATACTGTACCCAATTTTCCTCACTGGAGATGATGTAATGCAATTACTCTACTGAACATTTCATAATTTCTTCCGAAAAGCACAGAACTAACAAGAGTAATACTCTACAGTAATATATATTGTTGGGAATGAAAGCTAACAGACTGTGTAACTCAAACAGTGGAATCGCCCTACAAAATGTTATGTTCAAAACCTTCT
This sequence comes from Anabrus simplex, assembly GCF_040414725.1. NCBI lineage: Eukaryota > Metazoa > Arthropoda > Insecta > Orthoptera > Tettigoniidae > Anabrus > Anabrus simplex. The sequence continues at coordinate 258,342,194 of NC_090269.1, forward strand.
ATAAACTCCTTCTAAGACTGATGGAACAAATTCTACGTGCTAACATACCATCGAATCAATACGGCTTTAGCCCGGGGAAATCAACTCTACAGGCTGTGCAGGATCTTGTGCAAGAAATAATGACGACTTTAGCGCAACCTGGTAGACCGCTGTACGCAATCTTTATAGACTATTCTAGGGCATTTGACAGTATTCATGGGATACTTATCCATAAATTGGAAAACATATTAGGAACTTCCAATAGTATATATAATTTCGTGTGGCTATTTCTAGCTGGGTGCAGCCCTTATAAGACAGACCCTCCGATGAGGGTGGGCGGCATCTGCCATGTGTAGGTAACTGCGTGTTATTGTGGTGGAGGATAGTGTTATGTGCGGTGTGTGAGTTGCAGGAATGTTGGGGACAGCACTAACACCCAGCCCCCGAGCCACTGGAATTAACCAATGAAGGTTAAACCCGGGACCCTCTGAACCGAAGGCCAGTACGCTGACCGTTCAGCCAACGAGTCGGACACTTCCAATAGTGAAGTAGAAACATTGAAATCGATTTTAAATGTGAACTATGTAACAATCTATGATGGCACCACAACGTCGAGGAGTATCACTCAAACCAAGGGTGTTCTACAAGGGGATCCGATGAGTCCAGTTCTCTTTAACGTAATGACCTCCTATATTGAGCAATCTATAGACCCAATATCAGTCAAACTGCTTATGTATGCGGATGACGTGGTCATCCTCTCAGGATACCGTGAGGACCTACAAACTGCCATGGAGAGCATTAGGGTATGGGCGAAAGATAATTCTATGGAAATAAATAGTTCCAGAACAAAGGCTATGAAATTTAGAAGGTGAGCAATGATATCTAATATGGATCAACTAAAATTCGGAGAAGAACCTTTAGAATTCGTATCGAACTTCAAATACCTGGGTGTCGTATTTCAAACTACTGGAACCGCTTTCTCACTACATGTAAAAGGAGCGAGCTACGGCCGCTACGAAAGTCTCATACGACATCCTCAAACTCCAAAACCTATCCCTATCAACAGCGATGAAACTATTCAAAATTAAAGTTATGCTGACTGTCACATATGGTATTCAATTAATTTGGCCTTATTTGTCGGTAAGCAACCTTACGAAGCTAGAAAGCGTCAAAGCGAGATTTATTAAGAGAGCTCTCTCAATATCAAAATTCTCAAGAAATAGCTACGCCTATAAAATAGCGCAGGAAACCTTCTTCATGGAAGACATAAAGCAAATTTTTGATCTATCGGAAACACATGCATATAAAACTATCATCGAGGAGAGACGGAAAAAAGCCGACGAGATACCCCAAGAAATAATGGAGACTGATGCAATGAAGTCAGGAATTTGGAAGGGACCCAATTTCAAACTTCGACATCTATATACACGATTCGCTGTCCACCGGTTTCATGGAAGGATCTGCCAGAACGAGGAATTCCATGAACCCAAGGAGGATTGCGTCTGCAAGAAATGCAGTAATCCATGCTCTAAATACCATTTAGTGGAATGTGTAAACAGACCTCAATCTCTAATCACAGAAATGACAGAGTGGTGAAAAACTTGATTGTACATATTGTGTTTAATTAATCTATTAATCTATATAATCTATATAAATAAAATTGTTTCTGTTTGTCTGTTTGTCTGTCTGTTTGTCTGTTCCACCATCACGTCGAAACGGCTGGATAGATCTCAACCAAACTTCATATTTAGAGTATACTGACCCCGGGGAAGGTTTCGATATGCATATCATTTTAAAATCTTTGAAAAGACGGGGGTTTTATAGGAAAAACGGTTTTCCTCCATTTTCTCTTATACTATTATAGGCAAAATATCGAATTTGTCGTATAAGGACGAGACAAAGCTCAATTTAATGCTCTTGACGCAAAGAACAAAACTCGGTAAGCCCTACGGGCCCGAAAACCATGTTTTAAGGCCCTAAAACCAACCGTTACGGAGATATTGGCACCACACTACCCCTGCTCTAGGAATCGGATAAAGAAATGAACTGCCGTAACCATGGCAACGTCAGCTCCAGGATTCTAGAGCAGTGAGATTATGCATGTACGTTTGGGCATAGCTGTCAACCAAAATAGGTACAAATAAGACTTAATATCTGGGAAAAAAAATATACTGTTGTGTAAGGCACTCATAGGACTCCTTTGGGCGGGGATGGAAAGGGGGTGAAGAACGAGTGTAAAAATCTTACTATATATAGAAATGGAAGTGTGTGTGTAAATGACACATCTCCAACTAAACCACTGGAGCAATTTCAACCAAACTTGGTACACGAATCACTTACTATCGGGAGACGATCACTGTGGGGGGTAAGCCATCCCTAGCGCCCTTAAGGGAGAGGGTCAGGGGGGTGGTAGTTACAATAATAATCGAGAATAGTGTCGAATTCATAGTTTTCGGGGTCGCTGAGTTGAAAAGTGATACTCTAGAATTTTTTTAAAATCCAGCCCCCTTTTAGGTTGGGAGCAAAGGGTGGGGGGGGTGGGGTGAGATATAGAAATAATTAAAAACAGTTTCGAATCCATAGATTTCAGGGTCTCTGAGATGAATAGTATTACTCCGGATTTTTTGCAAATCCAAGTGGGGAGCGAAGGGGGTGAGATATAAAATTAATCGAAAAACTACATATAAAAATATTATCTTCTTCTTCTTACTATATATAAAAATTGATGTATCTGTGTGCGTGGGTGTGTGGGTGTGGGTGTGTATATGACACATCTCCTCCTAAACCACTGGAGCAATTTCACCAAACGTGGTACACTTATCAATTAGTATCAGGAGACAAACCGCGTGAGGGTAAGACACCCCTAGCACCCTTTTGGCAGGGGGCGAGGGGAGTGGTATAAAAATAATCTTATAAATAAAGTTGTTCGTTTCTGTTTGTCTGTTTGTTTGTTTGTTTGTTTGTTTGTTTGTTTGTTTGTTTGTTTGTTTGTTTGTTTGGCTTAAGTGCGGCCAATATCCAGTATTCGGGAGATAGTAGGTTCGAACCCCACTGTCGGCAGCTCTGAAAATGGTTTTCCGTGGTTTCCCATTTTCACACCAGGCAAATGCTGGGGCTGTACCTTAATTAAGGCCACGGCCGATTCCTTCCAACTCCTATCCCTTCCCTGTCCCATCGTCGCCATAAGACCTATCTGTGTCGGTGCGACGTAAAGCAACTAGCAAAATAAAAAGAATAAAAATGTTTGTTTGTTCCACCATCACGTCGAAAGGGCTGGATAGATCTCAACCAAACTTCATATTTAGAGTATACTCACCCCGGGGAAGGTTTCGATATGCATATCATTTTAAAATCTTTGAAAAGACGGGGGTCTATAGGAAAACCACAACGGTCTTCCTCCATTTTCTCTTATACTATTGATTTTCTGCAAACTCTGTGGACCGTATGTGAAAGGTCTCTTCATCACAAACAACTTTCGTTGTGTTCATAATTTACCTTACTCTTCAAATGACGGAGAAATTTACTATTTTCTGCCGATACCATGCTCGGCATTGAGGGACCGACAGAGCGATAACGAATATATGGGTTACCATGGCAACGTCTCTGACTGCTTGCCAGCAGGGAAGTAACGTATTGTCATTTTCCTCATCATTCCTTTAAATTCGTGGTTGTTCCTTGGGTAGAAAGCAAGAGAGTCGTCAATCGCCCATTCTGCGGGATATTGGCGGAATATCATTGGAGGTTATAACCGTCCTCGAATAGCATAAGTAATAACACAAATATTCATCTTCTTATCTGATTACCTAAGAATCCCTGCGCCTAAATTTCTCTCCGATTACCGCTTTCTTATATCCATAACTCACTCCGGCATAATTTATTGAGGAGCATTTGATTTTCCAATACATTCACTTGGTATTTATATATTTGTCGTCATCCGGATGTCCTCTGTTATAATCTATTTTCTATTAATTTCAACTTACTAAACTGTATTACTTTCTTCCTTAATTACCACGTATGTATGCGAGTGCTAATCCCGAATGCTGTACACTCTTTCCTTTGAGGAAATATTCTAAGCTATGCAAATGTATAACTTCTGGCCCAGGAAAATTCCGAAATATGGATGCAATTTTAACGGCGGTGCAGACCTTCGTTTCGGGGTAATTGGTGGCTAATCAGTAAGTCGTATCAAAAGTCACAAAGCAAATTGCGTTTCATTTTGGAGAGATCTACAACTTTTGTCCTGTGACTTTTCGTCGTATTTCTATCCCTAATACATTAAACACAAGTTGATTTTGTACTTTTACACGTATATGTTATCATTTGGCACACTTATAGGAAAGGTAGAATAATGACATTCGGCACGCACATTGACATGACCATTGGCAATGTTATAGCCAAATTTTATGATTCTAGCTGTCACATGAGAATCAAAAATATAAAGTAGCATTCAAAAACTGTACAAGATTTCACCCCATTCAATGACTCTAACTCAATCTAACCCATAAATAAAGGAGATACGAGAAGATGTCATAGGACCAACCATGTAGAGCACTGAAAGGGGCGTCTGATGGTGAAGTCCGTTTGTAGATACGTCGTACAGTTGCAAAGCAGTAACCATCGAAATAAAGGTTTACACTTCTAGAGTATGTCTGTACATTGACAATTTTGGCGAAATTTCCGTACAGTTATCCGTTTCAGGTGTAATAATGACCATCTGCATATATTCTGTTTTGGTGTCTGTCTGTTTGTTTGTTTGTCTGTTTGTCTAAAACTTGGAAACTACTGGATATATTTCCACCAAACTTGATATTTAGAATCCATCTGTCCTTTGGTAGGTTTTAGGGCAAGTATTGTTTCTGAATCCCTGAATTGACTGGGGGATTATACGAAACCGAAACCGTCATTTTGCAACCAAACTTAATGTAAATTTAGCTGCCGTAATGGAAATTCATTTCTAGGCCTTTTTCCTCATGTGCATCATTTCAATACGAGGATTAATAAGGGAGATATCATTAACGGACCGTTTTCCGGTACAAGTCCCACCGGACTTAACTCAAGAGCGGGTGCGTGTAAAGCGTATGTTTTACAACTTGAAAACTACTGAAGATATTTGAGTCAAACTTTATATTAACATCCACCTGTCCAACGGTAGGTGTTAATCGTCAATAACATTTCATGTTCCCGGAATGGACTGGCGGTTTATAGGGAACCGAAATGGTGATTTTACTCTTCCAGAATATATACAGTACAAGACCAACCTGACTGGAAATCGACCAAACATGATGGAATTCCATCTCTAAAACTTTTTTTCATGTGCATTTTTTCGACAGGAGGATTAATAAGGGAGATATCATAAACGGTCCGTTTTTCCGGTTAAGTCCAGCGGATATAGCCCAAAAGGTGTTGTACGTGGAGCTGGTTCCTTATTTATCTATGTAAATAAAATCGTAACTACTGTGTGCCTGTACATAGACTATTTTGTCGAAATTTTCGAACAGCTACACGCTTAAGGGGTAATAATGATCATCTGCATATTTTTTGGTTTAGTATCTTGAAAGTTCTACTTTTTACACTTCTCACTGAAAACCCAGTATTGCGGCATAATCTGCCAGTCGAGAAAGAAAACTGAAATTTGGCAAAATTTTACGACTTAGCCTGTAACGGGCGGAAAACTTCCAAGAGCTTTAAATTTTTCCCTTTCTATCCCGAAGAATATCGAAATATGGAGGCAATTTTAATGATGGTGCAGACCTTCGGGAAGTATCATCACATAACGGATGGCACAATCCCCGTTCAATTTGGAGTGATCTACAACCTTGGTCGTACGACTTTTTGTCGTATTTATATCCATTTTACGTTTGACTTTTCTCTATTTCTCGATCTTAAGTAAAGTAGTACTTTTCACATACATAATTCATACCTTCCATCACTTAGAGGAAAGATAGAATCATCATACTCTACACGAAAATTGGTCCACCCAGTAGCCATATGTGAGCCAAATGCTATGTATGTAGCTGTCACTTAATTATCCGAAAAGCAATGCAATGTGAGATAATCTTACACAAATTTTACCCAAGTTTCTAACTCAATCTGACCCATGAATAGATGAGATATCATATGACCAGCAATTTAGGCCGCTAAATCCGGCGTCTTATGGTACAATCTTTTCTCGATATGATGTACCGTTTAGAAGCAGTTAATCTGTAAATGAAGGTCTGCAATATTGTAAACAAGCACATACTTTCGTATGTCGAACTATATATATTCACTGATGTCGATTTTGTAGCGATCGAGAAAGGGTGTGTCTGCTATTGTAATCAGTACTCCGCACACCGACTATGACTGGCAGTAGGAATGGAGTCCTTCTCCAATTCCTGTGTAACTGGCATTAATGAGGCAGGCCTACCATTGTAATGAATAATTCACTTCTCGATTTGACTTTCAGAAGGCAAGGGAGCATGCAGCATACAGTCTTTGGCTGTAGGCAAGCGTTCCCGCAGTTATAAACAGATGTACCCATCTAAAATGTGACTGGCATTAGGCATACTGGCCTGCTATTTTGATGGAAACTCATCAACTTGGTGTGACTGGCAGGAAGCTGGCTGGCAGTTGGAAAAGGGGCCTATCATTATAATGATAACTGCACAACTCAATTTTGACTGGTTGTAGGGAAGTTTCCTGCCATTATAATAAAAACTCTTCAATTTGTAATATGTCTGGAGGTAGGAAAGGGGGCCTGCAATTGTAACGGAAACTCCCCAAATAGATTGTGACCGCGCAGTAGGCAATGGGGCCTGCAATTATAATGTAAACTTCCCAACTCGATTGTGAATCGCAGTAGGGAAGTGAGCCTGTCGTTATCATCACAAATCCGTAACAAGCACTTTACACTGGAAACAACGTATGGGGACCTCTGCATATTGTTTCTCGGATAACGCTAAGAGACATGCTATTTTAAAACAATCTTATTTACTGCATGTACAGTATTTACTTCAATATTCGTATACAATGCAGAATACCGTAGCGAAGCACGGGTACATTTGCTAGTAAATTAATAATCTCTCTGGCGACATTGTTATAATTTACATTCTAATTGTTGGTCTCACAAATACATCAATAATTAAGAAAATTGCTGAGATATGGATTTCAAGGCATAGCGTAACAGTGGACAATTTGGGGAAAATATTACAAGGGAAGCTATTGGACTCTCAACAACAATCGTCCTGAAGTTTTCTGTGGTAACAAGTAACTGCCGTGAAGTGCTGCATTTCTCAATTATTTGTAACCCCTACAGCAAGGCTTATGAAAGTAAGGCACGCGGCCGTAATTTTTGTCATCACAACGTGCCAAACACAATGTACCTGAGGACCATGAATTCGTTAGACTATGTGATATTCCATAATCTGGCAGATATCCTACGGACATTTCAACTCACACAATAACACTTAGTTTTCTATACACGGCAGATTCCACCCACTCACGTCGGAGGGTCTGCCATACAAGGGCTGAACCAGGCTAGCAATAACAACATGGAATTCTTCTTCTTCTTCTTCTTCTACTTCTTCTTCTTCTTCTTCTTCTTCTTATTATTATTAGTAGTAGTAGTAGTAGGTTTTGGCTATTTGCTTAACGTCGCACCGACACAGTTAGGTCTTATGGCCACGATGTGATAGGAAAGGCTTAGGAATGGGAAGGAAGCGGCCGTGCCCTTACTTAAGGTACATACCCAGCATTTCCCTAGTATGAAAATGGGAAACCACAGAAAACCATCTTCAGGGCTGCCGACAATGGGTTTCGAACCCACTATCTTTCCGACGCAAGCTCACATCTGCGCACCGCTAATTGCACGGCCAACTTGCCCGGTAGTAGTAGTAGTAGTAGTAGTAGTAGTAGTAGTAGCAGCAGTGAATTCTCCCAATATTGGAAGACTTTAAGCAAATAACTTAATCGATTCCTCTGTGGGTTCTTCTTGTTGTTAAAATAGGCTTTCATTCTCTCCGAGAAGGTTTGTTAACGTTCTTCCGACCATGGTCTGTACTGTTTTCGTTGTGGTTTATTATAAATGTGTTTTATTGTAAATGGTACTTATCTTAGTGTAGGCTGAGTGAACCTCGGGGTCATGTATCTCTCCAGACGTTCGACTTTCTGACGGGAAATCGAACCCATTCCTTTCTGGGTGAACCGAGCACCCCTTTATCACCGCGGTCAAGCATCCCCTCCTGAAGAACTGTATTTTATTTTAATCAAATAATTCATGTTCTCCAAACAGTACATATTAAGCTCTCCAAATTGCAAAGCTATTTAATTCCAAAATGTTGAATAATAATAATAATAATAATAATAATAATAATAATAATAATAATAATAATAATAATAATAATAATAATAATAATAATAATAATTGTTACGGAGATTTCCGTGGTAGTTAGAGGTGAAAGAAGGTGCGGGGTGGTGAACAGGTCTCAAGCTACGAAAGTAAACTTAATTTAAAAATTTAACAAGGTTATATTTTCTTTTCAAAATAAAGAAATAACAAGTACGGCAGGTACAGAGTAGCAAGTCAACAAAATGTAGTTACAATATTTACTGGATTTGGGCTTCGCGCCCCGACTTCACACTTCTAGGGCAATTAGCCCAACTTTACTCCAAAATACGTTTTACCAGAGGGGCAGAAAACCCCCATTCATGTTCAAGAGCACTTGCCCCAAATTACACAGAAAGGCCTCCTCGAGGCATACAACACTTAATTTTCAAGAAAGAGCCACACGCTCTCAAACTTTAAGCCTCTCAAAGGCCACACCAAACTCCACCTTCAAGTTGTCCTCTCAGGACATAGACACAGGGGTAACATACCCAACCTACTGAGGTCTATTAAATGAAAAGGGGTAATTACATGACCTCTAAAATAACAATTAGAGAGGAGGCGATCTGCTCTCCTAATGCATTTGTTTTTTAAAACCTAATCTGGCTCTAGGCCACTAATACAAGGGCTAATCCCATACTACAGAGGTGACTTAAGAAGGAAACAATTTACATTACGTTAAAGAAGAATAGGTAGAGAAAAAAATAAGTTCACCTCAAAGCAATATGAGTGGGAGCTCGAGAGGGTTAAGCACACTCTATCCCAATATGTAGTTTAAAAGATAGAATAGATACAAGTTTCTTTACATTTTAAGGAAGGTTACATAATGGAACAACTTCGGACCCGCCCCGAGAGTTAAACTGCTGAGCTAGCAAAGAAAGAAGTTATTAATCGGCCATTACCTTGTTGTTGACCGCTGCCGACGAAAGAGGCGCTTCCCGCCCCCTGCTATGTACTTTACACACTGAAAGATGGAACAGAAGTGGCCCGGAGACCCTAAAATCAGCAGTTTATATACTCTCGCGGAAAGTTCGAGGCGTTTGGGGAATGAGAACACCCTCCCACAAAAACTTTATTGGCTAACCAAGAAAACCCCTACACAATATGAAGAAGAAACACCTAATTGGTGGAAAATTAATTCAAGAAATTCGGGATTGGCTAGATACAAAACAAGGGGAAAGAAAGGGATAATATTGCCAACTTAAATAATGACTGAAAGAAATTTAGCAAAGAACAAACTTTTGAATTCAAAATTTCTCAAAAAAAGAACAGTTCTTTCACTCCGCACTAGGGTGCACTATTGTTGATCTTCAGTAGTGTCCTCTAGAAGAGAAAGTTCACACTTCTTACTACAAGCAAAACAAAAATACGTCGAAAATGACACAGTTCAAAAACTCCAAAATTTCCAGGTAGTGACATCTTCTGAGAAAGTAGAAAATTAATACCGTAGATAAAGTTCAGACTTCCTCCAGCAGAGGAGTTTCAATTGGCGCACATTTTAAATTAGCGGCGTGGAGGTGTACCGCCCGGTACAGACCTCCCCCCCCCAAAAGTTCCTCCAGGGGTGACACTGGCAATTTGTTTGGAAACAAGTTTCAAGTTTTGATGTTGATATGGAGATTAATTGCAGAAGTATTTATAGGATTTTCTTAATGTGGTTTGATTCAGTTTCAAATTTTGTGTTGTGACAGGCGAAGTAAAGTCTTTATGTTTGTAGAAATTCAGAAGGAAAACTTTAGTTTTTAAAGTTGAGGAAAATTTTCTAAGTCCACCAAATATTGCAGTAGAATACCCAAGAAAAGGTAGTAAAGTTGATCTGGAATGTCCATATAGTTGATGTTGATTAAGTTGGATGACCAGACCTGCCGTTGCAGCTTGCATCCAAAGGCGGCCGCTCGGACCCCTCAAGTACCCTGAGATACCGCTCGCCCGCACTATGAGGGGAGCAGTGGTGTTGAAGCACGCCGCGCCCGCGGTGAACATTTACAGGCTAGGGCAAGTAGCTGGTCGTGCGCCGCACATCAGCCTTGGCCGGGAGGAGGGCTCCGGCTCGCCGTGCACATGTCGTCCTCGCTGGGGCCGAGGGGGCCCTTCCTCTAACCCAGTCGCAGCACGGCGCCGCGCGGCTGCGGGGGCACTGAAACATTAAAGCTAGGCGGCAGAATTGTTGGACCATCATCATTTTTTGAGGGCACAGGCTTTGTGGAGAGGTTGAGGGGCCAGCGGCGTGCAGAAATTCATTTCAGATGCGAGCCACTGTGTGTAGTGGAGCAGGAGACGGGAGCGTGGTAATGGCCGTGGCAAGGACAGGATGGCAGTTTAATGGTTCGGGGAAGGTTTCACAAAAATGCTTACATATAAAACAAAATACTACAGAAGGGGCAGAGAGCCTTAAAAGTGAAACTCAAAAAAAAAAAAAAATATATATATATATATATATATATATATATATATAACCTTCATATTCCTTTCACGATTATATGAAGCAAGTTAACCCAGAAATTACACCGGTTTCACCTGTGACAGGTGAACCCTAAATATCCTCTCGGTGGCTGGATTGCTTGATAACAACGTAACCGGCGTAAGGAAATCGAGAATGACACACGGCCCATGGAATCTGGGGGCAAGCTTGCCCGCGGGAACAAAATTCTTGACCATTACTTGGTCACCTACCTTCAAAGGGGTGGGTCTCCGTCCACGATAATACCTTTCCCTAACCTTTTCATGAGACACTGTGAGATTGGCTTTAGCCTTCTTCCAAAGATCTTTAATGTTGTCCGGATCTATTGTCTTAGGTAGAATGTCACTCAGGGACCAGAGGTTAGAGAGCGGCGTGTTGGGAACAAACTTGAACATCAAAGAGGCTGGAGTAAATTTATGTGATTCATGAACCGCCGAATTCAAAGCAAAAGCTAACCAATGCAGGGACGTGTCCCACCTGGAATGATCTTCATGATGATAGGCAATAAGCGCGGACCTGAGATTACGGTTAACCCGTTCAGCCAGAGATGGTTGAGGGTAATAAGCAGAAGTTGTCACATGAGAGATGGACAAGTCAAAACAGAATTTACGAAAAAGATTTGATGTGAACGCCTTAGCATTATCAGACACAATATATTGGCACGGACCAAAAGAAGCAAAAATAGAATTTAGGCAAATAATGGTGGACTGAGCGGTAGCCAGCTTAGTCGGAAATAACCAGGAAAATCTTGTAAAACCATCTACGCATACAAAGATGAACTTGTTGGCATTTCCCTTTGACTGGGGGAAGGGTCCTACATAATCAATATACAGGCGTTCCATGGGGCGCGACGCTTGATGCGAAGACAAAAGGCCTACCTTGGTGGACATGGTTGGTTTACTAAGCAAACAAGATTTACAAGCTTTTACTAGTTCACGGATTTCACCGTCCATACCCTTCCAGATGAACCTTTCACGAATCTTTTCACGAGTTTTAAAGATTCCAAGATGCCCCCCTAATGGGGTCTCATGATAGTATTTGAAGATCATAGGCACAAGAACAGCTGGAACGACAACCTTCATCATCTTATCATGCCTCGAAGGGCAACATAGAACACCATTCCTCAGAACATAAGGGACAACATGTTCCCCAGAAGAAAGGGTTTCCATTATCGGAGCCAGCGTCGGATCTTCACGTTGGTATTTCTCGATATCCCTAAAGAGCATGGGAGCATCTGTTAAGATGGCATTAACATCAGATAGCATGGACTCGGGAGGAGATGAACTATCGACCGGTTCATGGTTCTCAACGTCGTTGGAAAACATTCGGCTGAGTCCATCAGCAACAACATTTTCGGTACCTCCGATATGCCGGACATCGAATTGGAAGGCAGAAATACGGATGGCCCAACGGGCTATACGACCAGTACGACGCGGCCTACCTAAGACCCAGCTTAAGGCTTGATTATCTGTCTCCAGGTCGAATTTGACATGTTCCAGATAGAGACGGAACTTCTCTAAGACAAATAAGACTGCCAACCCTTCGAGCTCATAGATAGAATACTTGGCTTCTTGAGCCGATAGAGTCCTAGATGCATAGGCGATGGGTCGCCTCCCTAGTTCAGTCTCTTGAAGAAGGACTGCCGCTACTGCTGACGACGACGCGTCGGTTTGGACGATGAATTTCTTCGAGAAATCAGGCATAGCAAGTACAGGGGCATTACAGAGAGCTAATTTAAGATCTTCAAAAGCGGCTTGTTGAGAAGGTCCCCACTCGAATTTGATGCCTTTCCTACGAAGAAGGTTCAAGGGCGCCGCTCTATTAGCGAAGTTAGGAATAAACTTCCTGAAGAAATTGACCATACCAATGAATCTGGCGATACCTTTAACGTCCTTGGGAGGTTTAAAATCACGGATGGCCTGTGTTCTAGAATGATCGACTGCAACACCATCAGGTGACACAATATGCCCTAGGAATGACATAGAGGGCTTAGCAAAGGCAACCTTGGACAACTTGACAGTTAACCCAGCCTTACGAAGGCGATTGAGAACTTCTTGCAGATGATCTAGATGTTCTTCAAATGTCTCCGAAAATACGACGACATCATCCAAGTAGTGATACAAGTACTCAAATTTGATGTCGGAGAAGACCCTATCTAGCAGCCTAGTGAGTACAGCTGCTCCCGTGGGGAGCCCGAAAGGCACGCGGTTGTATTCGTATAAATTCCAGTCCGTGGCAAACGCTGTAAGATGTTTAGACTCTTCCGCTAGGGGAATTTGATTATAGGCCTGATTCAAGTCCAAGATAGTAAAGAACTTGGCCTTACGAAACCATGAAAAACAAGAATGAAGGTCAGGAAGGGGCACGGATTGTAACACCACCTTCCGATTGAGAGCCCTATAATCAATGACAGGCCTGAAGCCTCCTTGGGGTTTCGGGACTAGAAAAATAGGCGAAGAATACGCCGACTTAGAGGGCCTAATAATACCATCCTTCAACATCTGATCGATGATTTCTTTCAGAGCCTTCATTTTAGGTGGAGATAGTCTATAAGGTGGAAAACGGACAGGAATCGAATCCGTGACCTCAATTTTGTATTCAATAAGGTCAGTAACACCAAGAGTATCAGAGAACACCTCTGGAAATGACTGACATAATTTACGAATACTATCAGTCTGCTCCTCAGGTAGATGTCTAAGGTCTAACAACATCTCATCCTGGGTAGGCGAAATAGATGAACATGATACAGAATTACACTTTAACAAGGGAATTTTACAATTGGAAGCAAATTTGAATGTGCACGACTTACTCTGAAGATCGAGCACAAGGCCAGTGTGAGAAATGAAGTCAGCTCCCAATATGATGGGGCAAGACAGGTGATTAGCCACAAACAATTTGGTTTTCCATGTAAATTTAAAAATACGAATTTTGACCTGTACAGAACCTAGAATTTCTAATGGAGATGAATTAGCCGAAACATATTGAACAGTAGATGAGCCATAGTCAGGTAGTTTACAAACAGACTTCAATTTAGAATACCAATGGTCCGAAATAATTGAACAAACACTGCCTGAATCTAATAGAGCGGTTATAGGCTCGTTATTCAACTCAATCTTAAGAAAAGGAACAGGTGCGGGGGTATCCGCCGCAATCCTAAGACACTCTTTGGGGCATTCAAAAGATAGATTTGCAGATTGATCATTCCCTGAATTTTCGACGAGTTTGCCAGGGGCTGAGCCTCGGGAAGATGGATTAGTCGACTCAGCCGAAGCCACTAGTCACTTTTGATTGTTGTTGGAAGTTGCACCTGAAGTTGAGCAGGAGGGGGTGCTATCTGAATTTGGGCAATTTTTGGCGATATGTGAGAAAGCCCCACATTTAAAACAGCCTTGTGATGAGCCAGCTCCCTTATTTGCCCTACTAGCTTTGATCAATGGATACTTATTGCGAAGATGGTCAGGTGACCCGCAAGCATAACATTTACGGGGTGTGACTGGTCGGCGAGGTGGAGGCCGAGTATTACTAAAGGAAGGTGGGGGTTATTTCGCGACACGCAAGGAATCGGCGTGTCTAACTCCTTCCGCTGAGACGGCCAATGCTTCAAGTTCAGAGAAGGTTTGCGGGCACGCCGCGAAACACAAATATGACCTATAGGATGGTGAAATTCCTTCTACAATAGCCTGTACAATTTGATCTTCAGGAAAATGAAGGGCAAACACCCTAGTATAGAATTTAATATCTTGGATGAAGTCTGCCAAGTTTTCATCCAAACGCTGTACACGATAATAGTACTTCTGAATAAGGGAGGACCTGGCCCTAGCCGGGATGAAGTTAGCTAGCAAGTGGCCGTGGAAATCCTCAATAGATGATTGCTCGGCGATGGCTCGTACTATTTTGTCGGAGAGAATCCCAATTGCATAGGGATAGATGATTTGCAAAATCTGACATGAGGAAAGAGAAAAAACAAGGGCATGATCCTGAAATTCAACTAAAAATCTTAAAAATGAAATTACGTCACTGGTGGTATTAACGGAAAACTTAGAGATACCTCTGAGCAACATTGCCAATGGATGAGGCAAGCTGCTAAACCCGGATGACATAGTAGGTAAAGGTTTCAATGGCAAGGAAGTTAATTCAGGACGTATATTACTCAACGATGCACGTCGTTCCGACTCGTTGTCCAATGGGGCAGAGATAGTTTGAGCGGCAACGGTTATCCTATTGGCTTCTCCCTTAGGAGGCTCTTCCTCGCTACCTACATTCATCGTGGTGGGTTGATCAATTTTGGGAGGAACTTCCCCAGTTAACAATTGAGTGACCTTGCTAGATAATTCAGAAATACTTTCAAGCAACGTACTAGCTTCCTTCCTCTGAACGTCATTCAACTTCAGAGACAACAGATCGTTAACTCTATTTGAAAAATGATATAGCCTGGCTTGCACACGCTTAATTTGATTAGGAGAAGGATCATTTTCGTCAAAAAACTAACTACCGATGCTAGCCCAGTAGTATTCTCGGTGATCGTGGAAAGAGAGTCGTCAATTTCTTTCTGTCCCAAATTGGGGATGGAAATGGGCAAATCAAGGGACTCTCTAAGCTTGTTGGTGTCTATCGCAACCGTGCCTCCAGATTGCACATTTCTGATAGTTAACTCATAGATCAACTCCTCTTTGCGCAAATAGTTAAGATGGAGAACATCGCGAGGGCCGGGCATGATGACAGAACAATTTTGAAAAACTCAAAAAATTCCAGCAACTGAGAAAATGGTTAGAGTTCGGAACAAAACAATGTTTAGCCGTCAAAAGGGGCTAAAATGAGACCCATTAAACCACGCTCTGCTACCACTTGTTACGGAGATTTCCGTGGTAGTTAGAGGTGAAAGAAGGTGCGGGGTGGTGAACAGGTCTCAAGCTACGAAAATAAAATTAATTTAAAAATTTAACAAGGTTATATTTTCTTTTCAAAATAAAGAAATAACAAGTACGGCAGGTACAGAGTAGCAAGTCAACAAAATGTAGTTACAATATTTACTGGATTTGGGCTTCGCGCTCCGACTTCACACTTCTAGGGCAATTAGCCCAACTTTACTCCAAAATACGTTTTACCAGAGGGGCAGAAAACCCCCATTCATGTTCAAGAGCACTTGCCCCAAATTACACAGAAAGGCCTCCTCGAGGCATACAACACTTAATTTTCAAGAAAGAGCCACACGCTCTCAAACTTTAAGCCTCTCAAAGGCCACACCAAACTCCACCTTCAAGTTGTCCTCTCAGGACATAGACACAGGGGTAACATACCCAACCTACTGAGGTCTATTAAATGAAAAGGGGTAATTACATGACCTCTAAAATAACAATTAGAGAGGAGGCGATCTGCTCTCCTAATGCATTTGTTTTTTAAAACCTAATCTGGCTCTAGGCCACTAATACAAGGGCTAATCCCATACTACAGAGGTGACTTAAGAAGGAAACAATTTACATTACGTTAAAGAAGAATAGGTAGAGAAAAAAATAAGTTCACCTCAAAGCAATATGAGTGGGAGCTCGAGAGGGTTAAGCACACTCTATCCCAATATGTAGTTTAAAAGATAGAATAGATACAAGTTTCTTTACATTTTAAGGAAGGTTACATAATGGAACAACTTCGGACCCGCCCCGAGAGTTAAACTGCTGAGCTAGCAAGGAAAGAAGTTATTAATCGGCCATTACCTTGTTGTTGACCGCTGCCGACGAAAGAGGCGCTTCCCGCCCCCTGCTATGTACTTTACACACTGAAAGATGGAACAGAAGTGGCCCGGAGACCCTAAAATCAGCAGTTTATATACTCTCGCGGAAGGTTCGAGGCGTTTGGGGAATGAGAACACCCTCCCACAAAAACTTTATTGGCTAACCAAGAAAACCCCTACACAATATGAAGAAGAAACACCTAATTGGTGGAAAATTAATTCAAGAAATTCGGGATTGGCTAGATACAAAACAAGGGGAAAGAAAGGAATAATATTGCCAACTTAAATAATGACTGAAAGAAATTTAGCAAAGAACAAACTTTTGAATTCAAAATTTCTCAAAAAAAAACAGTTCTTTCACTCCGCACTAGGGTGCACTATTGTTGATCTTCAGTAGTGTCCTCTAGAAGAGAAAGTTCACACTTCTTACTACAAGCAAAACAAAAATACGTCGAAAATGACACAGTTCAAAAACTCCAAAATTTCCAGGTAGTGACATCTTCTGAGAAAGTAGAAAATTAATACCGTAGATAAAGTTCAGACTTCCTCCAGCAGAGGAGTTTCAATTGGCGCACATTTTAAATTAGCGGCGTGGAGGTGTACCGCTCGGTACAGTAATAATAATAATTGTTACCGCATTTTTGTGGTAGGTAGAGGTGAAAGAAGGTGCGGGGGTGAACGGGTCTCAAACTACGAAATTAAAGTTAATGTGAAATTTTAACAAGGTTATATTCTCTTTTCAAAATCAAGAAATAACAAGCATGGAAGGTACAGAGTAGCAAGGCAACAAAAGAGCAACAACAGTATTTACAGGCTTTGGGCTTCGAGCCCCGAACTCACAATTCTTGAGCAGTTAGCCCAAGCTTACATGTACATAAGGTTTAACAAAGGGGCAAAAAAAAACCAAATCACGCCCAGGAGCACTTGCTCCAAATTACACAGTAAGACCTCCTAGAGGCACGCAGAAACAAATTTCAAAAGAGCGATCCGCTCTCAAAACTTTAAGCCTATCAAAAGGCCACACCTAACTCGACCTTCAAGCTGTCCTCTAAGGACGTAAACACAGGGGTAAAATACCCAACCTACTGAGGACTATTAAGCGAGAAAAGGATAATTACATGGCCTCTAAAATACCAATGTGAGAGGAGGCGAACTGCACTCCTAATACATTTTGTTTAAAACCTAATCTGGCTCTAGGCCACAAATGCAAGGGCTAATCCCATACTAAAGAGGTGACTTTAGAAAAGAAAATTACATTACGTTAAAGAAGAATAGGTTGTGAAAAAGTAAGTTCACCTCAAAACAATATGAGTGGGAGCTCGAGAGGTTTAAGCACTCTCTATCCCAATATGTAGCTTAAAAGAGAATAGATACTAAGAGTCTTTACATTTTAGGGAAAAGTTACATGGTGGAAAAGCTTCGGACCCGCCCCGAGAGTTAAACTGCTGAGCTAGCAAGAAAAGAAGTTATTATACGGCCATTACCTGGTTGTTGAACTGCTGTCCGAAGAAAGAGGCGCTTCCCGCCCCCTGCTATGTACTTTACACACTGAAAGATGGTACTGAAGTGGCGCAGAGACCCTAAAATCAGCAGTTTATATACTCTCGCGGAAAGTTCGATGCGTTTCAGGAAAGAAAACACCCGCCCACATTCATTTATTGGTTAGGGTTAAGCAGCATATCCAATTTGAAGAAGAAACACCTTATTGGTCGTAAATTAATTAAAGAAATTCGGGATTGGCTAAATTCAAAACAAGGGGAAAGAAAGGGGAATACAGCCAACTTAAACAATACCAGTAAGAAATTTAACAAGAAACAAACTTTTGAAATAAAAATTTCTCCAAAAAACAGTTCTTTCACCTTGCACTAGGGTGCACTATTGTAGTTCTTCAGTAGTGTCCTCTAGAAGAGAAAGTTCACACTTCTTACTACAAGCAAAACAAAAATACGTCGAAAACGACCCAGTTCAGAAACTTCAAAATTTCCAAGTAGTGACACCTTCTGGGTAACTTGAAAATTAATACATTAGATAAAGTTCGGACTTCCTCCAGCAGAGGATTTACAACTGGCGCAAAGTTTGAATTAGCGGCGTGGAGGTGTACCGCCCGGTACAATAATAAATGACTATTTTTTTTGCTAGGGGCTTTACGTCGCACCGACACAGATAGGTCTTACGGCGACGATGGGATAGGAAAGGCCTAGGAGTTGGAAGGAAGCGGCCGTGGCCTTAATTAAGGTACAGCCCCAGCATTTGCCTGGTGTGAAAATGGGAAACCACGGAAAACCATCTTCAGGGCTGCCGATAGTGGGATTCGAACCTACTATCTCCCGGATGCAAGCTCACAGCCGCGCGCCTCTACGCGCACGGCCAACTCGCCCGGTTTATAATAAATGACTATTACCATCCGACTAAGGCAGGCGGCAATTGCCATGTATGGGGATCTGCCTATTGGTGTGATGCAAAGTAGTTGATTTGACGAGTGAATTTCAGGAGTGGTGGAGACAGCAAAAACATGAAGTCCCCGAGCAAAGGGAATAAGTCGTTCACAATTGAAACCCATGACCCAGCCAGGAATCTAACTCTCGACACCCTAAGGCCTGATGGCCATGATAGTTACCAGTTAGACAAAGCCACGGAATCTGGGAAATACGTTCTATGAGCAGATAAGAAAAGTGAAGCCGCAACAGCCTACAAACCTAATCTTTACAGTATGAAGTAGTATAAGAAGACGAGTTAATAATAATAATAATAATAATAATAATAATAATAATAATAATAATAATAATAATAATAATAATAATTGTACCGGGTGGTACACCTTTACGCCGCAATTTTAAATCTTCCGCCAATAAGTACTCCTCTACAGGAGAAACTCTGAACTTTAACAACTGTATCAACTCATAAGTTTTCTCAGAAGATGTCACCACCGTAAATTTTGTGATTACGAAGTTGTCAGTACTGTGTGGAGTTCAACTGGTTTTGTTTCTATTGATCAAGAAGTGTGGACATTCTCTTATAGATGCCTCTACTAAAAACCTATGACCATGCACCCTGGTGCGAAGTGGAAGAACTTTATTTGAAGAAATTTTGTATTCATAATTTGTTCTTTACTAAATTTCGTTCTTTCATTTGTGGGTTGGCAATATAAATCTTTTCTTTCCGCCAGTTTTGAAGTTAGCAAATCAATTATTTCTGTAATTAATTTTTGACCAATCGTGTCTTTCTTCTTCAATTTTGATGTGTAACTTTTAGCCAACCAATAAACGACTGTGGGTGTGTCTTAATTATTCATGAAAGTCTTCCTCGAGAGTATAAAAAATGCTGATTTTCCTGTCTCTCGGCCACTCGAACAACATCTAGCATTGTGTATGGAAGTGTAGCAGGAGGCGGGAAGCGCCTCTTTCATCCGGCAGCAGCTCTTCAACAAGGTAATGGCCGCTTAACATCTTTATTTCTTGCTAGCTCAGCAATTTAATCCGCGGGGAAGGTCCGAAACCTTTAATATGTAACCCATCTTCAAACATGTAAATTGCCGTCACTTTTGTAAAACTTCATATATCTTTAACTGTAAATCGGGGATAGAGAGTGCTTTACCCTCTCGAGCTCCCCTTCGTTTTGAATTTGAGGTGACTACGTTTTCGTAACCGTTCTTTTACTCTTCCTTAATGTGTTAAATTTATTCTGTATACGAGTCACCTCCATAGTTTGGGAATAGCCCCTGTTTCATCGGCCTAGTGTCTCTTAGGTTTTAAGAAGTTTCATGTAGGAGTGCTGATCCCCGCCTCCATTCAGTTTTGCATTTTGGGCCATTAACTTAACCTATTATTTTTCTACTAAGGCAATTAGGTTGGGTACAAGATACCCCTGTTTCTTTGTAAGTGTGCCTTGAGGGCAGTGAATAGTAAAGTCCGTTGTGCCCTTTGCTAGGCTCAGAACATTGAGAGCGGGTCAGCTCTTTCTTGTATTTGGATATGTGCCTCTAGGAGGCTTGACATTGCTAGGTGGGAGCAAGTGCTCCATGTAATTAGGGGTTTTCTGCCCTTTGGTAATATGTGGTTGTGAGCTGAGAGCTCAGAAATTGTAAAAAATAGGGCTAGTGGGCCAGATTGTTTAATTGTCTCGAAATCTTGGCTTTCCTGGTCTTGTACCTGATTTCACTTGTTGTTATTGGTTAAGTGGTGGTGGTGGTGATTATTGTTTTAAGAGGAAGTACAACTAGGCAACCATCCTCTTTATAACACTAATCAGAGGGAAAAATGGAATGGATCCGACACTTCGAAAAATGAAGATATCGGCCGAAGGAAGACAAGGGCCACGAAGGGCGTGAAAATGAAAGACTCCCTAGCCCTCGCAAACCTAATAGCGTCGGGGTCGGAAAAGAACAAGAGTTGACCAAGAGTGGTCGGATAGGATAGATGAGAGTGAGGAGCCTGGCACAAGTAAGTGGAAGCAATGCCAGGACTCATCTGAGGGCCCCGTTGTCGCCAACCCACGCTCCAAAGTTCAGAGTCCCTGGGGCCCCTTTTAGTCGCCTCTGTTATTGGTTAAAATCTGAAGTTTTATGTGAAACTTGTTAAGTTTTGCTGTTGTTGAAAATATATCCTTTAATGCAATTTTAATCAATATCTCTGCTTTGTAGTTAGACCCATTCCAGCCCGCACCTTCTTTCACCTCTGCATTCCACGGGTAACCCCGTAACAACAATAATAATAATAATAATAATAATAATAATAATAATAATAATAATAATAATAATAATAATAATAATAATAATAATAATAATAATAATAATAATAATAATAATTTATTGGTTTTAGATCCCATAAACTATGTGGTCTTCGGGGCTGAAAAAATATCTCTCAAGGGTTAAATTACTCACCACGCCGGTAAATCTACTGTCTTGAGGCTGCTATAATATCTTAGTCGTTCAAATACCTTGAACACGGATTGAATCCACGAACTTGGGTTCAGAAACCTCTACCGTCTGAGTTAAACACCCGGCAAAGGAGTAAAGAGCATTGAATCCAAATTTTTAATGTATGTGTAATATTACACAGAAACCTAATATGATGTTCTAAATGAAAGAGTTCAAATGCTAGGAAATGCGAAACTTAAACTATTTATATTTTTGAATTTTAAACTGATGTAAAGCACTTATCCTACCAATAATGTTTATAAACTCACCGTACAAGCATCTACATCCTTCTCACCACCGGCACAGAGGTTGTTCTCATGGAGTGTGAAGTATCGTGAAAGAGCTGTTCGTCTGAGTTGATTCTGGCAGTGTTCTCTGGACACAAGTGGAACCACAACCTGCCTCATTACGGTGTCCGTTGGCTCTAGATCTAAACATAAATTAGGTGATTTAGTATTTGATGAATACGTGCATTAATGAATGAACACTCTCACATTAATACTACGGAAGGCCATCTGTTGATAAACAGATCTTCTATGTAATTCTGAAATTGTACATTGGTCAGCCGAGTGGTTTAGGGAAAGCTTGTATGCCTCTTACCCGGAAGGATATTAATTCTGGAGTGAGAACTGGAACGGGATTCGCTCAGCCTTGTGGAACAAACCGAGGATTTGTTTAATATGGGAGGCTGCGGGCATGTTCATGAGGGTCAAATAGTACTTCTGTGTATGCTTATCATAATGACGTGACACTCTTAACATAAATGCTGCCGAGCTAGATTGGCTCAATGAGCTGTACAAGCCACGGATGTGTTTGTATGTTCGTATGCTCGTTTGGTTACTCTTATTACCTAATGCACTCATAAAATAATGTCCTGCTCCATGGCTAAATGGTTAGCGTGCTGGCCTTTGGCCACAGGGGTCCCGGGTTCGATTTCAGGCAGGCTCGGTAATTTTAACAATCATTGGTTAATTTCACTGGAACGGAGGCTGGGTGTATGTGTCGTCTTCATCATCATTTCACCCTCATCACGGCGCGCAGGTCGCCTACGCGCGTCAAATCAAAAGACCTGCACCTGGCGAGCCGAACATGTCCACGGACACTCCCGGCACTAAAAGCCATACGCTATTTCATTTCATTTCATTTCAGAAAATAATGTTTTGCATCATCCCTTTAAGTACCCAGGAAGCGTCGATGTGTTGCTACCTTGAAAGTCAAAATACAGACCAAAAGATATACCTTCAAACACTAGTATCATTAAGCGTACATTTTTGTTATCTTTTTCACGTATATTCAGTATTTTGTGGGTGATTAGGTCGAGAATAAGTATAATGATTCCGTTATTATTATAATATGTAAATCTAATATTAATAATTATTTTATATTTACACAGTTTGATTAATTTAGTCCTAACTCCCCCTTAAATGAACATTAAGTGATGAATTTAGGTTCATACTTCCTTGGCCCGTATTAAAATACATGTTACTTATTTTCTGCCGTGTCAATAAATAAACTTTCTTTCTTTCTTTCTTTCTTTCTTTCAGCTTACCCTCCAGGGTTGGCTTTTCCCTCGGACTCAGCGAGGGATCCTACCTCTACCACCTCAAGAGCAGTGTCCCGGAGCTTCAGATTCTGGGTCGGGGGATACAACTGGGGAGGATGACCAGTACCTCGCCCAGGTGGCCTCACCTGCTATGCTGAACAGGGGCCTTGCGGGGGGATAGGAAGATTGGAAAGGGTAGACAATGAAGATAGAAGGAAGCGGCCGTGGCCTTAAGTTAGGTACCATCCCGGCATTTGCCTGGAGGAGAAGTGGGGAACCACGGAAAACCACTTCCAGGATGGCTGAGGTGGGAATCGAACCCACCCCTACTCAGCTGACCTTCCGAGTCTGAGTGGACCCCGTTCCAGCCCTCGTACCACTTTTCGAATTTCGTGGCAGAGCCGCGAATCGAACGCGGACCTCCGGGGGTGGCAGCTAATCACACTAACCACTACACCACAGAGGCGGACATAAATAAACTTACGGAATTTATTTATTGGCACAGCAAAACCTCAAAGTATATCATATTTATTAAGTAATAGATTTTATGTTTGTGATCTTCTTTTAGCCGGCCCCGTGGTGTAGGGGTACCGTGTCTGCCTCTTAGCTGGAGGCCCCGGGTTCGATTCCCAGCCAGGTCAGGAATTTTTACCTGGACCTGAGGGCTGGTTAGAGGTCCACTCAGCCTACGTGACTAGAATTGAGGAGCTATCTGACGGTGAGATAACGGCCCCGGTCTAGAAAGCCAAGAATAACAGCCGAGAGGATTCGTCGTGCTGACCACACGATACCTCGTAATCTGCAGGCCTTCGGGCTAAGCAGCGGTCGCTTGGTAGGGGAATCTTCTTTTCAGTTGTCTCGTAGTAAAATACTTCATACCATTCTACTTGAATTGGGAGAACGGTGCAAATATAATCTCATCATCTTCCTGGCCTTTATCCAGTTACTTGAAGTTGGTGCTATATTTGCATTAAGTCCAGTTTTACTGGCAGATGCCTTTCCTGTGGCGACGGATGTATTCACAGGAGTGGGTCTCTGTGGTGTGATGTACCGTATTGTATGTAAACAGAGAACACAAACACCCATCTCTCGAACCAGACAAGTTGACCAGACTTGGTTAAATCCCATAACTCTGCCCAGTCGTCGAAGAGGCTGGGCAGAACGATAAAAACATCAAAATTAATACAATATTCAGTATGCATACCGAATAATTTATTTTTTAGAAATGACAATTTTCTTACCAGTACTGCATTTTTGACCTGTTAACATCAATTGAACTATACATTCATACATCAACTCCAGCGGCGTTACGAAAACAGAGGTAATTTCAAATGCTTGTTACGCCTTTCGTTTACTTCCGATTGTAACGGAACAAAGGGATTTCTACACAAAAGCAGCGTTGAAGTTTTGTAAAATAAAAACTTTGCGTCCAGTTAATATATGTAGTTTTCGACTACTAAAATGGTTAACTCAAAATTTTGAAACATTAAAATTTTAAAGTTGAAAACATTGCGAAGTGAGTGAGGACTTAAATAAATGTTCTAAGCGCACTCTTTCAATGAACATGATTGGCTAACAACATAAACATTTTTGAAATTTGTTGCAAAAGGCCACAAAATTGTTCCTTGCATCTGATATATATGGCTTCCATAAAGAAGGGATTAAAAATAAATACCGCCAAAAGCAACACAATAAAGGAAAATGTGGGCATTCAGAAAAGAGTAGATCAAATACCACGCAGAACGCATGCGCCAAGTCGGACAGCATCGGAAAGTCGCTGTGTTTGGCGTGGCATTCACTCCATTTAAGTACTTATGCTTCATTGAAGTAATGTAATGTAATGTAATGTAATGTAATGTAATGTAACGCAATGAAGTAATGTAATGTTTCTCTGGTTCTGGCACAACATTGGCATGTGTTTCCTTCCGCATTGAAACCATGTGATTTTTACATAAATATGCCTTAGAACCGGGTGTCATTAGAAAATTTGTGTAACTAAATACTGTCAAGTAACAAGCTGTGTGACGCGGTGTTACCTAGCAACAGTACCTCGAGGACTGCACAGGCCGTGGATCTGTATGTCATGGCCATCCGTCAATACATCACATCAGAGCCTGCACGGTTACTAAATAAACACTACGTCACACATTTTATTGAAAGGCATATTTATGATTAGGGCCCGGATGTCTATGCAGTAATAGGTTAGAATGCAAACTTACTGAAGCGAGTAATAAGTAGAGTCTACCCGCACGACGGTAATGCTATGAGGTTTGCATAAACATTATAAGGGTTCTGCACATTAGAACCCCTAGAATTTATGTTACTTCCACTACATTACGTTAGAGCGGGCTAGTCGACATATCCTATTAAGTAATTTTGTTACTAAATAATTTTGTTAGTAGGAAATATCGACTTGCCCGCTCTAACGTAATGTAGTGGGAGTAACATGAATTCTAGGGGTTCTAATGGGCCGAACCCCTAATGCTTATGCAAACCTCATAGCACATTCGACGTGCGGGTAGACTCTACTTATTACTCACTTCAGTAAGTTTGCATTCTAACCTATTAGGCCTACTGCATAAACATCCGGGCCCTATTTATGATGATTGGATTTTCCAAAAGGAATTTTAGGTAAACAAGTTCTCACGTCATTTAAAACAGTAACCATGAAGTTGTCTTAAAGATTAACATAAGCATTTATTTTTGACGTCTGTTTTTTTATAAAAACGATCACATCGGAGAAAAACAATTTAAAATTGACCATAGTATTATGCCTCTAAACTAACCACTTACAGTTTTTATAACAATAAAACGATGTAAATAAGTACATAACTTATTATAAATTTTGAGAAAGAGCAGAACATGGATATTTCGTGCATTTTATTCTTTAAACCAAATGTATCATATTTAGTACGTTAGTAAGTTGTTAGTAAACATAAACAAATCTGTGCGAACCTTTATCTGTGAATGATATCGAAATTAGCAGTAGCCAGCAAAAAATGAAATGGCGTATGGCGTTTAGTGCCGGGAATGTCCGAGGACATGTTCGGCTCGCCAGGTGCAGGTCTTTTGATTTGAGTCCCGTAGGCAACCTGCGCGTCGTGATGAAGATGAAATGATGATGAAGACGACACGTACACCCAACCCTCGTGCCAGCGAAATTAACCAATGATGGTTAAAATTCCCGACCCAACCGGAGTCGAACCCGGGACCCCTGTGGCCAAAGGACAGCACGCTAATCATTTAGCCATGGAGCCGGACACAGTATCCAGCATTTCAATTGAATGTGTAGCATTAGTGAAGAAGCAATAAATTCATGTCCTGAAAAATGTGGTGAAAACCCATGATGGTAAGAAGAATATCGTTAATGTCTGCTTGAAAACTTTGAATCAAAAAGAACTTTCAATAATGAATAACTTACAACACGCGTATATAACTTTAAAAAATACAATTTCATTTACGTCGTACCAACGATGGGATAGGAAAAGGCTAGAATTGGGAAGGAAGCGACCGTGCTATTAATTAAGGTACAGCCCTGGCATTTGCCTGAAATTAAAATGATAAACCATGGAAAAGCATCTTCAGGTCTGTCGACAGTGGGGTAAGAACCCATTATCTCCCAAATGCAAGCTGATAGCTAAGTGGCCCAAACCGCGCAGCTACTTGCTAGGTAAATAACTTTTATATAACTAATTCACGACATCCGAGAAAAATAATTGATATGAAATTCTTAAATAATGGTTATTAACAACGACTTTGATAGTGTAATATATTCTATCCCAGATTAAGTTCAAAGTTATTCGCATTAACTCTCAATGTATGTTCAGTTGTCAGCCCTAAGGCTGGTTGGATCCTCAACAGCTCCTCCATTAGCTGTCATAGATGGCCTAGGCATCACTGAAGAGGCGTACTAGGGAAATAAGAATTGAGGTAGTTTCCCATTGCTTTTTTCACCGAGCCAGAAGTTGCTATTACATATCAGTCTGCCAAGCCCACTGAAATGCATGCATCAACCGACCCTATGAGCAACATTTTCACACCAATAACAGGGACTGGCTGCATAAGGAATGGTATTACTAGCATCACTCATACCTCAGTCACTTTCATATTGTCAAAGCCAAGGATAAGACTGAGACAGGCCAAGAAAGTAACAAAATTGCTCTAGCCTATACCAGAAGACATAGTGCACTGTAAACACTAGGTACTGCCATATCCTTGCATATTTGAAAACGCAGTATCGAGCACAGCTTCTCACAACCACTAACCGGCGTGCAGGCTCTCTCATATGTTCAACTGTGCTCTGAGAAGAAGAATGCTGTTCTGGATCTCAGTGACTTCCTTCAGAAATTGCATTTGAAAATGGTATATACTTTAACATAACCCCTCTGCGTAATTCACCTGCTGTGCTAAAGAGACGCCGTGTTAGTGATGGGACGATCGGAAGGGATAGACAAGGAAGAGGGAAGGAAACGGCCGTGGCCTTAAGCTAGGTACCATCCCGGTATTTGCCTGGAGGAGAAGTGGGAAACCGCTGAAAACCACTTCGAGGATGGCTGAGGCGGAAGTCGAATCCTTCTTTACTCATTTGAACCCCCAAGGCTGAGTGGATCCCTTTCCAATCATCGTACCACTTCTCAAATTTCGTGGCATATCCGGAAATCGAACCCGGGCATCCGGGGGTGGCAGATAATCACATTAATCACTGCACCACAGAGGTGGACAATTATGAATTACATCTGATAATAATCGCATTGATTAGTGTCAACAATTTTAATTACTTTAAGATTTTCATTTTGAACTTACGAGATATCTGTAGGCAAGTGTCATAACATACGACATACTGTACATGCTGGATTCATTGATTCATTATAAGCAGATCTATTGGATATTTTGTTACGTGGTCTCCATAGAACTATGTGGAGGTTTTGTAAAATTACTACGAAATAATAATATTTTGAAAACAATTCAAATTCGAGGTCTCTGTTCAGCGATTATATATTTTTCTGTTATTAAGTAACTGTTCGAAAAAACAGTGTGAGTATTCAAGTGCAGTGCCTGTCTAAATTTACGGTATTATCAAAGTATACAGTCCCTGCTCTGCCTCCATTATTTCTGGCGGAATTCCCGTCTCGAATGTGTGAGATTGACTTCATCTCCGTAAGTCCATCTTCCTTGATATCTCTCTGTATTTTTATATCAGAAGTGCCTAGTTGTACTTCCTCTTTAGACAATAATCATCACCACCACCTCTGACAGTATGGACGAAGCCATCGTTTTATCTACAGGTCATGGAGGGCTCAACCTTGCAACAGTTGAGAACATTGTGTTTGCTATGGCATGGTATCTGGTGATATTGTGGACGTTACCTTCTATTCTAGAATAGTACCCTTGGAATATATTCTCTGAGCTAACGGGCAATCCGCTAGCTGTAGGGGCATGTAGCCTATAACTTTCAAAGGTGAGCCTTTTTGACGTTGGGAGTATTTGATCTACACCTTATGAAAGTGTTGGTTAGGTAATACCGTGTCGAAGGAACATAGTGGGCTACCAATACATGTAAAATTGTTTTCATATCATTCACTTGTAACTTATGTATCTAAATTAAATTTATGTAAAGGTAAAATGGATAGGCCTTGTTTAAAGGGGATTTGATGTGAGCTATATAGATGGGAGTTCGTTACAAATTTTATTTCCCTATTTTAGTTTGACTCGCAGGTGTAGTTTGGTATTAGTCCCTGTTTGTCTAGCTCCGCAGCTAACTGCTTAGCATGCTGGCCTTTGGTCCGGGAGTCCCGGGTTCAATTCTGGTGGTGTTGGGGATTTTATATTTCATTTCCTAATTCCTCTGGCTCATGGACTGGATATTTGTGCCGTCTATTTAATGATAGGTAGGGTCCCATCCGCATATCCACGCAGGCCACCAGTGGGCGTCAGCTCGAAAGACCTGCAGCAGGACCACTCCAGAGGCCTGAGGCCAGTATTATTTTTAGACTCAGTTTAAAAGGACTTCTAATGCAGCCCGAACAGGTATGTAACGAATAAGTTTCGGGTGTTAAGGAAAAGTCATATTTTTTTCCTGAGTTCATTTTAGCTGAAATCTGAAAAATAACTGCGTGATGGGACCCTGACACCGTTTAAGGCAACTTTAAATTGCATATAAATCCATATTTCGGCCATTTGTATTGTTTTGATCAAATGTTGCTCATAGTGTCTGTTGGTTGGTGCACGAAGTGGGGTTGACTGACTGATATGTTATATTACATTCCAACTCATTTAGGAAAGCAATGGGAAACTACCTCATTTCTCCTAATTTCGCTATTATGCCTCTTTAGTGACGCCTAGGCCTTCTACTATAGATGATGGCATAGATGTTGAGGATCCAATCAGTCTTCGGGTTGAATACTCAACACATATTATTGGTGGTCAGCCCAGCCTTAACCAACTCCGGCAGCCTTTCCTGTCATTTTCCTGCACTGTAGAAAACGCATATTGTTACCAGTATTATCATCGTCGTCTGACTGACCCTATTACAATCTAAATACTGTGACATTATGAAATGTGAAAAGATCTGAAGGAAGACTTTTGGATAGAACCAATTTTTACTTACCGTAAGTACCGTAACCCCACCCTGCAACTATACAACGTTTCTGAGGAGGGAAGTAGTCCGCAATCTTCGTTAGACAGACGATTCCAACATTGGAATCAGCGCGGAAAGCTTCACTGGTCTTGAGCACTGCTATATCATTCAGGACTCCTCTCTCGTTGAAATTTTCATGTATTATGACTCTCGATACTCCCATTTCCTGCACATTAGGATCTTCTAGGTCATTCATGAGATCCCATGCGCCCGCGCGTACCATCAACAATTCTGGACTCTTCGCGAATCTGTGGTCATAGAGGATTTAGTTACAATACACTTTATTTATTAATACAAATGTGCATTATTAAAGTTTAATATCAGAAAGAAGGACTGGCAGATTTGGCGAATGGAAATTAAATGGGTGCGCGGTTAGCTCCTATTGGATGTTATTTATTTATTTATTTATTTATTTATTTATTTATTTATTATGGTTCATGTTTGTGGGTTACTGTAGTCACGTCCTAGTTCGTGAACCATGAGCAACGGCTGAGTGGCCTAGTAAGTGGTCCTGAGAGTCGGGATACCAGTTACTATGGAATGGGAGTGGGCATCTCGGACATATTCTGAGTCATGGCCCTCCTTGTGCTCAGGCGGCTAGGACTATACAATTCACCGGTGGTCCATAACCCGTTACAGGAGAGATCCTCACTTGGACTGTGCAAGTAGGGTAGCATCCTGCTTCATGAATTTACCGAGCTCAGAACATTTTAAACAAGCCTCGGACCTATGGGAGTAATGGAGTCCCACTCCCATTTGACAGGCGAGTGACTCCTTGGAAACAACTTGGCGAGTGAAATGGAATTCGATGGGGAGCTATCAATATTAATGGAGCTTATGGAAGAAAGAAGGTAGAACTGGCTGAGTCAGCAAAGAGGATGCATCTGGATGTGCTAGGAGTAAGTGATATTCGGGTAAGGGGAGATAATGAGGAAGAGATAGGAGATTATAAAGTGTACTTGACCGGTGTTAGAAAGGGAAGGGCAGAGTCTGGGGTAGGGCTCTTTATCAGGAATACCATTGCACGCAACATAGTTTCTGTTAGACACGTAAATGAGCGAATGATGTGGGTAGATTAGGCAGTTGGACGAATTAGGACTAGAATTGTGCCCGTGTATTCACCATGTGAGGGTGCAGATGAGGATGAAGTTGACAAGTTTTATGAAGCATCGAGTGACATCATGGTCAGGGTCAACAGCAAGGATAGAATAGTGCTAATGGTCGATTTCAATGCGAGAGTTGGGAAAAGAACTGAAGAATACGAAAGGGTGATTGGTAAATGTGGGGAAGATATGAAAGCTAATGGGAATGGGAAGCGTTTGCTGGACTTCTGTGCTAGTATGGGTTTAGCTGTTACAAATACATTCTTCAAGCATAAGGCTATTCACCACTACACATGGGAGGCTAGGGGTACCAGATCCATAGTAGACTATATCTTAACCGACTTCGAATTCAGGAAATCTGTTAGGAATGTACGAGTTTTTCGCGAATTTTTCGGTGATAAAGACCACTATCCGATCTGTAGTGAACTAAGTATCTCTAGGCCTAGGGTAGAGAAAGTGAAATCTTTCTGCAAACGAATAAGGGTAGAAAATCTCCAGGACGAGGAAATTAGACAGAAGTACATGGATATGATTAGTGAGAAGTTTCGAACAGCAGACGGTAAGCAGGTTCAGGATATAGAAAGTGAATGGGTGGCATACAGAGGTGCTGTAGTAGAAACAGCAAGGGAATACCTAGGAACAACTGTGTGTAAAGATGGGAAAAGGCGAACTTGGTGGAATGATGAAATGAGAGCAGCCTGTAAACTTAAAAAGAAGGCTTATCAGAAATGGGTCCAAACAAGGGCCGAAGCAGACAGGGATTTGTACGTAGATGAAAGAAACAGAGCGAAACAAATAGTTGTTGAATCCAAAAAGAAGTCATGGGAAGATTTTGGTAACAACCTGGAAAGGCTAGGTCAAGCAGCAGGGAAACCTTTCTGGACTGTAATGAAGAATCTTAGGAAGGGAGGGAAAAAGAAAATGAACAGTGTTTTGAGTAATTCAGGTGAACTCATAATAGATCCCAGGGAATCACTGGAGATATGATGGGAATATTTTGAACATCTTCTCAATGTAAAAGGAAATCATCCTGGTGGTGTTGCGAACAACCAAGCTCATGGGGAGGAGGTAAATGATGTTGGTGAAATTACGCTTGAGGAAGTGGAAAGGATGGTAAATAAACTCCATTGTCATAAAGCAGCAGGAATAGATGAAATTAGACCTGAAATGGTGAAGTATAGTGGGAAGGCAGGGATGAAATGGCTTCATAGAGTAGTAAAATTAGCGTGGAATATTGGTAAGGTACCTTCAGATTGGACAAAAGCAGTAATTGCACCTATCTATAAGCAAGGGAACAGGAAGGATGGCAACAACTATCGAGGTATCTCATTGATTAGTATACCAGGCAAAGTATTCACTGGCATCTTGTAAGGGAGGTGCGATCAGTCGTTGAGAGGAAGTTGGATGAAAACCAGTGTGGTTTCAGACCACAGAGAGGCTGTCAGGTTCAGATTTTCAGTATGCGCCAGGTAATTGAAAAATGCTACGAGAGGAATAGGCAGTTATGTTTATATTTCGTAGATCTAGAGAAAGCATATGGCAGGATACCGAGGGAAAAGATGTTCACTATACTGGGGGACTATGGAATTAAAGGTAGATTATTAAAATCATTCAAAGGCATTTATGTTGACAATTGGGCTTCAGTGAGAATTGATGGTAGAATGAGTTCTTGGTTCAGTGTACTTACAGGGGTTAGACAAGGCTGTAATCTTTCACCTTTGCTGTTCGTAGTTGACATGGATCATCTGCTGAAAGGTATAAAATGGCAGGGAGGGATTTTTTTTTTATTTGCTAGGGGCTTTACGTCGCACCGACACAGATAGGTCTTATGGCGACGATGGGATAGGAAAGGCCTAGGAGTTGGAAGGAAGCGGCCGTGGCCTTAATTAAGGTACAGTCCCAGCATTTGCCTGTTGTGAAAATGGGAAACCTCGGAAAACCATCTTCAGGGCTGCCGATAGTGGGATTCGAACCTACTATCTCCCGGATGCAAGCTCACAGCCGCGCGCCTCTACGCGCACGGCCAACTCGCCCGGTAGGGAGGGATTCAGTTAGGTGGAAATGTAGTAAGCAGTTTGGCCTATGCTGACGATTAGGTCTTAATGGCAGACTGTGCCGAAAGCCTGCACTCTAATATCTTGGAACTTGAAAATAGGTGCAATGAGTATGGTATGAAAATGAGCCCCTCGAAGACTAAACTGATGTCAGTAGGTAAGAAATTCAACAGAATTGAATGTCAGATTGGTGATACAAAGCTAGATCAGGTCGATAATTTCAAGTATTTAGATTGTGTGTTCTCCCAGGATGGTAATATTGTAAGTGAGATTGAATCAAGGTGTAGTAAAGGTAATGCAGTGAGCTCGCAGTTGCGATCAGCAGTATTCTGTAAGAAGGAAGTCAGTTCCCAGACGAAACTACCTTTACATCGGTCTGTTTTCAGACCAACTTTGCTTTACGGGAGCGAAAGCTGGGTGGACTCAGGATATCTTATTCATAAGTTAGAAGTAACTGACATGAAAGTAGCAAGAATGATTGCTGGTACTCGGGTACTCGGAATGAGGAGATATAGGCTAATTTAGGAATGAACTCGATGGATGAAGCTGTACGCATAAATCGGCTATGGTGGTGGCGTCATGTGAGGCGAATGGAGGAGGATAGGTTACCTAGGAGAATAATGGACTCTGCTATGGAGGGTAAGATAAGTAGAGGGAGACCAAGACGACGATGGTTAGACTCGGTTTCTACCGATTTAAAGATAAGAGGTATAGAACTAAATGAGGCCACAACACTAGTCGCAAATCGAGGACTGTGGCGACTTTTAGTAAAATCTCAGAGGCTTGCAGACTGAACGCTGAAAGGCATAACAGTCTATAATGATAATGTATGTATGTAATGTATTTATTTATTTTATTTATTTATTTATTTATTTATTTATTTATTTATTTATTTATTTATTTATTTGCCTTCTTTCAATTGGCGAAGTTTGGCCATCTCTTACACTTATTACACTTACAATACTTTTCTTCAGATATATTGTTATAATTTAATAGAATTACACTATACTA
Source organism: Anabrus simplex (assembly GCF_040414725.1). NCBI lineage: Eukaryota > Metazoa > Arthropoda > Insecta > Orthoptera > Tettigoniidae > Anabrus > Anabrus simplex. The sequence goes on from NC_090269.1 coordinate 258,375,984, forward strand.
ACACACACGCTATCACTCTCACTCATACTTATAAAGAAATTAAAATATTTTATTGTACAGTAACCATTATGAAATGATATTACTCAAACACACACACAAAATAAATGCACATATTACACAATTATCGACTAGGTCTACACATACCAAAAAACACAGTCTGTCGCCATGCATACACTCACCTGTATACCCCACACAGGAGCCACTAGCTTTTAATAGGTAATCTCGGCAAGATCTCTCGAATTCAGTTAATGAGTCACTGTCCCTGACACTGATTAGTAAGGAATTCCAAAGTCTGAAACCGGTCACAGTAAAATAATTGTTATACGTAGATGAATGGTAAAGTCCGACTCGTTGGCTGAATGGTCAGCGAACTGGCCTTCGGTTCAGAGGGTTCCGGGTTCGATTCCCGGCCGGGTCGGGGATTTTTATCGTTTCCGATTAATTCTTCTGGCTCAGGGACTGGGTGTTTGTGTCCGTTCCAACACTTTACTCTTCATATTCAGACAACATACCACGCTACCAACCACCACAGAAACACGCAATAGTGATTACATCCCTCCATATCGGGTTGGCGTCAGGAAGGGCATCCAGCCGTCAAACAGGGCCAAATCCACGTGTGCGACGCAGATCGCACCCGCGACCCCACATGTGTGGGAAAAAGCGATAGCAAAAGAAGAATGATAAATGAAATGGCGTATGCTTTTAGTGCCGGGATGTGTCCAAGAACTTTGGCTCGCCAGGTGCAGGTCTCTTGATTTGACGTCTGTAGGCGACCTGCGCGTCACGAACAGGATGAAATCATGATGAAGACGACACATACAACCAGTCCCCGTGCCAGGGGAATTAACTAATTATGGTTAAAATTCCCAACCCTGTCGGGAATCGAACCTGAGAGCTCTGTGACCAAAGACCAGCACGCTGACCATTTAGCCATGGAGCCGGACAGATGAATGGTGAAGAGGAATTACTAGGTCAGATCCAGCGCGAGTGTTTACAGTGATGAAGGAAGTTGAATTTAGAGGAAATGTACTGAGGCGAGGAGTCTGTGTATTAATACAAGTATGTGCTATTTACGTCGTTTCCAATCTGTTCCAATCACAGTTTCGAAACACGGTCAAAATCTGATACACTCTTATCTACTCCACCTCACCGCACCACACGATACACAAACTCATTTGTTATTTCTTCGGCACGCCAATGGAATACACTACCCGTCTCTGTCAGAGGAGCCTCACCTGCTAGTTTTAGGCAACTTTGTCACCGCTACCTACTAAGTAATGGAAATATTGTAGATGTAGCTTTCCTCAAACTATAGACTTTATATAATCCCACTGTTATTACTAAGGGGGTTTCCAAGGTTTCTCGGGAAATAAGAAAGGAGATCAGCAGTTACAAATGTATTATATAAATGATGCAGAAATAACAACAAGAATTAGGAAAATTTTAACAATGATTAATATTTTAACATTATATTTCAGCACTTGGCCTTGAGCGAAAAAGTTGCCACAGGCTGTGCGAATAAAAGATAAATAAGTAAGACTATTGTCTTACGACAGCTGCGAAAGTCAGAGTACAAAGTCTGAACAATTGAATTACTTTGAAGGCTGGTTAAACATCAGACCGAATTAAGTTGAATAATTATGAACAATTAATAAGATTAAAGCTATCAAAATAACAAGGTTAAATGTAGGAAATTTTGAGAAAATTTTACGCTGTAGCACAGCAGTTCTTGAATTGAATTTTAGCACAGAATTCTCCGCCGGGGAGTAATAAGTTCAAAGAAAAAGGGACCTTTTGTCCAGTAACTTCATTATTCATTAGAGAGCTGCAGTTAATTTTGTAGACGAACCAGCCGACATCTGGATAAAACGTGTCCATAGACACAATTAGCTAAAATGGTCATTAAGAAAATTCAGTAGATCTTGGTGCAAAAAGACCAAACCCTAGGCTGGTGTTGTTTTCACATCCAAGTGGAAAGCACAAGCCTTTCCACTGTTTTCTCCATTCACAGTCACTTGTTCATAAACTTTACTTGTATATATTACGATGCCACTTATATTTACTGTTTTAGCCTGTCATTTGAGAAGTGTCTGTTCAAAAGGTGCTATTTCCACTTCAATACTTTTTGCTAGTATGGATACATATGTATTGCAGTACTTGAATACTATCGAACACTATCGAATGCCATGAACAATCCAGACCCGATCATGAGTACGACCCATATGCCTTTTATTATACGTTTCCTTGCGTTTTCACACAACTTTCTTAGGGCGGAAATAGCACCTTTAGAACATACACTCCTCATTCGTGAACAAAAGGAGACCAGAATCTGTTTAAATCGGTCGACGTTTTGACTGGCTACGGCGCTCCGAACTGTATTGAGTACGCTTAATCGAGCACTCAAAACACGAGGACCCGCGAGAAGAGATTGCATCGCGCTAAATTTGTTATTGTGCCATTTAGCTGATGTCCTTAGTTACCTAGTGTTATTAGAATATTGAAAGTATCACTCATAGTTTGCCTGAAACAGCCTCAGATAGTCAAGCTGAATTTAGTAACACCAACCTTCCGTATATGCAGCTTATTGGGATGTTATCACTAGACATCGGATTTGTTTGCAAATGCGTATTTTGTTTGCCGATATGTAGACCTCCAAAACCGACAAGAAAGTGCGTTTAAATGTGAAATTGGACACATTAATAAGTTTAATAGTGCATATAGCAAAGCAAAGTCACCTCCGTACAGGCCATGAAGGCCCTTGGAGGAGTGGAAGGTAAAGGCTTCCACCATTGCTAACCTCGGCACGTGATGGGGTAGAGTGGTTAGCTCTACGCCCAGCCGCTTTTGCCCCCAGGAATTAACCTGGTACGCATTTTTGATGTAGGCTGAGTGAACCTCAGGGCCATATTCACCTCCGGAAGTGGAAATCTCGTTTCTTAAATTTCGAACCCACGTCCTTCCGGGCGAACCGGGCACGCCTTTACCACCTCGGCCAAGCAGCCCCTTTAATAGCGCATATACACATGCATATTTGCATATATTTGAGATTAGTGCATATATTTCAATTTTCAGATTTATTGTGCATGTTTTCGAGTTTTATGATGCGTATTTTAACATGTTTTTTTCAAGCAGTCTTCAAGAAAATGTAAGTAATGTCATGAACACTTTCGGCAATTATCAAGACACATTTCCAAATCATAACAGCTAGAATAAATCAAGAAGCTAGGAACACGTGGTTTGCGTCTTGGCGATTCACTGAACATTGTGGAGAACATAAAGAGTGAACTGGAAGGTTTCAAGGAAAGCTCGGATGCCATCTGTAAAACGAAATATCGTGATGTCTTTAAACGAAATTCGGGCTACGATATCATGGTAGCTAAAAACAAAATATTTGACTGCATGTACCCGAATGTTCAACACCTACACTCTCCCGAAATCAAGTACTGTCCTGTCACATTGTAGATGTAGAGAGATCATTAACCCCACTGAAGCTAGTTTTAACAGACAAACACCACCACAGATTTATACCAGAAGGCTGTTGTGGTGTACTGCAAAACAAATTATGGACAGGAAATATAGGGTGTGCAGTGTAACAAGACGTTTGTGTTGTTTTTGTATACGGTTGTCTTACTAATAATAATGTTATTTCCTTTACGTCCCACTAACTACTTTTACGGTTTTTCGGAGACGCCGAGATGCCGGAATTTTGTCCCGCAGAAGTTCTTTTTACGTGCCAGTAAATCTACCGACACGAGGCTGACGTACTTGAGCACCTTCAAATACCACCGGACTGAGCCAGGATCGAACCTGCCACGTTGGGGTCAGAAGGCCAGCCCCTCAACCGTCTGAGCCACTCAGCCCAGCGGTTATCTTACTAAGTGATTTATCACGTGTATTAATTAACACAGTGTGTCTAGAAAATACGTCAGCCTCGTGTCGGTAGATTTACTGGCACGAAAAAGAACTCCTGCGGGACAAAATTCCGGCACCTCGGTGTGAACATTGTTTTAACAATGACCACTGGTAGATTAATACGCCTCACAAACTGTGCACGGATTGTTTGTACTAGAGGAAGAGCCGGAGCTGTAACTAGTGTGATTTTTTGTTTTTCATTCAGCTGTTTATTCATGATCATAATTCTATGTATTGGTGCGGCTGAATCGCTTGTGTCTAGTAAAGGAATGTTACGTTTGCATTACATACAAGTATTTAATAGCATGAAAATAAGTGCCTAATTAGATGTATATTTTACCACGTTTTTCAGCATGCTCATATTGGTGATTTACACAGCATATAAATCCGATCTCTAGTTATCACATCAAAATAATTCCGAACAGGAATACCCCCTCACCCACCCTCCCTCGCCCTTGAACTACAACTCTGATGAGCTTTGCCCTACCAAGTGACCACTGCTCAGCCCGAAGTCCTGGCATGGCCAGTGTAACGAATCATTCTGGTTTTCTAGACAGGGGCCGCCATCTCGCCATCAGATAACTCCTCAATTTTAATCACGCAGGCTGAGTTGACCTCGAAGCAGCCCTCGGATTTTGGTCAAAATCCCTTACCTGGTCCTGAATTGAAACCGGGGCCTGCGGGTGAGAAGCTGACACATTACCTCTAGATAGCGAGGCCGGCCGAAAAGGAATATGAGCCACGTTAATGAATTATGCTGCATTACTCGGTATGAAACGAAAATAAGCAAGGTTAAATCTAATTGATATTAATCCTTTTAGGCAAGACTAGTTTGCACTGGATAGAAAATAGAATTTTTGTAAAATGACGTCTCATACAAGTACAAAATTAAGGGTCATTCTTAAAATATTTCTTATGTTTTTAGCTGCGATTTTGATACATTTATGTTCACAAAAATGTTTCCCTGAAAGCTTCTTGCTTAACTTAAACCCTTTGAAATGAGATGTTGCGATGAAGGTAAATTTTATGTACGAGAGCTGTTAATAAAATAGTGGGAACGTAGTCCAGATACTTGCAGGAGATCGAACATGTGCACAAAGGATATGGGAGTGTTGTCGGTGTTCAATGTGCAGTGTGCATCTAACGGGCATCCAGTTGGTGGTGTTGTTGATGTGTGGCGTTGAAATGAAGAGTGTCGATTTCACCGCTCTAAAGCACGTTTTCAAAAGGTGACCAGTGTACGTGGATAAAAATAGACTTTGCCCGTGGCAAAAATGCATCAGAATGTTATCGAGAAGCAAGTGAGTTGGTCGTGTGGTTAGGATCGCACAGCTGTTAGCTTACATTAGGAAGATAGTGGGTGCGAACCCCACTGTCAACAGCTTTGAAGATGGTTTTCCGTGGTTTCCCATTTTCACACCAGGCAAATTCTGGGGCTGCATATTGCCGTTTAGGATGGTTGCAGGATGGTTCAAGGCGTTTCGTGCAGGTTGGAATAAGACAGCGGATTTGCATCACAAAGGCCACCCGTCCATTCCTCGATATCAGATTGACATTGTGAGTGATCTCGTTTCCGTAGATCATCGATGGACTGTCCTATAATTATCCGTAGACGTTGGTCTCAGTTATCAAGCTGTGTGGCACATACTGACGAAATGTCTTAACATGAGGAAAAATGCGTCCCGTTAGGTTCCACTTCATGTCACCGAAGTACAGAAATGGTGCCGGTACGCAATGTCTGACATCCACCTGGACAGATATCGCAACAGAGGAGAGGCATTCCTGCTGCGTATTGTCACCATTGATGAGACGTGGGCATGAGTCTACGAGCCTGAATTAAAGCGCCAATCGAATGAATGGCGCCGCCCAGGTTCGCCAAGTCTACAGAAATTTCGACAGGAACGACGACTACGTGGATATTATTCTTACGCACGCTGTGTCTGAAGGACAAACCGACAACAGTGATTACTACTGCCGGTTTCTGGAGCGATATCTGCGTCAGGCTATCGTCCACGTTTAATGCTAGACGATCGCTGTATCGTGTACGTTGTCATGTAGTTAACAATGTCAAGCTCTTATTGCAACGGTGGCATTGGGAGGTCTTGGGAAAGCCTCCGTACTCACCAGATATGAGCCCTTGTGAGTTTGTTTCCGAAGTTGAAGGAACCCCTCCGAGGCCGCCCATTTCCTGACATGGCATCTGTACTGCACGCAATTGGGCGCTTCGTCGCTATCATCAACAGAGAACGCCTTGCCATCAGTCCCCAAGGGCTTCCCGACATTTGGAAAAAGGTATTTGCGAGTGACCTCAGTGAAGGAATGTAATGCAATTGTACTTCTTAGTTCATTAAATATTGCATTCTATGAATATTGCCACTACTTTATTTACAACCCTCGTAGGTGAATTTTGCCTAGATTCTTCTCTGGCGTGGCGTGATCTGTGTCTCCTGGTATGGGGCTAGAACAAGTGAGTTCTCGCATTCTCTCTCTCAATCTCACCCTTGGCCTTGACGATATGAAAGTGGCTGAGGTATGAGTGGGTCCTACTACTAGTAATACCATTCCCTGTGCAGCTAGTCGCTTTAATGAATGTTGTGAAACACTTGCTCATAGTGTCGGCTGGTGTATGTAGACTGGTACATCTGTAGAGCTCTTCAGGCTGATGACTCAGCATACAAGGTGTAATTACTCTCAGAATTAAAAGGACACCCAGAACATGTTCAACCATGCCAGCAAACTGTTCTTCTATTTACACTATGTTATAGTAAATTCGCGGTCTAGGAGTAGCACGCCTATCTCTCATTCGGAGACCTCGGGTTCGATTCCTGGCCAGGTCAGGGATTTATTCCTGGATCTGAGGACTGGTTCAGGGTCCACTCACCCTACGTGATTACAATCGAGGAGCTCTCTGACGGTGAGTTATCGTCCCTGAGCCAAGAGGATTCGTCACTCTGACCACGCTCCACTTCATATTCTGCAAACCTTTGTCTTTTTTGGTACATGCACTGCGTTATATCAATCGTACCCATGGACATGACACGAATATGCACGGTCCATTTCAAAAGTTCGGTCCATTCGGAAGGATGTGAGTTGGATTCCCTTTTAGGAAGGAAACAATTCGAAACCAAATTTCCACTTCTGAAGAGCCGCATTGCCTTGAAGTTCACTCAGCGTGCACCAAGAATGAGTTCCAGGTTCGTTCCTGAGATCAAGGGCGGCCAGGCCTAGAGATGATCACTCCTTCTCGCCGAGGTTACGAATAGTGGATGCCTTTGCCTTCCACTCGTGCAATGCCTTTCAATGCCCCGTACAGAATTGACGTTGTTTTAATATTTCAAAACCTGTAAACTAAGGTGAAGCATTATATAGAACATAATACTGCCATCCTTTAGCTCGGGGTCGCCAGGAACTGAGGAGAGAGTAATAATATTTTGAAATCCAAATTATATTGATACGTGCATGATTTTGTTACAATTCATTTCAAAATTGTTATCTTACATATTACAATTTCGCCTACTCACTAATTACACTTGATCTCTAAATTGTAGTTTCTAACATTTTTATCCTAGACGTTATAATAATTATAATTTCGTGTGGCTATTTCTAGCAGAGTGCAGCCCTTTTAAGTCAGACCCTCCGATGAGGGTGGGCGGCATCTGCCATGTCTAGGTAACTGCATGTTATTGTGGTGGAGGATAGTGTGATGTGTGGTGTGTGAGTTGCAGGGATGTCGGGGACAGGACAAACACTCAGCCCCCGGGCCATTGGAATTAACCAATGAAGGTTAAATTACCCGACCCGGCCGGGAATTGAACCCGGGACCCTCTGAACCGAAGGCCAGTACGCTGATCGTTCCGTCAGTGAGTCGGACATCCTAGACGTTAACATTGTTATATAGCCTGAATGACTGACTGTCTGACTTACAGACTGACTGACTGACTGACTGACTAACTGACTGACTGAGTGAATGAATGAATGAATGAATGAATGAATGAATGAATGAATGTATTATCTGAGTGGATTATATTGGTACACTGCATGAATGAATTAACGAATTAATGGATGAATTAAATTATGAATGAATGAATGAATGAATGAATGAATGAATTGCCTGATTGGATTATATTGGTACTGTACCGGTAAAAGAGCCCGACTCTCAGATTATATTTTAAAGTAAGCAAGAATATAGTTCTCAGGGCTAAAACTGGGTGACTAGTAGCTAGGGCTCGGTACAGGAGGTAGGGTCCTATCTACAAGAAAACTTTGATTCTGACTGAACATGAGTTTATTCATATAAGGCATGAAATTGCACATCACCTCCAGGTAGATATAAGTTGTTTTCCACATAGTCCTATAATATGGCTCGGATTCTCCAGTTCACCAAGCCGAGCAGGTTGGAACACGTTCCAGAAGTCCAGGGACTCCGTACAGAAGCGGCTGGACTGTCTGGGTTGGTAGAAGGTAGAGATGCCTCGAACTTTCGAGGCCCAGGTTGAACCACGATGATCCTGGTGATGTTGCAGATAATCATTTACTACCTCAGCTCAATGTGACTGAGAGGGTTGATGTCTCCAAGGTCACTCGCAGTACTGATAAATCTGAGTTCATAAAAACCTTGGGTGATTAACCTATTAGCGAAGTCACTGGTTATTAATCGTCAAGACTTTCATAATTTAACACTCGTAAAATGATATGTCTCTATATACGAGGATTATAAATAATTTCAGAGTTCACCACTAGAAAAAGTTTTCGTCTCTGAATAAATACTGACAAAAAAAACCACAAGTCCCTTCTCATGAAACTATGGCTAAATTTTAAAGTTCATTACTGGCAAAGGTACAAGTCTTTTGAATGAACACGGACGAAAAACATAAGTCCATCCACATGAAGATCTGAATCACTGGCGAAATGTATAAAGTTTTGAATCAACACTGGCGAATGTACAAGTCTTTGAGTGAACATGTACGAAACACATAAGTCCATCCACATGAATAAATTTACAGTCTATCACTGGCGAAATTTATAAGTCTTTGAATCAACACTGGCGAATGTACAAGTCTTTGAGTGAACATGTACGAAAAACACAAGTCCATCCACATGAATAAATTTACAGTCTATCACTGGCAAGGTATCCAAGTCTTTGAATAAACACAGGTGAGATCCTAAATTTATGTTTTAAAGACGTTGAATGAAGTTAGAGTTCATCACCGGCAAAGTTTATAAGCCTTTGAACCAGTACCGGCAAAATCACAAATTTATGCTTACGGGAACTTTGAGCACATTCAGAGATCATCACTAGCAAAGTTTATAAATCACTGTTTATTAGAGGAATGAGTCTCTTAACACTCGCAAATATTGCAAGTTCAATTTATGAAGAATTCGTTCTTTAACACACGTAAATAATACAAGTCCAATTATGAATTTAACACACGTAAATAATACAAGTCCATTTCATGAATAATTGGAAAAATTCCAGTCTCGAACACCCGTAAATATTGTAAGTTCAATTACGAAGACTTAGAAAATGTTCTTTAACACTCGAAATATTGCAAGTCCACTTTAGAATACTTGGAAGAATTCGTTCTCCCACACTCGGAGAAAATACAAGTTAACTTTATGAATACTTAGAAAATTACAGAGTTCCTCGTCGGGACTGTCACTACACGACGATAGTAGCAGCGAGAGTGTCCACGCTGACTACTCAGCTGTAACTGAGTGAACAGGCTACAGTGGGCCCTCCTTTTATTCGATCCGGGACGTCTACGTCACAATACGGCTTGACCGAATATCTCCTGAATCCCTCGATGGATTTACTTGAAACTCGAGTATTGCGACGTTCAGATGATCCCAAACAAGATGGCATATCGCTCAAGCCGCTAGCATAATTATTACGGGAGTTACAAAATTTTCCCCGTCGAACAATCTGGAAGATGTGACGTGGAATCTAGAATATACGAGTCCAGGCTGGGAACACGTGGTGTGACGGGCGGGCGGTCTAGCTAGCCCCTGTGGCTACGTCACAGCTCACAGCTGTCCTTCACTCGCTTGCTTGCCCCGCTGACGGTAAACAAACCAGGCGTGCTCAGAACATTACGCGTGATAATTAAATGTAATTTATACTCAAAAAATACTCATGTACAGGTCGTAACCGGTACAGTACACTGCATGAATGAATAAATTGCCTGACTGGATTATATTAGTACACTGCATGAATGACTAATTTATGAATGACTAATTTATGAATGAATGAATGGATGCATTGCTGATTGGATTATATTGGTACATTGCATGAATGAATGAATGAATGAATGAATGAAGTAATTAATTAATTAATGAGTGAGTGATTGCATGATTGAGTGAGTTGAATGCTCTCATCCTACATCTACGGAACTCCAGCAGATAGGATGAGAACATTCCATGTGGATGAATGCATGACTGAATGAATGGATGATAAATGCAGGAGTGAATAAATAAACTGAATTCATGCATGTATGAAAAAATATCTCTCTGCCCGTCACGGATAACCACCAACTGGGGAGAGAGGTGAAGCAGTATATAACAAAACGTAATAATGGGTGTAGTAATGGCCACTGGGTCGAAATTAGTTAAACATATCGATTCCTACATATTCAACCAACGGGTGTTCATGAAGAGAAATGCAGCGCCTACGAACACACAATTCCATATTATAATGCAAAATATAAGTTAACATCTATAGAAATTTTGGGTCTTATGGTTCGAGCTAATGGCACAATAACATCCAAATTTACACGGTTCTGTAAGCTGTTCAGGCTAGACAATCAACTTACGAACACCGTGCCCTTGGTGGTTGCTAAGAGTTCTGTTGCTTTTTGAGGAATCATTTGTGTAACCTGACTCTTGTGATTAAGATATATAAATCTCATTTACCATCTGATTATAAGATGGTTCGGAATGCTTTGTCTACTGCGCAACCTCTATTTATAGTTCATTCCATGTTAAGAAAACAGTAACGCTCTTATGGCAGCAGGTTTGCCGCATCGAACGGCTCTGCTCAACACCATCAGGGGTAAATGGCGGCAGATAAATTTGTGAAATTCAGTATTTAAGTTCAAGATAAAAAGCGGAAGAAACTAAGCTGCAAATTAATTTTATGAACTAAAGAGTACGGGGGTGTTTACAGGGTCTATTTTTACTTTGTACGGAATCAGAGGTAAACTACGGAACATACAAGAACCTCAGCATTGAAGTGTAAGGTAAACTAGGGCATAAAATAGAACAATAATATTTTTATGGGCTCGAGGGTTGAGGGATACATTTAATAAATTTCACCAGGAAACGCAGGGTACTACTGTGCTGTCGTATCGCTCACGAAAACAACAATAAAATCAAATGCGTCTTAAAAGAGCGGTAAGATTAAAATGCGCTTGAGAAAGAACGACTAAATAACAAAACCAAGCACAAATAAAAAACCCGGTATTTTTTTATCAGTGGAAATTATGGTAGCGGGTAGAGACCCTATTCGGAGGCAGCCCTACCCAGGGAGTTGCATCCCTGGCTATGTGAGTCCCAGAGCACACTGACCCGGTGTGTAGCATCTCGTAAGGGCCCCAGCTCAGGGTTACGAGTGAAGACTTCAACGGCATCTACGGCGGAGAAGGTGGACTTCGGTACGGTGGAGATGGCGGAAGAGGCAACCCCGGCTCGGGGATAAATACCAGTACAATTTATAGAAACCCAACTACCACCGGTATAAGTGGTCCCCCTCTACAAAGGGCCAACAGCCTCTTAGGAGGGTGGATGAAGGGGTGGAGAAAATGGCACCCTCTTGTCCTCGGGGTGAGAACTCACTCCTGAACTTATTGGAGGTCAATGGCGTAGGGTGCGGAAGGCAAGGGGAAACCACCGCATTAAAACACTTGTAGTATCTCTAGTCGCACAGGACAAAATCTATTTACATGTGTACCATTGTACTATTCTTAAGGTAAGATTCCGGTTAAATCAGAATAAACGCGATTGCCCGGGGCGAGGTTAAGTAGAAGGAATGATCCACTGTCATAGAAGTCTACATTGGCCCGATATCAGAATAGAGATAATCATCATGGCGGTGAAAGGACAAAGAAATGGAACTTGGATTGTTGAGCCAAGCCAACACAGAGAACAAAATAAATGCAATTTTAGCAAATATATGTACTACAAGCAAGAGTTGGAATTAAACAAATAAAAATTCAAGATAAGAAGAGTATGTCAGCAAGAGTAATATATTGAGATCTCGCGATATAGAGAAAGAAATATCAACCGAGCGAAATATTTCGTCAAATACGAGGCTATATACTACCAACCAACTTGCTCTAAGACGCCTACACTATTAAGAAGAACAAAGCAGAACAAGGCTACAATACGCAAATAACATCGGCGAGTTATTTAAAACAAACCAACTTTAATCAAATATTTAAGCCAAAATTAGCATTATAAAGAATTGAGATAGAATATAAAGATCAACTTAATCAATCTTGAAAAGAAAAGACACATTGTAATTTTAGTAGACCTTAAGAACATCATTATGCTTAAAGTAATGTCATATGTATTTTCTATTCCCGTCATCACGCAAGAAGAGATGGCATTACGCTAGATGGGCAAGGGACGGCCTGAAATTATCCACATCATGCCATAAGCAGCCGAGACAAAATGTGATGGCAGAACCAGCCGCCATAACCTAACTCTTGTAAAACCTTCAATTATTATGTTTAATATATTTTAATTATCTTTTATTAAATAATAATACGACTATACCCGATAAATATGTATTGCACATTTGTATAACCTCAAATACGTATTGTTAGTATATTTCAATTATTTTTTATGAAATGTTAAGTACGACCATGTTCTGTAAATATGTATTGTATATTTGTATAACCTCAAAATCTGTGTAGTCGAAAACTGTAGAAAACTCTATAATATTCGTACATTGGTTATAATCCACTATCATTCTGTTACATATGGAGGTTTCTGGAAACCTACAGTAATGATTTATTATCCAGATACATGCAGAAGCATTAAGAATGTTGTAGACATGTCCATGCGTGTTTATAAACGGTAATCGAACATTCGAGTTTGATCTACTCCAATCGAGAGGCCGGTCGATCGAATGTCCTTGTATGTTCGAATGTGTTCCATTCAGAATGTTGCAAGAACATTTCCAGAAGTCGATATTTCTAGACTGTTTGTCGAAAGTGCATATATATCGAGTAAAACACAGTCAGAGTTAGCCAGCGTTGGATTCTGTGGTGAAGTCAGTCAGTCAGTGAGATAGTGACCGAGAGGGACAGTGCAGTAAGAGAATGTAGAGTGGGGGTTACAGTGAGTTGATACCTGTATTTGTCAGAATCGACTTGGGTGAGTGGGTTGTGTTTCCCAGCGAACGGCCTCAATAGAACCTCAAACTCAAACACGTAGGAAGATATGTGCAACACAGAGCATTTCCGATCTAGGTCTAGGATAAGTAAACTTCGACTCGAAAACAATATCGCAGAAAGTAGCTTTTCCTGACCTTTTAACGGAGTGAGCTGCTGTCAGAACCATGTTCATGCGGATTAATGAACCTCCACAGCGAAACTTCCAATCCTTCCCTCTCCGTCGGAATATGGCCAACATCCAAGGAAACTCGCCGTACGAAGTTTCGCCGTCTTTGTCACCAGAAAGAATTCTAAGCTTTCCGCCTCTCCGACCACAAGGTGATGGACGCATTCCTTTTTTGGGTTTGCTGGTGGTAGAGGTGGTGGTCGTGGTTGTTGTGCTAATGACCTCAGATTCACTTTCATCCCTGCAACAAACTTCTTCCTCGGGGCATGTTGTTAGTGTGAGAGACCTAAAAGAGATACAAAACTTAGAATTAGGAGAAAGTAGCCTTTACTAAATATTCAACTGAAACAAAATGCTTTGTTAGATATTTAATATTTCATGCAGTTTCATCTGAGAGTTTTCTTCATTAACGGTATTGCTCCTCATATTTACAAAATTCAGAAGATCAAAACTGGAAAACTGGTCAATTTTGAAAACCAGTTGTGTAGTTTATACTCTTGGTATTCTACAAAGGAAAGGGGATTTATAAGTATTTTTAATGCAATGCATTGTTGCGTGAAATGTACTGTATTGAAGTGTTCACTATAATGTGCCTATTTCTTAGTATTTGGAAATCACTGAAAGAAAAATCAAGAGATTTATAATACAAAAGCCATTCTTATTTGTTCAAGTAGACGGTTATTTTGTATGTGATGTCGAAGGGCAATATTGAACGTAGAAGTCTCTCCTACAACAAGAGTTTGCGGTCTGTCAGAAATTTCTCCATCTTTATTGTAAACAACTAAACTCTTCTCAGTGCGTGGGGGTTGATAGAATACATCTGCAGAATTTTCTGCCTATCGTAAGAGGTCGTTAAAATGATAACCCCCGGAGCTCTCGAGTTTAAACCACGGGTCTCCTAGATGAGTCAGCCCCCTCGGTTTCATCTATTCTATCCTCCATCTCGTGTTCAATTCTTGCTCTCTTCTAACACCGACAGCATTAGATTTGCGAGGCCATTGAGATAGCTCCCGTTAATAAAGTATCTGACAACCTCTGAGAACTTAATGTTTGGAAGGGCGATTCTCACGGATCCAGAGTGACTATGGAGGCCTATAAGGGTCGTGAAGACCCTACACAATGCTACAGCTGTCAGAGGTGGGATCACACAGTTAACTAATGTGCCATGCCTCTGAAATGCGTTATGTGCGATGATAACCACTCGGCTGCTGCGTTTCCACTCACTCCGACAGCATCAGCCAAGAGCGTTAATTGCTAGGGCAACCATCTTGCTTCCTGGCGCGGATGTGATACATTCCGCACCATTATGGAGACTAAGACGGTTAAAGGTGCTTTAAGTCTCAGAAAAAGACGACCCTACCCCTCCCGAGGAGTAGATCCCAACTTCTACACTCAAGTGATGAGAGGTGCCTCCGCCCCTCCACTCCATCGAACCCAATCGAACCCTGAGCCCATCGGCACGGCGCCTCCCATATCCGCTCTCTCGGTCATGGGAGATATCTTGGGCCTCCTCAGGTAAATCCAATTTTTCCAGTTTGTTGCCTATTTTAAAAGAGACCGCTAGCCAGCTCCGACAAAGGCATCACAAAGATTCTTTCGAAGAAAGATTTTAATAAAACTAGTCCTCTGAAGAGCAAGACAGGCGAGATCCTCACCACGTGCGAACAACAGCTGAGTAGATGGATAGAACAATGTCAGAGTGCGGTAGATAAGGTAGGAGTTTTGCTAAATGCTGCTATGCGATATTTCACAGAACCATAATTTGTGTCCTCTGCCTGACAATGGACATGACAATCTGTGCTTGGAATTGTCAGGGACATTCTAGTAAGAAATACGAATTTGAGTAGCCTATTTCTGAGTATAAAATCGATATCTGCTAAGGGGAGAGACGTGGCTAAAAACTCATAGGGCATTCAAAATTAAGAACTTTACGACTTACCGTAAAGAGAGCGAGAGTGTGGGTGTCCTCACCACGTCATTGAACCCCTCCCTCTTGGGGCGTTATTGCGCCTCTCGGTATCGAGATTAGACACCAACAGTACCACTACCGACTTTCTGCGAGCTATTTACCTCTCCCCACCCCCCAAGGTTCTGCTTAATACAGCCGAATGATATTTTATTCAACAAATCGCTCCACGTACCTTCAATTGTAGCGGGAGACTTAAATTCTAAGCATCCAGATTGGAACTCTAGGACTGCAAATCCTAAGGGAAGGATACTGCAACAACATATGAGAGATAATGACCCCGGTGTCTACGCCCCAACTGAACATATTAGATATCCAGCTTGGGATCGACCCGATGCCATTGATATCACGGTCTCTACATTTTATAACAGGGCCATCAACTTTGTAGTTCATAATGCTCTCGATGGAGATCACAAACCCATTATTTTCAATCTTTCCTTGGTTCGATTTCAAGAGCCATTTTTTTCAGTACAAAAATTAAAAATATTTAACCACAGATTCTCGTGGCATATAAATAAAAATTTAAATACTTTTGAAATTGAAGGGTTGGATGCAAGAATCAGGCAGCTCCATTTTTTCTAACTTTTCAGGAGCAAGAAAAAACTGTATAAAATAAGTATGAATGACGGTATAAATACTTATTTCTGTCAGTATGTTAATTATGACCTCCTTGATACATTTAGTCTGTATTGTAGCAGAATTTTCAATTTTCTTGTCTTCTATAGAAATAAATTAATTTTGGAGCCACCTGGTTCTTGCATAGAAAATGTTTAATTCAGTCATTTCTGTGGTTTTACTTACCAAAAACTGTATTTTTGGAAAATAAATTACAGTATTTCAATATGTAAACACTTCATAATAAGTCACAGAAATTTTAAGAACCTTAAATATTAAGTGTGTCCACTATTACAGTATGACAGTTGATGTTATTCACTTCCAGATGAGGTGTTCACATTATTTTCTCTTGATTGGCTGGTTATGTTGTTGTAATACCACTTGTCAGTGGGAGGTACATAGCGTTTGGCCAGTACCATTACATCCCGAAATTTTCCTTCCTTGATGTGCAGGGCTTCTGGATACAGTTCCTGACTCGCGTGAGGAAACTTTGGGGTACTGTTCTTTTTCAAGAGAGGAACCTCTTGTAGAGAAAAACCTGATGCATTCATTGAACTTTTAACAGTTCCACAAAATTCTTCACTATGAATAAACAACCAATATTTTGAAATGGAGAACTTCTCTTTACCTACACCACTAACATTCTTCTTGAAGGATTCTTCAAAAGTACCTTTATAGTCTAGAAAGCTGTCTCTCTCAATTTGTTTGACAATAAATGTTGAGCTTGACCCTCTTATGAGGTTCACATAATCATTAGGAACATACAGTCTTTCTCTCTTCCGTTTTTCTTTTTCTACATCCGAAGCTTCGGCACCAGTGACGATGCACTGAACTAAAATCGATAGAAGAACCAGGTGGCTCCTGGAGCTGCCTTGTTCTTGCATTAAAATTATGATGAATGCTATCTCCATGTGGCTCCTTTTCCTTTGTATCGCCAATGGAAGTCATTGGAGTTGCATGGTTCTTGCATACAAATGTGCGCCTATTTGTTTGCATTCGATATATATGAAAATGTCCATTTTGACGAAAAGTGAAGCTGCCTGGTTCTTGCATCCAACCCTTCAATTAGTAATAGGAATGATATTGACCGTGCCATTACTCGCCTTATAATAAGGTCAATAATTCACGGAAATAGATCATTCGTACTGCTAAAAATCCCACGCACCGCTAGGTCCATAATAATAATAATAATAATAATAATAATAATAATAATAATAATAATAATAATAACAATGATAATAATAATCTGGACCGTCGTCAAAATGTATGAAGCGCGCAGGAAACGGGTGCAAGGCCGAGACGTAAATACGAATGCTGCTCCGCCTACGTTTCAGTACTGACATAATTCCCAAGACGACACCACGCCGGATCTCCTTAAGGATTCGATTCATATTAAAAATACATACAGAAAAAGATAGCAAAGATTTCGCACCCAGCTGACCGGACGGAATATCAGGAACTAGCCGGGGAAGTACCCAATCGATTGATGGAAAGAAAGATAGAAAATGGGAGGAATCTCTGTAATCTCTCCGAAACGAGTCAGATCGAAAATTTTCGCGGATTATTCGTAATCTGACTACCTACCCCGCCGGGCGTGCAATTCATGGTGTCCATGGGCTGGCATTGTCACATTACGATAAAGCTGAGACTTTCGTGGATTCAATTGAGAATCAATGTGTAACTCACGATATTTCAGACGATGATAACGAACAAGGGGCCCGTGCGATACACGGAAAAATCTAACTTTCAAAGGAAAATGGAGATCTGACAATGATGCACCTGACATAAAGCCTGCAGAGGTCCACAGGGTTATAAAGGGCCTAAACGAGAGGAAGTCTCCCGGTGATGACAAGGTGTCAAATACAGAAATTAAATCCCTGCCCTATAAGGCAGTAGTCCTTTTGGCAACTAACTTTTCGGCCTGTTTGTAAACGGGGTAGCCTACTTCTCTGGTGTTTGTAAGACGGGTAAAATGGTCGTCATTCTGAAACCAGGGAAGGACAGATTATTCCCACAAAATTACCGTCCGATCACCTTGTTGTCGAACATGTCTAAAATATTTGAGAGACTTCTTCTCACCCGCCTTAATGGTTACTTGGGCCCGCAAAGAATGAGACCGGAACAGTTCGGCTTCCAGTCTAAGCCCAATGCCCTACTAGCGGCGCTGTCCTTACTGTAGTACATCTATACCAGCATTAAGGGAAACCTTTATCTAGGATGTGTCAGGATCATCCAGCTGTATGGCTGTGAGGCCCGAAGCTACAAGTATAATACTACGAAAAGTGACAAGAGTCCCATTCTTGAGATCTAATAAAAAGATACGAACCGAACTTCATACTCCGCTCATAACCAGGTCTAGAATCGACCCAGGCATCCTACTCTTAAAACGGGTCGTAAAAACCAACAAGTCGAACACCCGTTACAAACATCGCAGCCCTTGGCTAATTTACGACCTGTTTTAAATGGTTACCCCCCACTTTTTGACCTATTCCAAATTAAAACACCAAGTCACTAAAATCAAAAATAAATCCCCCTGAAAAGGCCCATTAGTTAAGAAGTGAAACTCCCTCCGCCCCCCTCCCTTCTTTAGACCCTTCTTCTGCTTCTCAAAATTACAAACAATTGCATTTATAACAGTTTTAGAAAAGAGGGGGTTCATTCCTGATTTGCGGGATACATTTTCACCCCGCCAGTCCATGTGATTGAGATTTTCCGACTCATCGGCATTTCGCCCAAAAATAGATGAGTAGAAAGTTCTCGTCTTGGGACTCTCATGTACTTGCTCTCTTATTTATTACTCTATACATAATAATATCATCTGTGAAAAGCCTTATCTATGATTCCACTTCTTTACTCATATCATTTATATACATAAGAAAACATAAAGTTCCAATAATACTGCCTTGAGGAATTCCCCTCTTAATTATTACAAGGTTAGATAAAACTTCGCCTACTCTAATTCTCTGAGGTCAACTTTCTAGAAATATAGCAACCCATTCACTCTTTTGTCTGGTCCAGTTGCACTCATTTTTGCCTGCAGTCTTCCATGATCCACACTATCAAATGGTTTAGACATGCCAACCGCGATACAGTCCATCTGACCTCCTGAATCCAAGATATCTGCTATATCTTGCCGGAATTCTACAAGATGAGCTTCAGTGGAATAACCGTTCCTAAACCCGAACTGCCTTCAATCTAACCAGTTATTAATTTCGCAAACATGTCTAATATTATCAGAAATAATGCTTTCCCAAAGCTCACATGCAATGCATGTCAAACTTACTGGCCGGTAATTTTCAGCTTTATGTCTATCACCCTATCCTTTATACACAGGGGCTATTATAGGAATCCTCCATTCATTCGGTACAACTCTTTCATGCAAACAATAATCAAATAAGTACTTCAGATATTGTACTACATCCCAACCCATTGTCTTTAATATATCCCCATACATCTTTTCAATTCCAGCCGCTTTTCTAGTTTTCAACTTTTGTATCTTATTGTAATGTCATTGTTATTATTTGTAAATTTTAATACTTGTTTAGCATTAGTCACCTCCTCTGTCTGGACATTACAATTGTAACCAACAAGCTTTAGATACTGCTGACTGAATACTTCTGTCTTCTCCAGATCCTCACACATACACTCCCCTTGGCCATTAATTATTCCTGGAATGTCCTTCTTGGAACCTGTTTCTGCCTTAAAGTACCTATACATTCCCTTCCATTTTTCACTAAAATTTGCATGACTGCCAATTATGCTTGCCATAATGTAATCCTTAGAAGAGTTCTTTGCTAAATTCAGTTTCCTAGTACCTTCAATGTTTCACCTTACTTCCACAACCATTTCTAACTCGATTTCTTTCCAATCTGCAACTCCTTCTTAGACTCTTTATTTCTCTGTTACAGTAAGGTGGGTCTTCACCATTCCTTTACACCTTTGAAGGCATAAACCTTTTCTCACATTCCTCAACAACTGATTTAAACCCATCCCAGACCTTGTTTACATTAGTATTTACCATTTTCCACTGATCATACTTACTTTTTAAAACTCCCTCATGCCAGTGGCGGCTGGTGATATAAAAGTCCAGTGGTGCACAAGTTTTACCAAAGATATAAGATGATTAAAGGCTAATTTTCAAATCTAGATACATCAACAATACTTTTTTATTATTAAAAATAAAACAAACATTATACATTTCTATTTTCAGGAATATTACTACAACACATTAACATTTTTTCATTTAAAAACTCTTTTACCATACTGAAATGAAAGACTTTGAGGTAGCCTAATTCCGGTATTGAAAAAATATCCTCTTGTAATGTATGTGGTTTCGAAAGTAAACGTCGCGTGGGCCTACCCATTCGTTTCACCTCGGATTTTCCCTCGGCAGTCCGTTGCGGAAACGGCCTAGACATTAAAGACTGCATCGAATTCATGATCTGGCAAAATACCACTAACTGATTTAAAAAAAACGCACAATAATAAAAACACACATGCTGACACGAATGTTTACACAATGAAATCAATAAGCTACTTAGCTTGTACGCACATAGCAAAGCTCACGACTATACTGAAAGAAATGGCGGTGTTTTAGAGCCGTTAGTTATATACCTAGCCACGGCCGACTTGATGCGTCGCTCTAGCCTGGACGAATAGCTCTAGCTAGCTCCTTACGGAGCGCAGCGAGGGATCCAACCGGCCGTGATCCAGCAGATGAACTTCCATCCGGTGTCGCTAGATGACACTCCTGTTCTATAACAGAATCTCACATAGAGCAGCAGCGGTCTCTAGCGACTTGGCTGGTAGTTGGTTACGTAGGAGCACGACCGATTTGATGCTTCCCTCTAGCTAGCCCCTTAGCGCAGCGAGGGATCCAGTCGGCCGTGGTAGGAGGAGCCAGGTTGATAAACCTCCATTTAAGCAATGTATAAGAAGCCACGCCTACCTTTTCCTCTCCCCGCGCGCCGCTCTAGCAGCCGAAAAGCACACTTCTAGCAGCCCCGCGCACCCCTCGAGCAGCCCAAGTTTCATCCTACCTCAGGTTGACTTCCCGCTGCAAACTTTTCAGCTCTTGCAGTGAACATCTAAGAGTACCGGCTTGTAAAGTGCCCTGTAGTCAATATTTGCTCTTTCAAGTTCTTGAAAGGTTTGTCTTGTTGAATGAAAATACAGTAGTTGAGCAATCAAAATAATAAATCTTTACCTAAAATAAACAAAAATTTAATGGGAGTAGCGCAAACCTGCAACCTTATGGAGAAACCGCCCCTGCCTCATGCCTAATCGAAACACACTTTCAACCTATTAGGTCGTGTTACGTACAGAAAGTACGTGTAGAAAAGATGTTATGTACAGAACAGATTCATGATCACTAATACCATCTATTACTTCGGTTTCTCTATAGAGCTCATCTAGTTTTACCAGCACTACGTCCAGGATATTCTTCCCTCTAGTTAGTTCCATCACTTTCTGAATCAGCCGCCCTTCTCACATTAACGTTTTTGCCATTTGTTGGTCATGCTTCCTGTCATTCGCATTACTTTTCGAGTTGATATTTGGTAAATTCAGATCTCCTGCTACAATCACAGTCCATTTCATGTCGTTTCCCACATAGCTTATTAGCTTATCAAATAATTCTTAATCAGCGTCAGCGCTAACCTTTCCCGGTCTGCACACTCCAAAGACATCATGTTGCCTTTTAAGAACAATGAAAAACTGGCGTAGATTTAGAGCTTCTCCTGCACTAACATGGATTACCTCTATCCTCGTGGTATTAGGAGTGAAACAGCGCAATGGTCAGATAGCCAGTTTTATAGGATACAATTAAACACATGCCCGTAAGGAATTGGATCGTAGGTTGTTGAGTTATAAGTATAGCATCATTTCTCTTCGAGGTGAATCCCCGCCTTGAAATGATACCCTGATGGTTGCCAGATGGCAGAGTGTAAAGTTTCCAACCGTAGATAGTGTGTAAATATACACAAATATACATTATTATTATAGAAAGTTATGCCTTTCAGAGTTCAGTCTGCAAGCCTCTGTGAATTTACTAAATGTCGCAAAAATCTTCTATTTGCAACTAGTGCTGTGGCCTCCTTTAGTTCTATGCCTGTTATCTTTAAATCGATAGAAACTGAGTCTAACCACATCGTCGTCATGTTCTCCCTCTACTTCTCTTAGCCTCCATAACAGAGTCCATTATTCTCCTTAGTAACCTATCCTCCTCCATTCGCCTCACATGACCCCACCACTGTAGCCGGTTTTTGCGTACAGATTCATACATCGAGTTCATACCTAACTTAGCCTTTATCTCCTAATTCCGAGCACCCTTCTGCCATTGTTCCCACCTGGTTTTACCAGCAATAATTCTTGCTACGTTCATGTCTGTCACTTCTAACTTATGAATAAGATAGCCTGAGTCCACCCAGCTTTCGCTCCCGTAATGCAAAGTTGGTCTGAAAACAGACCGATATAAGGATAGTTTATTCCGGGAGCTGACTTTCTTCCTACAGAGTACTGTTGTTCGCAACTGTGAGCTCACTGCATTAGCTTTACTACAACTTGATTCAATCTCACTTACTATATTATCATCCTGGGAGACCACCCATCCTAAATACTTGAAATTATCTACCTGTTCCAGGTTTGCATCACCAATGTTACATTTAAATCGCTTGGATTTCTTACTTACATCAATTTAGTCTTCAAAAAGCTAATTTCCATACCATACTCATTGCACCTATTTTCAAGTTCCAAGACATTAGAGTGCAGGCTTTCGGCAAAATCTGCCATTAAGACCAAGTCGTCAGCATAGGCCAGGTGACTTACCATATTTCCACCTAACTGAATCCGTCCCTACCACTTTATACCTTTCAGCAGATGATCCATGTAAACTACGAACAGCAAAGGTGAGAGATTACAGTCTTGTCTATCCCCTGTAAGTACTGTAACCGTCCAGGCGTCTCCAGCCCTACTAATTTAATATAATATCATTTTACGCGATATCATTTGATATCAAGTTTATCCGCCATCGGCAATTATTTGTAATAACATATTTATTCAACGTCAATCATTTGTAATCAAGGCTTTTTGCAATCATATTGTATATATAATAACATCGTTTTAGTATTTAAATTATTATATTATGTAGGATAAGAATTCATTATGTTGTAAATACGGTCAATATGTTGAGACATAGTTGTTTTCATTTCACCTCATGTTGTGTATACGGAGGGTTATTCTTGAAGCTTGTGATTTTGCGTGAGTCATGGGTTTATTTTATGACCAAGGCTAGTAAACAGCGACCGGTGCGCGAGGCTTGCAAGCTGGTCAGCTATATCATCGCCACGCCTTCTGGACTTGTCGAGGAAGAAGGGAAGGGGAGTTGATGCTTCGATCTATCGAATCAGATACTTCGTTGTATATGAGTTTTGAGATTGAACTGTTACCAAGAGTGGGGGTGAGCCCGGATGTATACTGATTCTCAACACGAGCACGGGAGCTCACAACCTTACAACCTTACAACCTAACTACGTGAACTCCATCACTAGTACTCCTACTGTGAACATCTACTTTGAACGACGTGATTTGATTTTTGAAACAGTGTGTGGTCGCTCCGCGACATAAGTATTTTTGTACAATGTGTTATCGTTTCGATACAGTATTTAGTTGCGGTAATGTTATCGGATCTGCGTGAGAAGAAACAAGCTTACGGCTTGTGTTATTTTCAGTAAATATTGTGGACGAAGAACTATGTTTAGTTCAAGTCTACGGAATGTGGTACAAGTCTGTACCGTATAAATAGTATAGCTCAGTTGGATTGAGATTTCTACTAATATGGAAAAATTCATATCTCTGAATTTTCTCCTCATACGATCAACGCTGATCAGTTTTTACAATGTCTAATTTAAAGACTAGGCAAGTAGGGAGTGTTAGTCCAGATAGCCCGTACCATATCGGAGAAGGAAGGAAGGATGTCCATGGAGCAAAGTCTACATCGAGAAGAAGAGAACGAGCAACCACGGAAACCAGATGACTTCAACGGAAGCTGCAATTGGTGAGCTTCAATTAGATAAAGCAAGCAATAGTAAATTCAGTAAATTATAAATTCCTCCACGCTTTAAGGAAACTTTTCCGATTCATCTCATTTTTTGTATAATAAATTCATTTGTATTTTATATTGCGTTAATTTTCTTTCTTAAGCGATACTTAATGGTTAATTATTTAAAATCCTACCCCTGTGTTTTAAGTATAAGTCTCTATGCTAGTAAATATAAATTTTGGTTTACAGTTTTATTTAAAACTGTAACCATGGCGCCCAAACATTACATAGAGAAATGGGGAACCATGGAATGTTAATTGTTTTTATTTGCGTGGCAATTTGCGGGCAAGCCACAAATAGTTTATTTAATATTCATGTGTCCCAAGATAATAACTTCCATCTCCTCAAGTGTTTTGACGAGGTGGAACAGTTACAGTACCCTGAACCAAGAACTCATTCTACCATCAATTCTCACTGAAGCCCAATTGTCAACATAAATGCCTTTGATTGGTTTTAATGATCTACATTTAATTCCATAGTCCGCCAGTATGGCGAACATCTCTTCCCTCGGTACCCTGTGATATGCTTTGTCTAGATCTACGAAACATAACTGTGTATTCCTCTGGTTGCATTTTTCAATTACATGGAGCATACTGAATATCTGATCCTGACAGCCCCTCTGGTCTGAAACCACACTGGTTTTCATCCAACTTCCTCTCAACCACTGATCGCACCCTCCCTTCGAAGATGTCAGTGAATACTTTGCCTGGTATACTAATCAATGAGATACCTCAATAGTTGTTGCAATCCCTCCTGTTCCCTTGCTTATAGATAGGTGTAATTACTACTTTTCTCCCGGTGAATACTTTGGCTGGTATACTAATCAATGGGATACCTCGATAATTTTTGCAATACTTCCTGTTCCCTTGCTTATAGATAGGTTTAATTACTACTTTTGTCCAGTCTGAAAGTACCTTACCAACACTCCATGTTAATCTTACTACTCTCTAAAGCCATTTAATCCCTGTCTTCCCACGCTACTTCACCATTTCAGGTCTAATTTCATCTATTTCTGCTGCATTATGACAACGGAGTTTATTTACCATCCTTTCCACTTCCTCAAGAAAAATTTCACCAACATCATTTTCTTTCTCCCCATGAGCTTGGCTGTTCGTAAGATCACCAGGAAGATTTCCTTTTACATTGAGAAGATGTTCAAAGTATTCCATCCACCTGTCCAGTGATTCCCTGGGATCTATTATGAGTTCACCTGAATTACCCAAAACAATGTTTATTTCTTTTTCCCGCCCTTCCTAAGATTCTTTACTACTGTCCAGAAAGTTTTCCCTGCTGCTTGACCTAGCATTTGTAGGTTATTACCAAACTCTTCCCACGACTTCTTTTCGGATCCAGAAACTATTTGTTTCGCTCTGTTTATTTCATCTACATCTGCATCGGACCTTGTTTGGAGCCATTTCTGACAAGCCTTCCTTTTACGCTTACAAGTTGCTCTCACTTCATCATTCCACCAAGATGTTCACCTTTTCCATCTTTACACATAGTTGTTCCTAGGCATTCCCTTGCTGTTTCTACTACAATATCCCTGCATGCCATCCATTCTATTTCCATATCCTAAACCTGCCTACTGTCTACTGTTCGAAACTTCTCACTGATCATATCCAAGTACTTCTGTCTAATTTCCTCGTCCTGGAGGTTTTCTACACTTATTCGTTTGCAGACAGATGTCACTTTCTCTATCCTAGGCCTAGAAATACTTAGTTCACTACGAATCAGATAGTGGTCTGTATCATCGAAAAATGCCCGAAAAACTCGTACATTCCTAACAGATTTCCTGAATTCGAAGTAATTTAAGATATAGTATATTATGTCTCTGGTACCCCTAGCCTCCAATGTGTAGCTGTGAATATCCTTATGCTTGAAGAATGTATTCCTATCTGCTAAACCCATACTAACACACAGATGTCCATCAAACGCTTCTCATTCCCATTACCTTCCATATCTTCCCCACATTTACCAATCACCCTTTCGTATCCTTCAGTTCTATTCCCAACTCTCGCATTGAAATCGCCCATTAGCACTATTCTCTCCTTGCTGTTGACGCTGACTACTACGTCACTCACTGCTTCATAAAACTTGTCAACTTCATCCTCATCTCCACCCTCTCATGGTGAATACCCTGAGACAATTCTCGTCCTAATTCCTCCAACTGCCAAATCTGCCCACATCATTCGTTCTTTACGTGCCTAACAGAAACTATGTTGCGTGCAATGGTATTCCTGATAACCAACCCAATCCCATACTCTGCCATTCCCTTTCCAACACCCGTCAAGTACACTTTATTACCTCCTATATCTTCCTCGTTGTCTCCCCTTACCCGAATAACACTTACTCCTAACACATCCGGATGCATCCTCTTTGCTGACTCAGCCAGTTCTACTTTATTTCTTCCATAAGCCCCATTAATATCGATAGCTGCCCATAGAATTCCATTTCACTCGCCAAATTGTTTCCAAGGAGTCCCTCGCCTGTCAAATGAGAGTGGGACTCCGTTACTCCCATATGTCCGAGGCTCGCCTAAAATGTTCTGAGCTTGGTAAATTAATGAAGAATATTGCTACCCTACTTACATATAGTCCAAGTGATGATCTCTCCTCTTACGTGTTAGGACCACCGGTGGATTGTATAGTCCTAGCCGTCTGAGCACAAAGAGGACCATGACTCAGAATATGTCCGAGATGCCCACTCCCGTTCCATAGCAACTGGTATCCCGACTCTCAGGACCACTTACTAGGCCACTCAGCCGTTGCTCATGGTTCACGAACTAGGGTGTGACTACAGTAACCCACACCATGAACCATCTTTAGTCCATTTTTAGTCCAAACTAACAGTTGAATCAATTATCCTTATACATTTGGATATTACTGTCTGTCTGTTAGGTCATCAGCCCAGAGGCTGGTTGGATCCTCAAATAGCACTACCAAGGTTGTGCGGTTATATGGAAATCCCAAAATCCTATGGCAGCACCAAAATGAGGCGTACTAGGCAAGGTAAGGAGTGAGGTAGTTTGCCATTGCTTTCCTCAGTGGGTCAGGAAGTACTATTGCAGCACGACCGACCCTATGAGCAGCACCTTTCATAACACTCGGATGCACTAGTCGTGCTCTGAATGTCATTACTCAACACTACCCATACCCCAGCACTTCCATATTGTCACAGCCATGGATGTTGACTGGGACTTCGGTGGAAGCTACACTTTACTCTGGCCTGTGCCAAGAGATGGATGCAATTTATGCCCAATGACGTAAATACAAGCACGAATATCCCAGTTGCCCATGGTGTACTACGGTCCCCTCCCTGTTGTCTGTGTGCTCGATTTCCGGTTCAACCACTTGTCCTTTCTTCCTCGTGCTAGGGTATTCTCCGGATTCACTGCGCTGCCTCATTGTCTTGGTACAAGGAGTGGCCTTTGCAATGCTTACTGGCACTCCACGCTTCAAACCCCAGCGGATTTCTCTCAAAGGCAATGACGTGAATTCTCCCAAATATCTCGTAATTGTTGGACGTAGAAAACGTACCGCGTGATAGGAAAAATGGAAGAATAACGGTATCGATAAAGAAAGTGAAGGGCTACGAAGGGCGTGGAAATGAAACTCTCTGGGCCTGTAAACCTAATACCTTCGGGGCCGGAATAGAACAAGAGTCGACCAAGAGAGATACAATATGATAAATGAAAGGGAGGAGATTAACACAACTAAATGGAAACGATTCCAGGACTCAGCCAGGTGCCCATTAGTCAAAACCCAGGTTGTTGAATTAAGAGCCGATGGGGTGGCGATCACGGGGCCTTTAGTCTGACTGCACTGGGTACCTAGAAGCCATGCGCTTGTGAAGGAAACACATGTATTGACCCTTAAAGGTGTGCATATGTTAAATACACGGGCAGAGAAATACGTCCCAACACAAAAAAGACGTTTGTTTAGAGGAATGCAATTTAGGCTAAGCAATTGTCTAGGTAACATATTTATTTGATTAAGGTGTCCAGGTCACAGGTTCAAGTATGCGTGAGAAGACATCTGACATGGTAAAAAATGAAATGAAATGGCGTATGGCTTTTAGGGCCGGGAGTGTCCGAGGACAAGTTCGACTCGATAGATGCAGGTCTTGTGATTTGACTCCCGTAGGCGACCTGCGCGTCGTGATGAGGGTGAAATGATGATGAAGACGACACATACACCCAGCCCCCGTGCCAGCGAATTTAACCAATTATGGTTAAAATTCCTGACCCTGCCTGGAATCGAACCCGGGACCCCTGTGACCAAAGGCCAGCACGCAAACCATTTAGCCATGGAGCCGGAATGTGACATGGCGATACAATATAAACTGGTGTAGTCGTCATGATTTTGAATGCAAGCTTGCAAACGTGCATGCATTGTGTCGTGCAGGTGCCGTATGTCATTCTGTGGGATAGAGTTCCGTATCTATTGCACTTGGTCAGGCAAATCAATAACTGTTAATGCTGGTAGTGGATGAGGCTGGATTTATCGTCCCATAATGTCCCATACGACCTCAATGGACGGAAGATCTGGTGATCACGCAGGCCAAGACAACTGGTCGACACTCTGTAGAGCACGTTGCGTGACAGTGACGGTATAAGGACGAGCGTTATCTTGTTGAAAAAAAACCAACCTCCTTGAATAATACGAATAAGTATCAGTACAACCGTTTCAATCACCAGTCCGGCGTACAATTCCGCTATCAAGGTTCTTGGGATAACGACGATAGTGCTTCTTCTGTGAAGGGAATTCGCTCCCCAGGCCATAACTTCTGGTGTCGTTCCAGTATGTCGCCACCGCAGACAGCTTGGCCTCCTTCTTACCAACCTACGGCCTTCATTGGCAGCAGGACAGAAATGGCTCTCATCTGGGAACACAACAGATACACACTCCGCCCTCCAATGAGGTCTAGCTTGACACCACTGAAGTCGCAGATGACAGTGATTTGGAGTTAGAGACCTGAGCTCTACAGGACGTCTGGCTTGCAGCTGTCCATAAAGTAATAGATTTGTTCCAGTTCACTGTGTCACTCTGGTGCCAAGACTGTTGCAGATGCAGTGCGATCCACCATAGCCATGTGGCGAATACGGTGATCTCCCCTCTTTGTAATGGTCCTTGTGCGGCCGTACCTCGATCTTCTTGAGATAGTGCTTTCCCCATGACCATTGTTGCCAAAACAGTTCTGCTAAATCTTTCTGCAATATCGCTGAAAGAACATCCACCTTCTCTCGGACCTATTACACGGCATCGTTCAAACTCAGTACTCTGATAATACTGCATTCTTAATCTCCTCAAAGACATGCTCGACTCACACCTACCTCACATCTTTAACACCAGACAAAGACTAACGCTCACGAAGTGTACAGCCGTAACAAAGCAAACCTGCTTTGCAAGGTCGTAGCGGCACTACTAGCACCACTCTTCTTCGATAAGTTCGCAAATCTCAATAGGCGTCATCTTGCAAATGTGCAAACGCACCTCCCGAATTTCGTTTATCTAGCAAGCCTCCTTCTTGGTGTTGGGATTTCATTTTTCACCAGTATAAATTTGTTAGAAAGAAATAATGTATGTGCATCATTGAAGGTATTTTGGCTCTTCAATTTGATGAATGCGATAGACCTCATTCGTATGTTTATGATTATTATTAAAAGTCTTTTTTCAGTGGTAACAGCATTTATTGTAGAACTTCCTTCTGAAAAGTAATTGCGAATTTTACGTGCAGTGGAACACACGAGCACAATTACTACTACTAACGTAAAAGTAGTTAATGGTACTGGGCCATTCCAGTATTCCAACAATCAAGCTCAATCGAATTAAGACGGACGCGATTACTAGTAATGAAGTTAGACACAATGAATAAATTACATAAGATATCAAGGAACTGAGAGTAACGCGAAGTCGGAATGAATAAAATCTGTTGCAATGACCAAGACAAAATAGATATTCGAATTATTACTGACGACACTGTTTAAAAATACAAATGAAAGCCCAACACAAGTACATGGACGTATTCTGAAGAGGAAGTAGTAAAATTGCGTCACATTTTTAGAAACAGTTAAGGAAATAAGAAAGAAAAGATGTTTATAGGACACATACATATTGCGTAAAGTAATAAATAAAGCCCGGATTTTTATGCAGTAACAGGTTAGATTGCAAACTAATTTGGTTAGTAGGAAGTGTTGGCCACCCGCTCTTCCATAATGTAGCAAGAGTAACATAAATTATAGGGGTTCTGATGGGCCGTACCCCTCATGTTTATGCAAATCCCATAGCATAATCATTATGAAGGTGGACTATACTTGCTACTCGCTTCAGTAACTTTGCATTCTAACCTATTAATGCATACAAATCCGGGCTCTAGTAATAAAATACGCCATATAAACTGATTCTTAACGACAAGGCCGTGATTTCAAGAAATAATATTCACTACACCGCACTCGATGAGTTAAACAACTATTAATACTATTCTTTACTACAACAAACTGAAATATCTACAGATATATTAGAGATCTAATAGAAACATTGATATTATACGAAGTTACATTAAGCGGAACCCAATTATATAATTCATGTTAGAAGGGTTTGAAACTGTTATAATGTCACAGCTGATCTCATAATTTTATTCTGTATTCTCACTCGAGTTTTTGAAGGAAACCATGGCTTACTAAGAAGATTGGGAGTCGACTCTCTGAATGATTCCGAACTGGACCGAAAAGGCTGAGATGACCCCTGGCCCACGATGACACCAACGACGCCGGCCAAGCAGAACCAGAATCCAGAGCCGTATAGGATGACCAAATGATAAATATCATTCCGGAAAGCAAAGAAAAAAGAAATGTATTTCTAAAATCATGTGTATAGGTAAATAATTATGCCTTTGCTGGCAGGACCTAGTGTTTACAGTGCACTATGTCTTCTGGTATGGGCTAGAGCAATTTTGTTACTTTCATTGATCTGTCTCTGTCTTATCCTTAGCTTTGACAATATGAAAGTGACTGAGGTATGAGTGATGCTAGTAATGCCATTCCTTGTGCAGCCAGTCCCTGCAATGAATGGTGCGAAAACGTTGCTCATAGGGTCGGTTGATGCATGCATTTCAGTGGGCTTGGCAGACTGATATGTAATAGCAACTTCTGGCTCGGCGAGGAAAGCAACGGGAAACTACCTCACTCCTTACTTCCCTAGTATGCCTCTTCAGTGATGTCTAGGGCATCTATGACAGCTGATGGCGGAGCTGTTGAGGATCCAACCAGCCTTGGGGCTGAAGACTGAACATACACATACAGGTAAATAATAAGTTTAGGATGTCTGTAGTTAAAGCTTACATTGATAGATATGTGTTTAGAGCCTTCAGAATGACTTAAATTACATTATATTCTCGCGAGGGATTATTTTTCCAATGATAAAAGAAAATAAGTGGTCTTCAACAAATATAAGTCAAACCCAAGTTAGGAAGTGTAATAAAGTGTTAATAGTATTCTAATGTAAACAAAGAATCCCAATTAGGCACGTTTTACTGTACCGTATATGAAGTGTAATAAGAGGGATAATTTCAGGATCTTCGATACGCAATGCCAAGTGATACTACGATGTGTAGATGTTATATGTTGTCGTAATAAATTAGGAGATGCATTAAACATGGAGATAATGGCAGACTGAAAATATGTTAACGTTAGTTGACAGGATATTGGTCTGATACTGCGAGTAAAATTAATGAAGGAATATGAAGTGATATAAGGTAAAATGAGTTATGATGAAAACATAACAATGTTATATGTTGTGAATGAAGAATTTGTTGAATGAATATGTAATACTTTGATCAGATATGAGATATAAATTATTTATTTGAGAAGTAAGGAAAGGAATATTGACGCACAGCGGGAACATATATGTTTATTATACAGTAGCAGTATATTGACTGGTAATCCATATCCTAGATTAATGGTGACGTGGTTATACATACACATACTTATGGAATGTCATTGTAGGTCGATATCATCAAAAAGGAACTCTTATAAGAATAATTGGCTCTGCACTTGCATATTTTAAAATAATATTACTATTTTAAAATCCAATTTTTCCCAAGTAATGATGGCATAACGGTGATTAACATGGATAATTACTATCATATTGTGTGATAAATATAATTGAGAGTAGATACTATAGAGTGTCTTTAAAAATGATTTTTCCCTAGGCAAGATAATTAGAATAACTCGCACATTAGGCCATTTATTAATATATTTGGTCACATTTGAGAAACTTATCACCCTGTTAGACACACCCAATGATAATTGATATAAAGTATGACGATGGTTAACATAGCAATTTTAACTTGAATAGAAGCAGATTTATGCTGTTGAGTGAGGAACTTATCTTTTCCAGAAGCTTATATTGAAATGCTACGGAATAAAATATCAATATTGTCTTAATAAAACTTGTCCTAAGCAAAGTTAATGACAATTAATGTAAAATACGGAAACAGGTTGCGATTTAGGTGATTCTTGAACAACAAACGATATGATAATGTACTGAATGAGCCTTCATATCGATACAACAAACAATTGTCCATATCAAGATGCAATTTATATATTTAATGGATATATTTATTGAATATGATTAATAATCCATTTCAGTTATGATATATTGTAAAAGTAGCGAAAGATAGGAGAGGCAAGGAACCAAATAACGTAATCGATGCCAGTTATATGAGCACAGATGATTATTACACCTGATAAGAATAAATATTAATCAAATTTTAAACTTAATTCTCATATTTTACCTTTCTCATTCACTTAAATATTACTTTCTTGAATAAATGACATTAATTAAGGTTAATATGATGTGTTATTGATATTTTGCATAGTAACAAAGATCAACTTAGATTTAAGCTGTAGAATTACCCATTATCTTGCAATTTCGTGATACGTCAGATGATGACGTCCATCAATTCCCATGATAGATAGATTTATATAGCGTATCAGCGTTGTTTGAATTCCGCGACAAACTCTTCACGAAAATAATGAACCCTGAGACCTAGTCGGCATATCTTTACGTCAGCTATCCTGGACGCGGGATGGGCGTAGTACGTAAAACAAATAACATTATTATTAGCAGTACCTTTATGTTTTTCAGAGACCCACATGTGCCGGAATGTTGTTCCGCAAGAATTTGTTTTATATGTTAGTAAATTTACTGACAAAAGGCTGACGTATTTAGGTGCCTACATTTAGACGGATGAAACCCGTGAGAAGGTCTGCGCACTATCGTCTGGGCTACTCAGCTAGGTTTATGTGCAATCCGAAACAGAAAGGTGTGACTTTTCATTTAAGAAGTTCCTCGCTCATTACCGAGATACAAACCGGGGCGCTTTGATAAGAAACCAGTGGCGAAGGCACTCAGATATCACTCACCACCACTGGTATTTACAAAGTACGAATATAACCATCATCGCATTATCATTACCTTGTTATCGATCTTACGAGTCATCGAGGTGCTGGAATTTTGTCCCGAAATGACATTGTTTAACATGTCCGTGAATATACTGACAGTAAATATATATACACAAGCGTGCAGTGGCCCATTAGGGTCTAGGCACTATCCTCAGCAGTATGCTAAGCTTTCTTGACCGAGTATTCAACTGGCTTCACGAGACTAAATGCATTTCTTAGTCTCGAATTAAAATCTGAGGACTGACTGGAGATCGAAGCCACGGCCTCGCCGGTGCTGCTACTATTACTACTTTTTTTTTTTTTTTTGCAAGTTGCTTTATGTCACCCCGAAACAGACAAGTCTTAGGTTGACGATGAAATAGGAAAGGGCATACTACTGCTAACTACTACTACTACTACCCCCATTGCACCACGAGGTTCATATCCTTTGCATTAAAGAACCTTTAAATTCACAGGGAATATGTCGGGATTCAAAAAAGGAACTTTGACTGGGAAAGAACTGCGCATCTAGACAAATTCTTAGAAGATGAAAATAATACAGTATTTTACCTGTAAAGATACGCTCTAGCTTCAGTGTTCATGGATCCATTCGCTAAGCACTGGGAATACTTAACACAGTAACAAGGGTATCTCCCTACACACTTACACCTTTGTACGTCGTCGTCATATTCTCCATATCCCTCTGTTTCAACTCCTGTCTCAACTTCGGGTGGACTTAGACAATTACCGACGGCTGTGAAAGCTATTAGAAGACAGATGCACGAAGCTTGCATGATGACTTACTTTCAATATGTGAATTACTAGGAGAGCAGACTACTGCCGAAAGCATTCACTGCACTGACCAACCGGATATTATTATGAGTTCCCTGCCGCTGATTATGCAATTAAATACTTACCGCACTGTGGGTATTAGATCGATTGTGAGCCTCGAGCTCTTGATCAAGATGGGTTATGCAGGCTTAATAACTAACCTGTCAACTCTTTTTGTCAGTCCGAAGTGATAAATACGAAGCATTCATTCCAATGATGTCCGGCTCCATAACTGAGCGAACAGTCCACCTCCGTAGCGTAACGGTTAGTGATATTAGCTGCCGTCCTCGGTGGCCCGGGTTCGATTCCCGGTACTGCCAGAAATTTAAGAATGACAGGAGGGCTGGTATGTGGTTGAAATGGTACATTCAGCTCACCTCCAATGGGGGTGTGCCTAAAAAGAGCTGCACCACCTCAGGATGAGGACACGAGTTTACTTTTTTTTTTTTACTGAGTGAACAATGCATTTACCTTCCGTACTAAGGGTCCTGGGTTCACTGTTTGACAATATCCATATATTTCAATCGTAATCGCTTCATTCCCTTGACTTGGGGACCGGATGTTTACGATTTCGTTATAATTCCTACAACGCATTTAGTCTACTGCACACAACAATGTCATCTACCACATTAACAATCAGTTTTCTACACACTACAGACGCCACCCACACACGCCGGAGGATTTGCTTCACAAGGACTAGTAATAGCCAATTGAATTCTTCTTCTTTTTCTTCTTCTTATTATTATTATCACCATTTTGCTACTTGTTACACGTCGCACAGACTCACACAGGTCTTATGGCGACGATGATATAGGAAAAGGCCCTGGAATGGAAGCGAGTGTGGGCTAATTAAGATACAGGCCCAGCATTTACCTGGTTTTAAAATGGGAAACCAGGGAAAACCATAATCATGACTGCCGAATGGGATATTCGAACACACTTACCCCGGAATTAAGCTAACAGCGACAAGGCAATAACCGTGTAGCCAACTCGCTCAGTATTATTATTGGACCTATTATTTTCCGCCTCTGTGGTGTACTGGTTATCATGATTGGCTACCACACTCGGGGTCCCGGATTCGATTCCCCGCTCTGCCACGATACTTGAAAAGTTGTACGAGGGCTGGAACGGGGTCCACTCAGCCTCGGGAGGTCAACCTCAGCCATCCTCGAAGTGGTTTTCCGTAGTTTCCAACGTATCCTCCAGTCAAATGCCGGGATGGTACCTAACTTAAGATCACGGCCGCTTCCTTCGCTCTTCCTTGTCTATCCCTTCCAATCGTCCCATCCCGCTACAATGCACCTGTTCAGCATAGCAGGTGACGCCGCCTGGCGAGTTGCTGGTCCTTCACCCCAGTTGTATCTCCCGAACCAAAGTGTCCAGCACACTGCTCTTGAGGCGGTGGAGGTCAGATCCATCGCTCAGTCCTAGGGAAAAACCAACTTTGGTGGGTAAACAGATTAAGAAAGAAAGAGAGAAAGAAAGATAGATTATTATTTAATTATTATTAGTTCAGAGTGTGTGTTACTGCAGTCACATACTAGTTTGTGAACCAAGGACAACGGCTGAGTGGCCTAGCAAGTGGTACTGAGTGTCGGGATACCAGTTGATGTGAAATGGGAGTGAGCATATCGACGATATTCTGAGTCAGCGACCTCCTTGTGCTCAAGCGGCTAGGACTACGCAATCCACCGGTGATCCCTAACCTGTTAAATGAGAAATTCTCTCTGGGACTACTGTATGTGTAAGGAGAATAGTATCCTACTTGGCAGAAGATTTACACGAGCGCGCCAGAATATTTTATGAAAGCCTCGTATATTTGGGAGTGACGGAATTCCACCGTCATTTGACAGGACAGGGGCTCCTTGAAAACAACGCCACGACCGAAATGGAAATCGATAGGGAGCTATCAATATTAGGCTAATGAGGCTTATCAAAGAAAGAGGCAGCAAGGAGGATGTTTCTGGATGTGTTATGACTTAATGATATTCGAGTAAGAGGAGATAACGAGGAAGAAATAAGAGATCAGTAATTAAGAAATGCTTATGCAGTAAGCTTGCAGTTTCCATCAGCAGCAATCTGTCGGAAAGAAGTGAGTTCCGGGACGAAACCGTCTCTATATCGGTCTAATTTCAACCTTTCATCGCAAACTAAGCTAAACAAAACTTAGAAGCATAAACTGAAAAAGAGAGACAGCCCAATATTTGGCTTGTTAAAAGAAAAGGTCAGATCTCTGAATATATTAACATGTGGCAAGTTTAGATTATACCAGTAGCTCTGTCAGTCCCTGGAAACTGGGAGTGTTACTATCTGAAACGAGATTGGGTATCCGTTTGGTCCCAAGCTACCACCTAGGGGGTCAAGCATGGTTCTCTTGTATGGCAGTATATTTCTGACTCCCTACAGGTAAGGGAATGTATTGCAATTGAAACTAGGCAGGCTGCTTAGAGCACCACGAATTGAGTGATTATGATCAAGAATCCAGCAATATTCTCAATTTTGCTAACATGCACGCGTGACAGTGTAGAAAACATACCGGGCAAACTTTCGAGCGTTGCTTCAAATAATTCCAGAACTGGAAGTCAATGAAAAACGGTTTGGGGTCGATGACCTGGTTACGTCGCGCATTCATATCTACAAAATATCACTATAAAATTTGTCACAAATGGAACATAATAATTGCTTTTACTTAAATGAAGTGAAAAATCTGCGGTAAATTAAGGCATACCATCGTTATTAGAGAAATATGAAACATAAGGCCTGTAGAGAGGACTCCTTTATGTCGTATTCCGCTGTTTTTTGTTAATTTCTTGAGGTCCAGGGCTAGCACCGAGGAATGAGATTGCTATGTCTGCGGATTCTTATTATCTTTGTCCATATGACTAGAGCGGCCAGTTCAAACAGCAAAATGGAGGTCAACAGCATTCACGATGTTATTTAGTTCTTCAATGACGCAAATGACCATGTTATAGTGATGTGGCTGGAACTCTACGGAAAAACAACTAAGGACGCATTCAACAACTTGGTGCTGCACGTTACAGAGAAATATCGTAAGTACCACAAAAATTATTTTTGTAGAAAGAAAAATAGCATGATCCCTGGACCAATAAATCACTAGTCCACAGAATTCTTCTTATGTACATTGGCCATAGCTTTTTGTCGCCTATTAAATCTTGCATATCGCGATACGATTCAGGAAATGATGTAATTTACAACTGAAACAATGAAACGCAAGCAAAGAACTTCAGAGAACACAGACATTACACACGAAATTGTTGAAAGTGTAATACAAACAAAAGACATACGTGTGTTATTGTGAGCGTAGCACCAAAAGTACTTATAAAGTAGTAAAGAAGGTATATATAATATTCTCCAAAAATAAAATATTTCTTAATTTACAGCAGATTTTAGACTTCAACTGTGTAAAAGCAATTATTATGTTCCATTTGTGACAAATTTTCCAGTGACATTTCGTAGATAGGAATGCGCGATGTAACCGATGACCTAACTGTTTAAACAAAAAGCATCGTCATTATCATCAAAATCAGTTGGCGGTAAAACGATCAATCCTGACTAATACCCTATCCACAGGAGTCAGGCAGGAAGATGAACTCTCAGCACTCCTGTTCCACTGCGTGTTGGAGAAAGTAATACAGGAGTGGTGTCAGATATTACGTCATAGAAACTTGCTCAAACCTTTAAGGATTGAGACCAGAAAGAACGGAGTGAAAGCTTGGTGGACTAAGGATGTCTTATTCATAAATTGGAAATAACAAATATCAAAGTAGCGAGAATGATTGGTGAAATAAACATGTGGGAACAATGGCAGGGGTTACTCTTGAATGAGAAGATAATTGCTGTTAGGTATCAACTCGATGGCTGAAGTTGTGAGCTTAAATCGGTTTCGGTGTGTCCATAGGTTGCCTAGGAGAATAATGGCCTCGCCCATGGATGGTATGAGAGAGGAAGACCTAGGCGATGATGGTTAAACTCAGTTTTTATTTAAAAGTAAAAGGTGCATGTGTCTAAACGAGGCTAGTTACAGGGGATTTTAGAGGCGATTAGTTAATTCACTGAGGCTTACAGACTGAATACTCTCCAGACAACACTCTTTTAAACATTAACAATGTTCATATTTTTAATTTCATTGATAATTTTTATGAAACCTAAAATAAAATATTTTTAAACAACTTGTGAGCTATTGTGTCAGAATAAAAGTTATTTGTATTATTATTGTTGAAGTAGATTATTGTTATTCTATAGACAGTCTCCTGCGATACCTACCTTTACTACGGTTTTAAGTTCAAAAGTCCTTCCTTGAAAACAGTTATCCATATATATACGCTTTGTGCAGTGTAGTAGCCGGGGGGGGGGGGGGGGGGGGTGGCAGGCCACTGACATTCTCACTCGATGTTGGTAAACCCCATCCTGGTTCAGACTGGTTGTATCTGCCAGCTTCCAGACGCCAGCCTCGTGTTGATAGGTTCACCTGCACGTAAAATAACTTCTGCGAGACAAGCTTCTGGCATACCTCATCGCTGAAAACCGCACACATAGATAGTAGTACTTGACATATTTCCTGTTGCTCCCTCTGGAGCATAGGTCCTTCGCGAAATTTCTCCACAAAGTACGATTCCTGGCCATTTTCTTAACTTCACTCCAGGTCTTGTCAACCTCTGCGATGTCCTTTTCGATCGTCCTCTTCCAGGTCTTCTTGGGCCGACCTCGCTTTCTGGTGCCTTTAGGGTTCCAGTCCAGCGCCGCCCTCTCAACAGCTTCATATGGCTTCCTTAATGTGTGCCCAATCCAGCGCCATGTCCTATGCTTGTTCTGGATGTCAATCGGTAGCTAATTGGTCATGGTCCAAAGATCTTCATTTGAGATTATGTCCGGCCACCTCACATTTGTTATGCGACGCAGACATCTATTAATGAATACTTGCAGCTGGTTATTGATCTGTTTTGTAACTTTCCATGTTTCACAGCCATATAGAAGAATCGTCTGTACATTTCTGTTGAAGAGACGAGATGTTTGTATTCTTCCACACGGGTACAACTGAACAAACGCACCATTTGCCTTCCGAATACGTCTTTGAACATCTTCCTCTGTTCCCCCATCCGTTGTAACCGTACTTCCAATGTAGAGGAAGGACTCAACTCGCATAATTTTCTTTGCATTGACTGTCAAGCTGGCCATGACATATGAATAAATCCTCATCTCTTAAGTCTTGTTTGTGATGACCATGAGATCTGCACGTTCCGCTTCCTTCTGCAAGCTACTCAGTTTGTCTTCTGTGTGCTTGTACCGCTGTGCCGTAAGGCTAATATCGTCTGCGAAGTCAAGATCTTCAAGCCTATCTCTCATTCCCCACTGAACACCCCTCTTCCGTCCTCTCATTACCCTCTTCATCACACTACCCAGGACCAGCAGGAACAAAGTGGGAGAAAGAGCACAACCCCGCGTTACTCCAGACTTGATATTTTATCTTTTCTGTTAGTTTCCCTTCATGAAGAACCTGACAATCATACCCCTCGTACATATCTTTCATTATCTTGATTATCTTTGATGGAATTCTGCATTCCACGATGGTCTTCCACATGATTATTTGATTTACTCGAAGTCCACGAATGCGAGGTAGAAGGTATTCCGCCATTCCACACTCTCCTCTCTGATGATTTGGAGTGTATTGATGAGATCCACACAGCTGCGATGTTGCCGAAATCCCGCCTGTCCCTTTTGAAGCCTTCTTTCTACTGAATCCTTTATGCAGTTCTGGATGACCCGCGACAGCACTTTGCTTGGAATGGAGAGCAATGTGATACCCCTCCAGTTGTTTCAGTTTGTTGTATCCCTTTTTTACGGTAATTTGACTATCAGCCCTTTTTCCAGTCGGTCTGTCCGTATCTCACCCTGGGTTGGAAAGCTAAAGTGCCTGGATCACTCTATTATTCTTCTGATTCTTCTTCATCCTCTCCATGCTGCTAATTTTCCATTTCCGCATCTCTATTAAAACCTCCGCAAATTGTTCCATCCATCTACTCAGCTGTTGTTCGCACGTGGTGAGGATCTCGCCTGTCTTGCTCTTCAGAGGACTAGTTTTATTAAAATCTTTCTTCGAAAGAATCTTTGTGATGCCATAAAGCTCATTTATACCCCCTCTTTTTGCCGCTTGTTCTGCTTTCTCTGCCTCCACATTAATCCACTTCCTGTGATCATTTCACACACTCCTCTTTGCTTTCCTATCTGCTATTGAATACTCATGAATACTCAACTTGTGTTTGAGCCTTCTGCTGTCTAGTCTTGAAGATATTTAGCTTGCACTTTATCTCCTTCCTGTAATTCATCTTGTCCCAGGTCTGATCAGATATCCATTATTTCCGCATGTAGTTTTCGTACCTGAGTTGCTTCTCACTTGTTTCCACAAATGTATTCTTCACTTCGCTCCATACAGTCTCCACATCTTTCTCTATCTCAGGATCCAACACCTGGAATCTGTTGCTAAGTTCCAGTTGAAATTGTTTCAACGTCTGCTGATTCCTTAGCTTACCAACATCAAACTTCTTGTGCCGAGTGTTGAATTTTTGGTGGACTGCCATGATCTTTATATGGAAGTTGGCGACAACAAGATGATGGTCACTGCCAATGTCCGCTCCTATTTTGTTCCTAACATCATCCAAACTTCTTCTGACCCTCCCGCTCACCGCAATGTGATCAATTTGGTTTTCCGTGACTGGATCAGGAGACACCCACGTGATCTTGTGACACCGCCTATGTCACCTATCATTAAGTCTTGGCTCGGGCAATATTCCGTAAACTTCTCCCCATGGTCATTCATCTCGCCAAGACCGTGTATACGCACGATGTGCTCTAATCCTTCAGTTTTGAACCAATCTTCACGTTGAAGTCTCCCATAACCATGAGAATATCCTTCTTACTATTTTCACTTTAGGATCTTGCAACATTTGGTAGAATTCTTCCTTTATTTCCAAATCCGATTGTTCTGTAGGTGCATAGCATTGGATAATGGTCACATTCTTGATCTTGGTCTTGAACCTAGCAGTCAGTAGCCTAATAGAAATCGGCTTCCACTCCATAAGACTTCTCATATCATTTCTACTGAGCAGCAACACCACTCCAACCCTGTGATCTTCGTCCTCACCACCAGAATATAGAAATGTAATTCCATTTGTTGTCTATATCTCGCCAAATTCTGGCCACCTCATCTCACTTAATCCCAGAATGTCCAGCTCGTAGTTCTCCATTTCCCATGTCATTTGTTTCAGTCTGCTTTTCTTCCTAAAGGTCCTCACATTCCAGAAGCCAATTATCGTTATCCTCCTCATGCGAAAGGTCGTCATCAGGTTATCCGTCCGGTTTTATAATTTCGCTTCAGTTTCTATAATCAGATTATTTAAGAAGAGCGAGTGGTTAACCCACTGCT
Source organism: Anabrus simplex (assembly GCF_040414725.1). Lineage (NCBI taxonomy): Eukaryota > Metazoa > Arthropoda > Insecta > Orthoptera > Tettigoniidae > Anabrus > Anabrus simplex. The sequence goes on from NC_090269.1 coordinate 258,417,850, forward strand.
TCCGAGTGCCTTGACGTGGCTGCCAGCTTCAGCCTGAGGCACCAGGCTGATTTTCTGTCGGGTTTTCTTCCCTTAGCCTTTGAAGTTTCTACTTCTATTCCAAGGCAGCAGTTCTTGTTCTATTTACCCAGAATAGGAGGGTTGCCCCTTCCACCAGTTCCACCGCTCCGAAGCACCTCTTCTCCGCCTTCACTGCCGTTGAGGTCTTCACCGTAACCCTGCCAAGGGACCCTTACGTAGGACTACCAGCCTGGTCAGCTGGACAAAGGTTTTTTTAAAGAGGTGTTACTCCTCTATCGCTCCCCTTTTGTCTTGACTTGTGACAGGCAAAGCCTGGCTTCCCAAACATTGGACCGAGATTGGTGGGGTTTCAGGCGACACTCCGGAGATAAAAATATATTTTTACTTAATGCACGTATTTTCACTAAACTTCGTGGTAATGACACCTACATAAGAGAAGAGATATCACGAACATTTCTTTTATATACAATTGAGAGTTTTCCTATGTAAATTTTTATTTTGAAACTTTTAATTCCATTTTTCATGACATTTAATTAACATGTTAATGTAAACTCGTAATTAGGTAGATAATACTTCTTTTAAAAGCACTACGAATCGACGTTTTTGTACATAATTTATGTAAGGAGATACATCGTACTAAAGTTTGTGTAATTACGCCTAAAATTTTGGACTAATAATCCCGACTACCTGAAAAAATTCTTCAATGAGAAATTCCATTCGCAGGTTTCTTAATATAGGTGTGTTACATATCATCATCATCATCATCTCTTTACCCTCCAGGTTCGGTTTTTCCCTCGGACTTAGCGAGGGATCCCACCTCTACCGCCTCAAGGGCAGTGTCCTGGAGCTTCAGACTCTTGGTCCGGGGATACAACTGGGGAGTATGACCAGTACCTCGCCCAGGCGGCCTCACCTGCTATGCTGAACAGGGGCCTTGTGGAGGGATGGGAAGATTGGAAGGGATAGGCAAGGAAGAGGGAAGGAAGCGGCCGTGGCCTTAAGTTAGGTACCATCCCGGCATTCGCCTGGAGGAGAAGTGGGAAACCACGGAAAACCACTTCCAGGATGGCTGAGGTGGGAATCGAACCCACCTCTACTCAGTTGACCTCCCGAGGCTGAGTGGACCCCGTTCCAGCCCTCGTACCACTTTTCAAATATTTCGTGGCAGAGCCGGGAATCGAACCCGGGCCTCCAGGGATGGCAGCTAATCACGCTAACCACTACACCACCGAGGCGGGGTGTGTTACATATACCATACAAATTTTGTTGCATTTGGAAGTATATTATGGGAGAAAAATGGGATTTAAATGTAAAATTACAATTGGCAAACACAGCCTTTTTACAGTGATAAATTGCTTGAATTCAGCGCAATAACTTTGTGACAGGAAAAAGAAACTCAATCCTCTCAATTTCAGGCATAAAAAATCACCAAATGATCAAAATATCGATTTTTATCTCCGGAGTACAGCCTCCGTGGCTCAGACGGCAGAGCGTCGGCCTCCCACCGCTAAGTTCCGTGGTTCAAATCCCGGTCACTCCATGTGAGATTTGTGCTTCCCAAAGCGAAGGCGGGATAGGTTTTAGTCCGGGTACTCCGGTTATCCCTGTCATCTTCCATTCCAGCAACACTCTCCACTATCATTTCATTTCATCTGTCAGTCATTAATCATTTGCCCCAGAGGAGTGCGACAGACTTCGGCAGCCGGCACATTCTCATCCTCGCCGCAAGATGGGGGCTAGTTTCATTCCATCCCTGATCCGGTCATTGACTGGAAAACAGGTTGTAGGTTTTCATTATCCCCAGAGTGTTGCCTTAAAGCCAATAAACTTTATTATTACTGTTACGAGGCACGTGGGCATGAGAGGGAAAGAAACAGCAGATCTTAGGCAACTGGATAAATGAACACACAATAAACTTTAAATTTTGAATGTATTCCCCAAGAATAATCTTTTCGTTTCTTGTTTCTATTTTGTTTAAAATCGAAACAACTATAGCCGTGTTTAACAAGTGATAACAATAGGAATAATAACATAGAAAGGGATATTATGAAATATGTTTTAATAATAATGTAATTTGCTTTACGTCCCACTAACTACACGTACGGTACTTAAACGGTTTTCAAAGAAAATATGTTTTAGAGCTTAGTTATATTAACAGGGGAGGTAGAGCTCCCATTTGTAAGACTGGCTAAGCTTAAAATACATCTTTGGTAGAGAGATAATCTTTGGTATTAAGCATAAGAAAGAGAAGCTTCCCAACAGTTCAGTTACACAATACATGAGGAGAAAGAACTCCTACATTTCATATTCAATTGTCATACGGTAAGACAATAACACAAGGTTTACGATCGGAAGGATTCATTCATACTACACGGTCGAGAAATGACAATAAATAAAGATTAATAATATGAGCCGAAAACAAAGCAGGCTGTGTTGCTGAACCCACTCAAGCAATCTCGAGACATGACAAGCCATAAATCCTGATGGGGCAGAAGATAAGCCATACAATGTTGGTGACTAAGGCGGGATGGAAATTACTTGCCGAAAAAGCAAAATCTTAGTCACAAAAATCAAAGTGAACCAGGGAAACTAGGGTCCACACTCGTACACCCTTAAGAATTACACGACACCCTCTGTACGAAGACAGCTTAGAGACCTACATATTACAAAACTAATCGAATTTAAGAAATCCTGCATTGTAAAAGTAATTTAAACGTGGCTCACACGCCGTTACATGCTAGAGGAGAACGTTGGTATCTTCCCGATGCCACACGCAAGTGAGTTCACATGTTAGAGAAATGTCTTGCCGCCCGCCTTAAATGCTGTCCCAGTTCGCCGATAGTCACCTGTTAGGAGAACCTCACTTTCGCTGCACTGTTTAAGATCCAGGCGTAAACATAACATCCAAGATTACCAGTATTTATAGGAGTGAACAGGTCGATGATTGGTTGGATTAATTTGAAATAACAATAGTGGCATCTTAGAAACTGTTGACGTAAGCGTCCCTGTGCCGGCAACTAAACAGTTACAGCACTACTATGCAATTCACATTCCAAGCCCCTAGGTATCACTCATAGCCAAAAGTAGTGACATCTGTTAATAAACTTGAAAATAAAGTACTCTTTTTCAGGAAGTCCAGTATATTTCATAAGATTTCACTGCCCTCAGGCGTGTAAAGTGTTGCCGACCACTAGGGAGAGGTCTTACTCATGGCACAATTATTATTATTATTATTATTATTATTATTATTATTATTATTATTATTATTATTATTATTATTATTATTATTATTATTATTATTATGTCCGGTTCCATTACTAATTCATTAGTGTGCTGACCTTAGGTCCAAGGAGTCTCAGGTTTGATTTCAGGTGGGGTCGGGAATTTTAACCTTCAGTTGTTGATTCCGATGGCTCGGGGACTTAAACATTAGAATTCATCGTAGATAGGGCCTCATCTTCACAGAGGTGCAGGTCACCAATAAGGCGTCAACTGGAAAGACCTCTACTAGGCCTCTGCGGAGTGCCACTCACCATCAAATGTTATTGTTATTATTATTACTATCGTGGTTTTACATTACATATACATTCAGGAATCATGGTGACGATTGTGTAGGACGGGGCTCTTACTTTCAACGTAAATTATTTTGATAGTTTGTAATATAACCTAATGCTGATCCTATAATTGGGTATGGCCAATAATTTTATTTCATACTATGGACGTAATTGCCCTTTATCCGTATTCAAAAGAGTACGGAAAATGGCACTTTACCGTACTGTAATTACTTCCCGCACTGTTTGATTGTGTAAACATGGATAGTCGGAGAGATTATGAATCATAGAATGCCTAACTTAACCTTGTTGTATTATTTGTCCATCTGATTGCAGCAACGTGGTTTGGTATCCATCTACAGCAAAAATGGTGTGTTTATAATCCCAGCTCAAGTAATCTGCCGCCATCACCACGCTGACTAATGCACAGTTTAATCCATTTTCTACACATAAATACAGCATATATTACAATACTAGCCAGATACCCGTGCTTCGCTACAGTATTATACTGAAATTTATAATTGCATGCTTACCGTTTTATATATAATCCGCCGAAATTCGCGATCTGACTCGTTTTCTGAGAGAATTCACCAAAATTCGCGAACTGACTCGTTTTCTGAGAGATTACGGCAAAGTTCCTCCCATTTTTCAATCTTTCTTTCCAGCAATCGATTTAGTACTTCCTGGGCTAGGTCCAGGTATTCCGCCCGGTGAGTTGGGTCCCTAAATATTTGACATCTTTTCCTATCAGCATTTTAAATATGGATCAAATCCTTGAGGAAATCCGGCGTGGTGTCGTCTTGGGTGCCGTGGCGGTACTGAGCCCGCGGCCGGACTGCATTCGTAGTCATTACCCGGCCAGAATCCGTTCCCAGCGCGGTCCGCACATTTGGACGACGGTCCAGAACATTATTATTATTATTATTATTATTATTATTATTATTATTATTATTATTATTATTATTATTATTGACCCCCAGCAAGATACAAGACCGTTGCTTGGCGTTAAATTACATCTGCTGCTATTGCCATTGCTGACAATGTGACCAGCACCATTGTAGCGTGTAGGCAAGTGCGCGGGATTTCTGGCGATACGAATGATATACTTCCGTGCATTATTCACTTTATTATAGAGGTGAACAATTGCACGGTCAAAACCATTCCTTTCGTTTATTTCAAATGTGTTTAATTTTTTATTTATATGCCAGGAGAATCTACTGTAATCTAAATTATAGTTCTCCAAAGGAAAAGATTGCTGTTGAAAACGAACCCAGGAAAAATTAAAAATGATCGGCTTATGATCAGAATAAGTACATTATGAAAAGTAAAATAAATTGGTCTTAACTTCTTTCTCACCCCACCACCGTTAATTTACCCCTCCCCCCCTCCAAAAATGAAGAAGCCGTGTTTCTTTACGTTTAAAGGAGATTCCAAATACCAATGTTCACGTCTGTTACTGTCAGTTTGGAGATATAAGTATCCTCATAAAAATGAATTCATTTTTTTCACTTCCTTTCACACCCCCCCCCCCTCCCGTTAAGTGAATTTTTCCAAATAATACTTGTTTCTTTATTACTAAAGGGTCTTCTAAATACCAATTATCACCACTGTAACATCTTTAGTTTTTGAGATATGTGTCATAAAAGGAATTCAATTCCTTTCCACCCCCGTTCCCCTAGATGACTTTCCCCCAAAAATGCGTTTTTATTTGGTTTTAAAGAAGATCCTAATACCAGTTTTCACGTCTGTAACATCTTTAGTTTTGGTTAGATGTAAGCATCCTCATAGAATTACAGTAGAGTCTCGATTATCCGACTTAAACGGGACCTGGAGTACATCGGATCACCGAAAATGTCGGATAATACGGAATAACTTTGAAAATGAACTAAAACAAACAGGAAGGCTATACTAGATTACGTACTGTGTTTTACGGGAGTCTATTTATTGACTTATTAATTCAGTTGTACAGTAGATGCAGTACTCTTTTCTTACTACGCCTGTAACCAGGTGCAGATGTCTTGGCTTGGGCTGCAAGAGTTTTGATGTCAGCATCTTGAAATTCAGCCCAGTCTCAACACAATTAAAAATCTGATCACTGGATGATCCTTCAGCAAGAATTATTTCTTGAAATTGTCTTTTAAATTTCACAACCTCATCGGATTTAGCTGACAGTTTTTCTCCACAGACATTAAGCTGCCCAATGCCATACCGTTTTTTCCACCGATCAAGCCACCCAGCACTGGCAGTAAAATTAGGGTCCCTTTATTAAACTTCTTCTGGATATACACCGCCATTTCTTGCAGAATGGGGCCAGATATTGACAAGCCCTTTTCCTGGTTTTTAGTGAACCAAAGAAATAGTGCTTCACTTACTTTTTCGTACTCACATTTTTCATTGTTTTTTTTTTTTTAATTTTCAGTGCATCACTTGTTGCTCTGGTAGAGCACCACTTTTCAGTGTATTCCCTCGTATGTTTCCAGTCTCCCACTGTAACACGTCCAACACCATAATCTGAAGCCATTTTCTTGGAGAGTTTCCCCTTTGTCCAGTCTCTTTAATCCACTCTACTCGTCTTCCACAGAAACAATCACTTTTTTACGTTTACTCGCCATACTCACAGAGGGTATGAAAACTATAACATCCGCACCCAACCAATACTACATTGAACAATCCTACCGCATGACTGCCAGTGCTTGTGCCACAGTCGCACCCTAAAGTTGAAATTAAGCCTACCAGTGTCGGACTACACGGAGTGTCGGATAAGTGAAGGTCGGTTGAGCGAGACTCTACTGTAATTCAATTAATTTTTCAACTTTTTCTCCCCCTCCCCCTCCCACCCGCTCTTCATTGGATTTCCCGAATTCAAAGGAATGCGTGTTTCTTTACTTTTAAAGCATATTCCAAATACCAATTCTCAAGTTTGCAATATCTTTCGTTTTTGAGATAATAGTATCTTCATACAAATACGCATTTCTTTATTTTTAAAGGATATTCCAAATACCAATTTTCACGTCTGTAACATCTTCAGTTTTTGAGATATCAGTATCCTAATAAAAAATTCAACCCCATTTTCAGTCATTTCCACCAAAGTGGTTTTTCCGAAAACAAAAATACATGTTTCTTTATTTATTATAGAGATTAAAAATACTATTTTTCACTTCTGTTACATGTTAAGTTTTTGAGATATACTGAAGACATGCTCATTTTAAAAGTTCACCCCCTTTTTAGTGCCCCTTAAGTGGACTTTCCGAAAACAAATTACCTGTGTTTCTTTACTTTTACACCCCTCTAGTGGAGTTTTCCGAAAACCAAACAACACGTGTTTCTTTATTTTTAAAGGAGATTCTAAATACCAATTTTTACATCTGTAAACTTCTAAAGTTTTGAGATATAAACACACTCAGTCTAAAAATTGCTGAAAATTCACACCATTTGTCACCCCTGTTTAACCGCCATTAATTGGATTTTCCAAAAACAAAAAAAAAATTGTTTCTTTATTTTTTAAGGAGATTCCAAATAAAAATTTTCAGGTCTATAACATCTTCAGTTTCTGATATGTAAGTATCATAATTAAAGGCATTCATCCCTTTTGTCACCCTTTTTCACCCCCTTCTAGTGGGATTTTCCGAAAACAAAAAATACGTGTTTCTTTATGTTACGGAGATATCCGTGGAGTAGAAAGAGGTGAAAGAAGGTGCGGGTGTTGAATGGGTCTAACTACGATATCAGAAATTGAGTTAACACTTTAAAAAATGGTTATATTTCTTTCAGAATTTCAAACGTAACAAATTTTTCACTCAATGAAATAATGAGGCTACAGGTACAATGACAATTTCAAAAATTGGAAAATTCAAGATTCAGAACTTTAACAATTCTGGGCTTCAAGCCCCTAGGTTACAAATTTACAGTTTCAAAATGGTATTATTTGGGCAAGGGCAGAAATCCCCCTATTCAAGAGCACTTTGCTCCAACAAATTTACAGCCTTCTTGAGGCACTCCTCAATATTACAGTAAACTAGAAAAGAGCTTACATGCTCTCCAACACTCATTCAATTTTAACCGCCCGCTTACGGCAACATTACCCAAACTTTATGATCTCTGGCCTCTCAAGGCACAATTTACACTTAACAAAGGTAGTACACGGGGGTATATAGTACCCAACCTACTGGGCCTTAATAGAAAAAGAACAGGTTAAATTAATGGCCCGAAACACAAACTGAATGGAGGCGTACACTTGCACTCCTAGATAATGAAATATTAAAACCCTAACAGGGCTCTCGGCCCGATGATACAGGGGGCTAATCCCAAGCTAGTGAGGTGACTCGAATGAAAGTTAATACATTACAGGAAAGAAAAACAGTACTAAATCGTAGCCACCTCAAACCAAGTTGAAGGGGAACTCGAGAGGGTAACGCACTCTCTATCTCCGATTTACAGCTTTAAGAATTTATGAAATTTTACACGAAAAGGATGAAGTTTACATCAAATGGTTTACATAGTCAGAAATTTGGACCTTCCCAGCTTATATATCCGAAGGGAAGTTTCGAGAGGATTCTGGACTAGTCCGGACATACCCTCTCAATTTTATTGGCCAATTCAAAATTTTACACCCAAAACCTAAGAAGAAGCCTGTGATAGGCTGAAAAATAAGTACAGAAAATTAGTGATTGGTCACATTCAAAAACTGCGGAGTGAGAGAGAAGTGTTGCAAACCTTGAAATATATATATAAAAAATAAATGAAATTTGATTTACTTGAGAAAACCTATAAACACAAAATTTCTTTCCATAACAGCTTCTTTTACCTTGCACCAGGGTGCATGACCATAGTTTTAGGTAGTGACATCTATGGAAAAATATCCAAACTTCTTGAAGTACATGAACACAAAGAAAATAAATCCAGTCAGTTTAGGCAACTTCATAATAACACAGTTGCTTAATACTTCAGTAGTGACATCTTCTGATTAAAGTTCCAACTTCATGTAGTAGCAGTTTCACGTTTGGTTAGATAGATAGAGTTCTTTAAGGCGCATCTTTTGAATGTGCGGAGTTCCGGTGTACTACCCGGTACACTTTATTTTTAAAGGAGATTCTAAATACCAAATTTTACATCTATAAACTTTTGAAGTTTTGAGATATAGATACACTCATTTTAAAAATTTACCCCATTTTAACCCCCTTAGCGAGGAATATCCAAAAATCCTCCCTTATCGAACACCTACATTGCAATACAAATGTATCTTCAAAATTTCATTTCTTTATGTCCAGTAGTTTTGGCTCGGCGATGGTGAATCAGTCAGTCAGTCAGTCAGTCAGTCAGTCAGTCAGTCAGGACATGTTCTATTAAACCATAGACCATGTCTACGACTCTGGTAGCTTAGCAGATTGTTTACTGATTCAAATAACATTAATTTGATTTCAATATAACTCCATGTACACACCTCTCAAATCTTTCATAGCAACATGCTCACAACGAAACAAAGAAAGGTCACTGTATGAGTCAAACATGGAAGATTAATTGTTTGACGGAATGTCAAAATTATTTTTTATTTAATATTTAACTTAAAATAATTAAATTCACCATAGTATGAACAGAATATTTTACGCAACAACCACTAAAATTATTCGTTTCGATACATTTCACTCATAACATAAACTGTCACTTTTCACTTTTCGTGTCAATTGCGTAAATGACTATTTTAAATCATTCTGGAGTACATTTCCTGTTCAAATGTCAAGATAAATCCATATTTCCGGTTTCGGAAATTCGTGTCAATGGGCGTCCTTACCAACTTTTAACGGTCAGAGAACGTAGCTATTACTGTATAAATACGAGTCTCCTCTTTACAAACAGGACTGCTGTCAACTGTCCAGTTGGAACTCAAAAGTTGATGTGACAGCGTCCAGTTCCGTCAAAACACGTACACTAATATAGTAGGGTATATCAGTTCCTCGGATGTGATTCCAGAAAATAAAGATTTCGGTGAACACTAAGGTTCTGCTTGCTACAGTGAAGATAACGGACTCATGTTGAAACACTATTTCCCTTCCCTATATACCGAGTGAGTTCGCTAACCCCACTGTGGCAGCCCTGAAGATGGTATTCAGTTTCCACACAGGGGCTCTAACTTATTTAGACTATGGCCACTGTTGCTTCCTTCACAGTCCTAGCCTGTCCTATTCAATCGTCGCCATAAAACCTGTCTGTGTCGATGCGACGTAAAATAACATCTAGCAAAAAGAAATCCTACGTGTGACAATGCATTTTCTGCCGAAAGTTAGAGTTTATATTTACAAAATCTATAGTTCTAGCCCTTCAGCCAAGCAACTCAATGTTGATAACATCCTAGGGACATGAGCTACGAACTTCAGGTAAATACAATATAATAAAGTATGAGAAAATATTATTTATTCCTAAAAATTAAAATCCTTCTCTTAATCAGCGTTATCCTGTCTATTAGATATGAGTTTACCTTTTGCTACCACTACGAGCGCTAAATTGAGTCAATTCAGAGTTTCAATTAAGCCCATATAATTATATTCGGTGTGGATATATTTTTAAATCAGAAAAGCGCCTGTGGGTATTGAACCAAGGAACACTTTAGATAATTAATTATGTAAATAAGTTAATTTGGCTGGGATTTGAATCAAAAAGGAAACGAGTAAAGAAACGCGCGATTTTAGGCCCCGGAACTGCATTTAGGCCTGAGATGATTTTTGAAATTAGATTTTTTAAACTTTCACAGATCTATCCATAACTCACAATTTGAAACTTTCCGGCCCCTTTAGCCGTTCAACTTTCAGCACAATTGAGGAAATTGCTTAATTTTATGTTTTTTGTAGTACGGGGACCCCTACTTAGTCTGCTAAGAAATAAATATGTTGCATTTAAGATATGAGCAATGTCATTCCTTATGCAGCAAATCCCTGTTATGGATGATGTGAAAGTGTCCCTCACAGGATCTGTCGGTGCGTGCATTTCAGTGGGGATGGCCGACTGATATGTAATAGCAATGGCTGGTTCGGTTAAGAAAGCAACGGGAAACTACCTCACACCCCATTTTCCTAGTGCGCCTATTCACTGATGCCCTGGACAAAATATGGCAGCTGATGATGGAGTGGGTGGGAAACCACCCACCCACCCACCCACCAAACAAACAAACAAACAAACAAACAAACAAACAAACAAACAAACAAACAAACAAACAAACAAACAAACATTAACCAACTAACTAACTAACTAACTAACTAACTAACTGAGACATCTATTTCTGAAATATTACCATGTAGTTTAGTCACACTCTACACAGGCAACTTGATCGATCTGTAAGATTTGATCAGAATGGTGAACAAGCCAAGGCCGCTTATAGCGAGGCCAAACATGTGCCTTTTCCAAATCTAGACGTTGGTGACTCATCTAGACCACGGATCTCTCATTCTTTTTTTTTTTCTTTTTCAGACCTTTTTACTGATATTTTCTCATTTTCTTTGTTTTCTTTTTTATTTAAGAACGGCACATATACCAAGTCTCCGAGTCACTGGAAATAACCAACTAAGGTTATAATCCCCACCCGGCCGGGAATCAAACACGGGGCCCCTTGAACCAAAGGCCAGCACGCTAACAATTTAACCATTGAGACGGACAAGATTCGGCACCCTGAGCCCGAGTTTACTTGCAATAGTATGGCCAATGTCTTTCCTCTAACCAAAGCACGTTGCTACCCTTCCCGGTACTGTTGCTTAACTTCGGAGATTTCATGGGATCGGGTGTTTCAACATGGCTTTGCCGTTGGATGTTGATAGAGAAACAGCTAAAGAATTTGTATCTGTTAAACTGTTAATAGTAAATGTAATAACTCTGAAACTTCAACAGTTTAGATTAAATACCAGTAGATATTTAGGAACGGAGAATTGTTTTATTTTGCTAACTTCAAACTGTTTCTCACAAACAATCCCCTTAGTGGCTATCTATGCAACTGATTTTTTAAATCCATGTTTATTTATTTTTCCTTTATTCCAGACGAATTTCTCTTAGCTTGTGTGATAGTGATAAGACTTTTGGGGATATACTAAAAGGCTGTAAATTGAGGTTTGCTGTATATCTGAAATACTCATTTGATTACTGTGTTCATGAAGGAGTTATATCGAGTGAATGGAGAGTTGTTATAGTAACCCCAGTGTACACAAGCGAATGTGGCTCGTATGTTAAATAATTGTCCGCCTCTGTGGTTAGCGTGATTAGCTGCCACCCACGGAGGCTCGGGTTCGATTACGTGCTCTGCCACGAAATTTGAAAAGTGGTACGAGGGCTGGAACTGCGTCCACTCAGCTTCAGGAGGTCGACTGAATAGAGTTGGGTTCGAATCCCACCTCAGCCATCCTCGAACTGGTTTTCTGTGGTTTCCCACTTCTCCGTCAGGAAAATGCCGGGTCGGTACCTAGCTTAAGGCGATGGCCGCTTTCTTCCGTCTTCCTTGTCCATCCTTTCTAATGTTCCCATCCTCCTACAAGGCTCCTGTTTAGTATAGCGGGTGAGACTTCCTGGGCGAGGTATTGGTCTTCTTTCCCAGCTGTACATCCGTACATCCCCCCCGTTCCCCTCCCCCAATGTTTCAAGCTCCAGGATACTGCCCTTGAGGCGGTAGAGGTGGGATCCCTCGCTGAGTCCGAGGGAAAATCCAACCCTGGAGGGTAAATGGACTACGAAAGAAAGAAGGATGTTAAATAATTATTGGAATCAAGACCAGATACCACAAAAATAAATAGCCTTGAATTTACTACTGATTGGACGGTCGCTTGGAGTTCAGTTGTACCGGATATTATGAGGAATGCTAATTAAGCCACATCCGGCTGAATTCCCATTTAATTTGTATGGAAAGCAACATTAGCGGTGTATAAAGTAAAGGGCCGATTTAACAAGAATATACCGCTTCTTCCACATATCTCACCACACCAACAAACAGTCAATTAGCAATTTCTTGCTGTGGTCTCTCTTTCCTCTTCCTGTTCCTCTGGTTTTTCGCAATAAGAAGAAGAAGAAGAAGAAGAAGAATGGTTAAATGTTGCAGGAAATGCTTCCTGTGTGTGGTAATATGGACAATCCAGTACAATGAATTACTGTAATTGCTTAACTTCGGTTTTCAAGAAATCCAGGCCCTCCTTTCTCTTTCAACAGATAATTTTTTATTATTTTCTTGTATTATTTTGTATTACCTTCTATTAAGTGTTATAGGCCCTAAAAGTGGCTATGTGTGCAAATCATGTTTTCTTTATTCCAGACCGATTTATCTTACTTTACGTAATAGTGGTAAGGTTTTGGGGGATATAGTAATCGCTGTAGATTGGGAAATTGCACTATAACTGAAGTACTCATTTGATTACTGTTTGTTTGAAGGAGTTATACCAAATGAATGGAGAATTGCTATAGTGTACAAAAGAAAGGGTGATAAATATGAAGTGGATAATTACAGTTCATTCAGCTAGCTGCACGTTGCATATGTCCGGCTCCATTATCACGCTGTCCTTTGGTCCAGAGGGTCCCGGGTTCGATTCTTAGCCGGTTCGGGGATTTTAACCTTAATTGGTTAATTCCAATGGCTCGGGGCCTGAGTGTGTGCGTGGCGTATTCAGCATTAGACATCATCCCACATCTTCACAGACATGCAGGTCGCCTAATAGGCCGTCTATGAGAAAAAGACCCGCACCAGGCCTCTCCGGAGACCATATGCTATTAAATTACGTTGTATATATGCACTGTAACAACATTCTTACTTTAGAAGTGAAGCTTCCACGGTGTGAAGAATGATTTAATTTAATTTCCGGGTTGAACCGTGTTGTACTTGTACGTACATCACGTACAGTTTGCCGACGTTTCGAATACATTGCAGTATTCTTTGTCAAGGCGACTGAAATACCCCTACTTGATCCGAGGTAATCAGTCTCCCAGGCAGAAATTACACTACTAGAGTGGCCTTGATCTTGGCCTTTTATATCCTAGCCTTTCTGGCTGACGTAAGCCCTGGCTGTCTCGTGAGAATTCTGGAAAGTATGTGTCACAGCCAGGTAGTGGGGGCTTGCCCGCGCTGTTATGTAATGGGGTTGCGGCCCGTGTGTTTATGTTGTGGTCTATATGTCTTAAACTATGAATGATAGGCATCCAAGAATTACTGATTTTATATCCTTCTTCTAAATTTATGTTGTTCGGATGTTTCTTGATTTCGATAGCCTCGCGGATTTTCCTTTCCAGATTTCAAGGGATAGCTGCTAGGATCTTGGTCTTGTCAAATGATATTCCGTGCCTAGTTTCGTAGGAATGCTTGGCTACTGCTGAAATATCTGTGTTTTGGTTCTTGGTGTGACGGATATGTTCTTTTAGGAGGGTGGAGATCAGACGTTTTGTCTCACCTTACGTCAGCCAGAAAGGCTAGGATATAAAAGGCCAAGATCAAGGCCACTCTAGTAGTGTAATTTCTGCCTGGGAGACTGATTACCTCGGATCAAGTAGGGGTTTTTCAGTCGCCTTGACAAAGAATACTGCAATGTATTCGAAACGTCGGCAAACTGTACGTGATGTGCGTAGAAGTACAACACGGTTCAACCCGGAAATTAAATAAACATTCTTACTGTTTACATTAGACAAGTTCGCGATATTACTAACTGGTTTGATAGGATGCAGTACGGGTTTTGGAAAGGCAATCCAAAGAGGCTCAACTTACAGAATTCTAGCAAGATTTAGCAGATATCTTAGATCCATGGGGTCAAATACAATGCATCACTATAGATCTATGTATGGCATTTGATAGGGTAGATCATTTTCGGTGAGAGAATCGCCAATATTATGACAGAACCAGACAAGCTCGTCTAAGAGATGGAAGAAATGTTCGTGGTTTGTGGTCCGATAAAGAGTATTCCGCTGTGAATTGTGATTCGTCCAAAAAATTATTAAAATGGTGCTTCATTTTCTTTAGGTACAATGTCTGTTGTCTGCCAATATTGCTCAACTCTAAAATGAAATACTATTTCAACTGTCTATGGCACAGAAGAAGGGTCTGCCTGGCCAAGGCGGTAAAGGCGTGCTCGGTTCACACGGAAGGGCCTGGGTTCAATTTCTTGTCAGGAAGTCGAAAAATTTAAGAAACGTGATTTCCACTTCCGGAGGTGCACATGACTCTGAGGTTCACTCAGCCTACACCAAAACTGAGTACCAGGTTCATTCCCGGGAGCAAAGGCGGCCGGGGGTAGAGCTAAGTGCTCCACCTTATTAAGTGCCGAGGTTACGGCTAGTGGAAGCCTTTACCTTCCACCACTCCAGGGGCGTTCATGGCCTGTACGGAGTTGACTCTGCTTTGCTTTACTTTTATGGCACAGGAGAAACGGACTTCATACCGATAAACCCTGCTTCCTTCATTTTTGCCATTTGATTTCAAATGAGTCCAATTCCTGAAAAGTCAGCTTTGATATGGCAAACAAAGCACAGGGTCAGACACTTAGTGAGGCTGGAGTTGATATCAGTGGAGAATGTTTTTCTCACGGACAGCTTTACATGGCCCATTCGCGTGTAACATCAAAACGAAATATTTTCGTGTTCACATCTCGAGGGAAAACGACTAATGTCGTATACAAGAAAATCTTATTATAAGTTCACGGTTAAAAGAACCCTATCACCTTAAATTCGGCTGGTAGATAGTTATTGTAACAATTTGGAAACTCAGAAAAGTGCTTTTAGGCTTCAAATATATTAACATTTTTAACAGTGAACGTTCAAAAGTCCAGTCAAGGACCAAACACCTCTTTATTCGGGCCCACCTGCAGCTGTACCGTGGTCTTGGGCGCGCACCGCTAGCTCCTGTTCCTCCGGCACACATTGTCACGCATCAAGGTGGTGGTGGTGGTGATTATTGTTTTAAGAGGAAGTACAACTAGGCAACCATCCTCTATATAACACTAATCAGAGGAAAAAATATGGAAGGGATCGGACACTTCGAAAAATGAAAGTATCGGTCAAAAGAAGACCAGGGCCACGAAGGGCGTGAAAATGAAAGATTCCCTAGCCCTCGCAAACCTAATAGCGTCGGGGTCGGAAAAGAACAAGAGTTGACCAAGGGAGGTCGGATAGGATTGGTGAAAGTGAGGAGCCTGGCACAAGTAAGTGGAAGAAATGCCAGGACTCAGCTCAGGGTCCCGTGGTCGCCAACCCACGCTCCAATTTTCAGAGCCCCTGGGGCCCCTATTAGTCGCCTCTTACGACAGGCAGGGGATACCGTGGGTGTCACGCATGAACACAAAGCGAACAAGGCTACATTAGTAACGTTATTCAGTAGTTTAGAGTCGTAAACCTCTACTGCATGATTTTTTCCAGTATTAATTCCATAGTGAATCAACGGATTGCAAGATATTTCGAACACATTATTAGGAAGGATGATGATGACGATGATGATGCTTGTTGTTTAAAGGGGCCTAACATCAAAGGTCATCGACCCAAAGGAAGGATGGACTTCAGAAACTTATCCTGCAAGGGATGATTGAAAGTACGAGAGACTGTGGAAAATTTTCAACCAAAGAAACCACACTCCAATTGCTTCGTTACAACAGTGCACTAGGAAAGCGGGAAATACGAGGGATGTAAATAAAGTCGTGGCAATATTGACAGAACCCCGTCCTGTACCTTTTTCCAAATGTCGGGAAGCCATTGGGGACCGTTGGCAAGGCGTTCTCTGTTGATGACAGCGATGGAGCGCCTTACTCCGCGGAGTACAGATGCCACATCAGGAAATCCCCGGACTTGGAGGGGTTCCTCCAAATTGGCATTAAGGCGACACTCTGGAGATAAAAATTGATATTTTGGTCATTTTGATGAAGTTTCTAATGACTGAAATTGAAAGGATTGAGTGTCTTTTTTCTTGTCACGAAGTTATTTCGCTGAATTCAAACAATTTATCACTGTCATAATGCTTTGTTTGCTAATTGTAATTTTACATTTAAATACCATTTTTCTCCCATAATATTCTGCCAAATGCAACAAAATTTTAGAACGTAAAAATTACACAAGTCCGCCTCTGTGGTTTAGTGGTTAGTGTGGTTAGCTGCCATCCGAGGAAGCCCGGGTTCGATTCCCGGCTCTGCCACGAAATTTGAAAAGTGGTACGAGGACTGGAACGGGGTCCACTCAGCCTCGGGAGGTCAACTGAGTAGAGGTGGGTTCGATTCCCACCTCAGCCATCCTGCATGCGGTTTCCCGTGGATTCCCACTTCTCCTCCAGGCAAATGCCGGGATGGTACCTAACTTAAGGTCACGGCCGCTTCCTTCCCTCTTCCTTGCCTGTCCCTTCCAATCTTCCCATCCCTCACCAAGGCCCCTGTTCAGCTTAGCAGGTGAGGCCGCCCGGGCGAGGTACTGGTCATTCTCCCCAGTTATATCCCCGACCCAATATCTCACGCTCCAGGACACTGCCCTTGAGGCGGTAGAGGTGGGATCCCTCGCTGAGTCCGAGGGAAAAACCAACCCTGGAGGGTAAGCAGATTAAGAAGAAGAAAAATTACACAAATTTTAGTATGCTTTTAAAAGAAGTATTATCTACCGAAGTACGAATTTACTTTAATATATTAATTAAATTTCATGAAAAATGGAATTAAAATTTCAAAAAGAATTATTTTGAAAAACTATGAATTGTATATGAAATGAAAAAGAAATGAAATGACGTAACCTATGGCTTTTAGTGCCGGGAGTGTCCGAAGACAAGTTCGGCTCACCAGATGCAGGTCTCTTGATTTTACTCCCGTAGGCGACCTGCACGTCGTGATGAGGATGAAATGATGATGAAGAAGACACATAGACCCAGCCCCGCGCCAGTGAAGTTAACCAACGATGGTTAAAATTCCCGATCCTGCAGGGAATCGAACCCGGGACCACTGTGATCAAAGGCTAGCACGCTAACAATTTAGGCATGGAGCCGGACTTTATATGAAAGATATGTTCGTGATATCTCTACTTTTTTGTAGGTGACATTCCCACAAAATTTCGTGACGAATCCATGCATTACGTAAAAATAACTTTTATCATCGGAGTGTCGCCTTAACTGTTTGCAATTACTTTTCACGTTGGCCTTTTATTCCCATACACACGGACAACTGAAAAGCACTTCAGGCCTGCTGTTGAGCGATACAGTTCAACAGACAAAGACAACTCACTGACCCACTGACGAACAGCGATAAGCGATAAGCTCAGATTGCTAGGTCAGCCAAGTGCAAAGAAGTGGAGAAGCAGCCTGCCGAAGGATCTAGAGTGTCGATAGGTGAGTAATGCGTGCCCTGGGCCACGGTTCTGCTGCAAAAGTGTACGAATAAAATGATAACCCTCTAAAGAAACTGAAAAACACTTTAATCCAAAGATCAAATATATCAATATCGGCTCCATATTTCCTTCATAAATATTCTTTCCTGTATTTTTTCGAATTATCTAGAGTTAGCACTTTGTATACATTTAACTCAGTTACTGTATACTGGCAAACATCTTTCCTGACGACAACGCTTTATGGAAGGATATACTCAATATTTCGTATTTTTGTGCAATTTGTATTCTGATGTGCTGTATGTAAAAGAAGATGTGTATGAGGACGAACACAATCAGCACCCAAATTAGTGTAATTAACCGGAAAATGTTAAATCCACGACCCCGCCGGGAATCGAACCGGGGCCATCTGAACCGAAGACCATCACGCTGACCATTCAGCCAAAGATTCGGACTGCATTTCCTTCATGAATAATAATAATTGATATTAATATGATCAATGCAAAAATACACTCGTGATTAGGAAAAGGGCTGAACAGTTTATGGCTAGCTAAACAAAACTTTTTTACGAGCTGCTTTACGTCGCACCGACACAGATAGGTATTATAGCGACGATGGGATAGGCAGGGGCTAGGGTGGCCTTAATTAAGGTATAGCCCCAGCATTTGCCTGGTGTGAAAATGGGAAATCACGGAGAACCATCTTAAGGTCTGCCGACAGTGGGGTTTGAACCCACTATCTCCCGGATGCAAGCTCACAGCTGCGCTCCGCTAATCGCACGGCCAACTCGCTCGATAGCTACACAAAACAAGAAACAAATTTATATAAGGCGGGAAAATAAACTACAGCAAAGGAAACACGAAACAATACGAAAGGGAATATAGGCAGCTATTTGGTAAAAAATGAAATGGCGTATGGCTTTTAGTGCCGGAAGTGTCCGAGGACATGTTCGGCTCGCCAGATGCAAGTTTTTTGATTTGACTCCCGTAGGCGACATGCGCTTCGTGATGAGGATGAAATGGTGATGAAGACGACACATACACCCAGCCCCAGTGCCAGCGGAGTTAACCAATTATGGTTAAAATTCCCGACCCTGCCGGTAATCGAACCCGGGACGCCTGTGGCCAAAGGCCAGTACGCTAACCACTTAGCCATGGAGCCGGACAGCTATTTGGTTATCTTGTCCTATATAAACCGATCGTCCGATTATTATTATTATTATTATTATTATTATTATTATTATTATTATTATCATCATCACTACTCATTTCCCAGCAGTTTCCATGGTGTCACAGTCATAGACGGGAGTAGGGTTTCGGCGGAAGCTACACTTCGCTCTGGTCAGATGCAAAATTAATGTATCGATTAAGAAAATAATGGAAACCGGCGGACCAAATGAAGAAATAATAATATGTAATTACTGTGTTATCAACTTGCAACGGAACTGTGTTAGCTCTGACGTAGCTGATCTGCGGTGTTGTCCAACTATCGGAGCATTCAATACGGGAACTACCAGAGCAATGAGAGTTATAGATTTTCTACTACTGCTGTCTGTGAATGAGATAGTAGCTGATCCCAGCTCCTTACGTGGGTGTAGTTGTGAGAGCATTTTCCACTGCCTGTGCGTGGTGAAGAGCGCCTGCTATTCTGATGGCACCATCAACTACACGGCGACCGGACAAATCGAATGGAATTTCAGGTTCGTTAAGTTTCTTATTTTTGTGACATATTTTATGAATCGAGGCCTCAGAACAGGTATTGGGGAGGTAGTGAGTTCGAACCCCACTCTCAACAAACATGAAGAGAGTTTTGCGTGGTTTTTCACATCAGACGAAGTTCGGTGCTTTATCTAATGAGGCTCCGGCTGTTAGATTATCAGTAGCATCCCCTTGCTCACACGGTGTCACGGAAAACAAGTATATATTACGCCCTTTCGGGGATCAGTGGTAGAGTGTCCGACTGAAGGTCTCAAGTTCGATTCTGACTTTAGTCGATATTTGAAGGCCGATCAAAATTTTGCCATTCAAGTCAGTTGTTGTCATGTTAAAGATCTCTGGTGCCTACCCCACTGCCATCCGACAATACACTGGGCTCCTTGATATTTGGTCCAAGGGGTCTCTGGCTTGATTCCCAGCCGGGTCGGGGATTTTAACCTTTGTTGGTTAATTTCTCTAGCTCCGGGTTGGGTGGCTGTTCCGTCTTCAACACTGCGTTTCGTCCTAGATAGAGCTGCATTATCATAGAAGCGCAATTTCCCCATGGGTGTCAACTCAAAAGAGTTTCGCCAAAGCTTATCCGTAGCCCATACGACATTCTTTTCTTCCTCTTCTTATTCTTACTCTGTTATTAGTATTATTAAGTACTAGCTGCGTTACCAAGCACTGCGGGGTAGTTTACTGATTTCTTTTTTGCTATTGGTTTTACGTCGCACCGACACAGACAGGTCTTATGGCGACGATGGGATAGGAAAGGCCTAGGAGTTGGAAGGAAGCGGCCGTGCCTTAATTAAGGTACTGCCCCAGCATTTGCCTGGTGTGAAAATGGGAAACCACGGAAAACCATCCTCAGGGCTGCCGACAGTGGGATTCGAACCCAGTATCTCCCGGATGCAAGCTCACAGCCGCGCGCCTACTGATTGTTTACTTTTAGGTATTTTAGCCTATTACCTGCTACTTATAGGTGAAGCGAATTTTTGTAAATTTATTTGTTCTGATATTGACCGACATTTAGGAATTCTTTTGAAGTTTAAAACTTATTTTTATGTGTTTAATTTCAAGTTTAATTATAGTTCACTTTGTTTCTCGTTAATTAAATTAATCTCGGTCAGTTCGGACATTTTCTCCATCATCACTTCTCACCATGCCTATGAATCTGAACCGGTAATTAAACAGCATCCAGAGTGTCACAATACATCTCAGCGACCGCGGAAACTATGGATTCGGAGCTGATATTGGTCGTTTTCGATTATTCTTGTATGGCATTCCCTCCCCTAGGATTGCTAGGGTTGTACCTTTTCAAGATAGTAATTCGTATTTGTACGAAGTTTGGTGTAGAGCTATTCTGAAAGATACCGTACACACATACATCTAAAATCGTTGTCCCTCTCACACTTTTTACTTTTAGGACTTGCATTACCTGCTTCAAGTGATTCTTGTGACGTTGGTTTATAGTTTATGAACTCTTTTGTAGATTTATAAATATTTGTATGTGTATAATTTTACGTTTTAGTTTGGATCATTTAGTTTCGCATTAAAGCATTTCCTTGTGGCAGCCCAGATTGTCTGGGAAGAAGTTGATCCTTTCAAACAAATAATAAACGTAAGTTATAATCCATCCCATTATAGATAAGGTGTACATGATTCCAGCTGTCACTGGAACTGTTACCAATCAGCCGACGGACCCCGAGAACTGTGTAATCAACAATAATCTCGGTCAATTTGAACATTTCTCTTCCACCTCTTCTGTATCACAGTGCCGATGGGACTTCGACTTAAAAGGCATCCAGAGTGTCACTATTGCCAGCCCCGTGTTGTAGGTGTAGCGTGCTTGCCTCTCGCCCAGAGGCTCCGGGTTCGATTTCCGGCCAGGTCAGGGATATTTCTCTCAACCTGAGGGCTGGTTCGAGGTCCACTCAGCCTACGTGATTAGAATTGAGGAGCTATCTGACGGTGAGATGGCGGCCCCGGTCTCGAAAGCCCAGAATAACGGCCGAGAGGATGCGTCGTGCTGACCACACGACCCCTCGTAATCTGCAGGCACCGGGCGAGTTGGCCGTGCGCGTAGAGGCGCGCGGCTGTGAGCTTGCATCCGGGAGATAGTAGGTTCGAATCCCACTATCGGCAGCCCTGAAAATGGTTTTCCATGGTTTCCCATTTTCACACCAGGCAAATGCTGGGGCTGTACCTTAATTAAGGCCACGGCCGCTTCCTTCCAACTCCTAGGCCTTTCCTATCCCATCGTCGCCATAAGACCTATCTGTGTCGGTGCGACGTAAAGCCCATAGCAAAAAAAAAATCTGCAGGCCTTTGGGCTGAGCAGCGGTCGCTGGGCAGGCCAAGGCCCTTTCAAGGGCGTTAAGTGCCGTGGGGTTTGGTTTTGGTTTTGGAGTGTCACTATTCATCTAAGTGACCACAAGAGCTATGAATTTGACTCTAATATCGGCCTTTTTCGATTATTTTTAATGTCATCCCCTCCGTTAGGTGTTCAAGAAGTGTCTTACCCCCAGATATTTTTTTCCAGACAGTATGTAGTCATGTGTTCACCGACTTCAGTTGACAGCTATGCTGGAATATAACACATACATCTATAATTTCAGCCATTTTGGACGTTCTTTTTCACCCCTTCTCAACTTCAATTCCGACTGGGCCTGACTATGATTTAAATGGTATTCGGAGTGTCATGGTGTTAGAGGAGTTCTGCCACCACAATCACTTTTTCCTCAGATAGTAACTCATATGTGTACCGTGTTTGATTGAGAGCTATGCTGGAACATACACACATTCATCCGTAATCTCGGTTATTTTGGATGTTTTCTTTTTCACCTCTTCTACCCCCGCCCCCGTACGGATGGGGCTCAACGTTTGGCTTTAGGCCCTTAACACATGGTTTTGGGGGCCTCGTAGGGCCCTACCGATATATGTTCTTCGCGTCGTGAGGCGAAAAGTGGTACGAGGGCTAGAATGGCGTTCACTCAGCCTCGAGAGGTCAACTAAATAGAGGGGCGGGGATTCGATTCCCCCCTCAGCCATCCTCGAAGTAGTTTTACGTAATTTCTCACTTGTCCTCCAGGCAAATGCCGGGATGGGACCTAAAGCCACGGTCGCTTCCTTCCCCTCTCCTTGTCTTTCCCTTCTGATCTTCCCCTCCTCAGCATAGCAGGTGAGGCCACCTGGGTGAGGTAGTGGGCCTCCTCTCCAGTTGTATCCTCCGAACTAAAATCATGCGCTCCAGGACACTGCCTTGAGGCGGTAAAAGTGGGGTCCCTCGCTGAGTCCGAGGGCAAAAACCAACTCTGGAGAGTAAACTGATTTAAAATTAAATAAATAAATAAATAAATAAATAAATAAATAAATAAATAAATAAATAAATAAATAAATAAATAAATAAATAAATAAATAAATAAATTAAATAAATACATAAATAAATAAATAAATAAATAAATAAATAAGTCCGCCTCTGTAGTGTAGTGGTTAGTGTGATTAGCTGCCACCCCCAGAGGCCTGGGTTCCATTCCCGGCTCTGGCACGAAATTTGAAAAGTGGTACGAGGGCTATAACTGGATCAACTCAGCCTCGGGAGGTAAAATGAGTAGAGGGGTATTCGACTCCCTCCTCAGCCATCCTCGAAGTGGTTTTCCGTGGTTTCCCACTTCTCCTCCAGGCAAATGCCGAAATGAACTTAAGGCCACGACCACTTCCTTCGCCTTTCCTTGTCTATCCCTTCCAAGCTTCCCATTCCGGACAAGGCGCCTGTTCAGCATAGCTGGTGAGGCCGGGCCGTCTGTGTGAGGTACCGTTCCTCCTCCCCAGTTGTATCCCCGAACCAAGGTCTCACGTTCCAGGACACTGGGCTTGAGGTGGTAGAGGTGGGATCACTCGCTGAGTGGGAGGGGAAACCAACCCTGGATGGTAAACGAATTAAGATGAAGAAGAAGAAGACTGTATTTAGTATTTGTAGTGTTTCAGAACATTCTACAAAATGAATAGATACATTCAATAAATATATGACTTTCTCTGTAATTCATGTAATCAGCATTTGACGGTTTCTTACAGGCCGAGTGTACACGAAGAGGTATGTGGCGGTGTAGAAGCTTGCTGTCAGCACACAATTGGTGAAGAGAAGACCGAAATCACGACCTCGAAACGGAGTTCCTTGGTTTCTACTGGCAGATCTCTGCGAATTCGCTCTGTGTGTGGTGTAAGGGGTCCTAGAATTAGAGAGGATCTTCCGGACATGGAGACTGAATATGGGGAGTTTCCTTGGACTCTAGCTCTCTTCGCACTCAATGGGACCAGGTGGTGGTTCCTGTGCGGTGCTTCGCTCATTTCGAGGAACATGGCATTGACAGCGGCGCACTGTGTCGACAGGTGAAGTATTTCCTCTGACTCGGGGACTGAACGTTTGATTTAGTCTTAAAACACTTCTCTTACACAACTACGACAGAAACATCCAATGGCGAATATATCCCTCTACATAGGTTTGGCACAGGAAGTTCATCCGGTGTCGTGCTGATTGCGTAATGAGTCGAGATTGCGGCCAGGCATAAAGTAGAGGCGCTTGAGCGAGAATATGTCATTTTATATATGTCACGCTGCTTATCTAGGTGAATTGTGGCAGCTGTATGCATCACTAGAGGCACCACCTACAGTCTTCCGAAGTTCTTTAGAAAGCCGCTTTAATTATTACCCGAAATACCAAGTTGCCCAACCCGCTTGACTAGAAACGTTGACTTAGATATGAACAAAATTCTAATTTGACGGGCTGCAGAAAAATTAATCCTCAGTTGGTACACCAAGTTTTGGTACACACAATTGGAATACTGGGTAATACACAAAAAAGTTAAAAGCATGTAAGAAAAAAACACTTGTTTCCAAATAAACTGACTATTTCACTTCGTATGTATTATTTTGAATAATAATAATAATAATAATAATAATAATAATAATAATAATAATAATACCGGGCGAGTTGGCCATGCGGTTAGGGGCGCGCGGCTGTTAGCTTGCATCTGGGAGATAGTGGGTTCGAATCCCACTGTTGGCAGCTATGAATATGATTTTCCGTGTTTTCCCATTTTCACACCAGGCAAATGCTGGGGCTGTACCTTAATTAAGGCCAACGCTGCTTCCTTCCAACTCCTAGGCCTTTCCTATCCCATCGTCGCCATAAGACCTATCTGTGTCGGTGCGACGTAAAGCTGCTTGCAAGAAAAGAAATAATAATAATAATAATAATAATAATAATAATAATAATAATAATAATAATACATTACTAATACAACTCTCACTAATCCACCATAAACAACTACCCCTCTAGTTATGTTATACAATAAAAAAGATAATCTCTAAATGGTAAAATTACCTTGAACTAAATTATTAAACATTTTCAATAAGAAAACATATTTTTAAAAATATGGTTAGGTTGAAACAGACTTTCAACGTATTAGGTCGTGTTACGTTCATGTAGTACGTGTTGAAGAGATGTTAAGTACAGAACAGAAATGGCCAGGCGGACACCAGTGGGATCCGAACCCACAACCTCCCGATTTCGCGTCGGTTGTTCTATACTTAACATCTCTTCAACACGTACTACATGTACGTAACACGACCTAATACGTTGAAAGTCTGTTTCGATTACAATGCGGTCATGAAAATTCAATATTCATATGGTTAGGTTATCTAAAACATCCCAATGTACCAGTTAATGTTAATACTACTAGAGCAAAAATTGCATACGAGACTGTTTTGAAAACTGTATCTGTTTCATGTATCTCACGTCAACACTAACCTCTTGTTCGCAATCTGGATAGGGTGTATTTAGTTGTTCGGAATCTGGACAGTTTTCTCCTTGTTCGCCATCTGGACTGGAAGGTGTACCAACGGGCGAGTTGGCAGTACGGTTAGGGGCTCGAAGCTGTGGGCTCGCATCCGGGAAATAGTGGGTTCGAACCACACCGTCGGCAGCCCTGAATATGGTTTTCCGTGGTTTCCCATTTTCACACCAGGCAACTTTGGCTGTACCTTAATTAAGGCTACGGACGCTTCCTTCCCACTCCTAGCCCTTTCCTATCCTATCGTCGCCATAAGACCTATCTGTGTCAGTGCTACGTAAAGCCAATTGAAAAAAAATATATACAGTATGTGTGTGTGTGTGTGTGTGTGTGTGTGTGTGTGTGTGTGTGTGTGTGTGTGCCAGATCCATATCGGGTGTAGGCTCAAATACATTGGAACAATTTCAGGAAGAAGAAGAACAACAACAACAACAACGCTGTTCTTCACATACCATGTGAACCCGTATAGACAAGTCGGAGAACAAGAGACACCCCAAGGTGTCGAAAATGACATGACTGGCTGAATAAATACAAATGGCAGGATTAAACAGTAGGTTCGGAAATAATAAAATAATTGATATTAGATGGAAATTTAACATAGTTTATTCAAAATAAAAATATTTTTGCCATCCTGACTAGCTCTGATTATCGGAAATGATCGGTACGTTAAATTACTGATGATTCTTGACGTGACATAAAATAATTCAAACAAATGGGATGGTACATTCCACTTATTTGCCCTACAATTCTAACAGAGTTGATTTATGAACATATATTTGTTTTGTTATCGTTATAATGTAACAAATTTAAATTTTGAATCTTGACAAACGAGGTCGTTGAGTGCCATTCCTCGAACAAATCTGAAAACCATTAAATTTTAATGGAGTGTTTGGAATATCAGATATTTAGAATTCACAAAATTATATCTCCTAATAATGACGTTTTAGTGAAGTTACATTCTTGTTATATTCATTACTAATAACGTCACTTGAATGAGCTTTAGATAAGAAGTAAAAATTAAATCGAGACGTCGAGTATATCTGCTCTAAATTATTCTCACTTACCTCCTCATGAGAGAACTAATATTTAACGTTATCGTTAACTGGTCATTTATAATGAATCGAATTTAATAAACCTCAAAATACAATCCACTCAAAATCTAGAGCGTAGGGCCGCCTAAATTGTTGAATTGCATTATATTATTACGGACAATATCCGAGATAATTCTCGGCTTCAAGTAGGGCCTATAATAATAATGACATGTATTTGGTCTTCGTGTTTTCTTATAACGCGAAAAATTGTCGGGTATATTAATTTTTACATGTCCTAAAGCGGGTCCCTCAGACGCGGACGTTGGCATTTACTCTAGTCAAAGTTCTACGACAAAACTTTAACGACATCCAACCACGTCGTCTGAAACCAACACTGCATTGGTCATCAGTTTCTTATTATTAGACCTAGTATTAGCACACACATTGAAATTAATAGATATGCCGGTGGCAATACATGCGTAAAGTAGTACAGCAACAAAGCTAAAATGTATTACATAACGCCGATCAATACATGTGATATTTTTAACATGAATTAGTTGCGTCTATCTGTTTCGGATTCCCCCTTAAAACTGGGAGTTCCGTGGCTATGAGCATGATATCAACAGTCATGCAATGCTTACAAGCTCACTTTTTACATTATACAACAGATCAATAATATGCGCGGCGCAAGGTGCAAAAGACAACTTTGTCAGGTTGACCAGTGTGCAGACCACCCCGGTGAATGTTTAATGGGGCTTATGGTTCCAATCTGTAGCTAGCTTGAGGTAGTTCCCGTCGGAAATTTTAGATGGCACTGGAGGTCATTCACAACGTGTAGATGGTTGTAGACAGGTTCTGTAGATGGCACGCAATTAGGCATGAAATGAGCGATATTAATAATTAAAGGCAGTTTGCTTCAAAGTAAAGTATTTCAAGTCTAACCTCAAACAGTGGGCCCTTCTGACAAAGAATTAGTCGTATCACGTCGAGTATTATGTAGAAAATATTGCTCGATAGAATCCGACTTTACCCAATCGATTAACCTTGTTCGAACTAATATCGATTTTAAGCGATAGTTCCCATCAAATACAGTAGAGACAATGTGCGACACTCTGCGAGATATCGAAGGACAGCGATTAGAGCTCTGCCTAGCGGAGTGACCTGGGAGTTACTGATTCTGTCATAAGAGCACGTGTATTTGTTTGTGAAGTTTTTGGCGTTATTTATGCGTTTGCATTAAGTTGACATAAGTAAATAGTAGCGTGTTTCATTCCTTTATATCTCCTCTCAATATGAGTGGAAAGATATATGCTGTGTTTGGCTGCAATGACTTTGAAGTGCAGAATGATTCGCGGTCTACCGTTTACCTCGTGACAAGAAAATGTAAGTAAATATTGTGTTTGCATAGATATTCTTCCAGTTACAAAGAGACTTGTATAATACTTCCAACATTTCTGACCTGCGTGATCCATATTTTGACTGGTTTAAAATATAATCATATTTTATCGTATAGTGCAGCAGTTAACCTTCAATACCGATGTGTTGTAAGTGTGATCTGTGGATTTTGATTTAATTCAAGAAAATCCATATGCACATGTGTGTGGCTGGTTGTGTTCCAAGTTACCCCATTTGAAATGCTGTAATGCGTTGTCAAGCACTGAAGGACATATGGGGGATTTAAGAAATGTACATATTTTGTTGAAACAATATGACGATGCAAATTCGTTTTACCTTAATGTAATGGCAAGTATTGCTTATAGGGAAATTTTGAATGTTCTTGAGGGTAAATTTATAGATTTTCTTTCTGTTAGTAGGCTTCAAGTTAAAAGAAAAATTGTCCAGCTCTTAAATATAAATTCACTGAATCATGTGTGTGAGGAATGTGCCGATATTTTTATTGACAAGTGTATTAATGTGATGATACAATGCTTTTAAATGAGAAAGAAGACAAATCTAGCCGTGAAAGTTCAGGTAGGAATACTAAAGCTAAAAATGTGATACATAAATGAAAGATCAAGCCCTTTCACAGCAGTCCATTTCACATCTTGGTTATATGTCTAATTTCAGTCTTTAAGTAATAAATAACCTGTTAAATAAATGTTCATTTATTTATCCAGAATTGTTTTAGCAACTTTGAAGTTAATATCTTAGTAACACATTCTTTCTAGACGTAATTTATTCATCCTTTTTCGTATATGCACTTCCATTGATATTTGAATTTAGCGCTAATTGTCAGGTCACGCCACTAGGAGCGCCACTTGCGAATTCTCTCCCATTTTAACAAAGCTAAATCTGGAAGTGTCGCGTATTGTCTATACTGTATTTGTTCCCATGATGCTACAGTATTTGTGTTATTTGAATTCCAAGTGCCCTTGTGCTTGTGCTGTAAATCCTTGTGCTTGTTTATTAGAAATATATCTTCGCCAGTCCTCCTGAAATGCTGTATTTCCTGTTTGAGTACACCTCAAGGGCTGAAAGCTGAATGGTTCTATTAATGCATTTCTATAGATATCCTGTCTCAGTGCATTTAATTCTGTTATTTTTATTTCCATGAGGTAATTGGATATTGATGTGATACCCCATTCTCTTGCATATGGTGTGCTTTGGTGCCTTGTTTTTCTTATTTGTTATAATATTAGCTTTGTGTTAATGTGTCAATCATTCATTTGAAGTTAAAGCTGCTTTGAGGTGTGAAGTTATGTTCTCAATACCGTATGCCATACGAACTAGGGGTATAAAATCATTATTTACAACATAGTAAGTACTTGAAAATAAAAATATATGAATTGTAATATATTGGACATTGAAGTAGTAGAACTGCATTATAATCTCAGAAGGAACCGGGGGGGGGGCGAGGGGCAGGGGAAAGGAGGGGGGGAAGCTGTAAGCATAACCGAATGTGCGTCACTGCGCCGGATGTTCATTCTCTGCGCTATCTGTTGATAATAACAGTAAGGTATTGCATAAAATGCGCACTGTGGCGCTATCTCAAATTTCGGACTGAAACTACTAGCGCCTAGTGGCTTAGTACCGAAATTCGTCATTGAGTTACATCTCTATTCTATTCTATCCTCTTTGTTGCAGACCCCCCCACTCCCGGATTTTCAGCAATAGCGCTGTCTCTGTCATTCCGTACGCCTGTTTCGCTCGCTCCGCCTGTCTCCCCCTTCCTCACTTGCTCTGCAGCGCTCCACCATCCGAGCAGAGTTCAGCCGAGCTTAGCCGAGATTAGCCGAGTTGCCCCGAGACAAAACCCTGGTCCAAGCCAAGCTGACTCGGACCGATGCACAGTGCACAGAACCTCTGAGCCTCGGTTTGCACGCGTGAGATTTTGGGCTTTTGAGCGGTCCTGAGCTAAGATACATGATAACGAAAAAACGGTCTAAAGGGAGAATACCATGAAAAATATACATGATGATTAAAGATTCTTAGAAGTGAAGCTTCCACGGTGTATAGAGTTATTTAGTTCTTCTTCCGGCTTGAACGTGTTGTTGTTTGCTGCCTGGCAGACTGATTACCTCGGATCGAGTAGGAGTATTTCAGTTGCCTTGGCAAAGAATACTGCGATGTATTGGAAACTTCGGCAAACTGTACGGAATGTACAGAAAACTACAACACGGTTCAACTCGGAAGAAGAACTGAATGATTAAAGATGATCGAAATCGACTTTCAACCTATTAGATCATGATATACGTACATAGTACGTGTTGAAGAGATGTTAAGTACAGAACAAGAATGGCCATCCGGACATCAGTGGGATCCGAATCCACGAATTCCCGATTTCGCCTCGGTTGCTCCACCAATTGTGCAATGGTGGCATAGGTCATATTTATTCTGTTTTTTTTTTCTTCTTTGCTTTACGTCGCACCAACACAGATAGGTCTTTTGGCAACGATGGGATAGGAAAGTCCTAGGAATGGGAAGGAAGCGGCCGTGGCCTTAATTAAGGTACAGCCCCAGCTATTGCCTGGTGTGAAAATGGGAAACCACGGAAAACCATCTTCAAGCTTTATTCTATTGGAAAGGATCTTTCAGTGGCGAAGCGTGAACTAAGTAAGGAGGTAGATAGAGATTTGTTTTATTTAAACTGTTTCAAGCATATTATTATTATAAGGAATTTTGTTTTCGACGCTTACATCTGTATTCAGTAGTATATTAGGCCTAATGACTGAAAATAAGACAAACCCTATAACAACCTATAACCCTACGTGCACTTGATTTATTTTTAAATATAGACGAAATATGCCGCGGGAGTTGTCAAATAACAACATAACTTACTTTTAAAATAAAAAATAGCAATATATTTCATTGTTATGTAGATTTAATAAGAGAAATAAGAAATAAATAGTTGTTCGTACAAGTCACCTTAAACAATATTCTTGTAAATGAGTTTAATCCGCCTGTCTTTCATTTCGGCAAATATATCTATTACTTTCGTCTTGAAGTCGGGCGTCTTGCTAAGATTCCACAGAAATTCCTTCTCTATAGCTAGAGTTCCCAAGTTAGACAGTCTCTGGTTGGTCATCCAATTCCTTATACACGTTTTAATTCGTTTGAAGGCACTCATAGCGCGTTCAATAAAAACTGACTTTAACGGAATATACAGCATCAAGTTAAGCAGTTTTTTCCGTATGTGTACTCTAGAATACCTTATTAAGACTGGAAGCCAATAGTTGTTGGGGTTATAATACCGCAACTAACATTGGCGGGCAAGAAAATGCACGTACTTAAAGGGTTTTGATGCTGTCATTCATTTATTAGGTGTAAGTTTACTATACTTTGTATTTGAATATTATTAATTTATTTTTAGACGTGTCTTATAATAAAGTAAGTTCAAATTAATTACATTAAAAGCATGTCTGAGATGGTAGCCAATAAGAGCACCTTTACAAGAGAGATCCAAATACTAGCCAATGAAAGCAAGAAGAGACGCTGGTAAGTCTGTCTACTGGGCGGAGACATCTCGCTATAGGAAAGTCATAGTTCCACAGTCAGCACCTACAGATAGCGTTAGTGTTGCTCTATCTGAAATCTTTGAAAATCAAAGGGAAAATACACAGAATGGACAGCGTCTACTTTCGCCTACGTGCTTCGTGTAACTGACGCGAGCCTCAGCATTGCCGAAGTGAGAAGAAAATAAGTAAAGCGGGGAATACAATAACGCCACGAATGTGGAAATAATTAATGTTCACAGTATTTCTGTCACAAAATGTTAAGGGTACACGCTGTCTACCCTGTCTACCCTGACGCTTTGCCCCTGCCAATAGTAAAACGTAATTACAATCAATCTTATACGTGTTCACTTAAAATTAACCAAGTATACCGTAACATCTTCCAAGAAGCATAACATAATAAATGCAAGGCGGTTACACAGTAATTCATCACGATTCCTTCTCCTTTTTTAATCCTTTTACCTTCCAGGGTTGGTTTTCCCCTCCGACTCAGCCAGGGATTCCACCTCAACCGCCTCAAGGGCAGTGTCCTGGAGCGTGAGACTTTCGGTCGGGGCATACAGTTAGGAAGGATGACCAGTACCTCGCCCAGGCGGCTTCACCTGCTATGCTGAACAGGGGCCGTAGTGGGGGATGAGGAGATTGGAAGGGGCAGACAAGAAAGAGGGAAGGAAGCGGCCATGACCTTGTTAGGTACCGTCCCGGCATTTACCTACAGAATAAGTGCGAAAACCACAGAAAGCCACTTCGAGGATGGCCGAGGTGAGACTCGAACCAGCTCTACTCAGTTGACCTCACGAGGCTGAGTGGACTCTGTTCCAGGCCTCGTACCAAGATTCAAATCGAACCCGGGCCTCCAGTGGTGGCAGCTAGTCACGCTAACCACAACACCACAGACGCGGACTACACACGATTTGAAGAATATAACTGAGGGGCCTGATTAGCTCAGTAGCTTAGCTGCTGGCTTCTCGCCCCAAAGTCAGAGGTTATAATCCCGGTCGATCCTGGGTTGCAGTTTTCAACTCAATAATCACGTGGCGTCAGGAAGAGCACCCCGTCCTAAACTCTCAGTCAAAACCAAGATGACCGTACGTGGCTCCAGTGACCCCAGAAATAGCTGGGAGAAGATGAAGAAATAAAGTTTATTTATAGAATATAACTTTATAAAAATCCGAGTTGGGCTGTATCTACTACAGCCGCAAGCGTAAATGAACCAAAGGAAGACAGTTTCAGGCAGTGTGACGTCAACGGCGTACTTTCTGCATGTTCGTTTCGACATATGAGTGTGACAATTCTTTTCTGTTATGAAAGTCCAAATCCCCAAACTACCTTGTCACAACACAACGTAACATGCAATCTTCGATTAAAAATTGCCCAGACATTACGTCCTAACATCGATAAAGTCGTTAAAGAAAAACGAAACAGAAAATGGAGAAAAATGTCCACACAATTTTTTTGAATGGCTCTGTTCTAAACTGCAGAGAAAAGGTTATTATATTCTAATCCTTCTACGTTATAACTTAGCTGTCCTTCACAAAAACTCTCATAACGTAAATTTAGTTGTTGATAATCTGTGACCTATTGTATAATTCAAACTGTCGGCATAACATTACGATATCCAAGACGTCAGTTGTATTATTAACATCAACTTTGTTTCCTGTTTCTCCGAAATCACTACATCCCACACGCCTCAAATGATATCTTCTTCCTCTATGGCTCCGAGAAAGCAGTGCAGGGCGCGGTGACGCCGCACAGCTGAACTCATCACTATGAGCATGAACAGCGGAGTGAGCTGACGTCAAACCGGCGCTTCTGTGCTCCACTGAAATAAACTTTACAACTGGAACTTCCTAATGTCGCTCTCACACTTCGCTTGAAGAGCAGTCCATTTGTTTTCCAACGTACGAACTTGCTGCTTCGTAATGCTCATCAAATTGTGTACGAACCAGAGACGACCGCACACCCAACACACGTGGCTAAATTAATTACTCATAAACACCTCAGCGAAATAAGAGTTACAAGGTGCCCATTTCTCACATTTACGGTCAATTCTCCTGCTGTCATTTCATAATAAAGTCTCCATAAGTTTTGTAGAAGTTCTATATTAGCACTCTGATCATTATCGTCGATATCCAGTTGAGTTGCATGCGTACAAGCGTCTCGTTGACTCCGTGCTCTCTCTCTAACGCTTAGCTTTTAACGTGTCCTGTACTCTTCCGCCACGCACGCAAGACTTTCAAAATTATTCCCAGCGATTTACGCTGATTTACCTTTCTCCATGAAAAGGGCTCCTCTGAATCACCTATTGCCATTTCTTGATGAATGTAGTATTTTTACATCTATCCCTTGGTACAGGCCAAAGCAAAATATAGCTTCCACTGAAGTCTCAGTCTCATTTATGTCCGTGACAGTATGGAAAATCGTGCGGTGAGGGGCGCATTCGGGAGATAGTGGGTTCGAACCCCACTGTCGGAAGCCCTAATAATTAATAGTAATCTCGTGTGGCTATTTCTAGCCGGGTGCAGCCCTTGTAAGGCAGACCCTCCGATGAGGGTGGGCGGCATCTGCCATGTGTAGGTAACAGCGTGTTATTGTGCTGGAGAATAGTGTTATGTATGGTATGTGAGTTGCAGGAATGTTGGGGACAGCAAAAACACCCAGCCTCCGAGCCATTGGAATTAACCAATGAAGGTTAAAATCGCCGACCCGGCCGGGAATCGAACTCGAGACCCTCTGAACCGAAGGCCAGTTCGCTGACCATTCAGCCAACGAGTCAGGCGTCGGCAGCCCTGAAGATGGTTTTCCGTGGTTTCTCATTCCCAAACCAGGCTCCCTTCCCACTCCTAGGCATTTCCTATCCCATCGTCGTCATAAGACTTGTTTGTGTCCGTGCAACGTAAAGCCAATTGTTAAAAGATAGTAATAAGTGAAATCCCATTAAGGCATTGCAAAGCTAATGCAGTGATCTTGCAGTTATGATCAATGGTATTCTCTAAATAGAAAGCGGTTTTATTCATTTATATGTTTCGTTAGACATCGCTCCGACAGAGATAGATCTTACGGCGAAGATGGGATAGGAGTGGGAAGGAATCGGCGTGGCCTTAATAAAGAACAGCCCCAGCATTTGGCTGGTGTGGAAATGGGAAAACTATGGAAAACCATCTTCAGGGCTGCCGATAGAAAGTGAGTTGACAGTCGAAGCTATGTTTACTTTTCAGGATGATTTCGCTGTACGGGAGAGAGTGTTTAGTGGACTCAATACATCTTATTGATAAGCTGGAGGTAACAGAGATGTGTGCGCAGGGAAGAATGTATATGGAGCCTCCCTTTTTCAAGATACGATCAATAAATACCACCTCACCCACACCCGACGCTGACATACAGCCCCATACCACCACATGTCCACCGCCGTATTTCACACTCCCGATCAAAATGTTAGTTGCTAACTCTTGGTTAGGTTTTCTCCAGACTAACTACCAACTAAACCACACAAACAGAACATTTTTCCACCGAAGTTCTTGTTTACATTCATGCATACTCCTTTTCGAAGTTCACTCGTTAACGCCTGTTTCTCTTATAAACATAGGGCTTCTTTCGTGTGATCCTATCGTTATAGCTGTTTTTTCAGTGTCCTCCTAATTGTTTGGGCATGGGTTCTCTTACCAGTGGCTGACTGAACTTCAATAGCCAACTTAGGAGCACTTATCCTGGGATTCATTTCGATTTATCCCGCAATAATTGATTCTTCTTTGTCTGTGAGGACTTTGGAACGGCCAGTGTGTTATTTCATTTCTATCCTGTCCTCATTCATATAACTATAGAAGCTAGCGGCCACTGCACTTGTCTTCATTTGCAGCACTTTCGCTAATGTTTCTAATATTTTTGCCATTCTCGTGATGACATACTACTAATTGTCTTCGACTCATATCGCCTCCTTTCCCTTCCGCACCATACCGGTATTTCAACGAGAGTACAGTCAATGCTGAGATCACTGACATATTGCTGGAACTCTGTACCTTCAAGGACACTAGCATCCAGGGATGAATAAAGTACAGCGAGAAACAGTGTCCGAATAAATCTTTTACGTTAAGAAACTCTCATTTTTCATAATTTGATCTATATATACATACTACACTTACATTAATAAGGTAATTTTAGGTACAATATAGACAAATTCTTTCAATAGTAATGTGTCCTAAGGCTTAACTTCTTACTGGTACTGAAATTCGTTTCAGTTATTAACTAAAATTCATAACTGTTAAGTGTCCGGTTAATTTTCTTATTACCTGTATATTTTCCTTTAAATAGTTTACGACATTACATGCAGCATATTAAAAGCATTCTTTATAATGTTTCAAGATTAATTATCAATTGCATTTAATGTTGTGAATATATATTTTAGATTCAAAGATGATCTTCCAAGCCTGAAGCTACGAGTGGGAGCATGGGATCTCAGGAACTCTTCTGAAGGCCATCAAGAGGTGAACATTGCAGATTTGTATCTACATTCAAGTTTCTCAAGAACACGAGGTCGTTTCGATATTGCTCTTATTAGAACAGCGACAGACCTGAAACCTGGGAAAGCAGTTAAAACCGTCTGTTTGCCACCTCATGACATGGAACTACCTGAAAATTCTTCGTGTATAGTCACTGGCTGGGGTCGAGAAACATTTGGTGAGTTAAAAACCAACGATAATATAGTAAGCTCCATTACTTTCCATGTCCACTCATAACGTTGTCTGTTCGAACCCCACTGTCGGCAGCCCTGAAAATGGTTTTCTGTGGTTTCCCATTTTCACACCAGGCAAATGCTGGGGCTGTACCTTAATTAAGGCCACAGCCGCTTCCTTCCCACTCCTAGCCCTTTCCTGTCCCATCGTCGCCATAAGACCTATCTGTGTCGGTGCGACGTAAAGCAAGTAGCAAAAAAAAAAAAAAAAAGCATAACGCTGTCTACTCTAATAAACTAATTTTTCTGAACCAAGGAAACCTTCTATGCAAAATCTTTATATGTATACAGAGTGTCCATTAAATAGAAGAGCAAGCCAAGCTCAGGAGAGTGCTGGGTGTGAAAGAATGTCAACAGATATCTTCTAGATTGTTATACCTTGAGTACAGTTCAAGAATAAATAATGAACTTGGCAACGTCGCACAGTACCCGCACGTGGTCCTGTTGTAAAGAATCTTGGGAAAGCAAACGCGCATGTGTAGGGTGTGAGCTTCCTTTGCTACACACAACGAACGAGCCAGGCAATCGGAGCCACTGCTTGACCGAGACACCTCATTGGATTATGGAACAATGTGGGGAAGATATGGAAGCTAATGGGCATGGGACGCGTTTGCTGGACTTCTGTGCTAGTATTGGTTGAGCTGTTACGAATACATTCTTCAAGCATAAGGCTATTCACCGCTACACATGGGAGGCTAGGAGTACCAGATCCATAATAGACTAGGCATATAACTTAACCGACTTCGAATTCAGGAAATCTGTTAGGAATGTACGAGTTTTCCGGGGATTTTTCGATGATACAGACCACTATCTGATCTGTAGTGAACTAAATATCTCTAGGCCTAGGATAATGAAAGTGAAATCTGTCTGCAAACGGATAAGGGTAGAAAATCTCAAGGACAAGGAAATTAGACAGAAGTACATGGATATGATTAGTAAAAAGTTTCGAACAGTGAACACTAAGCAGGTTCAGGATATAGAAAGTGAATGAGTGACATACAGGGATGCTGTAGTAGAAACAGCAAGGGAATGCCTAGGAACAACTGTGTGTAAAGATGGGAAAAGGCGAACATCTTGGTGGAATGATGAAGTGAAAGCAGCTTGTAAACGTAAAAAGAAGGCTTATCAGAAATGGCTCCAATCAAGGGCCGAGGCAGACAGGGATTTGTACGTAGTGAAATAAACAGAGCGAAACAAATAGTTGTTGAATCCAAAAAGAAGTCATGGGAAGATTTTGGTAATAACCTGGAAAGGCTAGGTCAAACAGCAGGGAAACCTTTTTGGACAGTAATAAAGAATCTTAAGAAGAGAGGGAAAAAGGAAATGAACAGTGTTTTGAGTAATTCAGGTGAACTCATAATAGATCCCAGGGAATCACTGGAGAGGTGGAGGGAATACTTTGAACATCTTCTCCACGTTAAAAGAAATCTTCCTGGTGGTGTTGCGAATAGCGAAGCTCATGGGGAGGAGGTAAATGATGTTGGTGAAATTACGCTTGAGGAAGTGGAAAGGATAGTAAATAAACTCCATTGTCATAAAGCAGCAGGATTAGATGAAATTAGACCTGAAATGGTGAAGTATAGTAGGAAGGCAGGGATGAAATGGCTTCATAGAATAATAAGATTAGCATGGAACGTTTTTAGGGTACCTTTAGATTGGACAAAAGCAGTAACTGCACCTATCTATAAGCAAGGGAACAGGAAGGACTGCAACAACTATCGAGGCATCTCGTTGATTAGTGTACCTGGCAAAATATTCACTGGCATCTTGGAAAGGAGGGTGCGATCAGTCGTGGAGAGGAAGTTGGATGAAAACCAGTGTAGTATCAGACCACAAGGGCCTGTCAGGATCCGATTTTCAGTATGCGGCAGGTAATTGAAAAATGCTACGAGAGGAATAGGCAGTTGTGTTTAAGTTTCGTAGATCTAGAGAAAGCATATGACAGGGTACCGAGGGAAAAGATGTTCGCCATACTGGAGGACTATGGAACTAAAGGTAGATTATTAAAATCAGTCAAAGGCATTTATGTTGACAATTGGGCTTCAGTGAGAATTGGTGGTAGAATGAGTTCTTAGTTCAGGGTACTTACAGGGGTTAGACAAGGCTGTAATCATTCACCTCTGCTGTTCGTAGTTTACATGGATCATCTGCTGAAAGGTATAAAATGGCAGGGAGAGATTCTGTTAGGTGGAAATGTAGTAAGCAGTGTGGCCTATGCTGACGACTTGGTCTTAATGGCAGATTGTGCTGAAAGCCTGCAGTCTAATATCTTGCAACTTGAAAATAGGTGCAATGAGTATGGTATGAAAATTAGCCTTTCGAAGACTACATTGATGTCAGTAGGTAAGAAATTCAACAGAATTGAATGTCAGATTGGTGATACAAAGCCATAACAGGTGAGATAATTTCAAGTAAGTAGGTTGTGTGTTCCCCTAGGATGGTAATATAGTAAGTGAGGTTGAATCAAGGTGTAGTAAAGCTAATGCGGTGAGCTCGCAGCTGCGATCAACAGTATTCTGTAAGAAGGAAGTCAGCTCCCAGACGAAACTATCTTTACATCGGTCTGTTTTCAGACCAACTTTGCTTTACGGAAGCGAAAGCTGGGTGGACTCAGGATATCTTATTCATAAGTTAGAAGTAACAGACATGAAAATAACGAGAATGATTGCTGGTACAATAATGTCGGAACAATGGCAGGATGGTACTCGGAATGAGGAGATAAAGGCTAATTTAGGATTGAACTCGATGGATGAAGCTGTACGCATAAACCAGCTTCGGTGGTAGGGTCATGTGAGGCGAATGGAGGAGGATAGGTTACCTGGGAGAATAATGGACTCTGTTTTGGAGGGTAAGAGAAGTAGAGGGAGACAAAGACGACGATGGTTAGACTCAGTTTCTAACGATTTAAAGATAAGAGGTATAGAACTAAATGAGGCCCCACTTGCTGCACTTTCTGCCTGCTTAAAGTACTCATGTAATTACGTCTTGCAGCTTAATATTCACCCTTTATTTCCTTTCAGAGATATTTTACTTCCATTCGGCTTGCTCTACCATTTACCGGATCCACTGTATATATATTTCGTACAAAGGCTTAACACGAGAATTCATGTTATATTATGTCCTTGTAATACAAGTCAGTGATTTCACTTTCAACAGTTATCTGAAGGAAACGATTACAAAAAAATGAAAATGTGTTGATCTTCTGTTCATTTTGAACCCTCTACAATTAATACAGTCTCTGTTTTTAAAACTTCAAACTGACTTATTTATTTGACTTATATTTTTTACTTGTAATCTAAAGCCCCACTTGCTGCACTCTCTGTCTGCTTAAAATACTCATGTAATTACGTCTTGCAGCTTAATATTCACCCTTTATTTTAAGAATGAATAGTTCGTGTGTATACACTCCATCGCGTAGGAACATATTTTAGATGAGTTTCGAAGTTGATAGAAATCTACTTCTGCTCTCGACAAGGAGTATGTATGCCAGGAGTGAGCAGAATGTCTTTCCTGTTTTTCTTTATTTAATAGTCCACGTCTGCTATGTAACAATATGTACCAATATGTAGTAGAAATTTGTATCCACAGATGGCCTTGCTGCAATGGTTCAAATTACTCATTTTTGTTGCAGTTTAGCAGCCTTTTCTGATGTACTCTTTGGTAAACTCTAATGGTAACTTCCTTGAAGATAAGGTGTATTTTCGTCCCTTGTGACAAATTGTGAAGAAGAAATACTTCGAACCAAATCGGGGTCGGCTGTTACAAGTAGCCTACAAGTGGCTACGGCTTGTCTGTGGTCCGACAGCTCTGCACTCCGGTCAATTAACAGAGCAGAGAGCGGGAGGCCACGCTCTACTGTGGACTACACATCTGCATTCGGCAGACGGAGCGGGACTGGTCCCCACCATCGACTGCCCTGAGAATGGTTTTCCGTGGTTTTTCTATTAATCTGCACTAAGGCGAATGCCGGGTAATTTCCTAGTGTAGACGACCGGCTCCATGGCTAAATGGTTAGCGTGCTGGTCTTTGGTCACAGGGGTCCCGAGTTCTATTCCCGACAGGGTCGGAAATTTTAACCACCATTGGTTAATTTCCCTGGCACGGGGGCTGGGTGTATGTGTTGTCTTCATCATCATTTCATCCTCATCAGGACGCGCAGGTCACCTACGGGAGTCAAATCAAAAGACCTACACCTGGCGAGCCGAACATGTCCTCGGACACTCCCGGCACTACAAAAGCCATACGCCATTTCATTTTTCCTAGTATAGACCTCGGTCGCCAACCCACTCACCTTCTCCGAACATCTTCTTCACCGTATTAAATCTCCCTGGCCTCAGAGACGGCATTAGAGTTTAGTCGTAGTACCAAAGCTGTTGAGATAAATATTATTTTAGTCATTCAGTCATTCGCACTAGATCCACCAGGAAATCGTGACCTAAACTCGTAGAGTAACCCGACGGTTTCTGTGGTGGATATGGAAAGCACTTTCCTTATGGACTTCTTCCAATTCAGTCTGCTGTTTGATTTCAGTCGCTCTACCTCTGCTTCTGCATGGCTAACCCTTTGTGTGCCATTTTCCGATCTGGAGGACGACAGTGATTTAAGTCGGCTTTTCTCCACACTGCAAATGTGCCCAAACAAACGGAGCGACGACTCTCTAGGTTTTATCTTTGACCCTTGCACCCGTCCTTGACGGAACTATCACTTAGCACGTACAAGACATTTCTGCCATTTCTAATGCACGTCTCTTCCTGTAAGAGTCTTGTCATGACGTACTCGTTTCCTGGTTCTCTCTGGCCCTAAGCAGTTTCATTTTTTTCAATTGATCTCATCCTTATGGTGTAAAATCCAAGTATCAGGTTATTATTCAAGAAGTACAAACAGATGTAGAAAGTATGTAAAAGTCCTTACAGGGACACTGGCTATCAATTAAGTAATACGTGGTTGCCAGCCATTAAGGGTTTACGTACAGTATGCAGTTTTCTTCAATGTCCTTTCACTATTGTTACTCAGACTTCATTTCCTAATCTAATATTTCCTACATCACCTGCCTTCGTTCGACTGCACTCCATTACTTTTGTTTTGGACTTATTTATTTTCATCTTGTACTCCTTACCCAAGACTTCATCCATACCATTTAGCAATTTCTCGAGATCTTCTGCACTCTCAGATAAAATAACAGTATCATCGGCAAATCTCAAGGTTTTGATTTCCTCTCCTTGGACTGTAATTCCATTTCCAAATTTCTCTTTGATTTCCTTTCCTGCCTGTTCTATGTAAACATTGAAAAGGAGAGGGGACAAACTGCAGCCTTGCCTCACTCCTTTCTGGATTGCTGCTTCTTTTTCAAAGTCCTCGATTCTTATCACTGCAGACTGATTTTTACACAGATTGTAGATAATTCTTCGTTCTCGGTATCTGATCCCTATCATCTTCAGAATCATAAATAGCTTGGTCCAATCAACATTATCGAATGCCTTTTCTATATCTACGAATGCCATGTACGTGGGCTTGTCCTTCTTGATTCGATCCTCTAAGATCAGACGTAAAGTCAGTATTGCTTCACGTGTACCTACATTTCTTCTGAAGCCAAATTGATCTTCTCCCAACTCAGCTTCTACTTGTTTTTCCATTCTTCTGTAAATAATACTAGGTGTATGGAAATTATGGACGTATCAACCATAACAGTGGGAAGTTTCATGGAACATAGGCCAGGAATATTTGCACTTAATCAATATAAATCGAATGTCGGGCAGACAGACCTTCCAAAAATGATATATATCGTTTCCTTACAGTAAACAGGCCTGCTATCAATCCTCTCAAAGGTGCGACAAAGAAACCAGTGTACGGGCAGACCCTAAATTCTTATTATATTAGTAAGACAGCATGGGTAAGTGTACAGTACTGAGGTCACAAGAGTTTGATCAGTCTTTTTGTCATATCATACTGATTCATCCGCATTCTTCATCGATTAATACCGGACCATTTTAAACAGTAGCATACGCGTTTAATTTACCGAAAATCATATTTTTGTAGAATGTCTTTCAATTTAACAGAAATTATTATCCAAACCAAGGCCATACCCAGGGAAGTTTTTCGAAGGGGGTTAGGAATTGTTGGGTGGGGGGGCTTCCAGAACGAAAACTATAGTAATAAACATTTTTTTTTTACTTTCAAATACATTTGACAGAAATATTTTTTAAATAGTTTTAGAGCAGTACGTTTTACAACTGAACGTGTTATGTAGAAAGGTAAATTCATAGCCTCGATTTATAGCTTTAACACGTGCGTGCAGTGTGACACAAAGATTTCTGTCATTTGTTTAAAAATGGAGGTAAAAATATGTTTTACTGTAAGTATTCAAAATATTTAGAGGTTTGATTCACTTTCTAATCTTCTAGCGGCTAGATTAGGTGGAAACATTTCTATAAGTTTGTTTAAATCTATTTTTGTGGTGTAAAATTTATTAAGACCATAAGAAACAAACAGCCTGTATATCGCACCAAAATTAAAATTTCAGTTTTGTTAACTATATTCATAGAAAACATTTAAAGGTTTTCTAGGTTAAATGCAGTTAATTATTTTGCAAGTGCTTGTTTGTATAATATTTCTAATTTATTGTATTTCAAAACCCGTATATGCTATTTAAAACTGTCAAGTTCACTTTTATTTTGGAGGGGATTTGAACCCCTTTAACCTACCCCCCTGGGTACGGCCTCGGTACACACCATGGTCAGTAAATCGGTGCACAATATACGGACAGCTGCACGCCTAACGGTGATGAAGTGGCAGAAGAGTGCAGGGAAAGTACGAAAGAATGAGAGGCAGAACATTTAGTTTCATATTATTATGTTAGCAGGGGAATAACGAATGTCATAGGGCCCACCTGCCAAAATAAACATTCGGGCCCCCCTCAGATAAAGCGTAAAGTCT
The DNA here is from genome assembly GCF_040414725.1 of Anabrus simplex. NCBI lineage: Eukaryota > Metazoa > Arthropoda > Insecta > Orthoptera > Tettigoniidae > Anabrus > Anabrus simplex. Next base: position 258,460,902 of record NC_090269.1, read on the forward strand.
ATGAATAACTGATATACATTTAATTACAGCAGACAGATAATATGCAATATATTTTCAAGTTACATAAATAAAGAGATTATTTACTATTGTAAGATTATTAAAATATAATTGTATATGTTTTATATGGCTGCCTCCGTGGTTGAACCTCTAAGCTGCTGAACCGTTCACCATTTAGTTGTTCGTACTTAAAGCTGGTTTCACTTTACATTTACTACGGAAAAAGATTCTATAACGGATAGCAAAGTGTCAGTTACTGCACAATCATTTTTTCGATTACAACACAAAAAGCCTGGCTGAGCAGCTCAGATGGTTGAAGCTCTGGCCTTCTATCCACAACTTGGCAGGTTCGATCCTGGTTCAGTCCGGTCGTATTTGAAGGTGCTCAAGTACGTCAGCCTCGTGTCGGTAGATTTACTGGCACGTATAAGAACTCCTTCGGGATTAAATTCCGGCACCTCGGCGTCTCCGAAAACTTTAACAAAATAGTTGGTGGGACGTAGAAACAATAACATTATTATTACAACACAGAAAATCGTACGAATAAAATTGAATCAAAAACTGTCCAAAAGTTTGAAAAATATCAAACAGCCCAACTGATGAGCGTTCGCCCAAAGAGAGATCGTTCGAAACTGAATTGACGGAGTGTTACTTCGCCTAGTTCTTATTAGCCATATACGGTTCGTTGTTGTCAAATAAACATGTGATTAAATTTAAATGTTCAGCAAAATAACTATGCTATAATAAATGCTGCTAGACAGCAATTCCTCTACGTACAAATGGTAAAAATACTACAGTATTTAGACTAATTCCACAAAACTTCCCTGACCATTTTCGGGCAGAGTGACATTAGACTAGACACACTTAAGAAAATGGAAATTGCAACACCATGAAGGCATTGGTCGTTTGTGTTGATTTTCAAGATATGAAACGATGCCATATAGAAATGTAAACGATCAAAATTTCAGACCCATTGGATTCTTGCTACAGGTCTCCCCACGGGACTGGTCGCGGAGGAATCAGCTCCAGTATACGGACTTTGGTGTAGCGTAATTGACTTGCAGTCTGTGCAGTGAAGTGTTACCCGTCAAACATGCCTCGACGACAGAGAAAAGCACGCTATCAACAACTGTCGCCGTTTGAGAGGGCTCGGATAATTGGGCTGTGTGAGGCTGGATTATCGCTAAGGACTGTCGCTGCACGTGTTGGCCGACAGGCATCTACGGTATAACGTGTATGGCAGGAGTGGTCAAATGAAGGTACCCACACTCGTAGACCTGGCACAGGCCCAGCGCGACAGACAACTGTGAGAGAGGATCGCCGCATCATTCGGATGGCCCGGATGGAACCCCATGCAACAGCAGCGCAAATTAGAGCAGGTGTGGCACCCCACGTTACACAACAAACAGTTGGTAATCGCCTGCGTGCAGCTGGCTTACGAGCCCGTGTCCCTGCAAAAGGTGTTCCATTGACCTCACAACAGCGACGTGTAAGGCTGGCCTGGTGTCGAGAAAGATTGACGTGTGTCGACGAATGGCATTGGGGTCGTCTTTAGTGATGAATCGCGCTCCTGTCTTGCCCGCAGTGATCGCCGGAATCGTGTCCGCCGACGTACCGGGGAGAGGGGCCGCCCAGACCTTATTGTCAAGAGGCACACAGGGCCAACACCAAGCGTTATGGTCTTGAGAGCTATTGGCTTTAATGTGAAATCACAATTAGTGCTTGTTGAGGGCACTATGACTGCTCGACAGTACGTTGGTAGGGTACTCAATCCAGTGGTTGTCCCTATGATGGCGAACATTGCTAATGAGATGTTTCAGCAGGACAATGCCCGGGTTCACACTGCACGCATCTCCAGAGAAGCTCTTCACGACATCACAACCTTAGAATGGCCCGCCAGATCCCCGGACCTCAGTCCTATTGAGCATGTGTGGGGCATGATGGGTCGACAACTGGCTAACCGTCCTCAGCCGCCCACAACTCTGGAACAACTGACTCGTACAGTGCAGCAAAGATGGGCCACAATTCCTCAGGAAGCGATCCAGGACCTTATTGACTCCATGCCTCGACGAATTCATCAATGTATTGCAGATCGTGGTGGGCACATCTTGTATTGATTGTTGTCCAAACTTGCTGTCAGAGGGATCTGAAAGTGTAATCATCGAATCACAACCGAACACTCGTCCTGCATGTTCAATTGCAGTAATGTAGCACCACTCCTTGTGGGTGTTGCAATTTCTATTTTCTTCAGTGTGTATATCATTTTGCGAGGAGTCTGCGAGGCCCCTTAAAGGCCCGGGCCCGCCTGTATTGCAGGCCCTGCAGGCCCTAACGTTACACTCCTGTATGTAAAGTATATATTTATTTCCCTCGCCTGTATGCCATTGATTCGTTCATTTCCGTTATTAAACTTAACAGATTATGATCAGAAATTTCGGATTCTGCTTTTATTTATTACTGACCTGGATGTAAGCGAAGCCGTAAAATAGGAAAATACGAAAAGTAATTTTTGTAAGAATAGAATGGCTGAAACAATCGGACTTGGAATGATCTCACATAAAAGCTTCCTTTCTATGTATTGCATATTCTGTATATTGGATATATAATTTTAGAAGGAGGAATTTGTATGACTATGCAATTTTAAATTATTAAAGAAAAATCACCGTGGCCATTCCGCTATGACAATGCACAGCCGAAATGTTTACTACTGCAGTGCACTCGATATTGTCACACCCGGTAACTTCTCTCCGCGCACCACGCATTTTTCCTAACCACGTTTCTGAAGCCAACTTCACCATATGGATGAAACGAAACTTATGACCAACACACAAAAGTTATTCACAGTTACGGATACAAAAACAAACAAGGGAAGTACTGGGCAAATGTGTACTTTTCGCACCGTCTGACTGATCATTACCACTTTCGTTCAAGGGAAGGCATTTTCCAGTATGTTTCGCATTTGCTTCACTGCTGTGTTGCAGACACCACAACACGAAGAACAACACAACACAACACTACAACAACCAGAGAATACGTATAGTATACAGGTAACATAATCACTCTTGCAAATCGTTATGGCGTACGGAACATTGGGAAATCAGTAGTGTGGCCCCACTACAAACGGCAGTACACAACGCAACATTGAGAGTTCGAGAGGCTTGGGATGTTTGTCAAGGGTATTTCCGTCCTCGCCTCATCGATGCGTGTCCAAAGCTTGTACCTCGTGGCCACGAGTGACCTGTAGTAGACCAGTCGTCTTCCGACCATCGATCACACATTTTCGTAGGAAAAGCTATCCGATGAATACGCAGGCCAGGGAAGAAATATGACATGGTGATCATCTAGGAATCGTCGGTCGATGTGTACCACATACGGATCACGTTATCCTGTTGGCACAAAGCCGCGCGGTGGTCTTGAAAATAGGGCATGATAACAGTCTCCCACACTTCTGGGATGAAATAATTACTTTGCAATGTACCAGCAATGGAAATTAAGCACGAACAGGATTGGATATCGATGCCATTCCGTACCATAACTCCACGTTCCGGGTCGATGTGACTGTTCATAATTCAGGACTGGGCAGGCGTGCGCCTCGGAGTCGCCGAACACGAATGCAGCAAGCAGAATCGGCATTCGTCGAAAAGGCAATGACACGACATTCGTCCCTCCAGGACCGATGTTCCACGCTCTTTTGTGGCCGCAGGTATCTGTGGTGAACAATCGGTGGCATTTGCAGTAACTGTTGCTTTGACAAGTTTCCCCATTGATTCAGACTGCGGCGAACCATGCGTACGGACACGCATTGATTTGTGTCATGCCTGAAATACTGAATGTGGATGTAACCCCCATGCGCACCAGATACCTGTCCTCGTGCTCTTCGGTGCGATGGGCTGTCGGTTTCTTGCACGTGACTCAGCCCGCCCTTCCTGGACCCATTCATCCCATATCCGCTTCTCTGTGGTTACATTCCTTCCAAAGCGAGAACCAATTTTCGAGTAGGATAATCCACAATCCTGATAGACGACGGTTATTCCGCGGCCAAAGTTGGAACCCTGTTCGCATGGTTGTCGGTTCCTTGACGAGACATGCTAACTTCGTCTGTGCACACGAAGAGTGGGGAAACACCATGCCACTACCTCTCAGTAGCTGTCTGACCTCCAAACATCTGTGTCATCACACTGCATTGTATCAAAAGACTGGCAAATTATACAATTCATCTAAGCCTTGAAATGTAAAATCCACTAAAACAAAGGAAATTGTTCTGTTTACACATGATTTACAAGTCAATTTTAATTCGCTATCCTAATTACTAAGTAATGATCGTTTTGGTACATCTATACTGTATATTAAGAGTGTACTAAAAGCAGCTTTGAAAAATACGTCCGCCGCTTCTATTGAACCGACTTGCTACATTTGTGTTTTCTTTTCTCCGGAATTACCTGCCAGTGAATCATGAGACATTGATAGGTCCCTAAGTTTAACCAACTTTGATTAATCTTAAAATTAAATCATTAAACGATCACTCCAATAATTGCAGGCGAAGGCTTAACCTAACTCGCAATACATTCTGCACGTTTCAGGTCGCTAAGCAACCAAAACTTTCATTAATATTCCGATACATGGGATTTTCATCCTTAGTAATGTCATTACATGCAGCTATGTTTGATTACTACCTGTCAAGCCAGAGAGAATACACTTCCTCCGATCACAGAAGAATACTATTCCCTGCTATATATTCATTGATTTTCTAACCTTTCCCAGCTTCCAAATGTATTAAACAGATGGCAGAGCGTTATTAAGAACTTATATGCTGCTAAGGGGAAGAAGTCTACGTACAAACATACCCCATCATGACGCAGGCCTTAGACATTACCTGGGAACAACACTCGAAGGATAACCTAGCTGCACTAGAAAGAGGGAAGCCCATGTATCTTAGAAAAGTTATCTGCCAGGTAAAAAAAGACTCCTTCGAGACTAACCTATGAGCTCTCAAGACAACCGTTCACCGGGCGAAATGGCCGTGCGGTTAGAGGTGCGCGTATGCGAACTTGCATCCGGGAGATAGTGGGTTCGAATCCCACCGTCGGCAGCCCTGAATATGGTTTTCCGTGGTTTCCTATTTTCACACCAGGCAAATGCTGGGACTGTACATTAATTAAGGCCACGGCCGCTTCCTTCCGACTCCTAGACATTTCCTGTCCCATCGTCGCCATAAGACCTGTCTGTGTCGGTGCGCCGTAAAACCACTAGCAAAAAAAGATACGTCTGTCATAGTCACATTGTTTTGCCTGCTCTTTTCAATGATGTCATGAACATTCGATAAGAGGCGCGTTATGGCATGCCGCAGTTCGTAGTCAGAATTTGGGGTTGAGTAGAGGTGGGTTCGATTCCCACCTCAGCCATCCTGGAAGTGGTTTTCCGTAGTTTTCCACTTCTCCTCCAGGCGAATGCTTCTTTCCCTCTTCCTTGCCTATCCCTTCCAATCTTCCCATCCCTCCATAAGGCCCCTGTTCAGCACAGCAGGTGAGGCCGCCTGGGCGAGGTACTGGTCATTCTCCCCAGTTGTATCCCCCGACCTAGAGTCTGAAGCTCCTGGACACTGCCTTTGAGGTGGTAGAGATGGGATCCCTCGCTGAGCCCGAGGGAAAAGGCGACCCTGAAGGGTAAACAGATGATGATGATGATGATGATGATGATGATGATGATGATGATGACGACGATTTGAGAGAAGACTGTTTCTCACAAGTGCAGTTCTATATCGCAAGGTCATCTTAGCCCTAAAGCAATACCACAAACTTGGTTTACAAGGAATTCTGGGGTAAAAAGGTCAATCTTTCAGTGAGTTTTTAACTTTAGGGATTTTCAGATATGTCTTGGTACAGTACCGACGAACGATTACTTTGATCAAATTACGAAATCCACGCGAGCGAAGCCGCGGGTAACTGCTAGTATAATATATATAGATAGTAGTTCAGCTCGTACATTGAGCAGCAATTCGTCAGTCCTGACCCAAGGAACTTCAGAAGTTGAGCGCCGAAATGTAATAGAAGACCTATAAGGACACCAAAAGAGATGTATAAGCAGAATACATGATTGAACTTGATGCAAACAGAAATATTCAACTCGAGTTCGTAGATACTTGTTGAATCGTAGCAGTAAATGTTATGCTATTTTTAAGTTTTACTTAATTTCGCTTTCCCAGTCTCGAGAGCCAAGAATAACGGCCGAGAGGATTCGTCGTAATGACCACACGACACCTCGTAATCTGCAGGCCTTCGGACTGAGCAGCAGTCGCTTGGTAGGCCAAGGCCCTCCCTCCCTGCATAGTTATATTTAATGTAGTGTACTTTTCGTTGTTTTATGCCGTTTTCATTCTTTCATTTTGTTTTGTTTAGTTATGTTTTGTATTGATTTTTATTGAATTTATTTGGTTTATATTGTTTTATTTCGTTTCCAACTGATGAGCCCGAATGGCACGTCTGGGCGAAACTCTGCAAACGCACACGGCCTAACCACCCAAAAGCTGGTTCTATTCCTGTGATCGTAAGATCTGCGGCTGTGAAAGCCATTTTTAGTATTTTATGTTAATTTCAATTGTTTTATTTGATGTTATTTTGCTTTCACCTCTATTTTCACGTTTCGTTTTGTTTTGCTGTGTTTAGCGTTGTTACATTTCGGTTTGTTTTTCTTAGTTATACTTGTGTTAGTGTGTTCTGTTTTGTTTTGTTTTGCTTTCTTATATTTTGTGTTCGTTCGTATTGGTTTCCTTTCTTTCTCTCTACACAGCCTGTATCGTGCCTTTAAATATTACTGATTCATTTATTAATTGACAGTTAATTAGTATTTATTTCTCTCGTAAGGTCCAATCGTGAAATTACGATCAAGAATGAAGCAAGTTGAACAGTCTCTTGTTATACGAAAAGTGTGTAACAAAAAACTTAAGAAGACCGTACTGGGGAGCTCATTTCGCCTGAGAAATGACTTCATTTGTGCAGATGGGAAGACCATGGCGGATACTTGTCAGGTAAGACCACCTTTACAGGTCACACTTCACAGCACTTCGTTAAATAGGAAGTGATAATCTAAATCGGGGAAAAAATATCTGAATCCCGGAGTACAAGCGCGCCAAAAGGAAGGAGCAGATTATGTAGATGTCTTGGCTTGTTAGTACACAGAGGGTTTTATGAAGGATAATGGCCTGTTTTATCGTTTTAAAGGCGTCTCTAATTGTATTTATTTGTTTTTGGCGTTTCTTTGATTGTAATCCAAGTTTTATTCTTTTCAATGAGTTTTTATCTGTTTTTATCTGTGTTTTAATACGTTTTTAATTTTAACTTGCATAATATAATTAACGTTACTTTTAAGTCAATTCCTAATTTCTATTTTTACATGTCAATGTGAGTGCCAAAAGTCATGACTCTAGCTTTCCTATAAGCGTGCCAAACGAGGATGGTTATAAACAATATTCCGCCAATGTCCAGCAGAATTGCCCCTCTCTTGCTTTTTTTACCCAAGGAACAATCACGAATTTACAGGAATGATGACGAATATTGCAATGCGTCAGTTCCCTGCTGGTAAGCAGTCAGAGACGTTGCCATGGCAACCTGTAGGTTCGTTGTCGGTCTGTCGGTCACTCAATGCAGAGCATAATACCTGCAGAAAATAGTAATTTTCTCCGTCATTTGAAGGGGAAGTTAAGTTATGAACATAACAAAAGTTGTTTATAATGAAGAGGCGTTTCACACACAGTACACGGATTTACAGAAAATCAATAGTATAACAGAAAATGGAGGAAAACCGTTCTGGTTTTCCTATAAACACCCCGTCTATTCAAAGATTTTAATATGATACATGCATATCAAAACCTTCGCCGGGATGAGTATACACTAAATATGACGTTTGGTTGTGATCTATCCAACCGTTTTGCCGTCATGGTGGAACACACAAACAGACAAACGGACAAGCAGACAAACAGACACGAAGAATAAAAACCAACGATTCGGTTAACTTAAAACTAACGCTAAGTATATTATGCAAATTAAAATTAGGTTTGTTGTCGGTCTGTCGGTCATCAATGAAGAGAATGAGACCCGCAGAAAATAGTAATTTTCTCGCTCATTAGAAAAATAAACGAAATTATGTACATAACAAACATTGCTTAGAATGAAGGAACGTTTCACATATAGTCCATAAATTTTACAGAAAATGAATAATGTACGAGAAAACGGAAGAAAGCTAATCTATTTTTCTAATCAGAGATTTTAAAATCATGTGCATATCAAAACCTTCCCCTCTAAGTAAGCGTTTACGTAAAGTGAGATTACTGTCGGTCCATCTCTGTAGTGTAGTGGTTAGTGTGATTAGCTGCCACCCCCGGAGGCCCGGGTTCGATTCCCGGCTCTGCCACGATATTTGAAAAGTGGTACGTGGGCTGGAACGGGGTCCACTCAGTCTCGGGAGATCAGCTGAGTAAATTATGGGCAATAAATCAACGAAAATAATTTGAGGGGCGAGGATTCGATTCACTTACCCCAGCTAGCCTTGAAGTGGTTTTCCGTGGTTTCTCACTTCTTCTCAAGGCAAATGCCGGTATGATTACTGCTCCATTATTTTTCATGGCAGTCCCTCTACAAAACTCAATATTTCCGAGTTTTGTCGTTAGATGGCAGTGCTACGACATCTTTAATTTCCAGGCCTTGCTTCCTGTCGAAATGAGTTAAGGATGGTTGTCCCCTGTTCTTTAATGGGATCGAGTAGTAAAACAACAAGATGGACTCCACACTAAACGCGACCGCTTTTCTGACCTATCAGAAGGGTTTTAGCAGATTTAAACTGTGATTATCCCTATCTGAATATTTTATTATTTTATATTTCTCAGGTACGTGCATTTTTATTTTATCTTTTGGTGCGTGCTGTTATGTCCTTGAGCGCACGGTTGTGTGTGTTCAGATGTGTCGGGCGTGTTATTTGCCTATGTGATGTACGGTCCCAGTGCTTCGAATTTATGTGCCTCTATATTTATTCTTCGATTACATGAGTGTTGGTCATTCGTGTCAGACCCTGAAAAATTGGATCTGTACGAATTGTGTCCTTGTACACCTCGTGAGTCGTAGTTTGCCTATCGCATGAACCTTGTGTTCTATGCTTCGCGTTTCTACGGAATATTGTGTTCCTTATATTGAGGCAGTCTGTTTTGGTAACCCGGCTTGATGGGGAGACCGTTGTGAGTGAAATTACCCTTTGGACGGACCGATGGCCTGGCGCCACATATTTATTATTGTGTTCGGGTGGTTGGTTGTGCGTGCGTGGGTGTTGTGTGTATGGATTGGACGGAGTAGAAGCCGCACTATATTATGTACATTTTGCCCTTATTAATTCCTGTGATGTTTTTATATTGCTCTTTCATTTTTGCTCGTACCTGACCGGGCCTTGTATTTTTCTTATTTTTGATTCCTATGAGCGTCATTTTATTTCTCAGTCCCGGTTTTCTTTTTCTTTTTCTTCTGCGATACTTGACTATCGATGTGCGCAATCTCGTGGTTTCCAGCCATGGAGGTTTATAACTGATTTTCTCGGTACCCTTGTCCTTTTTGACGCATGTTTTTATTCCGTTCTGATGGGGCATCTAATGAATGCTATAATGAACTAAGAGTAATCATATAAGTAAGTGAACATCGACAGTGTGGTCGTTTTGGAAAAAAAATTGAGAGAGAAGCATGAGAGTATTGTGGAATTGAACGTTTTGATTTGAGCTTTATTACCGTTCGCAATTCGGAGGGAAGCCTGGCTGAGAAAAACTTGGATGTTTATGCTCACTATGTACGTATTTCTTTTTAACAGTTTCTTTACAATATCTTACTTGCATGTTTCATTGATTAATTTCCTCTTCTTAATTTACTCTTGCAATAAACAGGAAATTTTAGTGTGCTAATTTACATTTGATTCATAGCAGCGTTAGTCCTTTAGTATTAATACTATTATTAAGGGACTGATCTCCAGTTCGAGGCTATGTTGTCACCTTTCCCTATCGCGATCGCCGGACCTCGGGTTATTTAGTGCACTCGTTTCCTTGCGTTTCCTGCATTATTCTCTCTTTTGTCTTCCTTTTCCAGGATACGGGTGTGGGTATCGGCCCAGTACCTAACTTAAGCCATGGCCGCTTCCTTCCCTCTTCCTTGTCTATCCCTTCCCATCCCCCCACAAGTCCCCTGTTCAGCACAGCAGGTGCGGCCTCGTGGGCGAGGTACTAGTCCTTCTCCCCAGTTGTATGCCATCGACGCAAAACCTCACGATCCAGGACAATGCCCTTGAAGTAGTAGAGGTTTGATCCTTCGCTGAGTCTGAGGGAAAAACCAAACCTGGAGGGTAAATAAAGAAGAGATTACTCACGAATGTGACCCCCAAATATTTGTGGTGTGTGATTCTATTCATTAATTGATGAAATTACGTGTGAGATTTCTTCTCCATAATTTATTGGTGAAATATATTGCTTTATTCTTATCTATATTTACTTTAATTTTCCATTTAATTAATTCAATTTCTGTTGAGTGGTATTGGATTGTGAGGTTTATATCGACCTGCCCTTGCTCACGATGCTTATACGGCAGATTGCGGTGTCATTTCAGTGTATATGTTTCACTAGTAATGTTTTACTTTCCAGGTACGTGCTGGGAGTCCTCTGGTTTGTGAGTACATGGGCCGCTACCTGCAGATGGGAATAGCTTCCTGGAACATTCTCTGTGGAGAGAAATTACTTCCAGGTGTATATGTTAATGTGCAGCGCTTCAGTGAGTGGATCCGTAAAACGATGAAACTCTAACCACAGAAAGAAAACCATCTGTAATCACTAGCTATGAAAATAATTTGACTTCAATTACAGTGTTAGTCTTAGTGTGTGTCTTCCGTAAATAAAGTGAAAGTTGTCTAAGTCGAAATTACTGGAGCAAAGCAGTCTCTTGATTTTATGCAGTATTATTTATTTTTGTAGTGAATTATTTGACTTACTTAATTCCTGTTGTTCATCGTGCAACATAGGGCATCAACAGAACATCTCCATCTGCTCCTGTTTACCTCACTCCAGATATTGCCTTCTTCAATAATACAATTTTTGTCACCCTTTTTCGAGCCAAAAGTCGTCATCTTTGGATCAGTCCGGTTTCTCTTTGTTGATGTTTCTGTAATGGTTTAAGTTTGTGCGAGTTATTAGTCCACAGTACCCGAGCCTGGTGGTTGGGCTGCCACCTGAAGCCTCCAAGTATGCTGTTTTCTGTTCAGATTGTCTCCCTTAGACTTTGCTGTTCCCTGTTCACCACAAGGCAGTCGTTTCCCTCTTCATTGAACCCCAAGAGGGAGGTTTGCCTCCTCCGCCAAATTTGCCGTATTAAAGGTCTCCTTCTCCCCCTCAGTTGCCGTTAAGGACTGCACCAGAGCCCCGTTAGCTGTTACTTTTCAGGGTTCCTGTAAGACTTTCACAGCTACCGTGGAGGTCCTGGGACACACAAGGTCCCTACTGTACTTCGCCCTTAAAGGCTATCCCCTACTCCATACCGTTCTACAACCCCCACGACGCGGACGAGGGGTTGGACTAAAGGGGGACATTTTGGTAGTACAGTGTATCTATTTTAATTTGTATGCAACGTCTGATCAAAGAACTCGCGAACTATCTCCGTTGACGGTAAAGTACACTACAAACCTAGTTTGAACTTCCTTCGAAAGAATCACCTTGCACAGCTATGCACCGGACCCACCGTTTCTGCCACTGCTGGATTTCGGTCTGGAAGTTATCTTTCCGTCAGCGAGTCCAGAACCTTTTTCCGATTCGTGCTCGATCCTTGCAATGGTATGAAAACGGTGACAATTCATCTGTATCTTCGGGAAAAGGGAGAAGTCAGCAGGAGCTAACCCTGATGAGTAGGGCGGTGTGGAAGCTATAACATCGTGATTGGCGAGAAATTCACGAATGAGGGGTGTTTGATGACAGGGCTCATTGTCGAGGAAATTCCAAATCTTCGTGCGCACAGATCCGATTGCTTTCACCGAATGGTCTCTCTCTCAAATGTCCCACGATCTCACGTTAAAACGTTTCGTTAGTGGTCTGGTCCTGAGAGGTGAATTCGCTATGAACTCTCCCACGGATATAAAAAGAAACACGGTGAACCCCTTTTTTCCGTTCAGATCCGGTTGTTTCTCGCCTTCTTCGGTCGTGGGGATGATGGGCTCTACCACTGCGAAGACAGCCGCTTTACCACAGGGTAGAAGCCGTAGACTCATGATTCATCACCCGTGATGATCCTGGATATTATGGATGGATGTTCACGGGGATAATGGCACCCTGCGACTCAACATTTCTTATTCTCAGGGGTCAACAATTGGAATATAGTCTTAGAAGTGACACGCCACGTGTTAAATTCCGATGCTAGGATTGTCTGAGCTGACTCTTAAGACTCTCCAATATTATCTACAATATCATTAATCGTCCCCCCAGAGATCAGTTTCACGAATTCGTTTCACATTTTCGGGACCGATATTTGTGGAAGGTTTTAAATTCTCTTCGTCTTTAAGGGACGTTCTTCCATCTTTGAAGTGCCTGTACCACTCAAAATATTGTGTGCGACTCATTGTCACCTCTTCATATGCTTGCCGAATCTTTTAAAATGTCTCTGTGTCCGTTTTACCCGGCTTAACACAAACTTTCATGTTGGCTATTTGTTTCACCTTTCCGTTCATGATGTAGGTAATCCCAGACTACCACACTCAAGTCCTCACAGAAACGCCACTGTAACAGATCCTGATGTTAACACAGTGATCTGTCCTGGTACACTGTCTTGTCCAGGTTGAACGTCACCGTACCTGCCGTCTGTAGGCACACTGCACAACTGCTCGGAGGAACATTTTGATACCGCCTTGTATTTAAAACTGAAATTAATAGAACTTAATTATGAAAAATGAACATGCGTGATATTATATATATTTACTTGCAAATAATATGGTGTACTTGTAAGCAACCGTCGCAAAGGCATGAAACTAGTCACATAAAATCAGACAAATGAATGGTAACATTAAAGACGCATTGCTACTACTTGCACACGTTTTGCCGAAAGCGACTTTTACAGATAAGGAGGGACAGGGGAGAGTAAGATGCTGCTTCGGCATTTCTACAGTATTGCTAATAACAGAGAGTGAAAAATGGGTAAGTATAGTAAATCAGTTCCAGTATGAATATACATGTTTACTTTATACATAAACATGAAAAGAAGAAACATCAAGCAGGTGGTTGAGGTGATTGGCTGACGTAGCTATCAGCTTGCATTCGGGAGACAGTGGGTTCGAACCCCACTGTCGGCAATCATGAAGATGGTCTTCCGTGGTTTTCCATTTTCACACCAGGCAAATGCTGGGGCTGTACCTTAATTATGGCCACGGTCGTTTTCTTCATAATCCTAGCCCTTTCCTATCCCATCGTCGCCATGAGACCTATCTGTGCAGGTGCGACGTAAAGCATATTGTAAAAAAGATGATATTTTAGTAATGCGACAAAATGTATGTATGCTCAGGATCATAATTATGCCTTACAACATTATATTTATCGTCCGGATCCATGGCTAAATGGTTAGTGTGCTGGCGTTTGTCACAGGGGTCTCGCGTTTGATGCCTTCTTGGTTCGGGGATTTAATCGCATCTGATTAATCTTCTGGCTCGGTGACTGGTTGTTGTGTTTGTCCCAACACTCCCCTCTTCAAATTCAGACAATATACCACACTACCAACCACCACAGAAACATGCAGTAGTAATTACATCCCTCCATATAGGGTTGGAGTCAAGAAGGGCATCCGGCCGTAAAACAGGGCCAAATCTGCATGTGCTATACAGCTCGCACCCGCGACCCCACATGTGTAGATAAAGCAGTGGAAGAAGAACAAGACAGCATTTTATTTAAAAATACTAACAAACCAAGACATTAACGATATAAAAGACGAATTAATTATGAGGAAACTTGTGGTATATGATACCTTATTGGGTTCTATGTAGACTATAAAAATGAGGCGCACTAGCATGAAGAGAATAAGAAGACTGTGAGGTTTGTAAATAATAAATTGCAACCGAATGGCCATAATATATACAGTTAAATACACTCAGATATAAATCTATAATAATAATATACAATCAATGCGTGAAAAACATCATCGGTTATGGACACAATTGTGTCAAGCTTCCTTTTCTACGGATACATTCGATGGCATGGTATTGCACTCTCATCTGATGGGTGCAGTATATATCACATCGTTGGTCGCAGAAGACACATACGCAGCCTGGTCCTGGCTTGTGAAATCCCAAGGTTCTGCATACCTTATGGTGGAACCCGTGTACGGCAAACCTGGTCACTGTATGCCTCAGATCATATCCACCGCGCATCCAATCCCTGTTTATCATTGCACCAGTGTCGGGCTCCATGGCTAAATGGTTAGCGTGCTGGCCTTTGGTCACAGGGGTCCCGAGTTCGATTCCCGGCAGGGTCGGGATTTTTAACCATCATTGGTTAATTTCCCTGGCACGGGGGCTGGGTGTATGTGTTGTCTTCATCATCATTTCATCCTCATCACGACGCGCAGGTCGCCTACGGATCTCAAATCAAAAGACCTGCACCTGGCGAGCCGAACCCGTCCTGGGATCTCCCGGCACTAAAAGACATGCGCCATTTCATCGCATCAGTTGAGTAAAACTCATCCCATATCATAGGCCTCTTTGATTGCAGTTCTTGTAGCAACTCCCTGTAACTCCTTGTCGCTGAAAGTAACAATTTAAATCTTATGTCTTCAATGAAGTACGTCTCCTTTGCAAGAACGTATACTAGTCTTGATGATGTATATTTAGAAACACATAGAACTCTCTTCAAGAATCTAGCCTTCACACTTTCCAGCTCTTGTAGTTGTCTTTCCGAGAGATGTTCCCATATTAGCTCTAGACCATATATGGCTGCTGGAACAACTTTCGTATTAAAGAGAGCCATGGCTGTCCCCAAAGATAGCTGTGGAAGGTGTCGGGGCGGTCAAAGAATTTTCCACGTTTCATTGTTCCTATTCCCACATACGAAATTGTCCGAAAACTATCGAGTGAGAACTAGGGAGCCGAACTCTCAAGAAAACTTCCACATATAATAAGTACTGTACCTCTGACCTAACAATTATGTTATGTGCACCGCATTTACTACAGTATGCAGGGTATTTCATATAAAACCAGACCGAACGCATGGTGTTTGTACTCTGCGCTACGGCAGCTGCAGTGTGGGAGACCGTGTATAGTTCTTGACCATGCAAACAGCCTGCACATATTCGACCTGGCAAGCATGAGTCGCCATTCTGAATCTCGCCTGTTAACATGGTGAGAAAGTTATCGTCGCAACACCGCATTCTCCTATGTAAAAGTAACGCGATGCATTCGTTCAGCAATGTCCTGGTGACGTGCCACCTTCACGAGCACAGTCTCACGTAATTGTAAATAAATTCAATAGAAGACGTGCGCGCACACGAACAGTTTTAACAGAGGTAAAACTTAGATGTCATTGATGCGAATCTTGAATGGTCACCGAATAAATCACACACAAAATTAGCACACAGAGCTACAAAGATATTACACATTACAGATATTAAAGAAATTACAGATTTATACGGGCCTATTGTTTAAAACTTGCTGATCCAGCTGCAAGAGTGAGATATTGAAATTGGTATCTTGCACCATTGAATGATTGTTTATTCAACCCGCAGCTTGTGTTCTTTTCGGAT
This sequence comes from Anabrus simplex, assembly GCF_040414725.1. NCBI lineage: Eukaryota > Metazoa > Arthropoda > Insecta > Orthoptera > Tettigoniidae > Anabrus > Anabrus simplex. The sequence continues at coordinate 258,476,678 of NC_090269.1, forward strand.
GAGGCCCGGTTTCATCCCAATGATCATGTGAACAGTCATAACTCTCGTTATTGGTGAGCAGAAAATCCTAATGGTGTTTATGAAGTCCCTTATTATGAAAGGAAGATTGGTGTTTGGTGTGCTGTTAGTGCAGGGCCTCTCAAACGCCCAAAATCTCACACGTGCAGAGCGAGGCGCAAGAGCTCCGTGCACTGTGCATCGGTGCCGCTCGGTGCCGCTCGGTATGGCTCGGATCAACGCTTCGTCTCTGGGCTACTCGGCTATGCTCGGCTCTACTCGGCTATACTCGGCTCAACTCAGCCCGGATTTGGAGCGCTACGGCGCAAGTGGGGGAGAGGGAGACAGGCGGAGCGAGCGAGACAGGCGTGAGGAAAGAGAGAGTTAGCGCTATTGCTCCAAATCGAGGAGTGGGGGGTCTGCACTCGGGTTAACCAAGCCAAGTCGTCTTTTGCACCGTGCACGGTGCATGCACCACGCGCATGCACCCTGAGAGGCCCTGTGTTAGTGTAAGACGAATAATTGGGCTTATTTTTCTCGAGACGACAGTAAATGTAGAGATATACTAAGATGACATGTGGACACCGTCCTTCCATCAGTAAATGGAAGAAGAAAAATCGCGTTGTTGGTTTTAACATATAGCAGAAGTCCCCTTCTTACAATCTCGGAAGTGTTTGCAGACAGAGTGATCAGTGCTGGTCTCTCCTCGCCTCCCCCCCCCCCCCCACCAACCATCTGTGTGTGAATTTTACTTGTGGGGTAAACTGAAAGAAAAAGTGTATCGAACACATCCTCACGCATTGGAGGAAATGGAGGAAAACATTACGAATGAAATCAGAAACATTACAGTGGCTGAACTCACTTGAGTCAGCTAGAATGTGTTTACGCGATACAATGCCTGTAGAACCCAAAAGGAAGATTGTACACACGCTTAAAGCAGGGCGGCCACGCGCGAGATAAGTTCGGCTGGGGCAGCTGTCCTAGCGCAGAGTACAGACAACGCGCGTTCGGTCTAAGTTTATATGAGAAACGCAGTATAGCAAAGGAACAGGCGACGGTACTATCAAGTGTTGTTCAAACTGTGATATTGTCTGAGGTGACATATATCCGCGCTGTACCTGCCGAGGTGACAAGAAGACTTTCTCAACGTACCCTCACCGATTTGCTTAATTGTCATTATACGAACAAGCCATGACAAGGTCTTTCATCGTTTCATAAACCTTAACTCCCACCCTATCCCGATAAAATGCAATTGGAATATTTCGAGAATGCTTCATAAGACCATTACGTGGCACATTCCTATAACGAAGAGTGCAACGAGGAAGCTCTTCACTCACAATCCCATGATCCTCGGATCGAATCTAGCCTCAACCGTGTTTACATAGGTTTGTTTTAATGTACAATTTGTATGTTACTTGCATTAATGCACATTAACGATATGGTTGACTAATATGCATACTGGCATCTGTCTCCCTGTGAGAAATCCGATGTTGCGTTTTGAAAACATGAGAACCTGATAGACAAACGTTGATTGTTTCGAGAACTACATTTATAGTAATAATAATAATGATTACGAGTTTGGTATCACAACGGAATACCCAGAATTTGTGTCACATTCATTTTATGTTTGGGTAAAGGATTGGGACCAGAGCATTCCCAATATATTTTTCGCACTGATCTGCGAGTGAGCAGCGTAGGAGTAGTGCACGTATATTGGTGATGACATTGGAAAACCACTGATTAAGTATACAAATAAATAATTATATAAACTTATTACGATTGTCTTTATTGAACGTCGTATTGTCCTTGTTTAGTTGATCGCAAATTCCATACCCTATAGAAATAAAAATAAGCAGACGTTATGTATACTTAATTCATATGATTAGGTTGAAACAACATACATTTGCAAAAGTGAAGAAACTGGTTCAACTTAACTGTATTGAATAGTGTTCATAGTAACAAAGTACGTGAAAACTTCTGTTAGTCTATAACATGATAGTGATAATTATTGCTTTTAATATTTACTTATAAAATGTACTGGGCCTAACTATTCCATTCCAATTAAAAGTAAATAATCATTACAATATTTATCCTTCATAGACAGCAATAATAAAATATTTATCATAGGCTGACGAACATTGTGCCCCCCCCAAAAAAAAAAAATTGGCTCCTTGGGCCCGGATCCAGCGAGCCCGTTTATAAATACGCCATTGATCAAGACCGAATTAGCTCGTAACTTGCTGTTTTGAATGAGTCGTTCAACTGAGTCAGTTGCTGATATCAGCTGTGCAACGGAATGCTGTTCTTCCTCCAAGGTTGGTGAAACGTTTCGCCATATTTGCAGTAGGCATTATTAATTTAAGGGGTGTATCCGAGTTGCGCTTATGACTTCTGCACGATGTGGTGTTCCGAAGAGAAGAAGTAGCTCGGAGTACGTTCTGTTACGCTTTCCACCACTAATTGGCTCGTATTACACTTATCCCATCCTGCTGTAATTAGGTCATTTTCCACTTACTGTAATTTATTATTATTACTAGCAAATGTACCCGTGCTTCGCTACGGTATTCTGCATTGTATACGAATATTGAAGTAAATACTGTACATGCAGTAAATAAGATTGTTTTAAAATAGCATGTCTCTTAGCGTTATCCGAGAAACAGCATGGAGAGGTCGCCATACGTTGTTTCCAGTGTAAAGTGCTTGTTACGGATTTGTGATGATAACGACAGGCTCACTTGCCTACTGCCATTCACAATCGAGTTGGGAAGTTTACATTATAATTGCAGGCCCCATTGCCTACTGCGCGGTCACAATCGATTTGGGGAGTTTCCATTACAATGGCAGCCCCCTTTCCTACTTCCAGACATATTACAAATTGAGGAGTTATTATTATTATGGCAGGAAACTTCCCTACAACCAGTCAAAATTGAGTTGTGCAGTTATCATTATAATGACAGGCCCCTTTTCCAACTGCCAGCCAGCTTACTGCCAGTCACACCAAGTTGGTGAGTTTCCATCAAAATAGCAGGCCAGTAAGCCTAATGCCAGTCACATTTTAGATGGGTACATCTGTTTATAACTGCGGGAACTCTTGCCTACAGCCAAACACAATCGGGTAAGGGGAGTTTTGAACAAAACTGCATGCTCCCTTGCCTTCTGCAAATCAAATCCAGAAGTGATTTATTCATTACAATGGTAGGCCTGCCTTATTAAAGCCAGTTACACAGGAATTGGAGAAGGACCCCATTCCTACTGCCAGTCAAAGTCGGTGTGGGGAGTACTGATTACAATAGCAGACACACCCTTTCTCGATCGCTACAAAATCGACATCAGTGAATATATATAGTTCGACATACGAAAGTATGTGCTTGTTTACAATATCGCAGAGCTTCATTTACAGATTAACTGTTGCTAAACGGTACATCATATCGAGAAAGGATTGTACCATAAGACGCCGGATTTAGCGGCCTAAATTGCTGGTCTTATGATATCTCATCTATTCATGGGTCAGATTGAGTTAGAAACGTGGAATAGGGTAAAATTTTTGTAAGATTATCTCACATTGCATTGCTTTTCGGATAATTAAGTGACAGCTACATACATAGCATTTGGCTCATATATGGCTACTGGGTGGACCAATTTTCGTGTAGAGTTTGATGATTCAGTCTTTCCTATAAGTGATGGAAGGTATGAATTATGTATGTGAAAAGTCCAAATTTACTTAACATCGAGAAATAGAGAAAAATCAAACGTAAAAGGGATAGAAATACGACAAAATGTCGTAAGACTAAGGTTGTAGATCACTCCAAATTGAACGGGGATTGTGCCATCCGTTATGTGATAATACTTCCCGAAGGTCTGCACCATCATTAAAATTGCCTCCATATTTCGATATTCTTCGGGATAAAAAGGGAAAAATTTAAAGATCTTGGAAGTTTTCCGTCCGTTACTGGCTAAAACGTATAATTTTGCCAAATTTCAATATCCTTCTTCGACTGGCAGATTATGCCGCAATCTGGGTTTTCGGTGAGGAGTGTAAAATTTAGGACTTTCAAGAAACTAGACCAAAAAATATGCAGATGGACATTATTACCCCTTCAACGTGTAGCTGTACGAAAATTTCGCCAAATTAGTCAATGTACAGGCACACAGTCGTTACGATTTTATTTACATAGATAGATAAGGAACCTGCTCCACGTACAACACCTTTTGGGCTATATCCGCTGGACTTAACCTGAAAATCGGACCGTTTATGATATCTCCCTTATTAATCCTCCTGTCGAAAAAATGCACATGAAAAAGTTTTAGAGATGGAATTCCATCACGTTTGGTCGATTTCCAGTCAGGTTGGTCTTGTACTGTATATATTGTGTAAGAGTAAAAATCACCATTTCGGTTCCCTATAAACCGCCAGTCCATTCCGGAAACATGAAATGTTATTGACGATTAACACCTACCGTTGGACAGGTGGATGTTAATGTAAAGTTTGACTCAAATATATTCAGTAGTTTTCAAGTTGTAAAAAATACGCTTTACACGCACCCGCTCTTGAGTTAAGTCCGGTGGGACTTGTACCGAAAAACGGTCCGTTAATGATATCTCCCTTATTAATCCTCGTATTGAAATGATGCAGAGAAAAAAAGGCTTAGAAATTAATTTCCATTAAGGCAGGTAAATTTACATTAAGATTGGTTGTGTATATTTTGTGGGAATTCAAAATCACGGTTTCGGTTTCGTATAATCCCCCAGTCAATTCAGGGATTTAGAAACAATATTTGCCCTAAAACCTACCAAAGGACAGGTGGATTCTAAATATCAAGTTTGGTGGAAATATATCCAGTAGTTTCCAAGTTATAGACAAACAGACAGACACCAAAACTGAATAGATGCACATGGTCATTATTACACCTGAAACGGATAACTGTACGGAAATTTCGCCAAAATTGTCAATGTACCGACACACTCTAGAAGTGCAGACCTTTATTTCGATAGTTACTGCTTTGAAACTGTACGACGTATCTACAAACGGACTTCACCATCAGACGTCCTTTCAGTGCTCTACATGGTTGGTCCTATGACATCTTCTCGTATCTCCTATATTTATGGGTTGGATTGAGTTAGAGTCATTGAATGGGGTGAAATTTTGTACAGTTTTCACATACCACTTTATATTAATGATACTCATGTGACAGCTAGAATCATAAAATTTGGCTATAACATGACCAATGTTCATGTCAATGTGCGTGCCGAATGTCATGATTCTACCTTTCCTATAAGTGTGCCAAATGATAACATGTACGTGTAAAAGTACAAAATCAACTTGAAATCGAGAAATACAGCTATATTTAACGTATTAGGGATAGAAATACGACGAAAAGTCATAGGACAAAAGTTGTAGATCTCTCCAAAATGAAACGCCATTTGCTTTCTGACTTGTGATACGACTTACTGATTAGCCACCAATTACCCCGAAACGAAGGTCTGCACCGTCGTTAAAATTGCATCCATATTTCGGAATTTTCCTGGGCCAAAAGTTATATATTTGCATAGCTTAGAATATTTCCTCAAAGAAAAGAGTGTCCAGCATTCGGAATTAGCATTCGCATACATACGTGGTAATTAAGGAAGAAAATAATACAGTTTAGTAATTTGAAATTAATAGAAAATGGATTATAACTCAGGACATCCAGATGAAGACAAATATGTAAAAACCAAGTGAATGTATTGGAAAATCAAATGCTCCTCAATAAATTATGCCGGTGTGAGTTATGGATATAAGAAAGCGGTAATTGGAGAGGAATTTAGGCGCAGGGATTCTTAGGTAATCAGATAAGAAGATGAATATTTGTGCTATTACTTAAGCTATTCGAGGACGGTTACAACCTCCAATGATATTCCGCCAATATCCCGCAGAATGGCCGATTGACGACTCTCTTGCTTTCTACCCAAGGAACAACCACGAATTTAAAGGAATGATGAGGAAAATGGCAATACGTTACTTCCCTGCTGGCAAGCAGTCAGAGACGTTGCCATGGTAACCCATATATTCGTTGTCGGTCTGTCGGTCACTCAATGCAGAGCATGGTATCGGCGGAAAATAGTAAATTTCTCCGTCATTTGAAGAGTAAGGTAAATTATGAAAATTACAAAAGTTGATTATAATGAAGAGACCTTTCACATACGGTCCACAGAGTTTACAGAAAATCAATAGTATGAGAGAAAATGGAGGAAAACCGTTGTGGTTTTCCTATAAAAAACCACGTCTTTTCAAAGATTTTAAAATGATATGCATATCGAAACCTTCCCCGGGATGAGTATACTCTAAATATGAAGTTTGGTTGAGATCTATCCAGCCGTTTCGACGTGATGGTGGAACAGACAAACAGACAAACAAACAAACAGACAAACAGACAGACAGACACGAAAATTAAAAACCACCGATTTGGTCTTGAGTTGACCTAAAACGGATAAGTATTTGAAAATTTGGCAAAACAAAAGGAATTACAGACAGCGGACCCCCTACAACTTTATTTATAAGATTATGTATTTGTTTCATTCGTTTACCCTCCAGGGTTGGTTTATTGCCCGGACTCAGCGAGGGTTCCCTCCTCTACCGCCTCAAGGGCAGTGGGCTGGAGCGTGAGACATTTGGTCAGGGAATACAACCGGGGAGGAGGACGAGTACCTCGTCCAGGTGGCCTCAACTGCTGTGCTGATTAGAGGCCTTTTGGATGATGGGAAGATTGAAAAGGATGAGCAACGGAAAGGGAAGTGGCCGTGGGCTTAAGTTAGGTACCATCCCAGCATTTGATTCGAAGAGAAGTGGGAAACCACAGAAAACCATTTCGAGGATGGCTGCGTAGGGAACCGAACTTCCCTCCACTCAGCTGACATCCTGAGGCTGAATGGATCTCGTTCGAGCCCTCGTACCACTTTTCAAATTTCGGGGCAGAACCTGGAATCGAACCCGGGCCTCCGCTGGTGACAGCTAATCACACTAACCAGTACGCTACAGAGGCGGACTCTGTAATTTATTTCGTACATAATGATTCTCTCTGTCGTTTACAAGAAATATATTATCCTCTTGTTTGGATCGTATGTCGATAATCACCAGAACGTCGTGAACTTCCTCCGCATTGGTAAGTAGAGGTGGCAAATTCTTCGTTTCTAGGCCGCGATATTTCATTTAATCCTGGCTTTCTTTCTTGCCATCTTCGAAGGAAGTTGAGGGATTTTGTCGTTTGCTTTTATCTGTACACCTTTAGGCATGTCCAGTTCCATTGCTAAGCAGTTAGTGTGCTGGTCACAGGTCCAACGGGTACCGGGTTCCAGGCCCGGCTGGGTCGAAGAATTTAATATTAATCGGTTAATTCCTCCACCTCAAGGACTGGATATGTGTGTGCATGTTTGATCATCCTAGGTATTGCCTCATCATCACAGATGCGCAGGTCGCCTATAGGTGTCAGTTCGAAAGATTTCTTTCAGGCCTCTTCGGAGGCCAAACGCCATTATTTGTTTTTATTTTCTTGCTAGTTGCTTTACGTCGCACCGACACAGATAGGTCTTATGGCGACAATGAGACAGGAAAGGCCTTCGAGTTGGAAGGAAGCGGCCGTGGCATTCCCAATCCTAACCATTTCCCATCCTTGCATCGCCGAAAGTCCTTCGATATGCTAGTACGACGTTAAACCACTCGCAAGTAACTTTGTGAGAGATTGAAAAACTAAGAAACTGTTCTAAATTATTTTATCAACTCTTCACAATACACGAAGAGAACAGATATTAAGTGTCGCTTGTGTTCTGTATCTTCAAGGATAAAATTAATTTATATGTATCTACAACTCGTAATTATGTACCCGTCTCACTGTACCTGAACAATATATTTCCATATTATACCTCTTCACGGAAAGACACGGTCAAGTATCCACATACGACACTAAAGAGAACAGGGACCTGTTCTCAGCAGGCTTAAACCACAACTTCCGAACCTTGCAGTGACGACCCCTACTATCCTCCTCAGCTCATTAGCGACTGCAGGGAATCTTGCAAGTAATAACCCGCTGAGCGCAACTCGACCTGTATCTTGTCAAGGTATATAGGATCTCTCAAAGCTCACAATATTATCTGCATAAGTGTTCATATTCAAAGCCTGCTGGTGAGACGTCGACTACTCACCAACCTCGGACGTGGCACAACAGCTCGAAGCTTCACTGACATCAGCATCAATTAAACAGCATTGTGCCATTACAAGGCGGAAAGCAACAGCTAGAGATAACATCATCAGGAAGCTGACCAATAAGAATTTGGGTGCCAATCCTCAGACATCAAGAACCTCAGCTTTGGCATCATTGTGACCCGTTGTGTGGAAAGAGACCCGAAGTCTGGAATAGACATTTTACAGCAAAGCTGTGTCAGGAGTGTAAAAATTGCATTTTTATGTTTTAACTTCTAGCGCTACCTATGGGTCTTGTTAACAAACCAAATCACACAGCAGTTCAAATCTTTACCACTAAATGCCATGAAAAGTTTGTACAACTATAAAGAAAATAAGTGAAAGCTATAATTGCGTTTTTCTCAAAATACAATTTTCTTAATAGTAACAGTCATTAATATCTTCTGAATATTAAAAATCCGACTTTTAGTCCCTTTCGGCGGAACGGGTCACATTATGTGTCTGCTGCAGAGTATGCTGCACCAGTGTGGAACTGTTTCTGCATGCCCGATACCAACTACTCTTCAGAAACTATATCTACTGATAGAAATAGCGCCAATTCACATCAGGAGAGAAGGTTTTACTGATTTGTAGAGCTGGAAGATGCAAATGGTCCCCCACCATCCACTTTATGTACACTAACTCACAGTTTGGTGAATCACATCTAGGAAGCATTTCCTATCTAGAGCGTAGTCTTTAGGGTGAACCCCAGAAAGCAATTGCATCGCGAAGTAGAGGAACGAATTGGGCTACCCGAACATTCAGTTCAAAGAAGTAGGTCCCGGAAGTGATCAACCTTACACCGTGCGGAAGAATTTAAACCGTTTGCGAGTTGGTGTGCCACGATGCAAGATGACCTTGCAGGGATGGGGCCTCTCACTAGCTCATCCAGATGTTCAGTGCGAGTGTGATATTGTGCATAATCCAGGCCATTTTATGACCTACTCGCAGCTAGAACATCCATGTACAATTCAAGATATCGCGAAAGCCAATGATGTAGCCACAGGCTACTTGCTGCTATGATTTGCAAAATGACCTCGATAATTTTGTGAGATGGACAGTTGGCAACGGGGTCAAAAGTCAGGTTGTGAGTTTCACAAATAGGAAAAGTCTTCTCAGTTTTAATTACTGCGTTTATGGCATTAAAATTACCTTTGGGGATCATTGTAAGTACCTAGGTCTTAATATAAGGAAATATTTTCATTGGGGTGATCACACAAATATGATTGTAAATAAAGGGTACAGATCTCTGCACATGGTTATGAGGGTATTTAGAGATTGTAGTAAGGATGTAAAGGAAAGGGCAGATAAGTCTATGGTAAAACCCCAACTAGAGTATCGTTCCAGTCTACGGGACCCTCACCAGGATTACTTGATTTAAGAACTGGAAATAATCCAAAGAAAAGCAGCTCGATTTGCTTTGGGTGATTTCTGACAAAAGAGGAGAATTACAAAAATGGTGCAAAGTTTAGGCTGGGAAGACTTGGGAGAAAGGAGAAGAGCTTCTCGACTAAGTGGTATGTTCTGAGCTGTCAGTGGAATGACATCAGTGGACGAATACGTTTGAGAAAGATCACAATTTGAAGATAAAGTTCGAATTCAATAGGAAAAATTGGGGCAAATATTCGTTTATAGGAAGGGGAGTTAGATATTGGAATAACTTACCAAGGGAGATGTTCAATAAATTTCCAATTTCTTTGCAATCATTTTAAAAAAGGCTAGGAGAATCAATAGATTGGGAGTCTGCCACCTGGGCCACTGTCCTAAATGCAGATCAGTAGTGATTAATGATTGATTTGTATAACTGCTGTTGTTCGGTCACGGATATTAATATACATTAGTACCAGGTCTAGTTATGAAAATCTACGATATAAGAATCAGTTCATTCATGAACTGCCTCACTAATAAAGAGGCTAATCAGCCCTCAAATTTTGGAATCCGCCTTTGGTAACATCGGTAAGTCACGTAATCACGTGCGTTGTTAGGTAGAATGCCATTTAACATGAATTATAGTATGTTTAAGAAAGAACATAGCATCGAATTTAATGGCATGCAAATAAAGGTGAGCATCGAATTTAATGGCATGCAAATAAAGGTGAACTAAATTATTGTAACATTTTTTCTTCTGGTTGCTGAACGTCGCATTAGCTCAGGTTCTTGGTGACATGGGGACAGTAAGGGGAAGTAAGTGTCCACAATTAAGGTACAGCCCCATAAATTTCCGATGTGAAAACTGGAAAAGAACGGAATGCCATCTTCAGGGCTGCTGGTGGTGGGAAATGAGACCAGTAACAAGCAAATGCAAATCTACAGCTAAGCGGCCCTCAGCTCGCAGCCAGACCAATTTATGTAAACATATTGTTGATTTATTGTTTATCCAATAGTTCAGAATATTTGTAGCACATTTGGAACATGAAATGATTCAGAAAATCATCTCCAGACACACACCTTACCGCTAGAGATGCGAGATGGCAACTAACATATCACGTGACGCGCGCTAATTTTCCCACTCTTTCATAAATAACAATGTTATTTGCTTTACGTCCCACTAACTACGTTTACGGTTTGCGGAGACGTCGAGGTGCTGGAATTTAGTCCCTCAGGACTTCTTTTACTTGCCAGTAAACCTACCGACACGAGGCTGACGTATTTGAGCACATTCAAATACCACCGGACTGAGCTATGATTGAAGCTGACAAGTTGGGATCTGAAGGCCAGCGCCTCAACCGTCTGAGCCCCTCTCAAGTACCGAAATATATATTGGCGCCCCCAAATATTCGAATGAGGCATTTTAAAGGACAAGGAATCAAAACGAAAGAGAAACGAATTGTAGAAAAACTGTAAAAAAAAAAAAGTGTGTCAGTTTGGATGTTTTAGCGCGAGCGATCGAGGGTTAAATTTGAAGATCTCCGGAGTAAGGAAGTAACCAAACCAAACCAAACCCCATGGCACTACAGACCTTGAAGGGCCTTGGCCTACCAAGCGACCGCTGCTCAGCCCGACGGCCTGCAGATTACGAGGTGTCGTGTGGTCAGCACGACGATTCTTCTCGGCCGTTATTCTTGGCTTTCTAGACCGGGGCCGCCATCTCACCGTCAGATAGCTCCTCAATTCTAATCACGTAGGCTGAGTGGACCTCGAACCAGCCCTCAGGTCCAGGTAAAAATCCCTGACCTGGCAGGGAATCGAACCCGGGGCCTCCGGGTAAGAGGCAGGCACGCTACCCCTACACCACGGGGCCGGCCAAGGAAGTAATTAACAATCAGTAATTTTTCAAAAAAGAGGAAAATTACTTTTTGTGTTTGTACCGGGCGGTACACCTCCACGCCGCTAATTTAAAATGTGCGCCTGTTGAAACTCCTCTGCTGGAGGAAGTCTGAACTTTATTGACGGTGTTAATTTTCAAGTTTCTCAGAAGATGTCACTACCTGGAAATTTTAGAGTTTTTGAACTGTGTCATTTTCGACGTATTTTTGTTTTGCTTGTAGTAAGAAGTGTGAACTTTCTCTTCTAGAGGACACTACTGCAGATCAAAAATAGTACACCCTAGTGCGGAGTGAAAGAACTATTTTTTGGAGAAAATTTTATTTCAAAAGTTTGTTTCTTGTTAAATTTCTTTCTGTTATTGTTTAAGTTGGCTGTATACCCCTCTCTTTCCCCTTGTTTTGTATTTAGCCAATCCCGAATTTCTTTAATTAATTTCTGCCCAATCTGATGTATCTTCCCCCAACTTGGATATGTTTCTGTACCCTAGCCAATAAAGCCATTGTGGGCGGGTGTTCTCTTCCCTAAAACGCCTAGAACCTTCTGCGAGAGTATTTAAACTGCTGATTTTTGGGTCTCCGGGCCGACTTCTGTTCCATCTTTCAGTGTGTAAAGTACATAGCAGGGGGCGGGAAGCGCCTCTTTCTTCTCCAGCTGTTCAACACCAGGTAATGGCCTCTTAATAACTTCTTTTCTTGCTAGGTCGGCAGTTTAACTCTCGGGGCGGGTTCGAAGCGTTTCCACTATGTAACCTTTTCCTAAAATGTAACCTATCTTTTCATCTATTCTCTTTTAAAGCTGCATATTGGGATAGAGAGTGCTAACCCTCTCGAGCTCCCACTCATATTGTTTTGAGGTGAACTTAGTTTTCACAACCTGTTCTTCCTTGACGTAATGTAAATTGTTTCTTGTTAAGTCACCTCTTTAGTATGGGATTAGCCCTTGTATTAACGGCCTAGTGCCAAGTAGGTATTAAACAAAGTGCATCAGGAGTGCAAGTTCGCCTCCTCTCAAATTGTTATTTTAGAGGTCATGTAATCAACCTTCTTTTCATTTAATAGACCTCTGTAGGTTGGGTATTTTACCCCTGTGTCTATGTCCAGTGAGGACAACTTGAAGGTGGAGTTTGGTGTGGCCCGTAATTGGCCTAAACTTTGAGAGCCGATTGCTCTTTTGGAATTTGACTTTTGTATGCCTCGAGGAGGCTTTTCTGTGTAAAGAGGAGCTAGTGCTCCAGGGCATGATTGGGGCCTTCTGCCCCTTTGTTGAATTTTGTATATCGTAAGGTTGGGCTTCTAGCTCGAGAATAGTGTGTTTGGCTCTCGGAGCCCAAATCCTGTAATCTCTGTAATTGTACATTTCAAATTGTGTTTCGGCTACCAAGTACCTGTTCTATGTGTTATTACTTATCTTGAAAAGAAAATATAACCTTGTTAAATTTTAAATTAATTTTACTTTCGTAGCTTGAGACCCGTTCACACCCGCACCTTCTTTCACGCCTAACTACCACAAAACACGGTAACAAGTGGTAGCAGAGCGTGGTTGAATGGGTCTCAATTTAGCCCCTTTTGACGGCTAAACATTGCTGTGATCCCAACTCTAACAATTTTCTCAGTTGCTGGAATTTTTTTAATTTTTTCAAAATTGTTCTGTCATCATGCCCGGACCTCGCGATGTTCTCCATCTTAACTATTTGCGCAAAGAGGAGTTAATCTACGAATTAACTATTAGAAATGTGCAATCTGGAGGCACGGTTGCAGTAGACACAAATAAGCTTAGAGAGTCCCTTGATTTGCCCATTTCCATCCCCACCTTGGGAGAGAAAGAAATTGACGACTCTCTTTCCACGATCGTCGAGAATATTACTGGGCTAGCTTCTGTAGTTAGTTTTTTTGATGAAAATGATCCTTCTAATCAAATTAAGCGTGTGCAAGCTAGGCTGTTTCATTTCTCGAATAGAGTTAACGATCTGTTGTCTCTAAAACTGAATGACGTTCAGAAGAAAGAAGCTAGTACGCTGCTTGAAAATATTTCTGAATTATCTAGTAAGGTCACTCAATTGTTAACTGGGGAGGTTCCTCCCAAAAGCGATCTACCCACCACAGTGAATGTAGGTAGCGAGGAAGAGCCTCATAAGGGAGAAGTCAATAGGATAACCGTTGCTGCTCAAACTATCTCTGCCCCATTGGACAACGAATCTGAACGCCGTACATCGTTGAGTAACATCCGTTCGGAATTAACTACCTTGCCATTGAAACCTTTACCTACTATGTCACCCGGGTTTAGCAGCTTGCCTCATCCATTGGCAATGTTGCTCAGAGGTATCTCTAAGTTTTCGGTTAATACCACCAGTGACGTAATTTCATTTTTAAGATTTCTTGTTGAATTTCAGGATCATGCCCTTGTGTTTTCTCTTTCTCCATGTCAAATTTTTCAAATCATCTATCCTTATGCAATTGGTATTCTCTCTGACAAAATCGTAAGAGCCATTGCCGAGCAATCATCTATTGAGGATTTCCATGCCCACTTGCTAGCTAACTTCATCCCGGCTAGGGCCAGGTCCTCCCTTATTCAGAAGTACTATTATCGGGTACAGCGCTTGGATGAAAACTTGGCAGACTTCATCCAAGATATTAAGTTTTATACTAAGGTGTTTGCTCTTCACTTCCCTGAGGATCAGATTGTACAAGCTATTGTGGAAGGGATCTCACCACCCTACAGGTCATATTTGTGTTTCGCGGCGTGCCCGCAAACTTTCTCGGAACTTGAAGCATTCTCCGTCTCAGCAGAAGGAGTTAGATACGCCGATTCTTTGCGTGTAGCGAAAGAACCCCCGCCTTCCTTTAGTAATACTCGGCCTCCACCTCGCCGATCAGTCACCCCTCGTAAATGTTATGCTTGTGGGTCGCCTGACCACCTGCGCAATAAGTGTCCACTGATCAAGTCGAGTGGGACAAGGAATGGGGCTGGTTCATCACAAGGCTGTTTTAAATGTGGGGCTTTCTCACATATCGCCAAGAATTGCCCAAATTCGAATAGCACCCCCTCTTGCTCAACTTCTGGTGCAAATTCCACCTATGCCAATAATAAAAAGTGACCAGTGGCTTCGGCTGAGTCGACTAATCCATCTTCCCGAGACTCAGCCCCTGGTAAACAGGTTGTAAATTCAGAGAACGGTCAGTCTTCAAATTCATCTTTGGAATGCCCTAAAGAATGTCTTAGGATTGCGGCGGATACCCCCGCACCTGTTCCTTTTCTTAAGATTGAGTTAAATAACGAGCCCATAACAGCTCTCTTAGATTCAGGCAGTGTTTGTTCGATTATTTCGGCTGAATGGTATTCTAAATTGAAATCTGTTTGTAAACTACCTGACTATGTCTCCTCTCCAGTTCAATATGTTTCGGCTAATTCATCCCCATTAGAAATTTTAGGTTCCTTACTGGTCAAAATTCGTATTTTTAAATTTACATGGAAAACCAAACTGTTTGTGGCTAAGCACTTGTCTTGCCCCATCATACTGGGAGCGGACTTCATTTCTTACACTGGTCTTGTGCTCGATCTTCAGAGTAAGTCGTGCACATTCAAATTTGCGTCCAATTGTAAAATTCCCTTGTTAAAGTATAATTCTGTGTCATGTTCATCTATTTCGCCTACCCAGGATGAGATGTTGTTAGACCTTAGACATCTACCTGAGGAGCAGGCTGATAGTATTCGTAAATTATGTCAGTCATTTCCAGAGGTGTTCTCTGATACTCTTGGTGTTACTGACCTTATTGAATACAAAATTGAGGTCACGGATTCGATTCCTGTCCGTTTTCCACCTTATAGGCTATCTCCACCTAAAATGAAGGCTCTGAAAGAAATTATCGATCAGATGTTGAAGGATGGTATTATTAGGCCCTCTAAGTCAGCGTATTCTTCGCCTATTTTTCTAGTCCCGAAACCCCAAGGAGGCTTCAGGCCTGTCATTGATTATAGGGCTCTCAATCGGAAGGTGGTGTTGCAATCTGTGCCCCTTCCTGACCTTCATTCTTGCTTTTCATGGTTTCGTAAGGCCAAGTTCTTTACTATCTTCGACTTGAATCAGGCCTATAATCAAATTCCCCTTGCCGAAAAGTCTAAACATCTTACAGCGTTTGCCACGGACTGGAACTTATACGAATACAACCGCGTGCCTTTCGGGCTCCCCACGGGAGCAGCTGTACTCACTAGGCTACTAGATAGGGTCTTCTCCGACATCAAATTTGAGTACTTATATCACTACTTGGATGATGTCGTCGTATTTTCAGAGACTTTTGAAGAACACCTAGATCATCTGCGAGAAGTTCTCAATCGCCTTCGTAAGGCTGGGTTAACTGTTAAGTTGTCCAAGGTTGCCTTTGCTAAGCCCTCTATGTCATTCCTAGGGAATATTGTGTCACCTGAAGGTGTAGCAGTCGATCATTCTAGAACACAGGCCATCCGTGATTTTAAACCTCCCAAGGACATTAAAGGTATCGCCAGGTTCATTGGTGTGGTGAATTTCTTCAGGAAGTTTATTCCTAACTTCGCTAATAGAGCGGCGCCCTTAAACCTTCTTCGTAGGAAAGGCATCAAATTCGAGTGGGGACCTTCTCAACAAGCCGCTTTTGAAGACCTTAAATTAGCTCTCTGTAATGCCCCTGTACTTACTATGCCTGATTTCTCGAAGAAATTCATCGTCCAAACCGACGCGTCGTCGTCAGCAGTAGCTGCAGTCCTTCTTCAAGAGACTGAACTAGGGAGGCGATCCATCGCCTATGCATCTAGGACCTTGTCGGCTCAAGAAGCCAAGTATTCCATCTATGAGCTCGAAGGTTTGGCAGTTTTATTCGCCTTAGAAAAGTTCCGTCTCTATCTGGAACACGTCAAATTCGACCTGGAGACAGATAATCAAGCCTTAAGCTGGGTCTTAGGTAGGCCGCGTCGTACTGGTCGTATAGCCCGTTGGGCCATCCGTATTTCTGCCTTCCAATTCGATGTCAGGCATATCAGAGGTACCGAAAATGTTGTTGCTGATGGACTCAGCCGTATGTTTGCTAACGACGTCGAGACCCATGAACCGGTCGACAGTTCATCACCTCCCGAGTCCATACTATCTGGTGTTAATGCCATCTTAACAGATGCTCCCATGCTTTTTAGGGATATTGAGAAATACCAACGTGAAGATCCGACGCTGGCTCCGATAATGGAAACCCTTTCTTCTGGGGAACATGTCGTCCCTTATGTTCTGAGGAATGGTGTTTTATGTTGCCCTTCGAGGCATGACAAGATGATGAAGGTTGTCGTTCCAGCTGTTCTTGTGCCTATGATCTTCAAATACTATCATGAGACCCCATTGGGGGGGCATCTGGGAATATTTAAAACTCGTGAAAAGATTCGTGAAATGTTCATCTGGAAAGGTATGGACGGTGAAATCCGTGAACTTGTAAAAGCTTGTAAATCTTGTTTGCTCAGTAAACCCACCATGTCCACCAAGGTAGGCCTTTTGTCTTCGCATCAAGCGTCGCGCCCCATGGAACGCCTGTATATTGATTATGTAGGACCCTTCCCCCAGTCAAAGGGAAATGCTAACAAGTTCATCTTTGTATGCGTAGATGGCTTTACTAGATTTTCCTGGTTATTTCCGACTAAGCTGGCTACCGCTCAGTCTACCATTACTTGCTTAAATTCTATTTTTGCTTCTTTTGGTCCGTGCCAATATATTGTATCTGATAATGCTAAGGCTTTTACATCTAATTTATTTCGTAAATTCTGTTCTGACTTGTCCATCTCTCATGTAACTACTTCTGCTTATTACCCTCAACCATCTCTGGCTGAACGGGTTAACCGTAATCTCAGGTCCGCACTTATTGCCTATCATCATGAAGATCATTCCAGGTGGGACACGTCCCTGCATTGGTTAGCTTTTGCTTTGAATTCGGCGGTTCATGAATCACATAAATTTACTCCAGCCTCGTTGATGTTCAAGTTTGTTCCCAACACGCCGCTCTCTAACCTCTGGTCTCTGAGTGGCATTCTACCCGAGACAATAGATCCGGACAACATTAAAGATCTTTGGAAGAAGGCTAAAGCCAATCTTAAAGTGTCTCATGAAAAGGTTAGGGAAAGGTATGATCGTGGACGGAGACCCACCCCTTTGAAGGTAGGTGACCAAGTTATGGTCAAGAACTTTGTTCCCGCGGGCAAGCTTGCCCCCAGATTTCATGGGCCTTGTATCATTCTCGATTTTCTTACGTCGGTTACGTTGTTATTAAGTAATCCAGCCACCGAGAGGATATTTAGGGTTCACCTGTCCCAGGTGAAACCGGTGGAATTTCTGTGTTAACTTGCTTCATATTATTTTGAAACGAATATGAAGGTTATATTTTTTTTGAGTTTCACTTTTAGGCTTTCTGCCCCTTCTATAATATTTTGTTTCATATGTAAGTATTTTTGTAAAACCTTCCCCGATCCGTTAAACTGCCATTTTGTCCTTACCATGGCCATTACCACGCTCCCGTCTCCTGCTATACACACTGTGGCTTGCTTATATTAAATGCCATGGATTTCTGCACGCCGCTGGCCCCTCAGCCTCTCCAACAAGCCTGTGCCCTCAAAAAATGATGATAGTCCAACAATTCTGCCGCCTAGCTTTAATGTTTCAGTGCCCCCGCAGCCGCGCGGCGCCGTGCCGCGACTGGGCTAGAGGACAGGCCCCCTCGACCCCAGCGAGGACCACATGTGCACGGCGAGCCGGAGCTCTCCTCCCGGCCAAGGCTGATGTGCGGGGCACGACCTGCTATTTGCCTGCAGCCTGTATATATTCACCGCGGGCGCGGCGTACTTCTACACCACTGCTCCCCTCATAGTGCGGGCGAGCGGTATCTCAGGTACTTGAGGGGTCCGAGCGGCCTCCGTTTGGACGCAAGCTGCAACGGCCGGTCTGGCCCACCAACTTAATCAACATCAACTATATGGAGAGTTACTATTAGCAATGACTACACTTGGGAATTCAACAGCAATATTTGGTGGACATTGCAAAATTTTTCATCACTTTTAAGTATTAAAAGTTTATCTTCAGAATTCAACTTCTACAAACATAAAGACTTTACTTCACCTGCAACAACAAAATTTTGAAACAGAATCAAAACCAAATTAAGAAAATCTTATAAAATGCTTCTGCAATCAATCTTCATATTAACTTGGACCTTGTTTCAAACAAATTTCATGTGTCACCCCTGGAGGAACTTTTGGGGGGGGGGAGGTCTGTACCGGGCGGTACACCTCCATGCCGCTAATTTAAAATGTGCGCCTGTTGAAACTCCTCTGCTGGAGGAAGTCTGAACTTTATTGACGGTGTTAATTTTCAAGTTTCTCAGAAGATGTCACTACCTGGAAATTTTAGAGTTTTTGAACTGTGTCATTTTCGACGTATTTTTGTTTTGCTTGTAGTAAGAAGTGTGAACTTTCTCTTCTAGAGGACACTACTGCAGATCAACAATAGTACACCCTAGTGCGGAGTGAAAGAACTATTTTTTGGAGAAAATTTTATTTCAAAAGTTTGTTTCTTGTTAAATTTCTTTCTGTTATTGTTTAAGTTGGCTGTATGCCCCTCTCTTTCCCCTTGTTTTGTATTTAGCCAATCCCGAATTTCTTTAATTAATTTCTGCCCAATCTGATGTATCTTCCCCAACTTGGATATGTTTCTGTACCCTAGCCAATAAAGCCATTGTGGGCGGGTGTTCTCTTCCCTAAAACGCCTAGAACCTTCCGCGAGAGTATTTAAACTGCTGATTTTTGGGTCTCCGGGCCGACTTCTGTTCCATCTTTCAGTGTGTAAAGTACATAGCAGGGGGCGGGAAGCGCCTCTTTCTTCTCCAGCTGTTCAACACCAGGTAATGGCCTCTTAATAACTTCTTTTCTTGCTAGGTCGGCAGTTTAACTCTCGGGGCGGGTTCGAAGCGTTTCCACTATGTAACCTTTTCCTAAAATGTAACCTATCTTTTCATCTATTCTCTTTTAAAGCTGCATATTGGGATAGAGAGTGCTAACCCTCTCGAGCTCCCACTCATATTGTTTGAGGTGAACTTAGTTTTCACAACCTGTTCTTCCTTGACGTAATGTAAATTGTTTCTTGTTAAGTCACCTCTTTAGTATGGGATTAGCCCTTGTATTAACGGCCTAGTGCCAAGTAGGTATTAAACAAAGTGCATCAGGAGTACAAGTTCGCCTCCTCTCAAATTGTTATTTTAGAGGTCATGTAATCAACCTTCTTTTCATTTAATAGACCTCTGTAGGTTGGGTATTTTACCCCTGTGTCTATGTCCAGTGAGGACAACTTGAAGGTGGAGTTTGGTGTGGCCCGTAATTGGCCTAAACTTTGAGAGCCGATTGCTCTTTTGGAATTTGACTTTTGTATGCCTCGAGGAGGCTTTTCTGTGTAAAGAGGAGCTAGTGCTCCAGGGCATGATTGGGGCCTTCTGCCCCTTTGTTGAATTTTGTATATCGTAAGGTTGGGCTTCTAGCTCGAGAATAGTGTGTTTGGCTCTCGGAGCCCAAATCCTGTAATCTCTGTAATTGTACATTTCAAATTGTGTTTCGGCTACCAAGTACCTGTTCTATGTGTTATTACTTATCTTGAAAAGAAAATATAACCTTGTTAAATTTTAAATTAATTTTACTTTCGTAGCTTGAGACCCGTTCACACCCGCACCTTCTTTCACGCCTAACTACCACAAAAACACGGTATCAGTGTTAATTTCATGATATATCTTGAACCAGCAAGTGTACAAATGAGTTCATCTATTAAAAATGATATTTTATTAATAATAAGAAGAAATTGCGCACAAATGTGCATTGCATTTTAGAGTAATTCAATAAGGAAATTGTTCTTTTACAGCAGTCACTAAAATGGTATCGATCACATCGTTTGTTACGCAACACACACACACACTTACTGCACAGATGGGTCATGAAAACCAGGTCGTAAGCACAGTTTCTGACGGAAACCATGTATGGTCAGTCTGTTCAGAGCACTCCTCAGTTCGTTGTTCGACCCATTGCGTCCGTCCTGTAGAATTCCAAGTCAATTTCCGCTCGTTTTCTTAGTCTAATTTGAAGTAGTTCCTGTTCTTATTGTGTGGAGGGTAATTGTAGTCTCATCCTTATGTCTTCCACAAGGAAGGTTTCTCTGGCTAGCTCATAAGCAAGTCTTGATGGTGACATTTTGGAAATAATTCTTTTCAAGAATCTAGCCTTGACATTATCAATAACTCTAAGGTCAGATAGAGTTAGATGTTCCCAAATTAGCTCCAAACCGTATGTCAGGGCTGGTAGAACCTTTGCATAGAATAGCGCCATGGTTGTATTTAGAGACAGTTTAGGGGTTCCTTCAGATCATAAATATTTCTGACCGGGCGAGTTTGCCGTGCGCGTAGAGGCGCCCGGCTGTGAGCTTGCATCCGGGAGATAGTAGGTTCGAGTCCCTCTATCGGCAGCCCTGAAGATGGTTTTCCGTGGTTTCCCTATTTTCACACCAGGCAAATGCTGGGGCTGTACCTTAATTAAGGCCACGGCCGCTTCCTTCCAACTCCTAGGCCTTTCCCATCCCATCGTCGCCATAAGACCTATCTGTGTCGGTGCGACGTAAAGCCCCTAGCAAAAAAAAAAAAAAATTCTGATGGCTCTCAATGACCTTTCTCTTACATGAATTATAAAAGAAGTAGAAGAGGACTGGAATGTAATCCCCAAGTATTTGAATGAATTTACAACTTCCAGGGCCGTTTTTTTTCGTAGATCACGGAAGGAAGGAAGGAAGGAAGGAAGGAAGGAAGGAAGGAAGGAAGGAAGGAAGCGCAAGAGTTGAATGGGTAGACAAAGCAAGACATAAAGCTTCCAGAAATTAAGTTAAAATTTTGAAAAACTTTGTTTTTCTTTCTTTTCAGCCGTTAACAAATTCACAATGATAATTACAATATGACAATTACAGTAGTTGATCAAATAGCTCAGAGACCAACCATATAAATGGGAACACCCTAACCCTGAATAAGTTCTACACGAAAGAAGAGCTCAATAGCTCTGAAACCATTACACCAAATAACCTCGGTAGGAGGTAATAAATTACCATTACAAAATGCTGGGTGGAAAAAAAAGAAAATAAACAAGGAAACTAATAGCATAGGACCTTAGACACAGTAATACTTTAGGCCAGCCTATACAACCATAACCAATTCCCAGTAACACAGAGAAAAGGAACCGAAGCCCCTCAGAGATTAAAAGGTCGAAACATAACCCAGTAGTTCATTAGAACTGGGAGATCATAGCGCAGAAAAGAGTACATACCCCATTACCTTATGGCAAGTATACTCGTTACTTCGAGAAAAAGGATCAAGAGATCCAAAATACAGGAGCGGAAGGCCCATACTACAAGACCGTGAAAAGAAATGGAAAACTAATAATTAAACTTAGGTCGAGATCAATAATGAACGGAGGATAAAACAAGCACTCTTAAAAATATTACAAAATGCCCCTAACTGGGCAACAGCCCCGTGAAACAGTGGTAAATTCATACTATGGAGTGAACAAAATACAAGAAATAATGAAGTACCCGAAATCGAGAAATATATTTAGAGGTTAAGAGAAAACTTGGCCACCAACCTCAAGGTGCTAGGAAGTTAACGAGGGTGCCATCACTCGGGCTTCTTCATATTTTACAAAGCCCATCAGGCAACATAAAGAGTCCGAAGACGGAGATCAGAACCTACATGAACATAAAGAAAACAAACGAAACCCTACAGTAAACGTTTAGAAACACGAGAACCTAGCAGTCACATACTAGAAGAGTCGTAATAATCTTCTCAAAACAAACACTTAAGTACATAAGTTCGGTTTTCTGCCGTACCCTTAATTACTGCCGCTGTACTCTATCAGTCCTCCAGCTCCCACCCCCACCCCCCACCCGCCATACTTCTCCTTAAGGGAGAAATCCCAGCCGTAACACACTCAGAGATCCATCGTTGGTAAACAGCTTTGCACTCAAGAAACACCCAGGTTATACAGGGAAATGGGGATGCTTCCAGAACACGACGCAATGTTTTCTCCCCTTGGCTCAACGTTACACGAGAAGACGGACACAATTGGTGGAAAAAGGTAAACAAGAATCGTTATCACGCACGAAATATAGAATGCCAAAGCAGGTTATCAAACACTGAAATACCAATTTTCTCCCAGATAGTTAATCATCACAAAGAGGCCCCACAACATGACGCTAGTGACATCTAGTCCAATATTCATAAACCATTGCACAGTTAAGAGTTTCAGTCTTTTCTGAACTCACTACAGTACAGTAACACTAGGAGGCAATTTTAAAGCAGCCGGAAGTGTCAAACTACCGGCACAGTTATAACTTCAAGTTTTAAAAACATTGTTTGAATTAGAAGTGATGCAATAGAAAATGCACTTGGAACAACAATGACAGCAAATAACATTAGCGTAAAAATAACAATAACAAAAAGTCAAGAAAATATTTCAAAATATACATGTGATTTAGTCTATGACCTTTGTTTAAATGATCTATTACACCCGATGATGAACCAACTCAAGCACCGTCCATCATCTTGACTGATGTTCCATCCTTACACCACGGAGGATAAAGTTCTGCTGGCTGGAAACCAGCTTGAAGTTCAAATGTAAGACATAACACCGCAGCATAAAGGCGTGATGATACACCCTATTTCCACTGATATCTCTTTTTTTTTAAATTGTCACATCCTTATACCGGGGAGGTCTTCAATTATTGCACGAATTGGAGATCGAACTCAGTGTCTCCGAGGAAGTGGAATAGATACCAATCCTACGCTATCGAGCTAGTTTTCTCGTAGGCAGATTTCTATAATCAGTTGGCGTTTAAGAGTGTTTGAGTCCTGTATTAGAGTTATTCCTGATAGCCTTATCTGGAAGCACAGCGATCATTCTTTTTCTTCCTGACTTCACGATAACCTTTTCCAGTAGATAGATCTAGCTCTCAGTCATACCCTGCTATGTCTGTGTCCCTGTTCTGCTGCTTGTTTCTCCTGGTTGTTCCTTTGGCTGGCGCAGACATCGCCAGTCATGCACCCTGTAGGTGCCCCGCAGGACGTTTCGGCGACTGTGAATGCGTCTTCGAGCACCAGTGCGATCAGGACAAGATGATCATCCAAAACGATGAAGGACCTTTTCCTGACAGGTAAACCTTTCATGTGCAAGTGACTTATCGTTGTTAACGGTTATTTACTGGTTTGAATAAGTCCCCTCCATGGATCAGTGGTAGAGTGTCGGCCTCAGGGTCCCAGTATCGTAAGCTCAAACCCAGCAAAGGTAGTCAAGTTTCTGAAGAGCAGGAAAAAAAAAGAAGAAAAAAAAAGACGCATTCGACACTTCATGTCCTGCGATGTCGGATGTAAAAGATTTCTGGAGATTCATTTGGTGTTTATCCGACAACGTTAATTAGGAACTCAGCCATAGATTGCCCAGAAGTATTCCAAGTAAAACATAATATCAAAATTGACACACAGGCAGCCGAAATGCCTGCTCGTGTAGCTAAGACCATACCATTTTATTTTTACAAGCACATGAACACGTAGGATCACTCTTCAACTTCATATCTTTCTCTTCGTGCGGAGTTTTCTCTGTGACCAATACTCCGTGCGTTCGTTGGCCTGCTTCCGTTGTTAATCTGTCCAGGCTCTTCCGGTCTTTTTAGTTCTTCCTGCGGCTTGAACCCCTTCCAAATTTTTTATTGTGTTCCTAAGTGTATTCCTTTCTAACAGCTGGGCCTCCGAGTAGTCAAATACCTGTTTGTTAAGTTTGTTTGCATTTATTCTGTACAGATGTTCGAGAAAAGCTAGTCTCCGTTTCTTCATGGTTTCCGAGATTCTTTCCACCTTCTAGTAAACTTCTCTGTTGCTCCTAAGTTTCCATCCGCTTTCAGTTTGGACAGCCCCTATAATTTTTCTAAGGATTCTTCTTTTTCCAAGACCTCTGGCTTCCGAGTGGAAGTAATAGAACTCAATCATTATTTACATACATTTTCAATATACTCAATGATAAAACTAAACTCCTCAGTGCCTGGACAAGCATTCACTCTCATACAAACAGGCGTTCTGTTTTGACTACTATGCTGAAATATATTATTATTATTATTATTATTATTATTATTATTATTATTATTATTATTATTATCCTTTACTACACAATATTTTCAGTTGGTAATATAGCGCGTATTTCGATACACTGAGTACAAGAAGTAGAATGTAATCATTATTTACATATATTTTCAATACACTAGATGAGAATTTTACAATAAAACTCAACTCCTCACTGCCACTTTATTATTTTCTCCTCTGTATAAGTTTGAACCTCTTCCACTTACGGTCCATACTGAGCAATCAGGGTCATCAAAATGGCACCCTTTTGTGCCACATTGTGAGTGTAGCTGGGGTGTTTACTACCTTTAAGTCTTCTGGAAATGATTTTAGTGTAAGACAAGTGGTAGAAATGATTAGAGGAAGAATTGCCACTCTCTCTTGTTTTCAGATTCTTGATACTTCCATATATTTCCATCTTCTCCCTGTTTTTCTGTTTCACATTGTGATCATTCGGGATAGCGATATCAGCGAAGTATGTGCGTTGGTTCCTTTGGCCTGTTAATGTTATGTTTGGTCTATTGTGCGAAGTTTTTTATCTGTTTGGATCTAGCGATCCCAATAGAGTTTAAATGTTTCAGTTCCCCAGTATACTTTGTGGGGAATATTTGTAGTAATTTGTAGTAAGACTGCCTGTTATTATTATTATTATTATTATTATTATTATTATTATTATTATTATTATTATTATTGGAGGAGAATTCAGATTTCGGCATGGATTACCTGCTATGAGACGCTAGGTTAGATAATTTATCAGGTCGATGACCTAGATGGTAGGCCCCTTTAAACAACAAGCATCATCAGATAATATTTTATCCTTAGTTTGGAAGATGGATGAAGTTAAAATGGAAATTTCATTCCATGTTGAGAATATTGCTTCTCTTCATTTCATCTGCTATTCTCGGACTCTTATAACACTGAACGAGGGCAAGATGTTTTGCTGCTCGTCGTAAAAAGCTATTGATTTCACAGTAGGTTAGGGAATCATATTTGCTTACTAACAACAACTTGAGAAGTACACAAGGTATGAAGGATGAGTTCTCCACCTAATTAATACTTTTTACAGTGTCAATATTATTTACACAAAAGTACAGTACCGGTTTCGACCTGTAAATAGGTTATCTTCAGCTGTTGAAGAACCTGCTTAATAGCGACTGTACCGGGCGAGTTGGCCGTGCGCGTAGAGGCGCGTGGCTGTGAGCTTGCATCCGGGAGATAGTAGGTTCGAATCCCACTATCGGCAGCCCCGAAGATGGTTTTCTGTGGTTTCCCTTTTTCACACCAGGCAAATGCTGGGGCTGTACCTTAATTAAGGCCACGGCCGCTTCCTTCCAACTCCTAGGCCTTTCCGATTCCATCGTCGCCATAAGACCTATCTGTGTCGGTGCGACGTAAAGCCCCTAGCAACAAAAAATAGCGACTGTACAGAATAAATACTACTAAAATTAAAATTAAACAAGAATGCCATTAAAATAAACACGAATTCCACTATTCTAAAAATTATACTTAAGGTTAAGATATGTACATGTGGTATAGTTTTGGGGGTAAGAGGGCTTTATCCCTGGCGCCATGATTTCTACATATTTCAAAAATTGTATTTGCTGAGGTTGGATACAATTCTAAGAGTTTATCAAGAATCACTGACATTCTGGTGTCAAGTTCGAATATCTATGTTAAATGCCAATGCTATGACCAACGGTTTTATGAGATGTTTCAAAGAAGTGTTTGCTAAGAGAAGGTAACTTTTTACCCCTACACACACGTGCGTTTGTTGTTATTATCATTATTCTTTCCCGTTTCGTACAGGCAGACTAAGGGCGAAAATAATACAACTATTCTGTTTAGGGTGGGTTTTGATGTTTGCCCTGTAATTGTGCATCCTCTGGCTGTGTTGTTTATTTCTCTCCTTTTACCGGAGGGCACCTGTCTTCCTTTGTGATGGTTCGTCCTGGAACACCTTTTGTTTAAGCATCCTCCTGAAAGATGTTCTGGTCTTTCTGTTCCTCCCAGTTCCTGGAGATCTTTGTTTTCTTCCATCAATCGTCGTGACTTTGTCTTCCTCTTTTGCCTGTAAACGAGAAGCTGGTTGGTCAATTTGACATGATGCTTCCCGTCGACGTGTCATTTCTTCCTGACCACGTCCGTGATTTTTTTCATAGTATTTGTAGAGCTCCTGGTTGGGTATCCGTTCCTTTGCTTGACTGGTCCTAATAACCTCCTCAGTATTTTTCACTCCTGTATTATTATTATTATTATTATTATTATTATTATTATTATTATTATTATTATTATTATTATGTCCGACTCGCTGGCTGAATGGTCAGCGTACTGGCCTTCGGTCCAGAGGGTACCAGGTTCGATTCCCGGCCGGGTCGGGGATTTTTTAACCTTCATTGGTTAATTCCAGTGGCCCGGGGGCTGGGTGTTTGTGCAATGTGCAGACCCCAATATACCTGCAACTCACACACCACACATAACACTATCCTCCACCAAAATAATACGCAGTTAACTACTCATGGCAGATGCCGCCCACCGTCATCGGAGGGTCTGCCTTACAAGGGCTGCACCTGGCTAGAAATAGCCACACGACATTTATTATTATTATTATTATTATTATTATTATTATTATTATTATTATTATTATTGGACATGAAATCACAGTTTCAGGATAAGCAATCCATTCTGTGAGATATGCTTATCTACTTCTTCTTAATCTGCTTATCCTCCAAGCTTTGGTTTCTTCTTCGGACTCAGCGAGGGATCCCACCTCTACCGCCTCAAGGGCAGTGTCCTGGAGCTTCAGACTTTGGGTCGGGGATACAACTGTGGAGGAGGGCCAGTACCTAGCCCAGGCTGCCTCACCTGCTATGCTGAACAGAGGCCTTGGTGGGGGTTGGGAAGATTGGAAGGGATAGCCAAGGAATAGGGAAGGAAGCGGCCGTGGTCTTAAGTTAGGTACCATCCCGGCATGTGCCTGGAAGAGAAGCAGGAAACCACGGAAAACCCTTCCAGAATGGCTGAGGTGGGAATCGAACCCACCTCTACTCAGTTGACCTCCTGAGGCTGAGTGGACCCCGTTCCAGCCCTCGTACCACTTTTCACATTTCGTGGCAGAGCCGGGAATCGAACCCGGGCCTCCGGGGTGGCAGCTAATCACACTAACCACTACACCACGGAGGAGATATGCTTATAATTCTATTATTTATGAAAATAAAATAGTAAGGACCGTATGTCTGTACACTGACTATTTTTTTGCGAAATTTTTGGTTCAATTACCCATTTGAGGTGTAATAATGAGCGTCTGCAAAAATTTTGGTTTTAGTGCCTGTTTCTCTGTTTGTTTGTCTGAGTTCTTGTAACTTGAAAACTACTGGATATAATTCTACCAAACTTCATATTTAGAATCAACCTGTCCTTGGGTCCGGGTCCATGACTAAATGGTTAGCATGCTGGCCTTTGGTCACAGGAGCCCCGGGTTCGATTCCCGGCAGGGTAGGTAATTTAAACCATCATTGGTTAATTTCGCTGGCACGGGGGCTGGGTGTATGTGTTATCTTCATCATCATTTCATCCTTATCACGACGCGCAGGTCGCCTAAGGGAGTCAAATCGAAAGACCTGCACCTGACGAGCGGAACTTACCCTCGGACACTCCCGGCACTAAAAGCCATACTCCATTTTCTTCTTCCTGCGTTCCGGCCTTCTAAGGACCACGTTACAATTTCAATTCTTCCTCCTTAGTTGTTCTTTCCTTTTCTTCCAGTATTCTTTAATTGTTTCACTGTGCTTCTTTTTCCTGTCTTCAGTCCACTTTGTGCCTGTTTTCTCTTCCTTCCTCCCTTGGAATCCTTCCATTTGTAAGACTTTCTTCCTAAAAATCTTTCTTTCCAATTTTATTTTATTTTATTTTATTTTATTTTATTTTATTTTATTTTATTTTATTTTATTTTTATTTAACCTGTCCTTGGGTAGGTTTTAGGGCCAAAATTGTTTCTAAATCCCCGAACTGACTGGGGGTTTATAAGAAACAGAAGGCGTGAATTTGCACTCCCACAAAATATACACAACCAATCATAATGGAAATCTGCCTGCTGTCGTGTCATTTCAAGGTGGATTACAGGGTTTAAGTAAAGTGTCACCTGACATTTTTCGATAGAACAGATAATAAGAGAGGTTACCATCGACGATTCGTTTCACGAGTCTTCAGACACAGCTCCACTTCCGGTTTCAGATGAACACACTTTGTTCTGTTTTATCCTACTGCCACGTGCTTTAACATGCCGTATTTAACGTTTGAACGAATACAGTGATGTAACTTCGCATGAATTCATGAAGAGGAATCGAGAAATCTATTAGTCTATTACCAATTCCCGTGCGAAGAATGGGTACATATGCTAGTTGTTAATATTATTGGAAGATCTGAATAAATTACCGAATGGCGCGTACACAGTCTTGGAAGAGTTCAAGTTAAATATAAAAACAGAAAGTGGTTGTCTACACCTTAGTTCCGTTTGTTGATACGGGGTTGGGGATGAGTTGAGATGAATTTACATGGCATTATTTTACGGCCGGACACCCTTCCTGATGCCAATCTCATTTGAGCTAATGAAGATAAAATGAATGACGGTGAATGGAATTGGGTAAGTGGGTGGAAGGTATCGGTTGTTGTCAGCATTAGACTGGAAGTGAAAATGGAAAAAATCACAGAAGAATAGATACCTGTGTACGATTCCCGTGTCTCGCGAATGCAGAGCTTGGCTCCGTAGCCGCAGCGCGTTAACACGCACGGCCTCTCCGCTTGCAAATAAAGAAACAAATGTTATGGAATACAACCGAATAAGGTGATGCCAGAAATATTAGATTAAGGAATTAAATATTAAATGAAGCAGGTGAATATTGTTACTTGGTTTGTAGAATTCATTTTATATTCTATTTATTTATTTAGTTATTTATTTATATAGTTATTTATTTATTGTCCACGTTCGTAGCCTAACGATTAGAGTTACTGGCTGCTCTACTCTGTGGTCCGGGTTTGATTCCCGGTACTTCTAGAAATGTAAGAATGGCAGGAGGGCTGGTACATCATTAAAATAGTGCATGCAGCTCACCTCCATTGGGGTTGTGTCTGAAAAAAGCTGCATTACTTCGGGAGGAGGACACGAGTTTAGTCCAGCTCCTTGGCTGAATGGTCAGCGTTCGGTTTGGAGGTAGTTAGTGGGACGAAAATCAATAATATTTAGAGGGCCCGAGTTCGATTCTCGACCGGATTGGAGGTTTCAACCTTAAGAAGTTAATTTCCTTGGATAAATGTTTAAACTTTGATGGACGCTAAGTAGAAAAACAGCATTGTGTCTGTTTTGATATATGCCAGGCGTCATCAGGTACTTGTTCTAGGGAGCCGGTGTTACTTGCTCCGCTCCTGACAGCTGTCAGTCACATGACAAGAGAGCAGAAGACAGGCGGGTTGCGGTACTGCACTTGCAGCTCGGAAATGTTACAATATGAACAACAGCAATGAAATACATACCGGTACATAAATAAATCATCTTTGAGGAATTATCAAACATTATAATATAAATGGAGTTGAGTAGTGTAATATGAAATGTACGTAAATCCTAAAATGTGTTATTTTAAAGTTTTTCTAGTAACGCTATGCCTTCCCGGCCTTCATATTTATCATACTTGTTGGAATTACATAAGGAATAACGGCGCTACAGATTAAATTTTTAATGTGATTCAATATTTTATTACATATTAAATATTTTGTGTGTTATTTTCTTGAAGTATCAAATACTCTTCTTCCCAAGAAGGTTTGAAACTTGTTGGCGTCGATGACCTAGGCTGTGGTGAACTCTCTTCCATAGTAAATACAACATTTACCGCCTAGGCTTGGACGTCGTGTGGTGTGAGGATAAACGCGGGAACACACTACTGTCACCTCACATGAGTTCAAGCGTATCGTGTCGCAATCTAACCTGTCTAGAAAGATGTGCTATACCTTAGCCCCAATGACCTTCAGTGCGTACTACGTCATGCACTTCCCCTACTTGCTCACTAAGCTGCTCTCGTTCCTCAAGAGCGGGGGCAAACTGGCTCCCAACCAAGGCACTTCGCTCTCGATTGACGATGCCTGATATATGCTATATAATAATAATAATAATAATAATAATAATAATAATAATAATAATAATAATAATAATAATAATAATAATAATAATAATAATAATAATAATAATAATAATAATAATAATAATAATAATAATAATTTTAAGTCCCACTAAATACTTTTACGGATTTTGGAGACACCAACGTACCAGAATTTTACCCCGCAGGAATTCCTTTACGTGCCGGCAAATGTACCGATACAGGACTGTATTTGAGTACCTTCAAATACCAGCAGACTGAGGCAGGATCGAACCGGTCAATTTGGGCTCTGAAGGCCAGAGCCTTGACCGTCTGAGCCACTCAGTGCGGCTGTTGGTTATATTAATCTACGACTTTAAAGAAATCTCTTTCATATTTGGTCCGGACATTTACAAGTGAGATATTGTAAAATTAATTTCTGGAGAGCAATCAATTTTAACACACATTAGAGAGGACTAGTACATAAAATTTAGCCAATTGTTCAAATAGCTTACCAGAAACTGAAACTAACGATATAAAGGGATACGAGAGTAAATCACAAGAATAATTGTCAGTTGGAAGAGGAAAAAATATTAGTCAACACATTATAAATGGGAGCTATCTCACTGACAATGTCTACTCACTGTAGTATAGCAACAAAATTAAATGAAAACGTAATTTGCAGTACCTAAAAACAAAGTACAAGAAACTATAAGAAAACGAAGGAAGAATCCAATAGAAATACATAGATCCTTATTATAGACTGCTATAACTTTCAGCGTTCAGTCTGCAAGCCTATCCCCCTGTGGGTGGGGGTGGTAGAATAACACCCACGGTATCTCCTGCCTGTCGTAAGAGGTGACTAAAGAGGTTAAGTTGGTAGCCTGGGTTGGCTACCACGGGTCCCTTAGTTGAGTCCTCACATTGCTTCCACTTACTTGTGCCAGGCTCCTCACTTTCATCTAAGCTATCCGACCTCCCTTGGCCAACACTTGTTCTTTCCCGACCCCGACGATATAGCGTATGGAGGCCTAGGGTGTCTTTCATTTCCACGGCTTTCTTGGTCCTTGTCTTTCTTTGGCCGATATATTCATTTTTCGAAGTGTCAGACCTCTTCCACTTCTTCTCTCTGATTAGTGTTAATAGAGGATGGTTGCCTAGTTTTGATTCCTCTTAAAACAATGATCACCACCACCAACCACCATATTCAAGCCTATGTGAATTTACTAAAAGCCCCCACAATCCTCAATTTGTATGATGCTTTGCGGCCTCGTTTATACCTCTTATCTCTAAACCATTAGAAATTGAGTCTAATCATCGTCGTCTTGGTCTCCTCCACTTCTCTTACCTTTCATGACCGAGTCAATTATTTTCCTGGGTAACCTATGTTTTCCATTCGACAAACATGACCCCAACACCCTCGAAGCCAGTTTATGTGT
Source organism: Anabrus simplex (assembly GCF_040414725.1). Classification (NCBI taxonomy): domain Eukaryota; kingdom Metazoa; phylum Arthropoda; class Insecta; order Orthoptera; family Tettigoniidae; genus Anabrus; species Anabrus simplex. The sequence continues at coordinate 258,508,893 of NC_090269.1, forward strand.
ACCGCTTCATCCATCGGGTTCATCCCTGAGTGGCTCAGATGGTTGAGGCGCTGGCCTTCTGACCCCAACCTGGCAGGTTCGATCCTGGCTCAGTCCGGTGGTATTTGAAGGTGCTCAAATACGTCAGCCTCGTATCGATAGATTTACCGGCACGTACAAGAACTCCTGCGGGACAAAATTCCGGCACCTCAGCGTCTCCGAAAACCCTAAAAATAGTTCGTGGGACGTTACGTAAGCCAATAACATTGTTGTTATCCTTAACTTAGCCTTTATCTCCTCATTCCGAATACCCTCCAGCTATTGTTGCCACTTGTCAGTACCAACGATTATTCTCGCTACTTTAATGTCTGTTACTTCTAACTTTTGAATAATACACTGAGTGGATAAAAGTCACGGGAAGGGGTGTCCCATTAGAAAATGTGCCGTGTATGATCCCTGAGAATTGCGGCAAGCTACGGCGTAGCTGAGCAGTCTGTCACAGACACCAGTGTCGTGAAGAAGGCAACACGTGGTGAGTTAACCAACGTTGAACGTGGGATGATCGTCGGCGCAAGGCGCATGGGTCGTAGCATTGCGAAGATTACACGTGAATTTGGGTTTCTGAGGTCAACAGTGTCGAAGGTGGATATCCAATATCGCACAGAAAATGTTACCACCCGCGTAAACCGCCTTACGGGAAGACCGGAACTGTTTAACGAACGGACATCAAGTCGCCTCCGTAGAACCATACTGGACGCTAGACGGCCTACTGCGAGTCAGATCACCGCCCAGTTGAATGTTAGGAGTCAGGAACCCATTTATGCCAAGACTGTAAGGAGGCAACTGCACCGCATAGGCATCAGCAGCCGACGACAAACTCGTGTCCCTTTGCTGACACCTCGACACAGAGCTCAGCGATGTGCGTGGGCTCGCGAACATCGGCAATGGACCATGGAGCAGGGGCGGTGTGTGGTATGGTCCGATGAATTCCGGTTCCAGTTGTATCGAGCTGATGGGCGCGTGAGAGTGTGGCGTGTGTCCCATGAAGCTATGGATCCTGTGCGTCAACAAGGTTGTGTCTGGGCAGGAGGTGGCTCAGTTCTGGCCTGGGCGGCGTTCTCATGGCCGCAATTAGGCGCCATTGTGCGGCTGCAGGGAGCGCTGACAGGTTCACGTGTTACGTACACATTCCTTCAAACCATCTGAATCCCGTTCTGGCCCTGGAGTACCGTGATGGAGATGCCATGTTTCAACAGGACAGTGCACCATGTCACCGCTCTGTGGTGGCACGCAGGTGGTTGGAGGAGCACTCGAGTGAAGTTACGACCATGGATTGGCCCTCCAGATCCCCCGATCTTAATCCACTCGATGGAATGCTGTCGATACTGGTGTACGCTCCATGAACCCCACACAAACTACACAAGACCAATTGTGGACAGCAGTGCAAGACGCGTGGGTTCAGATCCCTTCAGAACGATTCCAACACCTTGTAGAGCCGATCCCTCGCTGTATTGCTGCTGTTTTGAGGGCTTGCGGAAGAGCAGCTCGTTATTAACATCACATTCAGTGTCTTCCCCTGATTTTTGCCACTTGGTGTATGTTCTGAGTCCACCCAGCTGTGACTCTCGAACAGCAAAGTTGGACTGAAAGCAGACCAGTGTTTTCCAAATATAATTTAGGCTTTCGGTTGTTTTACCGTTCAGCCATCCTATATTTGTATTATTCTTAAACTTCTTTATTTCCTACCAATTGTCATGGAATATGATGACATGAACTTATAACGCAATTGCAATGTTAATACGAAACGCAAGCACCCCCCTCCCCCAGTCCCCGAGCCAGGAAATTAACCAACTAAGGCCAAAATATCTGACCCGTCCAGGAATCAAACCCGGAGCCCCTTGAACCAGACTTCTGTCTTACCGAATACTGTTGGGCGCAACTGCGGTCTCACTGCATTAGCTTTGCTGCACCTTGGTTCAGTCTCACTTACTACAGTGTACTACCCTGCTGGCAGAATAAAAATATTAAATACTTGAAATGATCCAATGTTGTATTCGCAACCTGACATTCAAGTCTCTTATGTTTCTTTCCTACTGATTTAATTTTGGAAATGCTAATTTTCTCATCTTTTCTCAAGTTCCAAGATATTACACGCATGTTCATAAAATACAGAACACCTTGAAAGACTAGAGATAGGAAGTTCATATTCATAGGACGACTTCATTAGTATGTTCTGCAGAAACGATTAGCATTTCAGTTACCTAGGCTCAGCATGTGTCCTGTTGCCTAGTAGGTATTTTGTCCTCAATGAACACTGATAACTTGTTCCATGCGTGATGGCATCGGCGCGTATAAGGCGCGAATGGCGTCCTGGGGTATAGCCATCCATGCTGTATTCACCTGGTTCCACAGTTTATCTTTGGTTATTGGCACTGGGTCACAGCGCTGCATCCGTCGTTTCACCATATCCCACACATTTTCGATTGGCGACAAGTCCGATCCTTTTATTTCCTTCCCGACGTGAATCAAAATGCACAGGTTGTAGAAAAATTAGATTCTACTTCCAAATTTAATTTGTGCTCAGATAATATCCTTTCGGTTTGAATTCGTAAAATTCACATACCGATTTTCACTAAATTCTGTTTACCCATTTTCTCGTGACTCGGCGTTGATATGAACTTGGTAACAAAAATCCAAATTCATGAATATCTCTGTGATTATATGCGGTACGGTAACAATGTACAAGACATAAGTGATCGAAAATTTAATAACTTCTTACATAACTACTACTAACTTACGACATAACTAAAGTTATGTTAGTTATGTGGTATTTATCGATACGACCACTAATAACATAAACAACTTATTTGAGAATTACATTTCAGGCCTTCCCCTAAACTACCATTTCACTCAGCGTGAATAAAATAATTTATAGCCTAGATTGTAGCGGTACATCACCCAATATTACATACCGATTTTGATTAAATTCTCTTCAGCCTTTTTCTCGTGATGCGTGAACATATATACAGACAGACAGAAATTACGGAAAAGTAAAAAATGAATTTTCTTGTTACTGTGGACAGGACCGATACAGAAATGCAATTCTTTTCAAATCCTGAGCGATGTATAGACAAAACTCTTATTTTATATATATGGATTATGAAATGAAGAAAAAAAGGACGAGGCATTTTTTTCTGTGCGTTATTAAAACAATGACTGAAGTTTTTCTATGTCATAAATACTTCCCCGGGGAGGAAGCACAGCCATCGCTTTATTGCTCTCCTTCATTTTCCTTCTGAGTTACTCTGGTACATAGAACGCGTAATCCGTTACGCTGTGAATCGCCGGCAGCTTATCACTGTTGTAGAGAAATAATGTATTTATTTGTGTGTGTTCTAACATTCTTGCACTGTACAGCAGTTGTTACTGAAGATTTTGATGCTGTGGTGTGCAGCGATACATCACGGCATGACTTGTACTGATACAGAGATTCGCTATGATTTCTGTCCGTGCTTGGTTTGTTATTTAGCTTTTGTTTCTTAAGCGTACTTTATTTATTTTGCCACAATTTTATCGCTTTCTCACAAGGGCATTTAATTGTTCCCATTATCTTCGTGGGGCGATATGAAGACACAGCTGCCTGGGCAAATTTATTAATGTAGTTAACTGCATCCCTCACTCTGATTCTATAAAAATTATCTGTTGTCTATTTTCTCCCATTTTCCCTTGAACTTCCATACTGAGGTTTTGCACGTGCAGTAGTTTACCCATGTTGTTGTAAAAACATAAATAGGAGAATCTGAATCAACAATCAAGAAATTCAGAATGTCTATTTTGGAACGGTGAAATGTTCCTTTCTCTTTACAGAAAATTCACTGAGACCTGTCCTAAGGATGAAACCTGTTGCATGGCTCCATACGTTGATTATTTTGAAGAATCCACGGAGCAAGGCCGTGAGACAACGTCCACAACAGCCTCGCCTGTCAAACCTGTACGAGAAACAACTGTGGCTACTAAGAATCCCACTACCACGACGACGACGACAACAACAACTACTACACCGACACCAACAACGACAACTAGCATCCCCACCACCATCACCACCATACTTCCAGAGGAGGAAGAGCTCATTCCACCCCCGCGCCCAAACACTGACGGAGGGTGTGGTGTACGGAGGTCTGCAGAATCCGATTCTCAGGAATCATCTACGTCATTCGGCGAATTCCCTTGGATGGTAGCTGTATTGAACCTCACATTCCAAACACATGCTTCATACCAGTGCGGAGGTACACTCCTTAGCCACCAGGTTGTGCTGACGTCAGCCCACTGTGTAAACAGGTAGGTAACTTGATTAGCCAATTCGTAATTTGCACTTATTATTATGTTCTTATTATTTATGTTCCGATTCCAAACCATTATTTCTAGTAACGCTTATCTTTCCTGCTTAATGAGTCACTGTTAGCAGGGTGTGTTTAATCTTCCCAAGTCCAAACTGATTCATAAATTAACGCATTTTTGCAGTGAAATATAATTTATACGATTGAAATATATCAAGAAAAGAAAATTCACATGCTCCCGTCGCTTCTATAAGAGCTATAGTATGCTAGTAACTAATAAGCTTTTGCGCTTGTTCTGGGTAGTTGCCTGGATGCCAAACTGAGCGAGTTCTTTTCTGTAGGTGAAGAATGATTTTTAAATGAAAATAGTTTTCTGAAATCTAGTTATTTATATTGACGAAGGTATTCAGTGTACCCAACTTATGAAAATCTACGTCAGTTCCATCATTTGCATAGGATGCTTAAAGACGACTAACAAAATATTCTCGAATATTATCGAATGACGCCAGTTACATTTGAGATAGTATAAAGGACCTTACTATAAGGCACAGAAAAACATTCCATTTCAGCAGTAACACTGAGGTAAGAGTATTGATGAAGTTAAAATATTTTTGAATATAATAGACTATAATATTTTCCTTCCTATTATACATAATTATTTTAAAATGTTAAAATCTAAGTGAAATGGAATGAAAAATAATTGTCTTCGTTTCTTTATATTTAGCCAACGGCCGTAGCCGTGTTGAAACACCGGATCCCGTGAGATCTCCGAAGTTAAGCAACATTGGGCGTGGTCAGGAGTTGGATGGGTTGCCACGCGCTGTTGGTGGGGGATAAGGGAATGGAGGAGCGGAAAGGAAGTGGCCACCCTACCGCACGTAAACTCCGGCTCAGGAACGCCTCTGCGGAGGTTCGGACCTGCCTTCGGGCAGAATAACCCTTACCTTACCTCTTAATATTTCGCAATCCATGATTACCAATCTGCTGACAAGCTTCAACTGGTGCGATGAAACCGATATCGGACCAATCAATCAATCAATCAATACTGATCTGCATTTAGGGTAGTCACCCAGGTGGCAGTTTCCATATCTGTTATTTTCCTGACCGTTTCTTAAATGATTTCAAGGAAACTGGAAATTTATTGAACATCTCCCATGGTAAGTTATTCCAATCCCTAGATCCCGTTCCTTTAAACGAACATTTACCTCAATTTACCCACTTGAATTTCAACTTTATCTTCATATTGTGACCTTTCCTACTTTTAAAGACACAACTCAAACTTATCCGTCTACTCATGTCATTCCACGCCATCTCTCCGTTGACAGCTCGGAACATTCCGTTTAGTCGAGCAGCTCGTCTTCTTTCTGCCAAGTCTTCCCAGCTCAAACTTTGCAACATTTTTGTTAAGCTACTGTTTTGTCGGAAATTACCCAGAACAAATCGAGCTGCAGTTCATGAATCAAGTAATCCTGGTGAGGGCCCCATACACTGGAACCATACTATAGTTGGGGTTTTACCGGAGGCTAATATGTCCTCAAATTAACATTATTGCTAAAACCCCTAAACACCCTCATAAACATATACAGAGATCTGTACCCTTTATCCCATTTATGTGATTACCCCAATGAAGATCTTTCCTAATATTAACACATAGGAACTTACAATGATTCTCATAAGGGACTTTTACCCCATCAACACAGTAATTAAAACTGACAGGACTTTTCCTATTTGTGAAACTCACAACCTGACTTTTAACCCTGTTTGTCATCATATTCTGTCCATTACACAACATTATCGAGGTCATTTTGCAGTTGTTCACAATCTTTTAACATTTATTACTCAATACAGAATAAAACCATCTGCAAAAAGCCTTACCTCTGATTCCACATTTTTTCTCTAATTCTCTGAGCTCTATTTTCTAGAAATATACCCACCCATTCGCTTGGTTTATTGGCGCCAGCTAGCAACCAGCTCGCGCGTGATATAATTAGAATTTCAAACGCTTCAACAATGAACCTAGTTTATACCATGTAGCACTAGCTGGCGCTAGCTTGTCATAATCATACCTCGGTCTACCCCTACCGTTCTTACCGCCTACACTTCCTTCAAAACCAACTGAACAAGTCCTGGGTGTCTTAAGATGTGTCCTATCATTCTATCTCTTCTTCTCGTCAAATTTAGCCAAATCGATCTCCTCTCACAAATTCGATTCAGTATTTCTTCATTCGTGATTCGATCTATCCATCTCACCTTCAGCATTCTTCTGTAAACACCACATGTCAAAAGCTTGTATTCTCTTTCTTTCTGAGCTAGCTATCGTCCATGTTTCATTTCCAATTCCTATATCAATGTCTGAAGTGAGCAAATTTATTTTCTTAAGAAAGCTCTTCCTTTCTTGTGCTAGTCTGCATTTTATGTCCTCCTTATTTATGCCATCGTTAGTTATTTTACTACCCAAGTAACAATATTCATCTACTGCCTTTAAGACTTCATTTACTAATCTAATATTACCTGCATCACCTTCCTTCGTTCGACTGCACTCCATTATTTTTGTTTTGGACTTATTTATTTCCACCTTGTACTCCTTACCCAATACTTCGTCCATACCACTCAACAACTTCTCGAGATCTTCTGCAGTCTCAGATATAATAATAATATCATCGGCAAATCCCAAGGTTTTGATTTCCTCTCCTTGGATTCTGATTCCCTTTATAAATTCCTCTTTGATTTCCTTTACTGCTTGTTCTATGTAAACATTGAAAAGGAGGGGGACATACTGCAGCCTTGCCTCACTCCTTTCTGGATTGCTGCTTCTTTTTCACAGCCATCGATTCTTATCACTGCAGACTGATTTTTAAACAGATTGTAGATAATTCTTCGTTCTCGGTATGTGATCCCAATCACCTTCAGAATTTGAAATAGCCTGGCCCAATCAACATTATCGAATGCCTTTTCTAGATCTACGAAAACCATGTACGTGGGCTTGTCGTTCTTACTTCGATCCTCTAAGATCAGTCGTAAAGTCAGGATTGCTTTACGTGTTCCTACATTTCTTCTGAAGCAAAATTGATCTCCCAACTTAACTTCAACTTGTCTTTCCATTCTTCTGCAAATAATACCTGTTAAAATTTTGCAGGCATAAGATACTAAACTAATGGTGCGGTAGTATTCACACTTGTCAGCACCGGCTTTGTTGAGAATAGGTATAACAGCACTCTGCCGAAAATCGGGTGGCACTTCTCCTGTCATATACATCTTGCACACTAGATGGAATAACCTTGCCGTGTTGGTCTCCTAAGGCAGTCAGTAATTCAGAGGTAATGTCATCAATTCCAGATGCCTTGTTCCTATTTAGGTCGCTCACAGCTCTGTCAAACTCTGACCTCAAAATTGGGTCTCCCATTTCATCAGCATCAACAGCCTCTTCTTATTCCAGAACCAAATCATCTACGTCTTCACCTTGATACACTGTTGGATGTGTTTCTGTCATCTTTCTGGTTTGTCTTCTTTCCCTAGAAGAGGCATTCCATCTGAGCTCTTAATATTCATACACCTAGATTTCCTTTCTCCAAAAGTTTTCTTGATTCTCCTGTATGCAGCATGTACCTTTCCTAGGACCATACAACCTTAAACACCCTTGCACTTCTTCTTCAGCCATTCTTCCATAGCTACCTTGCAGTCTCTATCCACTTCATTCTTTAATCGCCTGTATTCTTTTCTGCCCTCTTCATTTCTAGCATTCTTGTACTTTCGTCGTTCATCCATCAGGTATAGTATCTCTTGAGTTATCCACTTACTCTTAGTTATCATTTCTTCCTTCCTAACATTTCTTCAGCAGCCCTACTGACTTCCTTTTTTTAATGATAATTCACACTTCACCTCTTGTGTTTCCTTCAGTCTTTTCATTTAGTCCTTGTGAAACATGTTCTTTGAAATAATCCTTAACACTCTTTTCTTTCAACTTGTCTAGATCACATCTCCTTACATTCCTTCCTTTCTTCAATTCCTTCAACTTCAGATGGCATTTCATGACCAACAAGTTGTGGTCAGAGTACACGTCTGCTCCTGGAAAAGTTTTGCAATCCAATACCTAGTTTCTGAATCTCTGCCTAATCATTATGAACTCTATTTAATACCTTCCAGTGTCTCCAGGTCTCGTCCATATATACAGCCGTCGCTTGTGGTGTTTGAACCAAGTATTAGCAAAGACTAAATTATGTTCAGTGCAGAATTCAACCAGCCGGCTTCCTCTTTCGTTCCTTTGTCCCAATCCGAATTCCCCTACTGTATTATGTTCTCTTCCTTGGCCTACCACTGCATTCCAGTCTCCCATCACAATTAGATTCTCATCAACTTTTAAATATTGTATTAAATCTTCTATATCTATATTCTATATTCTATATTCATATCATATATTAATTCGATTTCCTCATCATCTGCTGAACTAGCAGGTGTATACCTGCACTATTGTGGTGGGCGTTGGTTTGGTGTCAATTTTGACGACAATAATTATTTTACTATACCGGTCGTAGTAGCTTACCCACAGCCCTATCACCTTATTCATTATTAAACCAACTCCTGAATTTCCCCTGTTTGATTTTGTGTTGATAATTCTGTAGTCGCCTGAACAAACATCCTGTTCTTCTTGCCAACGTACTTCACTTATACCAACTACATCTAACTTTAAGTCTATCCATCTCCCTTTTCTGATTCTATAACCTACCACAACGATTCAAACGTGTAACATTCCACGCTCCGACTCACAGAATGTCAGTATCCATCTTCCTGGTAACCGCCCCCTCTCGTGTAGTCCCCACCCGGTGATCCGAATGGGGGACTATCTTGGACTATTTTACCCCCGGAATATATTACCCGGGAGGAAGTCATCATCAGTTCATCATTCATACAGAGAGAGCTGCATGTTCTCGGGAGTTAGTTACGGCTGTAGTTTCCCATTGCTTTCAGCCGTGTAGCAGTATCAACACAGCTAAGCCATGATGAGTATTATTACAAGGCCGTATCAGTCAATCATCTAGACTGCCGCCCTTGTAACTTCCGAAAGGCTGCAACCCTCCTTTCGATGAACCATTCGTTAGTCTGGTCTCTCAACAGATACCCATCCGAAATGGTTGCACCTGCGGCTCGGCTATCTGCTTCACTGAGACGCGCAAGCCTCCCCATCGGGCAAAGTCACATCGTTCGCACGGGAGGGTACTTTTCTTAATGTTTAGTTACAGGATTTGTATAACCTGTTTGAAGTGTATATTTACATATTTCTTTATTGTGGCATTGATAAATATTTTACGACCTCGTTTCTGGATTTATAGTTATTCTTATGTGTTTAATCTTATGTTTTAGTTCTAATGGGCCTAACCCTAATGTTTATGCAAACCTCATAGCATTACCGTCGTGCAGGTAGACTCTACTTGTTACTCGCTTCAGTAAGTTTGCATTCTAACCTATTACTGCATAAACATCCGGGCCCTAGGTAATGACTCTACTATGTATAGATATATTTGCTGTAGTACCCGGTTCTGCTTGGGCACATACCTGAATGTTTAATTTTGCGATTTTTATTACTTGTTTGATGTGATTTTTTGTACATTTCTTTATTGAGACATTGACTGATACTTTACAAACGCTTTTGTAGATTTAGATTTATTGCTATGTGTTTCATTTTAAGATTTAATTTGAGATCATTTAGTTTCGCGTTAAACTTTGCCCTCGTGGCAGCCGAGATTGTCTAAGAAGTAACTAACTCTTTCAAATAAATCATGAAAATAACTTATAACTCTATATATTTACACGTTTCGTTATAGATGTGATGTAAACGATCCCAAATGTCACTGGGACTGTCAACAATTAACATCGCGACCCCGAACACTGAGGTTTCAACACTGCCGTTTGTTTGTTTATTTCTCGCGGACGACGTGACAGCACAGGACTTCCAGCTTAGGAACTATGCACAAGATAATTAGTGTACATTGTTAGCTGGGACAAAAAGGATAAACGAAATTTTTCTTTGCCGTGCGTACAGTATGCAGCGCGGTCATAGAAAAAAGCCTCTGGAAGGGAATGTTGCCCCGAAAGGTCCACTTTTCTTATGACAGAGATGTGCAAAAATAGGTTACAGCTACTAAATGACCTCTGTTTCATGACCTGCAGACAGTATGCGCCGCGCCAATAGAAGTACTTGTGTTTTTATTCTGCACAGGTTGGTAAGAGAAGCTGTGAGCTTTTATTGCTGGCAATTATGGCATGATGTCAGCCAGTGGCAATGTTAGTAGTTACTGAAGTAATAGGCTAAAGAATGGCACGTGCTACATTCATAGTGTGCCATTCCACTATTCCAGTAATAAAACTTATTAAACATTATGAATAACGTTATAAAATATCATGGAAGTTCAGAATAATGCAATGTCGAAATATATAGGATTGTAACGGCAGTGATAAAGACAAAATAAGTATTCGAATTCTTAAAAGAACCAACACTGTACAAGACACACAAATGAAAAGCAAGCTTAGGAAGAAGACGTATTGCGATTGAGAAGCGATCTGAATCTTATAAAATATCGAGAAGAAATTATTAACATCCACCAAATAACAAGATAGCGCAAAACATATATGAATATTAATATAAAACGCGTTTTATAAATACATATAAAATACGCGGCAAGACTTGGTTATTAGCCATACTACAGACGGCAAGAACGAGGCCTTGATCAGAGAAGCAAGAGGTCGATATAACGCAATATCATCATTGTATGAATTCATAAAGCAATTTTTACGACATATAAACTGAGATAATTGCGGACTTCTTGGAGGTCTGATAGAAATTATTATTACGCAAAGCAATACGAAATCTAATTGTTAATGTATGTTAGAAGGCTTGATATAATTCATATGCTACAGCTCATTTCATATTTTATCTTTGTAATTGAGCAAATCAAGTTCGTCATGGGTTTCTAAGAAGACGTGAGGCAAGCTACCTGGATAAACCCGAACTGGACCAACGCCGCAGATGACATCTAGATTACCAGCCACGCAAGATGACCATCACCCACGACTGCGGAGGATGAACAAACAATGATATCATCCCGGAAGCCAAGGAAAAGGAGAGAAGTTCTTAAATAAAATGTATATAGATTGGTAGATATTAACATGAATAACGATTTGTAGTGAAAGCCAAATATGTTTTATCGTCATTGGCATCAAAATAACCTAAATTGTGTTAGATTCTCGAGAGTGATATATTTGTTATGTCAATATAAAGCAAATAGGTAGTCTTCTTAAAAAAACATAACTAACCCATATTATGCCGTACCGTATCTGAAGTTCTTATGAGGAGAATATTTTAAGATTTGTATAATATACCAATTCATGTGTAATGTGTATATAAGTGATACGTTACCATAATGAGTTAGGATAGCACTAGATATGGATATAACAGAAGACAGGAGAAATGTTGATATTATTTAAGAAGATAATGTATCCACAAAGACGCACACGAGATGCTGTCCGTTGATACAATTATTTTATTTACATGTATTTACAAATTAAACACACACATAACCTTAACCGCTGTTGGCACAAAGAAAACACTCACATCACAAGCCGCCATTTTAAAAACAACTGAACGTCACTTCGATATGGAATCCGCAACATTGCATGTCACACGAGTTAAATATTCTTTCTACACCATAACTCTACTGAACAATAACTCGTCGTAACCAATAATTCGCTAACCACTAACTCTCTTCCAACAACTCACTTAACAGTAACTAACTGTCACCGTCAATATCGTCTTCTTATATATACCCTGGCCAGGCTTCCTGAAAGATACATTACAAAAAACTACCTTCGTGAAAATTCTAGATTGCCCAATACACACATTACAATGTACAGAATATTCTCAATCGTTCTAGTCTACCTATACCATTCTGGAAATTACAGCGTGTTTCACAATTAGGGATTACAAATTATATTGGGATGAATTTTTTAAACAGAATGACTCCAACCTTCGATGGAAAAGACCTATCCATAGTAACTACAACAGATTCATCGGTGTAGTTAAAAGAGCAGAGAAACGATGTATCCCAAGCGGATATCATAAAAAATACATCCCCGACTGGAACGAGAAGAGTGAAAGGCTATTTAAAGAATTTGAGGCCAAAGTTGATCCAGATATAGCTTTTGAACTGTTAAAATACCTAGATGAAAACAGGAAGAGAATTTGGCAAGCAACTTCAGAGTCCCTAGACTTCACTCACTCCAGCAGGGAATCTTGGAGCCTGATCAGGAAATCGTATACACCAAACAGCAAAATTAGACCGAAAACAAGCATCATTCTAGACGACATGGCCAAGCATATGACCTCTACCTCAAAGGTTTCAGTAGAAAAACATCTCTTGAAGGTAAAGGAACGTTCGGCTCAACGATCCTCTGAATTCTCTGCCCCATTTCAACCACAAGAAACCAATTCAGCAACATACGACGCACGGTGCTTAACAAATTTCATCACAGTCAGCACAGACCAATAATTCTCCAGTCTGGATTGCTTGTGCCTGTCGTTCACTCCTATCCGAAACAGAGATGGAGTATTTTAAAAGCCAATTGGGATGAATTTTCTAAAACCTGGGAAAGCGGAAAGTGCTGATGGTATATATCCAGAGTTCCTTCTTCATCTTGGACCAGCTGCTGCTAAATGGCTTACTAACTTCTTCACAAACATACTAGGGACAGGTAACCTACCTTCACTCTTCAAGAAAACAAAAATAATAGCTGTATTGAAAACATCTCAGGACCCAACAAAAGTTGGGAGTTACCGGCCAATGGCACTCCTCAGTGTTACAATTAAGTTTCTGAAAAGGCTGATATATAATAGGATCTCTGCGAAAATAAATCAGCATATTCCAGTCGAGCAAACGGGATTCAGACCTGGACGAGGATGTGAAGAACCCAAATTGAAAATGTATTTGAGAACAAAATGGTGAGCACGAGTGTCTTCTTAGATCTGGCAGCTGCTTATGTGTGGCAAGATAAGCTCCTTCTTAAATTTAACAGCATCATGCCTTGCCTAAAACTCTCAACATTACTCAGTAACAAGCTGAGTAATAGGTACTTTCAGATTTTTCAGAAGATTCCAGAAGTAAAGTACATACGATAAATGGTGGACTCCCCCAGGGCTCTGTATTGGCCCATCTCTATTCAACCTGTACACATATGACCTCCCAGTAACCAAATCCAGAAAATTCATCTACACAGATGACATCGCATTGGTCTCCCGACGTCAACGCTTCGATGAGTCTGAGTCGATGCTTACATCAGACTTAAAGATTCTAGACAGTTACTTTCGTCAGAACAATCTTAGACTAAACCCTCAGAAAACTGTTGTGACTACCTTCCACTTGCGGAATAGGAGTGCTTGGTACAAACCAAGCATACCATTCAGAGGAGAGAATCTACAGTATTGTAGTAACCCAAAATACCTGGGAGTCACCCTGGACAGGTCCTTGACCTACAAAAATCACCTCTGTAATGTGTCAGCCAAGATCAAGACCAGGAATAACATCCTGAGGTGATAATGCTCAAATCCTGAGATCCACTGCTCTTGCTCTTTCTTATTCCGTCACTGAATATTGCTGCTCAACCTGGCTTAACCGTGCTCGCACTGGACTAGTAGACACCCAGCTGAACCAAGTAATGCGTATCATTACAGAATGCATCCGACCAACTAACATACACTGGCTTCCCACTGTAATCCACATACCACCTCCATCCCTAAGAATATCACAGTCACTGCTTAACTTATGGAAGAAAATAGAAAACAATCCTCACCTCCCAATTTATTCTGACATAGCAGCTTCTCCAGCTAAACGACTGAAATCCAGACACCCTTCTTGGCGTACTGCAATGAAGCTACAGGACACCTCCTTTAACGTATCGGACGCCTGGAAAGAACAATGGCAACAGCAATCCTCTTTACCACATCGTCACATCACTGAGAACCCCTGAAAGTGCCCAGGTGGATTTTCCCTTCCCAAACGGCAGTGGAGAACGCTAAACCGAATTAGAATCGGCCAAGGTAGATGTGGTGCCACTCTCTTCAAACTGGGATGGAAGACATCACCGCAATTTGAGAAGAAAAGCAGACAGTGGATCACATTGCATTTGAGTGTCCTTTGCATGTTTATAGAGGCTCTGTAGAGGACTTACACTGTGTCTCAAGCAAAGCTGTTTTCTGGCTCACATCTTCTGATATAGAGCTTAAGTTATGAACTTGAGATGGCAGTTGTACATATTGTATATAATATTGTATTCATCATGCGCTAAATAAATAATAATAGTAACCATTAAGAAATATTTAAAGCTATCAGGTCAAATGTTAATTAATTGTTTCCTTTTTTAATTTTAACTTCATGATTTCGTTTTCCTTTACCAACATTTCTATTTTGAATAAATAATAGAAGTCATGATTTACAAGGTGTTACTTAAAATTTTCTGCAATGGTATAAGATAACAAAAAGACGTCAAATTATCGAGTATTCTTGCGACCCAATGATACATCAATTTAGCTGATAGATGAAATATTACTTGGCGTATCGATGTGTCTTTGATCCTACGTAAAAAATATATATTCTTGAACTCTGAGAGACTCTTCAGAATTTCTTTTACGTGACCCATGTTGGACGCGGGAAGGGCGTTATAGTAAAATTCTACCACAGAAATGTCTGTGTAAAATTATGTACTGTATAAGGCTTTTCTGTGGTTCAACGTAAAAATTACTTCAACACTAATGACTATCAGTCAAATGGCTAATATTTGCCTATGTCCAATAAAATCAGGCCAGATAAAATGTATTACCTCTATAACACCATAATTATGGCCTTACGAAAAATTCATGAATTGTAAATGTGATACTTTGTTGGCAAATTGTCTTAATTATCACATTACAACTAAACAGCAATTCATCATTTTTATTATGCACAAATCAGTTAATTAGATATAACACATGGGTGACCGGCCCCGAGAAATCTCGGTTTTATTCACGATATTGTTTTCGGTCTTCTCATGACATCTCTTGACCATATATTGAATTATTTCGGACTTGCACATTGAGTAGAATAAATCGTAGATGTATATCTGCCACTTTTCTTTTATTCACGGCCTCTTTTATTCTTTGATTTAGTCTCGAAACGTCGACTTTATTTCTGCCGATTCAGTCAATGACAAGATGGAGCGCCCGCGGAATACGGTGTTAGCTGACGACGATAAGAATTATATGCCTATGATCGTTCAAATGGATACAGTGATAATCAATTAGTGGAAAATGAATGTGAGAGTGATAGTGGAGGTGATATTCAAGCCTCTACACGCCGTAATTTACCTAGTGTGCTTATTTATTCAAGTGACTGACGACGACAATGATGTAAATATTAATGATGTGTTGTTGAATTGACACGCATTTGCTTGTTTATCTTAGATATTTTAGGTAATACTAGGGGCATTGGTCAGTACTCATACCAACTTTAAAGATAGTATCTTGACTGGTTTAATATGTATGTACATTTTTATAACCAAGTGCACCCTAGTATGCTTAGTAGAAAAATGTCCGGTCCACAGGGTATGTGACAAGCTCAAGCATCCAGTCAGCAATGTGTATCTTAATTTTCGATTTCCATTTTCGATGGTGGTCGTGTATTAGGGATCTTTAGCCGTTATTTGACGTTACAGCATAGATCGTTATGATATTAACTTTCCCATTAAAATTTTTGAAAACCTAAAATTAGTATATCCACTTAGGAAAGTAATGTCATTGTATCATTGCCTAGAAAACTAATTCCAGTATTACCAACTGTTGTCCCTTACTTATAAAAGTTCTCCATTTCTTCCCTTAGATCATATATTATTTCTGATTTGGTTTTTATTAAACATTTTTGCCTTAGACGTTATTTTACTGGACGAAAACTGCTCTAGCATTTTCATTAGACACGTTTCTCATTATACCAGGCAGCCCGCGAGCTCCCGTACTTTCTACTTGCCCCATGCACTAACGATGTATGGGATGCCTAATCACTTGTTTCTTAAGGAACTCTACAACGTGCTGTGTTTCGGATGTTGTGAAGCAAATAACAGCCATTTAGCTGCACACGTTCCATAACAGGGTGCACTTGTAAATACGCAAAGATGTAGCAAAGTAAATTTAATAACTTATTAATTTATACACGTGCAGACATTCCACTCTATAAAAAAGGTGTCAAAATACGTGTGTAGAAGGCAGACGTCTGTTTGGAACCTTCTGTGCACACCGTCTACGAGCTTCAACTACATTCCGACCAGATTCCTCATAAAATAAAATGATGCCTGTATATTCGTTATTGTTGAACACACTAACTATGGCCGATATGCAGACAGCAAATGTAGTGCTGCTGTACGATACTCCAGCCTAGTACTATGCGGTCGAAAACGAGCTTTACTAATGCAAGGGGTTGTATTATACTGGTAGCGCTGAGGAACATGCTGCGAGTGACCATCCGGTTGTTATCTCTTCATATTCTAATGTACAGTAACTTGCCTGCTGGTAGTAGAGCCCCTGTGAAAATACGTTAGTAGATATCCCATTCATCACTTTTGCATGCGGGGCATTTATAAGTAGAAAATACGGCGCTCGCGGGCCGCCTGGTATATAGACCTCTTACCTTTGATTATACTGATTTGGAAGACATCTCAGTGTAGAGTAGCACTAAACATGAGAAACTGTCCATTGTACTTACGTTTTTGTCTATAAGTAGCTGTCGCACGCGTCCATGACGGGGTAAATTTTACGTCATTTCAACAGTAATGCCATTTAGCGGATATGCGTGGCAACAGAAGGAGACAAACCACACCTCAACTAACAGTAGTCAGTCAGTGTAATGTTATAATTGGTATTCACCAGTGCGAAAAAAAGCTTTTATCTTGGTTTAAAGGTACGAAAACCGAGGTAACAGTTAAATTTATGTTCACCAACAACATTATCTCTGATAATGGGTATTATCTCGGTTTATAATTTTATAGGAGAAAGGTTGGCCGGTAAAATAGGAAAGAGAAAATGGCAGCTCGTAGACGTCTTAAATGTTTAACTGAAAGAGAAAATTACTGGGACGAGGAATATGGCCAAGGAATATGCAATAAAACGTCCTAGATGGATAAAAATAGCACGCTACATACTTCTAGGACTAAGTGACACACATTTTAGGTTATCTAAAGCTTCGACACTGTCATTGTTATCCATGTTCGAACATAACCTGGGATTCCCAACACATGGGTAGACTTGAGATGAATTCTCGATTTCTAAGGTGTGTTATAAAGTTATTATTGCGATGGTTAAGTACACTACAGCGCAGAGAATATTTTTGGTCGAGTGTTATTTGCACAAGAAGAAGGTGCCTTCGAAAATTCCGCAGACATTTTCCCGGTACGACAGTACCATCAAAACTTTGCGTGCAACAACTCGTTCACAAGTGGCGTGGTACTGGTCACGCAATCAATAAGAAGGAACAGGGAAAGAGAACAGCTCTCACACAGGAGAAGTTAGAACATATACAGGTAATACTGCAAGTCAGTCCACGCAAGCCGCTCAGGAAACTGGTATTTTATATTCGTTAGCACGTAATGCAACACAAATATAACATTTTCGATTTTACCGGTCTCATTCAGTCCATAATAATAATAATAGTAATAATAATAATAATAATAATAATAATAATAATAATAATAATAATAATAATAATAATCGTATTGCCTCAGCAGCCGTGTGCAGACATTTCAACTTGACGCCATCTGGCTGTCTGCTCGTCAATTTCGACGTTCCGTTTTACTCTAGGCCCACTAGGTGGCAGACAGAGTAAACCGAAACTATCTCGGGCGTCTATGCCTGAGATTTAATGAATTTTGTCGGTTAAACACCAAATGTGTCACCAGAGATCTTTTACATGCCGACATCGTACGACATGGAGTGCCGAATGGACTTTTTTCCGTCCTTCAAAAATCCGACTACCTCTTCGGGGTTTGAACCCGCTATCTTGGGATCCGGAGGCCGACACTCTACCACTGATCCACAGAGGCACTCATTCAGTCCATAATATACAGATTTCATTGCAACAATAAGAATTTACAAATGGCTAATAAATAGTGTTCACGACGGTATCGTGGATCTGAGCTTTATTTATATTTACATATTCATTTGTCCTGAGCAAGTATATAACTGGTGAGATCAGATTCGTTTAGTATCTATAGGCCACCAAGAAATGTCAATTTCTAAAAATATGTACAACTGCAAAAGGTACACATAATAAAGTAGAAATCAAACATGATTGTTTGCTGGTTAAACAACATCTCTCTGGTAGCTAATTTTGTAAAACATATACGAAAGGGAACTGAGCAAGAGAGATGAGTATCTCCTGCGTCAGCTGTCAACGCTTCTTAACACGCCAAGCGATTTGGCGCTGGCTTGAGGATTTCCACGGTCTGTGACCAAACGTGTGAAGCCTTAAATTATACTCCCTGTTCCATTGATACTTGACATGATGTAAAGTCTTTGAGAGAATGGATTGTGGCCAATAGGTCTCCGGAAACGGACTGACTAGCCCATAACCCTGACATAAACTGCATAGAACATCTCAGGGATGCGTTAAATCATCTACTTCGCTCCAGATCACTACAATTCACATTACGAACCGAGTTATGATAAAGCAAAAAGTAGCCTCACTTCCAGATAGTCTATCGCATTTGGAGTCTCATTACAGTTCTACTCTTAAGGTTAGTCGTACTGCAATAGCACTATCTGGCCCTGTGAGGAAAGCAATGGCGAACTACCTGACTCCTCGTCGTGCTTAGTACGTCTCATTGGGTCATCGCCATAGGTTTTTGCGGTTTCCCTATAACTGTATAAACTTCGGTGAGACTATCTGAGGATCCACCCAGCCTTCGGGCTGATGACCTAGCAGACAATAACATGTGTAGTTTAAATGGATAGTTTATTGCTCCACGCCTCATTCCAATTTACAGATGTCCTCAAGGAATTTCAGTGTGATACTAACATCAAATTAAAGAGAAATAGAACCAGGGATAAAAACAACTGCGGAAGAATAATAAGTGCGAAAGTGTATTGAAATTAAAAGAAGACATTATTCCACTCCTTCTGGGAGGTGCCTCTTGAGACAGTTCCCTGAGTTGTCTGTTGAGTTCCATGCAGAGTGTACGTTGCCTTGATACTCATAAGATAAATTTGTAGGCCTCTGGAGTTGTTGATCTTTTCTTTATTAGATCGGAGAAAGTGGACGGGCTTTTATGGCATGTGACATAGTTAGTATATTAACTTGATGTAGATATTCATTCTTAAGTCTGTTCGAAACTTTCACTATCCACGACGTCAGAAAATTTTTAGATTTCTGTTCATTTTAATGTATAATGAATTTACTTTATTTACTTTACTTTACTTTACCTCGAAACTGGGGAATCAATTTTTATACTGTATAACAACATTTTAAACCATACCTACTACAGCAGCAGTAGATATTTGTAAAAACATTTTCTTTTTACTGGGGAACCAACTCCTGTACTGACCCTTGAAATGTTCAGTAACAAACTCGAGTATCCCTTAGAAGATGGTTGGGAACCAACTGACATATTTGGGAACCAGCTCCAGCTCCAGTCTAGCCTGAGGTAGACATCATTTAACCGGCTCCACAAAGAAGCTTCTTCCGTTCAAGTGGGAAAATTACGTTCTTTTAACCTGGTATCTTGGTATTACGAATCTACTGCTCCTTCTGGGAAGGTATCCCTTGCCAGCAGTTCACTGAGCTGTCTGTTAGGTCCCATGGATGGGCATGTTGCCTTGGTGCTCCTGAGGTGAGATTTTACGACCTGAAGTAGTTGACCTATTTCTCAAAACGTTTATCAGATGGTACCAAGTCGGGGAAGGGGATGGGCTTTTGGAGTATGTAATGTAGTACTGTATTAGTTTGTACCAAACCTTGTAATCACATTTTAATTTGAAAATGTAGTTTTGGATTAGGCCTGGTATAATGAGATATCTGGAGAGCCCCACATAGGGCGAATTTGTAATTAATGAAGTTTCTAATTTTTTAACTCTGTGAATTATCAAGATGTAGTTTGGAACAAGCCCTTGTTTAAAGGGTTATCTGATGAATCCATAAAATGTTTGATTTTGTTTTAAAAAATTATCCATCTTTCTAACATTTATGAACTGCTACGAGTTACTTCGAATGTGTAGGTTGGACCAGCCCTTGTTTAAAGTGGTATTTTATTTTTTTATTTTTTTTTTCGATTTTTTTGATTTTGATTTGATTTGATTTGATTTGATTTGATTTGATTTGATTTGATTTGATTTGATTTGATTTGATTTGATTTGATTTGATTTGATTTGATTTGATTTGATTTGATTTGATTTGATTTGATTTGATTTGATTTGATTTGATTTGATTTGATTTGATTTGATTTGATTTGATTTGATTTGATTTGATTTGATTTGATTTGATTTGATTTGATTTGATTTGATTTGATTTGATTTGATTTGATTTGATTTGATTTGATTTGATTTGATTTGATTTGATTTGATTTGATTTGATTTGATTTGATTTGATTTGATTTGATTTGATTTGATTTGATTTGATTTGATTTGATTTGATTTGATTTGATTTGATTTGATTTGATTTGATTTGATTTGATTTGATTTGATTTGATTTGATTTGATTTGATTTGATTTGATTTGATTTGATTTGATTTGATTTGATTTGATTTGATTTGATTTGATTTGATTTGATTTGATTATTTATCATTAACAGAGTTACTGATTCTCCAATTACAGATGATATAATACATTCAAATAATAACAATATTAACAGAACTTACTACTACCACTAATAATTATAAATAAGCAATATATAATATATACATATTTACAAAACACATTAGGAAGAAAAAAAGACATGAAAACAGAAAAGTGTTTATACATTTGAAATGACCGAAGGAAGGAAGTATAACTTTCAGTTACTAAATGGGCAGAACAAGATACAAGGAACACTTTGTCTATGAAGCGTCCATAAGATGTCTGCGAATTTCACTAGCTGACGAGTGAAATATATCCACTATCCCGCTAATTTCGTTCAGGGATCTTAGGGCCTGCATAAACCAAGAGCTCCTGTGTGATTCCGTTCTGCACCTGGGTAAGTGATGATTTGTTTTAAATTTATTCTTCACGCCTTTGTCATTGAAAATTGTTGTTTATCATGGTATTGGATATGATAGGGCTATTGCTCCTACTAAATTTTATATGTAACTCCTTGTATTACAACTTCTTTCTTCTTGGTAATATCTGCGCCTTTCAAATAGGCACTCCCAGAATTACGAGTACTTGGGATCAGCATGGCCATATAATCTTGTGGTACACCTTGTGGTATGTTCAAAAGATCTTTTCCCTGTCACCTAATCCTTTGGTCACTTTCTCCATGATCGAGAAGCGATTCACGAGAAGGGATTTATCTCGTTTCATTATATGACCATACGAGCAAAACTGCGTCTCTCGAAGTTCTCGCTGATAGGGGTGATTTTAAATGTTCCTCTCGGGCGTTCATTTCGAAATCTATCCTTCAAGGTGTTGCAAGCAGAACGTCGTAGCATTGACATCTGCGCCCCAAACAGTTGTTGATGAAGCTCCTCTTTCTTGATCCAAAACTCAGAACCATATTGAAGAGGAGGATGGATGATGGATTTACACGTCTTGCCTTTCAATATGACTAGCGTCTGCCTATCGCACATGATTCTCCTTAACTCACGCCGTTTTATCTTGCATTACTTATTGTATAATAAATATATTTTAATGTTCCTTTATTTTTTTGTAATCAGCTTGATCTTAAACAAATCCAGCAGCTTTTTCTCCTTCTTCCTTGCCATCCTGCACTGTCATTTCAGTCGTATGGTCACAAACTAAACTTTGTTTTTCATATCCTCAGCCGCGAGGCTAAGGGAGTAATCGTACGGGCAGGAGACTGGGACTTCGCCAGCAGCAAAGAACCCCTGAAGCCTCAAGACCGGAGGGTGAAGTCGATCATCATTCACCCACAGTTCAACGACCGAACTCTCATCAATGATGTGGCTCTCTTAGTGCTCAGCAAGCCACTCGAACCCGCTCTTCATCTGGACACCATTTGTCTACCAGAACCCGGCACTGACTTCACGGAACAGCGATGCATTGTATCTTCATGGGGTTCACAGGGCACGGGTGAGAGTACCCCTATGAATACATATTTAAAATAATAATAATAATAATAATAATAATAATAATAATAATAATAATCATGGGGAATAATAGCGAGTGAAATCGTCTTCCGCTTCACAGCAAGATGTCAAGGGTTTCAATTTCGGTTAATGCATGTGTAGTTTGGAAGTGAAAAATTACATATCTTTACACCTAAACTTGGAGGTAGCGTGGCTATAATCACACCAATAGTCACGTAAAACAACAAGCTTACTTTATTAAAGTACTAGCTGATGTACCAGTGCTTCCCTACGGAATTCTACATTGTGTACAAAATTCTAGGCTAGGTAGTGTATACGTTGTGAGCAAGATTGTATTAAATTGCATAGCTCTTAACGTTTGCCTAGAAACGCAACGGGAAAGTCACCAAGCGTCTTTTCTCATATGAAGACTACCGAGCTCGATAGCTGCAGTCGCTTTAGTGCGGCCAGTATCCAGTATTCAGGTGATAGTAGGTTCGAACCCCACTGTCGGCAGCCCTGAAAATGGTTTTCCGTGGTTTCCCATTTTCACACCAGGCAAATGTTGGGGCTGTACCTTAATTAAGGCCACGGCTGCTTCCTTCCCACTCCTATCCCTTTCCTGTCGCATCGTCGCCATAAGACGTATGTATGTCGGTGCGACGTAAAGCAACTAGCAAAAAAAAAAAAAAAAAAAAAAAAAGTCGTATGAAGACTGGGTTAGGAAATGTTCGTTGTAATGGTAGCTATTTGCTTTACGTCGCACCGACACAGATAGGTCTTATGGCGACGATGGGATAGGAAAGGCCTAGGAATTGGAAGGAAGCGGCCGTAGCCTTAATTAAGGTACAGCCCCGGCATTTGCCTGGTGTGAAAATGGGAAACCACGGAAAACCATCTTCAGGGCTGCCGACAGTGGGGCTCGAACCCACTATCTCTCGATGACTGGATACTGGCCGCCCTTAAGCGACTGCAGCTATCGAGCTTGGTCTGTAATGGTAGGACTGCTTGCCTACCATCAGTCACAATCAGGGTGGGGAGTTTTCATCCATTATAATGGCAGACACTCACTCTCCACCTGCCGTTTTACATCATCAGAAAGACTGTCTTAGTGGTTTTCCCAACTGAAATGAACATAGGTCATTACAATGACGTCAGTAGGAATGGCGCGATTAAAAGCAATGCTTTCATATGAAATACTCGATCAAATGAAAAATCACACATTTTCTCACTTTTAATGAACAGTACTACGCTGCCGATCTACCAGCCCAATCTCCCAGAACAGGAATGCCCAAGCCGCAAACAGACGTGGTCGATGATCACTCTTAGTTTTTTTCGGTGGGGGGGGGGGGCGGTGAATATTGGAGAATCCAGCCGTTTCCTAGGAGTACCCTTATAAGTCGTAAAATCCCAATTCAATACACTGGCGGCGGAAAAAATCTGTCTGACTTGGAGGCAAATTTTCCCTCCAAGACGGAGGAGAAACCCCCTCTTCACTGCTAATTTTGAATAAAATGAATGTAGAATTTAATAAAAGTGAAGAGGAAGAAGCTTTTATTAAGGAACGGCTCCTTTTTGGGTTGAATTTTGAGATACTTAGTGAATTGCAGTGCTATAATTTGGAATTATAGGCCTACACTGTAACTCTAGACCATACTATAGGTATCTCTAGGTCATACTACTACTAAGTGAGTCTTTGCCTTAGTTGTGCACACTACTAATTCAAAACAGCGCGCCAGAGCAGGGATCGAGTAGCTGGAATACTATGACGAACCAGTGTGTTACGTACCAGCAGTATCAGAAAATGTATGAACCAGAGGAATGATATGCTAAAGAAGAACGTTTTATAACTCCCTAGCTATTTCCCGCCAATATTCAGTCAGGCTGTTATACTCGGTACGCAGCAGTAATCCCATCTATCGGAGACATAAGAGACAAAGAATATCACAACAAAAAATGGTCAATGTAATATTATTGTTGATCAAAGTTATGCGCTTTCGATATTGTAGGCCTTCACATTTAGTTCTCCTCCGACTCTGAACTACCACTCTTATCATAGTAGGTACGGTAAAAGTGAATAAAACATAAACGATCGGATATTGTATTCTCTATAACATTTGTTATGTAGTACATTTCGGTACGACCTATAACCTAGGTCTTTAAATATTAAATTTTAGGTGCCTTTCCCTAAACTACAATTTCATCCAGGGTGAATAAAATGTTTATAGCTTAGACTGTAGTTTGATATTCCCCGACTCTATATACCGATTTTCACTAAATACTGTCAACCCATTTCCTCGTAGCTGGGCGTTGATATGGACTTAGCAGCAAAAATACAAATTCATGAATATCTGTGTTATCACAGCCGGCGCGGTAAAAATGTTAAAGACAAATGATCGGAAAATTAATTCTATATAACTTTAGTTACGTGGTATATATCGATACGGCGACTTATAATATAAATATTTGAGAATTAAATTTTTGGCTTTCCCTAAACTACCATTTCACTCAACGTGAATAAAATAATTTATAGCATAGATTGTAGTGGCTCATCCCCCGACTTTACATACCGATTTTTGTTAAATTCTGTTCAGCTGTTTTCTCGTGATGTGTGTACATACAGACATACATACTGATAGACAGATAGACAGACAATTACGGAAAAGTAAAAAGTGTATTTCCTTATTACTGTGAACATGACTGATACAGATATACGATTATTTTCAAACTCTGAGCAATGTACAGACAAAACTCTTATTTTATATATAGATATTGTCCCCTTTTCCGGCGTCGCTCAGTCGGCGGAGCGAGAGTCCCAAAGGGTGGAACGTTCGCAGGGCCATTTTTACTGTTTCGGGACAGACCTTATGACTTTTTTAATTTGCAGGTTTATAGGTGACTGGATGGGTGACACAGCATGATAAAAAATCGGAACAAAAAGAACAATAACATTTATTAAATACACAACAGTCTGGACATGCAGATGAGAAAAGAAAAACTACGTATACCAATACAATTCAAATTGAGAGCTCCTGATCTGTAATGTGAACATATTGTACCGGGAAATGATTAGGGATCTGGACATGAGAATCTTCACGTAGGGGTGGACGGCTCTTATGGAGCAGGTACAGAGAGGCGTACGCCGAGCAAAATAATAGTTGGGCTTAAAGCTTAATTTATTCACCATCATGTATTTATGGGCAATGTTTCCTACTGTATTATTCCTGCTCCTTTTCACGAAATATTTGTTTCGTTGGCAAATTATTTAAACATTAAAGCAAGTTATTTTACACAATTTTCGTAATGCAATGTTTACCTGATTTAAAAACATGATATCCACAAAAGATTGCCTTTATCTTGATGTTTTGAAAATAATTTGTTTTTACGCAAGTCACCATAAACTAACTGAAATGAATGTCTTTCACCAGAAGATCAAATTCCAAATTCCAAATAATGAATTGTTTCCCTACAGTCTTTTTAAATAATAAATATCACTTGTTTCCTACAGTCTTTTTAAATAATAAATTTCACTTTAAAATAAATACTCTTTCACTTTCAAAGTTTGTGAAGTTCTCCCTTAAAGTTTTTATACGTATGAAAAATTTTACACTTCGAAAATAACGCTAACTAGAATTTAGTAAAAGTTTAGTTTCCAATGAGCGTTGTAATAATTGTTCGTAAAGCTGCTAAACGAAGTCACTGATTTTACTATTCCACTTGGCAAGAAGAAAGTTTGTTTTGTGGAATTTTATGCACTTGTTTTGAAATTGGTTTAAAATACACTTCATATCACCTGTTTTTACTGGAACTCAGGACTGGAATGTAGACAGCTGCTGGTCAGCGAACAGCAAGTTGTCACCATAGGCAGCCGGTGTCGTGAAGTCATCACCATAGCACCACGCTCCATATCCCATGTTGATACCGCAGTTCCATTCCCTTGTTGACACGTCCCACGTCGACTCGAGATTCAGCTTGTGTAGCGGCAGGCAGATATGATAATAACGAGAAATAGGCACTCGTCAGGATTTCGCTCGTCACTGTGTAGTGTAGCGAACACGAGAAAGTTCAACTGACTGTGATTGCTTGGTAGTGTCCCATTCGAAATAAGTCGTATTTGCACTTCATAAATGTATGCACGGCATTTTGTTATGTGCACTTGTTCACTGTTCTTAACACTAGCAGCAAAATTACGAAAACTCATTTATCGGAATAACTGTTCACAGTACTAATATAATCATTGGTATGATACACGAAAAAAAGGTATATTTACAACAGTAGAAGTGTTCTAAACACATGCATGTTTGTATGTTCAAATAGCTACAGTGTTTTGAAGAAGTCGTCTAATGCGGCACTGTCTTGTTCACCCGAGACGAATCACACTTGTATTAAATACCAATCTTCAAACACTTTCATTGCGTTACTTGCTTTAAAAGACTATGTATTTATGTATTTCACTGGAAAATTGCTTTAATATGCACCCGCTTTTAAATTAAAAATGTTCCAAGTTAAAGATAAATCTGGTGTGAGTACAAGTTCTAAACACTCGCTTTTGACTGAGCTGAAGTTTAAATACATTATACCACAGTTTAAGTTACTGTCACACATTCTAGAAATAGTCCTAGTAGTTCGCGAAAACTAAGTTCGTATTTTAATTTTCGAATAATTTGTAAGTCCACAAGTATCACTTTGAATACAAGTCTTTTGACGACAATTACGGCAGAGTTCTTACCGGCGAACCTCACTCGTGGCGGCTATGTTCGAACCTCGGCGTAGTCACTCGCGTACAACATCGTGTTGTTCCTTCAGCTGCGAGTTATGAACTGACTTTTACTTGGCGAATCCCTGTCCTTTTACACCATTCCTTTCCATGCAATCACGCGCTGTACACGTGATCGGCGCGTCATAGCAATGTCACTCCCTTGCGTGAAGCTCGTGACGTAGTTACTCTCTCTCACTCAAAAGTTCCAGCTGTGACTTTGTTTACTTCGCAGTACCTCACGCTGAAATAAATTATGTTCCAGACCGCTGGCGGTTCCTGGTATAATATGTACACTGGATGCTTATGGGTTCCATTCGTTACAACCCATCTTCATTTAAACACCTTGTCCGAAACCATGCTTCGGTCAAAATCGTCGGTTTACGGAACTGTAACATTGAACCAATCATAATGTTAGCGAAAGTCGTTATGACCAATAGTGCTACATTAGATCATTAAATTATACAATATTCCCTTGATGAATAAATTCTTTACCAATTTTACTGCTCCTTTATACAAGTTCTGGGCTAATCCCCATCAATTAATTCACCAATTCACCATGACTCTTTGGAAAATTCATTGATTAATTCTCTGGAAATTTCCTTTACAAATCTTTGGAAAATTCTTGCAACATTTTCATTGGGAAATTCTTTCGCAAATACTTAGAAAATTCGCTTACAAATACTTAAATCTTTGAACATTATCGTAAGAAAATCCCTTTAACATTTACTTGGGAAATTCTTTTACAATTCCATTGGAAAATTCTTTTACATTTCATTGGAAAATTCTTTTAACATTTCATTGGAAAATTCTTTGGCAAGTTTCCCCTCCTTCTCAGATTACGTTCAACTGTATTATTTTTATTAAAACTTTTAAACAATCATTCACTTACTAATTTACTGTGGATAGACAGCAGAGTATCACGTAGTGAAACGCGCAACAAACGGAATCAAAACTCCACATGACCATAAACCATATGAAAAATCACCAAAAGAAATATTACTGTTGAAACACATGGATAAACTGTCACACAATTACACAGTCTCCCCCAAATTTTTATCAGCAGATTTCATCACAGTATTATTATTATTATTATTATTATTATTATTATTATTATTATTATTATTATTATTATTATTATTATTATTATTATTATTATTATTATTATTATGTCTCCCTTATGTCTCCCTTCAGAATTAGGTTGAATATCCTCGCATTATTTGCAGATAATAGCAATGAATCACCATGACATGCGATGAATGACCAAAATAGGATGAATAAAAACAATCATCACCACCATCACTTAGGGATACATCGAAGAATGCACTCATATAACCTCATGGAAAAAATTATTAAGTCTTTACACAATACAAGCTGTTGAGCCGAAATTTATTAATAATCCCTGAATAATTAACCATATCACCATAAATCACAATACCCTTACGACTAACATGTACCATAGCGGTCATCGTGTTGTCTATTATTATCATTAAAATTAATCATCACAATCATCGCTCACATTTAACTCTCAACAACAACTTTAAATTGTTCCGACTCATTATTGTTATATCCATGATTGTTATTCCTAAACGCATCATCTCGATGAGCTGCCTACAGTCCACAGCTATCACCTTCCCTTTTTTTTTTTTTTTTTTTTTTTTTTTTGCTAGTTGCTTTACGTCGCACCGACACAGATAGGTCTTATGGCGACGATGGGATAGGAAAGGCCTAGGAGTGGGAAGGAAACGGCCGTGGCCTTAATTAAGGTACAGCCCCAGCATTTGCTTGGTGTGAAAATGGGAAACCACGGAAAACCATTTTCAGGGCTGCCGATAGTGGGGTTCGAACCTACTATCTCCCGAATACTGGATACTGGCCGCATTTAAACGACTGCAGCTATCGAGCTCGGTACCTTCCCTTTTAAGGTCAGAATTACTTCACAAGTCATTCTCTACCAATACTTCGATTAAATCGTTGCTGTAATATAATCCGATAATTTATTATTATCGTCATGATTTTTAATGAAGTCATACATCTTCCTTATTATTATTAGCCTTCATTTCCCCGTAATCCATTTTTTAAGACCGTAATTACACGTAACCTCGTGAAATTCACTAACAAATGGGGTTATCAATCACTGAATCAACACTGTAACATTCAAAGAAATCAACAAATGAAATCAATGAATCAATAAATCACTGACTGCTCTACCATCACCACAATTTAAATACTACATCTCTAACTAAATCTACGTTGCATTATATAAGAATACAATCCAACTAGCAATCTACCGAAAGAAAGGAAAATGTGACAAAAGTACTTATTATTCCGATGTAAATCTCCGGCGTCTTGAATATAGGTGTAGATGTAGGTTCCTCCTCCAGATTATGGCGGATTGTAGGTGAACAAATTCATCTGCTGGCTCACACACGTCGGCTTAACACATCAGGATTCCTGTGCAGTCAAATGGTGTAGAATTACTCCAGCGGTGTTTTAGAGTTCCCCAGGATTTCCTTCTTGGTCGGTCCATGATGACAACTGGCCTTCGTTGATGTTGCTGAAACTAAAATTTTATATTAAAATTGGATCCACACTCGTTGTAGTCTAGCAGTTTACCTTACAGTACTTAACTGGCGCAATTATGTACAATGTGGTTCAACCCTGCAGAAAGCTTCAATTCTTGACCTTATTTATCAGTTTACAGCACTTCACTGAGTTGTTGTAATCTCGAATATTCCACTATATTACTGTTGAAAACGATGTTCCTCGGCCAGGTTTACTCTCGAAGCTTCCATTTCAACGATCATCTTCCCTCGTAATACCTAATAGAACATTCCAAAAGTTTCTGCGGCAAACTCGACGTAACGTCTTCTGGTGACTGTCTGTGGTTTGGAATCTTTCACCCAGGAAAATGTACTGCAATGAGATATCGTACTAGGCTGACCCGTCAGTACAGAAAATTAAATTGGCACACTCGAATACCGTAACATCGTACAGTACTATCTCATAGTCAACAAATTTCTTCAACAGCTTTAGCAGTGACTATCGTACTCCATCTGTATCTCAGTCTTACGGAAAACACACTGTTCGTCTTCCTTCCAGAATGATTCTCTGACTATAGAACGGCTTCGCTAATTCTCATTGGTCGACAGCTATTCTGCGACGTGATTCGTTATTCCGTATTTGGTGTAGATATTTCTGGAATCTCTCTCCCCTTCGTCTCCGGCACTCGCTATGTGACGTAACCCTTTTGATGTATGATGTCCTTGACCTCCTGACACAGTTTTAACTCGCCCGCAGCGGAACCGCCTGGTAACCAGCTGATGATCGTTCGTGCGTAGACGCGTGTTACATTACGAGAATTGAACCAACCTCTCTAAATCCAATAAAATGCCATTTGGACGGGTACAATATAGACTTGCAAATGTACCCGTGCCTCGCTACGGTATTCTACATTGTATATGGATTTCTCCGTAAATTACTGTAAAGACTGTGAATAAGGTTATATCGAATTGCATGTCTCTTAGCGCAACCGAAAAACAAAACAAGGAGGACGCCATACATTGTTTCCGATGTAAGCAGTGGCCTACGCTGAGTCCAAGACGTGGACTACCACTAGACTTAGGTTACTCTTTGGCGATGGTTGGTTTAGTGAATGTCAAGTCTTTTAAACGTTTTGATCTGCAACAAAGAACAGTTGCCTTATGGATAAAACAGGATAAACAGGGACATAATTGCCCATAATTGCACATAACCAGCCATTAACAAAAGTCAAGGAGTCGAAACTCCAACACTCCTTATAGAAATTACTAAAAACCTAAGTGGTCTTATGGCGTAAAGATACAGAGGTTAATCGCATACTACAAGAGGGTGACTAAAGGTGAAACCGTTAAAGCCAAGACGAGATTGACAAAATTTAGAGTTTGAAAACTTCAGTAACCCAATTGCAAGGTTGAATGGGAGATGGCGGAGGGTCACCACTATTCTTTCCCTTATATTACGTATTTCCCGGTAGGCAACAGAAACACAGTCCCAGACTTCGCCAAAATCCTACATTTAAACCACCAGTTTAGAAAATTGCATTAAAAGAAAATGGCTAAAACCTTCCCCTCAAACTACCCTCAGGTGCTATCACATGTTTAGGCAAATTCTGCCATTACCTTGTGTCGCTGGATGTTCTTCAAGCAGGCCGCACCCCTGCCTCCTAGGCATCCGTCAAGTCACACTCCCAAGCACTGGAGCAATTCAGACAAGACGGCCCTAAAGTGCCCTGCTTATGTAGTTCTGTAAGGGGAAGCCTCCCGATTAAATTGAACCACACTTTGCTTATATGCTGAATTCCTGAACACAACCCCGGTTTTGATTGGCTAGAGAACATATTTACAAGCATCTGATATTTAGATTACAGTAGAGGAGGAACCAGCTGAAGTGTTGACA
Source organism: Anabrus simplex (assembly GCF_040414725.1). Taxonomy (NCBI): domain Eukaryota; kingdom Metazoa; phylum Arthropoda; class Insecta; order Orthoptera; family Tettigoniidae; genus Anabrus; species Anabrus simplex. The sequence continues at coordinate 258,540,681 of NC_090269.1, forward strand.
ACTCAGGTACATTTAAAAAAAACAGTCTTCAGTAAAAGGTTTACTAATAACCAAAATGATATTTCCTAAGTTCTAGGTTTGTTTTCAGTGCCTGAGAGTGAGCTAGCAAATCTATGTTAGAGCCATCTAACTGTAGAAGACGAAATTCTTTGGGAGTTTACAAGTTCAAATCCATTGCCATAGATGGCCGTAGAGAAGGCGCGCAGTTTAAATAGCCGGGGAACACACTTCATACACACAAAACACATCACACTACCACCCACCACAGAAACGCGTAATAGTGATGACATTCCACCACACAGCGTTGGCGTCAGGAAGGGTATTCAGCCGTAAAACTAGACGTAACTACGGTATGGGCTGATTAATGAATTTAGTAATAGGATAGGATTAATAATATCACTTTCCCCCATGTGTGGGACCGGTAGAATACACTCACGGTATCTGTAGCTTGTCGTAAAAAGCCACTAAAAGAAGTACCAGAAGCTTTCATTTTTTAGCATTTTCGACCCTGACATTGCTTCCATTTACTTGTGTCAGGCTATTCGCTTTCATATTTCTTATCTGACCGGTCAACTGTTCTTTTTCTGTCCCGACGGTATTAGGTTTCCGAGGCCTGGGGAGTCTTTTATTGTCAAGCCCTTTATTGTGTTTGTATTTCTTTGGACAATACGTTCATTCTAAGCATTGTTGGAATTTTTCATATTTTGCTTTGGATGGTTGCCCAGTTATACTTCCCCTTGAGTCAATGAAAACTTGATAAACTGTATTCCTTCAGACCATTTACAAATGAAACTGACCAATTAAAGGATGTTGTATATAAAATACATGCATTAATGTAAGTAACCACCAAACACACACTTTCCTTGAAATATACTGATGATTCAAATTTTGCACAATAAATGATAATGACATTACATAGACAATAATAGTTTGTATGTGGATACGATAATAAGATTTTGAGCTTTTCTTTTCACAGAGAGCTTTGCTCTGCGTCCTCAAAAGATAATCTCCTCTGTTCACGAGTAAGACCTCTAAACATGAATGAAGGTTTGAATGACTTGAACTTAAGAATGCTTTACCGTTGTCTATACTAAGTGGTACTCTCGTTTGCCACTAGATGGCTCCCTGTGCGCAGTTTGAACCATCTCGTGATCAAGAGAATACGAATTTGGAAAACAATCAGAAAGAAACAATAATAGTGAAAGGACACCTATATAAATCATTAATGGCTGGCAACCACGTATTACTTTAGTGACAAAGAATGTCCCTGTTGAAATACGTATTTACACAGCTTCTCATATAGGGAGCGTGCACGGTACTAGTAACAGAGCGCTCTGGCGGAGTTCCGAGAATTAATACGGTGAGAGTGCGTTCCGCTGGAAGACTTGCTTAGTAGTTACGGCAAAAAATATCGTTGCATCTTGTCGTCGTCCGACTCGTTGGCTGAATGGTCAGCGTACTGGCCTTAGGTTCAGAGAGTCCCGGGTTCGATTCCCGGCCGGGTCGGGGATTTTAACCTTCAGTGGTTAATTCCAAAGGCTCAAGGGCTGGGTATTTGTGCTGTCTCCAACATCCCTGCAACTCACACACCACAATAACACGCAGTTACCTACACATGGCAGATGCCGCCCACCCTCATCGGAGGGTCTGCCTTACAAGGGCTGCACCCGGCTAGAAATAGCCTCACGAAATTATTATTATTATTATCTTGTCATCAAGATAAATATGAAGTAATACTATGGAAGTTGTAATGCTGTACATATAAAAATACATTTAAGGCTCCTTTCACACGGTCCACTTGCTTTCCACGCCACGCCACGTCACTCCACTCCACTTCTCAGACACTTGCCGTCCACTTCCGTCAACTTACCGGCAACTTCTCGTCCCCACCTCATATTTGCGTCTCGGTTTGAATCTGGTCCATGGACGCGCACATTATCCTTGGGATTTTTATTCTTCCGAAAAGAAGGTTGAGGTGAAAGAACAGTACTAAGGTTCATTGGGTCCATCCATTGAATGCATATCGCCTAGAACGAGGAACTCATCGTTCTTCTAGATGAACGTACCATTGATCTAAAAATGTTCCTTAATTACTTTCGTATGAGTGGGAATTTGTTTGAATTGTTGTCAATCCTTGAAGCAAGTTTACAGTGTCAGGACACCAACATGAGAAAATGTATTCCGCCGATATTTTGAAACAAAAACTTCAAACTTGTGACGCACACAATGTTGACCGTTTGAACGACTGATTTAGTGAGCTACCAGTATGGCCTTGCTACCTACACCTACCTTCTGTAAATAAGACTGGTAGTTCTCACAAATAAGATTTTTTTTTAATTTTCTTTACAAGTTGCTGTACGTCGCACCGACACAGATAGGTCTTATATCGACGATGGGACAGGAAAGGGCTAGGAGTGGGAAGGAAGCGGCCGTGGCCTTAATTAAGGTACAGCCCCAGCATTTGCCTGGTTTGAAAATGGGAAACCACGGAAAACCATCTTCAGGGCTGCCGACAGTTGGGTTCGAACACACTATCTCCCGAATACTGGATAATGGCGGCACATAAGCGACTGCGGCTATCGTGTTCGGTCCGAATAAGAAAATGTTATGTGATTTAATTGGAAGCAGTTCTTTTGAAATGAAGACTGCTAAAAAGCCTTGATTAATTATTTTTCAATGACCCATGTATTGTAATATCGAAAATTGTTAACATATAACACATATAGCCTATTACTGTAGATATCAACCTCTCTCTCTTTGGAGTTGTCTAGTTCGGCAGAAAGTGGAACCGCTTCATGGGAAACTTCATTCCACATTTGAAGCCTTTTATTTTATTTGAATAGTCTGTCGTTCGTTAATCCCACTGACAAGGCCGATTTTGTATTTCTATTATTAACTTTTCAGTATCTATGAATGGAACCGACATTTTGAAACGAAATCTTCGAACTTGTAGCTCATATATATGTTGACTGTCTGAAGGAGCTAATCTGATTCAGTGAGCTTCCGGTCGCCCAGTGTGGAAGACACTTCAGGCCGGTCGACAGCAGCCTGCTGTTGACGAGAGTGGACGGAGCAAGGTCTGTCTAGGGAGGTCAAGTCACGAATGCTACTTATGAAGCCGCCATATTGGGTCTTTAAGCGAGCGTAACCAAAGGCAAGTGCATTCGAATTAAGAGGATTTCGGTACCCTACATTGAAATAAAAACAAAATGCCAACTATTTTTCAAAAAGAATTTAATTGATCATCTACTGGTCATGCATGTATAACTGCATAACACTTAAATGATATGAATACATTCACAGCTATTTGAATGGAAGATCATTAACAGAGCCTGATTTTTTTTTTTTTTTTTTTTTGAGAAACAAGAATCAACCGAAAAGCTCATCCCCTACTCTTTTACTTCCTTACAACTTGGTCTTACTGTGTTTCTTATTATTATCATCTGTCAAATATGTAATCTTATTGACAGAAACATAGAAATCTGTACAGTACCTGTGTCATATTATGATTACCGGTACATGAAATACTGAACTTGAAGTACTGTATCTAAAGTATTAAAATACAGTTGTAATAAATTACCTTCAGCGTTTTCCTTATTAAGTAATTACCGATACTGCGTTTCTAAAAGGTTACCTCAGTATGTTGACAAACACTCAATGCCTCTTGAGTTGTGTGAATTAAATTATGTATGGTAACTGTTGTTATCCATTCATGTGGTATTTCTTTGAGTTCTAAGGCAAAAATATTCTGCACATATGCAACATGAGTGATATTCTTAGCTACTCTTAACTAGTTTATTGATAACCCATGCAGCTATATAGTACAAAGTGGTGGTGGTGATTATTGTTTTAAGAGGAAGTACAACTGGACAACCATCCTCTATAAACACTAGTCAGAAGAAAACAATTGGAAGGGGTCCAACACTTCGAAAAATGAAGGTATTGGCAAAAGTAAGATGAAGGCCTCCAAGTGCGTGGAAATGAAAAAACTTCCTAGGCCTCGAATGCGCTAATGCCGTCGCGGTCGGAAAAGAGCAAGTGTTGACCAGGGGAGGTCGGATGGGCTAGAATATTGAAAGCAATGTCAAGACTCAGCTAAGGGCCTAGTAGTCAAACCCAAAATAGATTTCCCCCCTGTGGGTGGGGGCAATAGAACAACACCCACGGTATCCCCTGCCTGTCGTAAGAGGCGACTGAAAGGGGCGTCAGGAGCTCCTAACTAGCGAGCGGTGGGTTGGCGACTACGGGGCTCTTACCTGAGTCCTAATATTCATGTATATGATAATAATAACAACAATAATAATAATAATAATAATAATAATAATAATAATAATAATAATGGTTAAGAAAATTAAAGCCATTGGTAGACACTATTCTATAAGAAATATAAATTTAGTCACTATTAAGTGGAGTTAACCTTGGTTAGGCTATTTTAGGGATTACATTAGGATATTATGTTAGGCTAGGCTACGGTACGTTAAATTACAGTAGTTGGTTAGTGCGAGTGAAGCGAGTGTTGTGATCTTTAAGAAGGCCTATTTGTCCAGCCATATAATGTACTCTAGTGCATTTAAGATGAATGAAATGTAGCTGTAAATAATAACTACAGTACAGTGTAAGACTGCTATTATCAATAAAATTGTTGTAATGATGGCAAGCTAGACATAAATTGTTGGTTTGAAGTGATAGGCCTATTGTTTGTTGTGACTGTAATTGGTAAATGAACAGGAACAAGCATTTCAAGTATCTGTGAAATATTTCTACGTTGCATATAGGGATAGAAAGACTCCGTCTGTAGTTTACATGAAAAGGAATGGAATGAAATGGCATATGGCTCTTAGTGCCGGGAGCGTCTGAGGACAAGTTCGGTTCGGCAGGTGCAGGTCTTTTGATTTGACTCCCGTAGGCGACCTGCGTGTCGTGATGAGGATGAAATGATGGCGAAGACGACACATACACCCAGCCCCCGTGCCAACGAAGCTGACCAATTATGGTTAAAATTCCTGAACCTGCCGGGAATCGAACCCGGGACCCCTGCGACAAAGGGCCAGCACGCTAACCATTTAGTCATGGAGCCGGACACATGAAAAGGAAATTTTCATAAACATCAATACTACTATTACACATTTCCTGTTACTTTTCTTGTTTGTTTTGAAAGACTATTCTCTTTCTTTGGGAGGTTTCCTATTATATGTCAAAGACTTGGTTGGATTAGGGACGATGAAAATTGTTGGGATGGAATTCCACTTGAGTAGTTTCCGTCCATCTGCCCTCATTGGCTCAAATTGCGATTCTTCAAAACTGTAGTAGAAGAAAATACATAATAAGACCTATAAATTTAATATAAAACATCGTTCATATAAACATACTGTTATTCAGGAATAATACGAATGTATAACTTCACTAACCTCGCACAAGACTGAATTATCTGTAGGTTGCAATTTTTCACACCTACAGTTTTGTACCCACTGAGCTCTCCTTTGTTTATCTCCCGGGAAGCGAAACACTCTCATTCCGTCAGTTGTCTTATTTTGACAATTTGGTGCGGCGCAGTATCCCATTTTCCTTCAAAATACAAGTTAATAACTCACATCATTACATCGGGCACGCCCACATAACAACGATATTTGAGACACAATATGGCCGCCACCGCAAAGGATTGTGGTAGCGTGACCAGACCTCCCTGGACAGACCTTGGGACGGAGGTTGCGCCACACGAAGTGTCTCGTGTGAACGCTACCGGCCTTTTACCACACCTCTGGTGGAGTGGAGTGAAGTGGCGTGGCAAGCAGTGGATCGTATGAATGCTAGCGGCCTTTTACCACACCTCTGGTGGAGTGGAGTGGAGTGGAGTGGAGTGGAGTGGAGTGGAGTGGAGTGGAGTGGAGTGGATCGTGTGAATGCTAGCGGCCTTTTACCACACCTCTGGTGGAGTGGAGTGGAGTGGAGTGGAGTGGAGTGGAGTGGAGTGGCGTGGCGTGGCGTGGCAAGCAGTGGATCGTGTGAAAGGGCCCTAAAACCCGATATAGTTGTCACAGGGCGATATTAATAACAATATTGTAACTACCTCATATCTATGAATCTGTGAAAACTCAAATTTCGCGAGTGAGATTTCCGGTGAAATTGACTGTGTATTTGACAAGCTATTGACAGGCAGCATCCGGTAAGCGAATAAACAGGAATTCAGTTGGAATAAGTAGATAACACGTCAAGTTCTGATAAGATAGATTATACCAGTGGGTTATGTTCTTTATTATTGGTGGCAAGAAAAGTTGCTAGCACACAAGCTACGTAAACAATGTCGCTGATATACGGAATATTTTTCAAGATTTTGAAAATTTTCACCCTCTGTATGCATCTTTCAACATGAATTTGCACACTTGCTACATTCTGATTTTGTAACACTTCATCTTCTGTAAATCTCCCATTGTGAAGAAAAGGCGGCATAAGAAGTAAAGAATGAGCTGACTGTGTTTTAAAACCTGGGAATCCTTTGTCGGCTAATATAACGTCCCCTTCACCCAAAAGATTTAGGAAGCCTGAATTACTAGCTATAAAAGTATCACTTGTTCTTCCACCATAACGAGGGGAAATAGAAACAATAGTTTCGTTTGGGGCCACAGCTAATAAAAATTTAAATGTATAACATGACTTGTATGAAGAATACATTTAACATCTCTCATCTATTCTTGCTGGCGTTTCTGATTTCATTTCAGTGCAATCTATTATAACTTGTGCGTCAGGATAAAATGTTTTAAAAGCGCGAGGCAAAGTATTTTGCACAGATAGTTTGCTAGGCCAGAAAATAAAATTAGAAGTGAGTTTCTTGACTACTCCGAGAGCAGTAAAAAATGTTCGCGCAGCAGTAGTCCGATGTACACCAAATATGACTACCAAAGAAGCAAAGGTCCAACTTCATTTTCATTAAAAAGAGTAAACAAACATAGTTATTACTTATATTTTTAGACACTTTAGAGACAAATAAAGAAAGTAAAAAACTGAATGTTACAAATGAAACACTTGTTAAATCCTTGAACTGTGCCTCACTTTTTATGCTCTGGTATCAATGAAATCCTCTGCATATGTCCAGAGAGTGTTGGGACCACAAATTTTATCCACCTTTCCCGAAATACTTGAAGGTACTGTGCTTGAGTAGCACTGTGTGCCTACATCATCCCCACTAAAAACACAAGTGAATTCGAAAGTCGTTGCTTCAATCTCAAATGCTGCTTGCACCGACTTGTGTAGTTTTTCACACACACATTTTTAACAATAAATTCACGAGTTTCCTGATTAGAAGACGTATGTATATTTGAGCATTTCATTCGTTTACTCGCTCTTAAACCGGGATATATCACATTCTCTTTTCGGTTTCTTCCTATAGCTCTCATGAAACACAGATGGTACATATGACGGATGATTTTCAATATTACTTGGCTTCCCTCCAACAAAATGTTCACTGCAAATAACGGAGCATTTGGTGGATTCCGATGGAATTCCATCTGCACTGAAAGGCAGGAAAACATGTATTATTATTATTATTATTATTATTATTATTATTATTATTATTATTATTATTATTATTATTATTATTATTCGGCGTAGTCAAGACACGTGCACATGGAAGGACATGAATGTAAACATACGAACCTGCTGCAATTCATAATTGAAATAAAATGTACTATTTCAAAGTGTACTTAAATGAACGTGTTCTTGACTTGGCATACATGGTATGTTTGAAATGTGTAATATGAAATGTAATTCCTTTTCCATGCGTGTTTCTTTGTGTGTTGTGGCAGTTCACTGCACAACAGTTTCCATTTGATTTAGGCATTTTGATACACTACTACTACTACCACAATTTCACACCCACAGTTACACAGCCTGGACTGACTGCTCAAGACAAGATCACCAAAATGTTACCGATTTCTTCCGCTAGAGGCGCTAAGAGCGGCCGTGCACGCTCCCTATAATCGCAGACCTGTAGTGTTTAGTGTTGGTAAGAGCTCTCGAACATCGGGTCGGCGGATGCAGGGTGAGTCTGGGCCCATAAGTGTCCACGGCTGGTCCGTGGTCCAACAGCTCTGCACTCTGACCGGCCAGCCGAGCACAGGGGTGATGGCCACGGCTCTACGCCTCTGAATTCTTCGGGAGACGGAGAGTGGTTGGTCCCCACCTTCGACTGTCTTGAAAATTGTTTTCCATGGTTTTCCATTCTCCTGCACTAAGGTGAATGCCTAGACAGTTCCTAGTATAGGCAACGAACGCCTACCCCTTCACTTTCTCCAAGCGTCTCGTGGCCTGAGAGACGGCGTCACCGTCTAAGAGGCTCACCTCCATCTTCAAGGAAGGAATTAATACATGCTAGTAATAGTCGAACATCTTGGAACGCGGCATCATGACCCATTGATAGAGCGTGCTCAGTTGTCTGGCTGGTTGAGACGGATATTGATACGAGTACCAACGGAACTGGCATGTTTGGCTAATATATACCTTGTCGCAAGTACAGAGAATTTTGTCCACCCCAAGGTGTATTTTGTATGGCTTATTACTAAGAGCGGTGCAGCATTTGTAAGGTAGGCCCTTCAACGATGAAGGGCACCATCTGTTACAAGTACAATGTGCCTTAAAGAAAAATAAGGAAACAAGATCATGCATGGAGAAACTTTATTTTACAGGCAGATAAAAGAATACACAGTAGTGTACATTGCTATTCAACATACTCACTATTCTTATCCAAACACTTGTTCCTCTACATCAAGACATCGATGTTGGCAAGACAGAAATTTGCTTTCACTCTCTGAAGCCACGTCATGACGTTCATCCTCGTGCTTCATCAACGATCCGAAGAGATGGAAATCACTGGAGGCCTGGTCGGTTCTAGGCGAGATAAAGAAAATAGATGTATGTGTCTTTTGTGGGGGGGGGGGGTGCTGTGAGGCTCCGCCCCGCCTCACAGCCCGTGGTGACCTACCTGTTTGGACAAATGACCGACAAGCGAGTACTAACGCAGGAACATAGCCTAGTACAAGAGTACAGAATAACTTGAGGTGCAAAGGCTAGTCTTCTGCCAGCTACTTCCACCCCTCCGTAAAGGAGAAGTTATGAGAAACCTCCCTAAACCCACCAGGCAATCCCATATCTCCTTTCGGCACTGGTTACCCTGTCGCGGTCGTACCAAGACATCCCCGGCGCTAGACCACTGCCGCTCAAGAGCCACTGTCACCCCCGGTCCATGGCCGCCTGCAAGGCTTCCAAGGTAGAAAATGGAGAAGATAATGAAATAAAAAAGAAATTTTGACGCGCGGTCGAGAGAGAATAATAAATAAAAAGTAGTCTTGCAAACGACCATGTGGATGGCCAGTAATGCGAAAGCTCTTCCCAAAGGAGCTACTTCGCATACCCCCTTCAAATTAGGATATTATTGCAGCCGTCACTTATAACATTGAGGACGGACCGCATAGAGAATCTGGTGCCGCCCCATTGTTGTCACAGCGGTGGTGGTGAATATTGTTTTAAGAGGACGTACAACTGGCAATCCTCCTCCGATAACACTAATCAGAGGTGAGTGGGAATAGAAGGGATCCGACAATTAGAAAAATGAAGGTATCGGCCAAAGAAAATGAAAGACTCCCTAGACCTCGTGACCTAATAACGTCGGGGTCTGAAATGAGCAAGAGTTGATCATCTGACGTCGGGTAGGACAGATGAAAGTGAGGAGCCTAGAACAAGCAATGCCAGGGCTCAACTAAACACCCCATGGTCACAACCCATGCTCCCAAGTTAAGAGTCCCTGGAGCCCTATTTAGTCACCTCTTACGGTAGGCAGGAGATTTCGTGAGTGTTATTCTACTGCCCCCACCCACAAGGCAAGTTAAAGTATATTAACGCTCGCACAAACTTTACATCTGGTAGAATAGAAATAACTGACATGGCGAGTATCACATCTGGACTAGCATTCATCTCTGGTCTTCTGGAGGTAATTCCCCGTAATATTAACATTGTTACTGCTGAGTGTTTCACTAGAAACTAACGAATAGTACAGGGCAAGGTACAGTATATTGCGGAAATCATATTAAGGAGGTTGTCACGAAAGTTTACGGATCTCTTCAAATGGTTATGAGTTATGAGAGTATTTGGGGGGTGTAGTAAGGATGTAAGGATAGGGCGTGTAAGTCTCCGGTAAGATCCCAGTGTATGGGATCCTCACCAGGACTATTTGTACGAGAACTTGAAATGATTCAATGGAAAGCAGCTCGATTTGTTTTGGGTGTTTCCCGACAAAGGTGTAGTGTGACGAAAATGTTACAAACTTTGGGCTGGAAAGATTTGGAAGTAAGGGGACGAGATGCTCGACTATGTGGTATGTTTCGAGCTGTCAGTAGAGAGATGGCGTGGAATGATATAAGTAAACGAATAAGCTTGAATGAAGTGTTAAAAGTAGGAAAGAAGTATGAAGATAAAGTTGAAATTCAAGAGAAAAATTGGGGCAAATATTCGTTTATAGGAAGAGGAGTTAGGGATTGGAATAACTTACCAAGGGAGATGTTCAATAAATTTCCAGATTCTTTGCAGTTATTGAAGGAAAGACTAGGAGATGTGCCACCTGGACGACTACCCTAAATGCAGATCGCTATTGATTGATTGATTGATTGATTGATTGATTGATTGATTGATTGATTGATTGATTGATTAGTGGCGTATGCTGGGATCAAGACGTGGACTAGCAGTAGACTTAGATTACCCCTTTTCGATGGTTGGTTTAGTGAACGTCAAGCCTTCAGCGTTTTGAGCTGCAGCCAACGGAGAAGCCTGCTGTGTCGTGAAATCTGCTTCACAAGCTATTGCCCTGGCCTCTGCTACTGGCAATGCTCAACACCTGATCGGTGGAGATGGTAGCCAAAGGTTTAGCAAATTAAAGTCCGGTTTTGTGGCTAAATGAATACAATGCTTGCCTTCGGTCCGATGGCCCGGGATCAATTTTCAGAATCAACCTCCTCATACTGTTAATTCCCTTGGCTTGGGTATTGGGTGTTTATGACGTCTTCGCCATTCATTTTATCCTCATTAGGACACCACCAACCCTACACAGATACCATGCATTATCATCATCATCATTATTATTATTATTATTATTATTATTATTATTATTATTATTATTATTATTATTATTATTATTATTATTATGATTATTATTATTAAATACAAATGCTCAATTTTACAGCGGTCGTACCCATTGTTCACTGCTTTATTAGCTTCCTCCGGAGATCAGTGGTGGTGTCTGACCCACGATCACGGGTTCGATTCCAACCAACAAAAGAGAACCTGAAAGATTGCATTTCATTTTAGCAGTTGTACCTGTAAAAATTAAAACGATATCGCTCCTATAACAGCAGTCCTGCAGTGTCTTCCTACAAGGATGTAGAAGGAAACAGGAGTGAAATATCAGTACTCTGTAATCTATATGATTAAGTCAGAAGTACGAGATGAAGAAAAATATACGATGAGTAACACATGGTTGATAGCAGTGGCGATCTGACGGACCGAAGCCTAGCACACCTATCCCCCCGGTCCCAGCTCCTATCCGATATACAGCAGCAAGCCGCTTGGGTGAGCAGAGGGGAGAGGGGCGAGAGTCTGGGCTGCGATATCAGTCTCCGATGCTTAGCTCTCAGAAATACGTGCGACGTTTTTTCTCACTGCTTTCAAGTTTTGAAAATGGAACAATGTGTCAGATGCATACATTATAACGTGCTTTAGACTTCCATCATTCTCAACTGAGGTTTGGGCTTCACCGATAGCCTTGGTAGCCCTCAGTATACGCCACTGGATGTAAGGTAGGCATTGGGGAAATTTTGACAATTATGGCAGGCCACATTCCCTGCTGCCATCACAATCGCGTTCGAGAGTTTCTACTATAACGGCAGGCTCACTTCGCAACCGCCATTCACAGTTGAGATGGAGTTTTCATTATAAAGACAGGCTCCTTTCCTAATGCCAGTCAGAATCGAGTTGGAGATATTTGATTATAATCGAGAAATGCAGCGCTATCTAACGTATCAACAATCGAAACACGACAATAAATCATAGGAGCATAGCTGTAGATATCTCCAAATTGACCTGCAATTGTGCTATCAGTTGTGTAATACGACTTATCGTTTAGGAAAAAACTATCCCGAAACGAAGGTCTGCACCGGCATTAAAATACATCCATATTTCGACATCTTCCTGGGCTAAAATTTATACACTTGAACAGCGCGGAATTTTTCCTCAAAGAACAGAGTGTCCAGGTTTTGAGATTACCAATTGCATATATACGGGTAAATTAAGGAAGAAAGCGATACACTTAAGAAAGTTGAAATTAATAGGAAATGGGATTATAAATGAGGACAGTCGGATTGGACAAATACGTAAATACCAAGTGTATGTATTGGAAAATAAAATACCCCTCAATAAATTGTGATGGTATGAGTTACGGATATAAGAAGGCGGCATCAGAGGAGAAATTCACGCGCATGGATTCTTAGATAAACAGATAAGAGGATGACTTAAGCCTAAAGAGGGAAGGCAGAAGCAAGAAATTAAAGCGGAAAACAGAAGTAGAATAGAAATACAGTAAAAATAATAGCAAATACCAGATAACACCTTACGGTGTGAAATAATGGGCTACACTCCGCCGTACTGTTCAAATATTAACAACACCCCTTAGTGCTATCCGAGGACAATTGTATCCTCCAACGGCATTCCGCCAATATCCCGCAAAATGGCAGATTAACATCTCTCTTGCTTTCTACCCAAGGAACAACCACGATTTTAAAGGAATGATGAGGAACATGGCAATATGTCACTTCCCTGCTGGCAAGCAGTCAGGGACGTTGCCATGGTAGCCTGTAGGTTCGTTGTCGCTCCGTCATTTGAAGAGTAAACGAAATTATGAACATAACAACCATTGTTTATAATGAAGGGTTGTTTCACACTTAGTCCACGGATTGCACAGAAATTCAATAGTGTAAGAGAAAATGGAAGAAAACTGTTCTAGTTTTCCTGTAAACCCCCCGTCTATTCAGACATTTTAAAGTCATATGCGCATCGAAACCTTCCTCGGGATGAGTATACTCTAAGTATGAAGTTTGGTTGAGATCTATCCAGCCATTTCGCCATGATGGTGGAACAAACAGACAGACACCAAAAATAAAAATCACTGGTACGGTCTTGAGTTGACCTAAAACGGATAAATATCTGAAAAATGTGCAAAACAAACAAAATTACAGACAGTGGACCGCCTACAGCTTCATTTATAGTCTATAGATTGAAGATTAACTATAGAGGACCCATAATTAGTTCAGATAACGTGTTTTGATAAAAATTATTCCATGTACTGCTCGGGTACTTTTTGAACGTTTACTTTCAGGATTTCTATTAATTGATAATTGTCTGTGAAGTGATTTTTTTAAGCTTTCTTTATAGTGACGTTTGATATTTTACGAGTTTCTTTTGCTTTTACTTCACACCGACACATACAGGTCCTATGGCGAAGATGAGATTAAGGTGCAGCATGATGTGAAAATAGGAAATTGCCAAAAACCACCTTCAGAGCTGCCGACAGTGGGGGTTCGAACCCACTATTCCCTGAATGCAAGCTGACCCAAACCACGTAGCCACTCGCTTTGTTTTTGTGTATTTAATGTAAACTTTTAGTTTTAGTTTATTTTGTTTAGTCTGGAACTTTGTCCTTGACAGCCCTGATTGCTGGGAAGTAATTGATACTTTCAAATGATAAAAATAAGTGATAACTGTATAGATATGATGTGCACGATTCCAACTGTCATTCTGACTGTCACCAATCAGCCTACCGAACTCGAAAACTGCGAATTCAATACAATTCTCGGTCATTTTGGACATTTTCTTTCTTACGCCTTCTGATCCATATGCCGATGGAGCTGATTTTGGACTTAAACGGCATCCAGAGTGTCTCAATTCATCTCAGTGACCCTGAAAAGTATGGATTCGACACTAATAATGGTCGTTATCGACAATCTTTATATGTCACTCCCTCCCAACCCCAACTGTAGAGGGGATAGGAGTGTTTTTACCCCACAGTATTTTGCTTCAGATAGTAAGACATATGTGTACGAAGTTTTGCTGAAATTACGGTTTTGCAAATAGTCGCCGTCATTTGTAATCGTTTAGCTTTGCCGATATCTTCACGTGAATATATTTCTCCTTAACAGCAGGCAACCAGCTACAGAATGAATTGCGGTTAGAGTAAGCCTTCGCCTGCATTTATTGGAGTGATAATTTAATGATTTAACTTTATGATTACGGAAATTTTACAGAACGTAGAGACCTATCAATGCCTGATGATTGACCGGCAGGTAATTCTGGAGAGAATAAAACAAAAATGAAGCAAATCGGTCCAGTAGAACGGAAGGACCGACTGGACAAATCTGCTATTAGTAAACTTTTTAAACATACAAATTCATAAAAACCATTTACTGAATATATTCGTACAAATAATCAAAAATCTTCAAAATAGCACACTCTTGCGTCGATACACTTCTCGAGGCGGTGTTTCCATGCCTGGAAGGCATCCTGGAAGGCCTTTTCCGGAATGTCCTTTAGAGCCGATGTAACATGCGCCTGGATTCTTTCAATCACGTCCCAGTGTTTTCCTTTCATGACTCCTTTTAACCGAGGAAACAAAAAAAAGTCAGTGGGAGCCAGGTCAGGACTGTAGGGAGGCTGGGGAACCAATGAGGTGTTGGTCCTGGTCAGGAAGTTGTTGACAATGGAGGCGCTGTGACTCGGCGCGTTGTCGTGATGAACTTTCCACGTGTCCTTGATGTCGCTTCGGCAGCGCGAGACCTCCTTTTCAGTCACAATGCGGGAAACGGTTATTTTTGCCATGTTTAGAGTTTGTGCTATCAATTGAAGGCTCAGCCGTCTGTCAGAGTTCAAACAATCGCACACACGCGTCACATTTTCGTCGACTCGTGAGTTTGATGGCCGTCTACTGCGAGGTTCGTCGGTGATCTCCTCTCGGCCCTCCATGAACGACTTGTGCCATCGGAAATCTTGTGATTTGGACAAGCAATCAGTTCCAAACGCCGGCTGAAGTAATGGAAACGTTTCGGCGGTGGACTTTCCAAGTTTAACACAAAATTTGATAGCGTACCGTTGCTCTACAGAACGATCCATTGTGCCGTGTTACATGAACTCAAAACGGGCTTGACGGAAACGCACATCCTGACTCTCCGGCAGCTCGCTGCCGAATGAGACAAAGAGCGTTTGAAGCTAAGACCCCCCTCCACCTAGCCCAGCAGGTTAGAACATGCTGCGGTGTACAGTTGCGTCAGAAAAAAATTGGTCGTATCACTTATGGAGCGCACGTTGTATAAATAATAATAATAATAATAATAATAATAATAATAATAATAATAATAATAATAATAATATCAAAAAATAGAAAATATATCAGATGTAATGAGGAAAAGGAGACTTATGTTTTTTGGACATTTATATCGAATGCAAGATAGTAGATTAACCAGTAAGATTTTCAGATATTTGTGGAGTAAGAAATCAACGACAAGCTGGGTCAACGAAGTAAGAAAGGATTTAGAAAAAAACAATATAACAACAGAAGAAATAAATAATAGAGAAGGCTTTCGGTTAAAAGTATTGAAAATAGAAGGATTCCAAGGTAGGAAAGTAAAAACGACTGGTTCAAAGTGGTCTGAAGACAGAAAGAAGAAACATAGTGAACAGATGAAAGCGTACTGGAAGAAAAGGAAAGAACAAAGAAGAAGGAATTGGAATTGGCACGTGGTCCTCTGGTGGCCCATTCGAAAGAATAATAATAATAATAATAATAATAATAATAATAATAATAATAATAATAATAATAATAATAATGGGGAATGATAATCGAGTGATATAGTAACCGATTTATCACTAGGGCAGCCATAGTTTGAATCCTAGACAATTCATGTGAGATTTTGGAAATTAAAACTTACATCCTCGTAGTTCTCATTCCACGTGCAACTAGAGATCCCATGTCTATAATAACGATTCTAACAGTGACATAAACACGTCTTACAAGGGAACATCGGCAATGGGTTAGTCGCCGATCGCGATGAAACTTGGAAAATACATTGAGTTACACGTAAAAACGATGTCGGCATCAATTTTGGGTGCCAACATTCATTAGGGCGTTAACTACGGGGCCTAAAATTTGCGACATTTCAAATTCCGCGCGATCAGCGATGAATACCTGCTGGCCAATGCTAAGCTGGCACACTGCGTACTTGGAGACACGCCTCTGCACCTCCTCCCCTCAACGCTCCAATTGGTTTGCCACCGCACGTTTCCCTTCTCCCCGCGCTTGCCGGCTGCGATCTCGAACCAATTGGAGCGTGGAGGGGAGGAGGTGCAGAGGCGTGTCTCCAAGTACGCAGTGTGCCAGCTTAGCATTGACCAGCAGGTATTCATCGCTGATCGCGCGTAATTTGAAATGTCGCAACTTTTAGGCCCCGTAGTTAACGCTCTAATGAATGTTGGCACCCAAATTGATGCTGACATCATTTTTACGTGTACCTCAATGTGTTTTCCAAGTTTCATCGCGATCGGCGACTAACCCATTGCCGATGTTTCCTTGTTAGTGTAATAATAATATTAATACACTGGCGGAAAATAATAAGCAAACACCAAGAAGGGGTTGTGCTAGGTTAACGAACGTTGGTAGGCGTTTTTATTCATCTGAAAGATGACTCTGATTCAAATTTTCCGCAAATCGCATTAGCGTCGCGCTAGTAGCGGCCCCATGACGTTGCACATCCAGTTTCTTGTAAATACAGGCTGTACTGTGCGAGAGCATTAGTTACCTGTGAGATTGGACTCTGAGTGGGTGAAGAATGCCTTTACGACGACGAAGAGACCAGTATCAACAGCTCACTGCGGTTGAACGAGTCCGTATAATAGGGCTACGTGAAGGTGGATTTTCCTTCCGCTCTATTGCAGAACGACTTGGCAGGAATGTCTCCACTGTGCATGCGTGCTGGCAACAATGGTTACGAGAAGGTATGCTCGCAAGAAGACCGGACTCCGGATGTCCCCGTCGCACCATCGAGAGGGAGGACCGCCGTATTCGGCGTTTGACTGTGGCGCAGTGACTGCGTCTGCAGCAGCAATTCGGGCGGCGGTTGGAACCGCAGTGACGCAACGAACTGTTCGAAATCGGTTACTTGAAGGATAGCTCCGGGCCTGAAGCCCTGCGGTGTTCATTCCATTTATCTCAAACCACCGCCGTCTCTGACTTCAGTGATGTCAAGCGAGAGCTCATTGGAGGACTGGATAGGAGTGGAGGTCCGTTCGTTGTATTTTCCGATGAAAGCTGGCTCTGCCTTAGTGCCAGTGATGGTCGTGTGTTGGATAGAAGGAGGTCAGGTGAGCACCTGCATTCCACCTGTCTGTGGCGTCGATACACTGGACCTACACCGGGAGTTCTGGTCTGAGGAGCAATTTCCTATGACAGCAGGAACACTCTCTTGGTTATCGCACCCACAGATGTGTACTTCCGTCTGGTGATTCGACCCGTTGTGCTGCCATTCTTGAACAGTATTCCCGGAGATGTTTTCCAACAGGATAATGCAGGCTCAGAAGCCAATACGGCGGTTTTCCCTCTCCGTCGTGGCCTGTCAGGGCCGGAAGACAATTTTCTTGAGATAGTGTCTTCCCGTGACGATTGTTGCCAACGCAGATGCACTATGGATACACCCTTGTCAAGTTTTCCTGCAATATCACTGAAAGATCATCCCCCTTCTGTCCGCCCTATTACACGGCCTCGTTCCAACTCAGTAAGCTGGTGACACTGCCTTCTTCATCTCCATAAGGGCATATCGGACTCACAACGTCAACACCGGACGATGACTAAAGCTCGAGAGAGAGCCATCTCGGTGGTGCAGGCCTATCAGCCTCGTTTTGGGCTTTGAGCGCTATTTCCGAAGTTTCTTCTTTCCTGGGCTTGACTGTTTGTATTGTGCCCGGTGTTGCTCTTCATTCTCGACTGGTCAGGATGTGAAGTGTACAGCGCGTATTTAAAGCAAAATTGCTTTCCAAGGACATAGCGGTGCTACTAGCACCACACTTCGTCGACTAGCGCGCAACTTTAAATGGCCGTCATTTTTGAGATGTTCAAACACACCTCCCGAATTGCGTTTATCTTGCACAACTCCTTGGTGTTGGAATTTCATCTTTCTCCATATCACCTCTCCGTACGTCATCAACATAGTCGAGATGCTACAACAAAGAGATAACTTTGGATGATTTGCAAATTTTCTCTTCATAATATTAGTATGGATATACTGCTGTCTGGTTGGGGGCGTGATCAGCTCAGTATACCCAATGACTCAGTACACTCGTCCATAATTTATAATTACAATAATTATTTCTCTCCCTACTGTCTGTGAAAACCCTTGGGAGAGGTCAAATATTAACTTCCAATATTTGTAGCCCAGGCACTAAGTCGAACACCGAGCGAGTGGACCTTGCGGTTAGGGACACGCAGCTGCTGCTGACTTTCCATCCGTCAGGCTGAGGCTGAAATCTCGGTCGATCCTGTGTTGAGGTGCTCGTCTCAATAATCTCGTGGTGCCAGGAAGGCCTTGAAGCAGTCCATAACCAGAATGAGCCTAGGTTGCACCAGCCACTGGGATAAGCTAGTGAAAGTTTATATACTGCAGCCTCTCAACACGGGTATACCTAAAGACTCAGTACACTCGCCCATAATTTATAATAACAATAATCATTTCTCTCCCTACTGTCTATGAAAATCCTTTGTAGAGGTCAAGGATAAACTTCCATTATTTGTAACCCAGGCACTAAGTCGAACACCGAGCGAGTGGGCCCTGCGGTTAGGGGCACGCAGCTGTGAGTTTCGAAATTTGGGAGATAGTGGGTTCGAACCCCATTGCCGGCACCCCTGAAGATGGTTTTCCGTGGTTTCCCATTTTCACACCAGCCAAATACTGGGTCTGTACATTAACCAAGGCCACGGCCACTTCTTTTCCACTTCTAGATCTTTCCTATCCCATCGTCGCCATAAGACCTATCTGTCTCAGTGCGACGTAAAACAAACTGTAATAGAAGGGAACTAAGTGGAACAGAGTATTTAGCTCTATGCGACCTGTCTTTCTCCTCAGGAGGAAACCTGGCACTCATTTTTCGTTTTGACTGATTAATTAACAAACCATGTACTTCTCCATAAGTGGAAATAGGTTTCTAAATTTTTCGACTTTCTGACGAGGAATCGAACCATCCAGCATTTGCGTATTGAGGCGAGTTTAGTCGCTACAGTGTGCCCGCTCACCATATCTGCAGCCCCAGTGGTGATAATATTCAAATCCACACTAACTAGAAACTTTATATCAACAATACCTATCACTGGATACGTATTCTAAGTCGAAACTTGGAGGCGTTGACCCCGACACAGCCCCGTTCGAGATTTTCTATTTTTTGATCTGCAAAAGAGAATGAGTTTTTAATTAAAACAATCATTCTGATAATAATAGACTACATTATTTTAGGGCACTTTGCAGTATTGTTGACATTTTGTTGATATCTTCCAGGAAGAAGTGATGGCGGTACAGTTCTTCATCAGGTCAAGTTATCCGTGCTCGATCATATGAAATGTCGTGCTGCACTTCGCAAGACCAAACTCGGCAAGTACTTCCGACTGGATAAGAGCTTCCTGTGTGCAGCCGGGAAGGACAACTCTGCTTGCGAGGTAAGTCACAGTGTCACAGCCCTCTTGCTGTAACGGTAGTTGAAAAGTCCGAGAGAAAAAAAATCGTCTAACCTTCAAGAAATGAACGAATGATGTTTCAGTGTCATCTGGTAGCATTTTTAGAGTAATATGAATTAAATTTAATATAAAAAGGTAAAATCAAGCCAATTCATTAATTTTCAATGGTTTGAAATGTTTGCATTCAATGGATAAATCGTCTAAACCTCAGCACTCAATATCTTAAGGTGGAGATGCGAATGCTTCTTCTTCTTCTTCTTCTCCTTCTTCTTCTTCTTCTTCTTCTTCTTAATCTGCTTAACCTCCAGGGTCGGTTTTTCCTCGGACCCAGCGAGGGATCCCACCTCTACCACCTCAAGGGCAGTGTCCTGGAGCTTCAGACTTTTAGGTCGTGGGATACAATTGGGGAGAATGACCAGTACTTCGCCCAAGCGACCTCACCTGCTATGCTGAACAGCGGCCTTGTGGAGGGATGGGAGGATTGGATGGGACAGGCAAGGAAGAGAGAAGGAAACGGCCGTGGCCTTAATTTAGGTACCATCCCGGCGTTTGCCTGGAGGAGAAGTAGGAAACCACGGAAAATCACTTCCAGGATGGCTGAGCTGGGAATCGAACCCACCTCTACTCAGTTGACCTCCCGAGGCTGAGTGGACCCCGTTCCAGCCCTCGTACCACGTTTCAAATTTCGTGGCAGAGAGCAAATGAATAAAGTAGAAGTACTTTTGTACTAGTCCTATACCCTGTATAAGGAAAATAAAATTAAATATGAACTTAGGAAGACTTTGATAATACGGAACGTCATAGTATTCACTATTTTTATAGGACCATCAAATTAATAAAATTGTCGTTAGTATAATATTAATTTTCATTGTGTACTCCGGAAAGTGTGTATATTTATCGATATTCACGATCTCACTATTGTAAACTTCGCAGATAGCCCCTTTCTCTTCACAGTATCTTGTAGTTGTTGTTTTTTTTTTGCTATGGGCTTTACGTCGCACCGACACAGAAAGGTCTTATGGCGACGATGGGATAGGAAAGGCCTAGGAGTTGGAAGGAAGCGGCCGTGGCCTTACTTAAGGTACAGCCCCAGCATTTGCCTGGTGTGAAAATGGGAAACCACGGAAAACCATTTTCAGGGCTGCCGATAGTGGGATTCGAACCTACTATCCCGGATGCAAGCTCACAGCCGCGCGCCTCTACGCGCACGGCCAACTCGCCCGGTTCTTGTAGTTGTGACAAAATTAATCAACCTTTCTGTTTTTGAATTGGTACAACCATTAACGTCTTCTATATTATATTTAACGGAATAATTCATCTCCATTAATGTAACCATGAAAACTGAAGAAGCTATGGAGTTCAAATTATTAAAATGGCTGCCTCAAAAATGACCTTGGGTTACGTGATTTTTCCTTTGGACTGCTCAGTTGTGTTGGACACAGAATTAGACTGATTAAAACTTCTTTGTTTCAAAAATAGTATATACTTATGTACTGAAATGAAATGGCGTATGACTTTTAACGCCGGGAGTGTCCGAGAACATGTTCGGCTCGCCAGGTGCAGGTCTTTTTATTTGAAGCCAGTAGGCGACCTGCGCGTCGTGTTGCCGATGAAGTGATGATGATGACGTCACATACACCCAATCCCCGTGTCAGCGAAATTAACCAGTGGGGGTTAAAAATTCCCGAGCCTTCCGGAAATCGAAGCCGGGTCCCATGTGACAAAAGGCCAGCAAGCTAACAATTTAGCCACGGTGCCGGACACTTATGTACTATAGAGACTAGAGAGATACTAATGAGCAATCAATATTCAATAACATTTTTGACGACAGATAAAATATTTCGTACAATATATCATTTCATTAAGCTTTAAAACTACGTCCTTGGATCAATGGTAGAGTGTTAACCTCCAAATCCAAAGATGGCTTGTTCAAACCTAATTAAGGTAGTGCGATTTCTGAAGGGCGAAGAAAAGTCCATTCGACACCCCATGCCGTACGCTACGACGTTGTAAAAATATCTCTGGTTACACATTTGATGTTTGCCAGACAAAATGTATTAAAACTCGGCCACAGATCACCAAACAGAGTCCCGTTGCTCTATCACCTGGCGGAGTAAAATGGAACGTTGAAGTTGTTACGTAGGCACCGCAAAAATAAAAAATTTTCAACACGTTAGCTGAGGGCATATATCTTCTTCTTCTTCTTTTTCTTCTTCTTCTTCTTCTTCTTCTTATTATTATTATTATTATTATTATTATTATTATTATTATTATTATTATTATTATTATTATTATTATTATTATTATTATTTCGTTTTTGGGGTAGAACCCTGATCTATTTTATTCAATCGAACTCTTTAATCTACTTTTCTTTCTCAGTACTCTGACAAGTCTATCACTTCTAAACACATATGCATAGGCCTACATGCCATCAAGTGGCCGTTCCATTGTTCATGTTCTCACTTTGGTGAAGCGTTCACTGGTATTAACGCATTCCTGTCCAGCTCCATAGCTAAATGGTTAGCGTGCTGGCCTTTGGTCACAGGAGTTTCGGGTTCCATTACCGCCAGGGTTGGAAATTTGAACCATAATTGGTTAATTCCCCTGGCATGGGCATTGGGTGTGTGTATCATCATCATCATCATTTCATCCTCATCACGACGCCCGGGTCGCCTACGGGAGTCAAATCAAAAGACATGCACCTGGCGAGCCGATCTCTTTGAACACATCCCGACACTAAAAGCCATACGCCATTTTTAACGCAGTCCTGGAACCTATCAGATTATGTGTTGATGTTGTGTATATCATGCATCTTTTCTGTGTTCAGATTTCACTTTTATGTACTTAGACCGAGGTTCTTCCAATGTTACAAAATATCTTCTTGACATTCATCAGTTTTGAAGCTGACTGCAGATCGTACTATGTTCCTAGGCGGATGGAGGCAGTCCACTCATGTGCCAATCGAGTCGGGACCCTCGGCGCTATTTTCAAGTTGGTGTGTTGGCTGGAGGACTAGGATGTGGAGCGAAGGGAACTCCAACCCTCTTCGCCAACATGTCACTCTTTAGCAACTGGGTCTTCAGCGAAATGGAGAAGAGGAATCTTGACAATGAGGCTGAACATCCGTGAATAACATGTGATTGAGATTATGTAAACCAAATTAATGAAATATACTAAAGAATTCTGACTCGTTGTTACAGGTCGCTTCATATGTTTATGAAGGTATTTGGGGGATGCAACGATGTAAAGGAGAGGGCATGTAAATCAATGGTAAGACCCCAATTTTAGTAAGCTACTGTTCCAGGTATGGGACCCTCACCATGATAAAAAAAAAATCGAGAACTGGAAATGTTCCAGAGCGAAACAGCAAGATTTGTTGTAGGCGATTTATGACAAAGTGATATTCTCCTTGCAACGAAAATTTTGCAAACACTGGGTGGAAGGAATTGGGTGTAAACAAACGAGCCGCTCGACTATGCGGCATATACCGAACTGTCGGTGGAGAGATGGCGTGGGGTGACATTAGTAGACAAATAAGCTTAAGTGGAGATTTGAAAAGTAGAAATTATCATAATACTGTACTAGCAAATGTACCCGTGCTTCGCTACGGTATTCTACATTGTATTCGAATATCGAAGTAAATACTGTACATGCAGTAAATAAAATTGTTTTAAAATTGCATGTCTCTTAGCGTTTTGCCGAGAAACAGCAAGGGGATGTCCCCATACGCTGTTTCCAATGTAAAGTGTTTGTTACGGATTTGTGATATAACGGGAGACTCACTTGCCTACTGCCATTCACAATCGAGTTGGGAAGTTTACATTATAATTGCAGGCCCCATTGCCTACTGCGCGGTCAAAATCGATTTGGGGAGTTTTCGTTACAATGGCAGTCCTCCTTTTCTACTTCCAGACAGATAACAGTTGAGGAGTTTCTATTATAATGGCAGGCAATTACCCTACTATCAGTCGAAATTGAGTTGTGCAGTTATAACTATAATGTCAGGCCCATTTTCCTACTGCCAGCCAGCTTACTGCCAGTCACACCAAGTTGGTGAGTTTCCATCAAAATAGCAGGCCACTATGCCTAATGCCAGTCACATTTTAGATGAGGACATTTGTTTATAATGGCGGGCACACTTGACCACTGCCAAATACAATCGGGGAGGGGAGTTTTAAACATAACTGCATGCTCCCTTGCCTTCTGCAAGTCAAATCGAGAAGTGAATTATTCATTACAATGGTAGGCCTTCCTTACTAATGCCAGTTACACAGGAGTTGGAGAAGGACCCCATTCCTACTGCTGGTACTGATTACAATAGCGGACACACCCTTTCTCGATCGCTACAAATCGACATCAGTGAATATATAGATCGACATACGAAAGTATATGCGTGTTTACAATATTGAAGACCTTCATTTACAGATTAACTGCTACTAAACGTACGTCACATCGACAAAGGATTATACCATAAGACACGCCGGATTTAGTGGCCTAAATGGCTGGTCCTATGATATGTCATCTATTCTTGGGTCACACTGAGTTAGAAACGTTGAACAGGGTAAAGTTCTTGTAAGATTATCTTACATTGGATTACTTTTCGGATAATTATGTGACAGCTACATACATAGCATTTGGCTCACATATGGCTACTGGGTGGGCCAATTTTCGTGAAGAGTTTGATGATTCTATATTTCCTATAAGTGATTGAAAGTATGAATTATGCATGTGAAAAGTCCAAATTTACTTAACATCGATTAATAGAGAAAAATAAAACGTAAAAAGGATACAGATACGACAAAAATGTCATAGGACATCCCGAAGATCTGCACCATCATTAAAATTTCCTCTATATTTCGATATTCTTCGGGGATAAAAAGTGAAAAATTTAAAGATCAGATCTTGAAAGTTTTCTGTCCGTTACAGGCTAAAATGTATAATTTTGTCAAATTTCAATTTTCTTTTTCGTCTGGCATATTATGCCGCAATCTGGATTTTGCGCGAGGAGGGTAAAAATTAGGACTTTCAGGAAACTAAACCAAAAAAATATGCAGCTGGTCATTATTACCCCTTAAACGGGTAGCTGTACGAAAATTTCGCCAAAATAGTAAATGTAGAGGCACACAGTCGTTACAATTTTATTTATGTAGATAGATAAGTAATCTGCTCCACGTACAACACCTTTTGGGCTATGTCCGCTGGACTTAACCTGCAAAACTGACCATTCATGATATCTCTCTTATTGATCCTCCTGACGAAAAAATGCACATGAAAAAAAGTTTTAGAGATGGAATTCCATCACGTTTGGTCGATTTCCAGTCAGGTTGGTCCTGTACTGTATATATTGTGGAAGAGTAAAATCACCATTTCGGTTCCCTATAAACCACCAGTCCATTCCGGGAACATGAAATGTTATTGACCTTTAAAACCTACCTTTGAACAGGTGGATGCTAACTATAAAGTTTGGTTCGAATATCTTCAGTAGTTTTCAAGTTGTAAGTAATACGCTTTACGCGCACCCGCTATTGAGTTAAGTCCGATGGGACTTGTACCGAAAAACGGTCCGTTAATGATATCTCCCTTATTAATCATCGTATCGAAATGATGCACATGAGAAAATAGGTTTAGAAATTAATTTCCATTAAGTCAGGTAGATTTAAATTAAGTTTGGTTGTGTATATTTTGTGGGAGTGAAAAATCACGGTTTCGGTTTCGTATAAACCCCAGTCAGTTCAGGAATTTAGAAACAATATTTGTCCTAAAACCTACCCAAGGACAGGTGGATTCTAAATATGAAGTTTGGTGGAAATATATCCAGTAGATTCCAGTACTCGCGTACATACGGAGTAATTAAGGAAGAAAATAATACAGTTAAGAAAGTTGAAATTAATAGAAAATGGATTAAAACTGAGGACAGGCGGACGACGACAAATATGTAAATGCCAAGCGAATGTATTGGAATATCAAATGCCCCTCAATAAATTATGCTAGTGTGAGTTATGGATATAATAAAGCTGTAACAGAGGAGAAATTTAGGTGCAACGATTCTTAGGTAAACAGATAAGAAGATGGCTAATGGTGTTCTTACTTAATCTATTCGAGGGCGGTTATAACCTCCAACGATATTCCGGCAATATCCCGCAGATAGTCCGACTGACGCCCCTCTTGCCTTCGACCCAAGGAACAACCACGAATTTAAAAGCAAGATGAGGAAAATGGAAATACGATACTTCCCTGCTGGCAAGCCGTCAGAGACGTTGCCATGGTAACCTGTAGGTTCGTTGTCGGTCTGTCCGTCACTCAATGCAGAGCATGATACCCGCAGAATATATTAAATTTCTCCGTCATGTGAAGAGTAAGGTAAATTACGAACATAACGAAAGTTGTTTATGATGAAGAGACGTTTCACGTATGCTCCACAGAGTTTAGAGAAAGTCAATAGTATAAGAGAAAATGGAGGAAAACCGTTCTGGTTTTCCTATAAACACCCCGTCTATTCAAAGATTTTAAAATGATATGCATATTGAAACCTTCCCCGGGATGAGTATACTCTAAATATGAAGTTTGGTTGAGATCTATCCAGCCGTTTCGACTTGATGGCGGAACAGACAAACAGACAGACAGACAGACAAACAGACAAACAGACACGAAAAGTAAAAACCACCGATTCGGTCTTGAGTTGACCGAAAACGGATAAATATCTGAAAAATTGGCCCAAGAAAAAAAGAAATTACAGACAGCGGACCCCCTACAACTTTATTTATATAGATGAAGATAAAATTTGATTTCAACACCATACATTAGAGCAAATATTTATTTAGGGTAAGGGGAATTAGGAAATAAAATAAATTATCAAGGGAGATGTTCAATAAATTTCCGACTTCTTTGACATCATTCGAGATTGATAGGGAATCGGTTATATGAGCAGGCCTAAATGCAGATCAGTGGTAAATAAAATTAAACAAACGTCTCTGAAGCGCCCTTATTTATGGCTAGCATGCCAGCAATTTCGCCATGGACTTAGACATTAGCCCAGTAAAGATCTTTCTTTATGTTTACACCTTGGTATTTACAGTGATTCCCACGAGGTATTTTCACCCTATCAATACAAGAAAAATTTCAGTGAAAATATGATGAGAATTTGGCAAAAGAAGAGAGTAAATAAATTCAATCGTGCTTCTTAGTTGCGTATAAAGATGTAAAGGAGAAATAATATGGTCTTAGTTACCCCGTGCAGGCATTTTCATTTTACGCATTTGGACCCTGAGTAAAAATGTCGACGATCCTGTTTACTCTACCAAATGCAGGAGAAAACCAGAACTCTAATGCCAACACCTTGATGTCGGCAGGTGAAAGATCTCTGGTGTCCCATTCATTGTTTACTCGCTAAAATTAATTTAGAAACTCAACAATCGGTGGCATAATAGCGTTCTGGTTTTTGTTTTATTTACATCTTTATACGCAACTAAGGAGCACGATTGAACTTATTTATTTTCTTCTTTTGCCAAAATCTCATCATATTTTCGTTGAAATTGTTCTTGTTCTCTTCTGTGTTGACAGGGTAAAAGTACCTCATGGAAATCAGTGTAAGTACCAAGGTGTAAACATGAGAAAGATCTTTATTGGGGTAAGGTCTGGGTCCATGGTAAAATTGTTATCATGCTAGCCATTTGTCCAAGGGGCCCGGGTTCGATTCCAGGTGGCGTCGGGGATTTCAACTTTGAATGGTTAATTCCTCCGGCTTGGGGACCTAGTATTCGTGCCGTCTTCAACATATATCGTCTTAGGTAGGATCCCATCCTCACAGACGTGCAGATCGCGTACAGTGCACCAACTCGAAAGGAAGGATGTAAAGGAGATGGCTTGTATGTCGCCGGTAAGACCGCAGTGTATGGGACTCTTGCCAGGATTATTTGATATTCGAGAAACGAGAAAGAACCAAAGAAAAGCAGCAAGATTTATTTGTTCTGGGTGATGCCCTAAAGAAAAAATAGAAAAGAGTAGCGCTCCGAAAATGTTGTAAACTTGGCGTTGGGGAGACTTCGGAGTAAGGAGACGAGCAGGATGACATGGAATGATATTAGTAGATGAATGGAATATTTTAAATTACGAAAATTCATAATATGATGATACAGTTGGAATTCAAGACGACAAATTGGGGCATATATATTTTTTATAAGAAGGGGAATTAGGGATTGGAATAATTTCCAGGAGAAATGTTCCATGAATATGAACATAATGTTGGAACTCCAGAGGACAAGCTGGGGCAAATATTCGTTCATAGGAAGAGGAATTATAAAATGGAATAATTTACCAAGTATCATACTTCATTGAAATAATTCAAGAAAAGTGTAGGTAAACCATTTTTACAAGTTGCTTTACGTCGCAGCGACACAGATAGGTCTAATGACAACGATAGGACAGGGAAGAGCTAGGAGTATAAAGGAAGCGACCGTGGATTTAATTAATGTAGAGCTCCAGCATTGGCCTGATGTGAAAATGGGAAACCATGGAAAACCATCTTTTGGGTGGCCAATAATGGGGTTCGAACCCACTATTTCTTTTACAATATGCTTTAAATCACACCGACACATCGTCTTATAGCGATGATGTGATTGGAGGGGGCTAGCGACCGTGGCCTTAATCAAGGTGCAGCCCCAACACTTGTCAAGTGCGAAAACTGCAAACCACGGAAAACCATATCCACGTCTGCCGACAGTGGTGTTCGAAACCACTATCTCCGGAATGCAAGCTGACAGGCTAAACCATTAATAGAGGATCGGCCTCCTGGGGACAACCTTAAAATACAGATCGGTGGTGATTGATTGATTGATTGATTGATTGATTGATTGATTGATTGATTGATTGATTGATTGATTGATTGATTGATTGATTGATTGATTGATTGATTGATTGATTGATTGATTGATTGATTGATTGATTGATTGATTGATTGATTGATTGATTGATTCTCTGTCCAGGTTTTGTTGGCTTTAGATTTGGCTTTGTCAGTAAATTGGCGATTGTGCTCTGAATGTAGATCTACCCCGTACAGTTTCCTGTCTGTGACAGTGATCCCCTACACAGTAGTATCAAAACTGGATCTTCACTGAATGTCAGAGGTTTCCTTCTCCGATGAGTTCCGGTGTCTGCCTCATCAAATTGATGGAAGATGGCGTGTCAAACGAAAACTAGCGGAGAACAAACACCTTGCAACCATCGCTGGAAGAACACACCTTAGTGGTGGAAGCAGTATAACCAGTGGGATATTTCATGGCATTCTCTGGCGCCATTTATTCGCGTGAAAGTAAGTATGGTACTCCTGGTTATGAATTCAGCATTATAGATCCCGTACAACCTTACATACTGATTATTTCCACTGGGGCGGGGATTGGATCCTACAACAAGGCAATGCAAAATTCCACATGCCTAGAAGTGTCTGAACGATCAAGACGTTCAAATACTCCTCTGACCCTGTAAGTTGCTGAAATTGAACTCAATTCAGGTCTCAGATCACCTCGATCATCCTGCACATACTGCACCCTCCAGCAGCTGAGGGATGTACTACCGGCAGCAAGCGTCATAACCTATTATCGGATCACTTTCGTCTAGCTGCTGTTCGTGCTGACGCAGCGCTTACAGAGGATATTAGTTGGTGGTCATAATAATGTGGCTCGACAGTATACGTGTCCGCCCTTGGATATGAACCCACATCCACCGTTAGTTTCATATTTTTTAACATTATAAATGGCCCGTATCTATTTTCATTTCCTTGTACTTGCCACAATTTTAAGGAAGTGGCAAAGGCAGGGAGTCTTTAGGCGGAAGGAAGAAGCTTTAATTGGTAGAAGAGTTAAAAAGCCGACGTAAACAGGAATTGTTTTCCAAATGCCTTATCTCACATTGCTAATACCAATGTGGCTATAAACAGGAAGCGTATTTCTAGGGCTGGGTTTCTTATTTAATTACATATTCCAGTCCTTCAGTTGTAGATAAAGGAAAATGAAAAATGTCGGCGGATCGTGCTTCTGATATGGTTATACCTGCGTTTCATTTTACATATTATTGGTAATATTATATACATTTACATATTATGTAAAGAATGTAACATTTTTGTACATTTCTAGGTTATTTCTTTAAATAAAATAAAAATGGTGTCAGTTGGTTTAATTTTCAGACTACAGGCCTAGTAAAATAATATATATATAATACATATATTTTAATTGCTAAAAGTCAAAAAATTGGGATTTTAAACCATTTGTCGCTGAAATACAGTAGGTCCGAGTGTCCCAGCTGCATACCACAACACTAATACTTTCTCAGATCCTAAGATGGCTAGTTGTCTTTATTTGGTCAAGAGTTTCTAAAAAATCTCCATCCAGTCTTGAAACGAAATCCAGGTTATTCAAACTCTCTACCTGTTTGTAAGATCATTAGTGGTGAGCAAGAAGAGCCCCGAGAAGTTATTTCACGCAGCCAGTCGTATATTTTAAAACATGCACCGATGACTTCCTGCGATGTTGAACGGTCCTTCTCAGCCTACAAGCGAATTTTATCAGATCAGCGCAATAACATCATAATGGTGACACACTGCGCATCGCGATAAAAATGGTACCGTACCGTTTAATACTTAATAGGTGTTTAAAGACAGATTCTACTATGTTAACTTTATTTAGTAACATTTGTTTCATTTTCAGGTCATGAAGGCAACGGGAAATTAGATACAATATGTTGTGTAATATACTCCGCGGTGTAGACTGCATAACATATTTTTTAAATATTTGAAATATTTTGATTATACGTTTAATTTGATTATTATTTTAATACTGTCAAAATTAGAAAGAAATATAAATTATATAAAGTAACAACGATGACGGTTTTATAAAATATCAAGGTATTTAAAACAATTGTATTGTCTCATATCTTAACCATAAGTCATAATGAAAGGAATATAATTTTTTTTTGTAAATTTAGTGCGTTAATAGTATTACACATTTTTATTAATATTACATACTTAATGACATATTTTACTGATATTTACTACATTTTTATGTACATATTTTGCACTTTGATATTAAATAAAATTCCTAGCGCTGGTAATCTGGTATAGATTTCATATCTGAATTAAATACTGTACGGTTATCGCAGAATTCTTATTGCAAATCGGATAACTTTTCATATAGTAAATATGAATTCGTACCCTCATCCCGAGATGGCACACCTTTCTTCAGGCACACTCCCATGTATCCCCCTAACCATATACCAGCCCCCATGCCAATCTTAAATTTCTCGTAGTAAAGAAAATCGAATCCGAATCTCAAAGATGGCGTTAAGGCTAACCGTTACACTACGGGGATGTACAATTTCGCAAACAATGAATGTGAAACTTGAGGAGTGCGACATGTACTTAACCTCCACGTGGTGTGCCCTGGGCAACGAACTGCTTATGCAGGACGGCAGGCAGTCTACAGAAATAGGCGACCGAACGAGATGTTGGATCCCACACGGTCAATGAAAGCTACATCAGAAGATGAAACCTTCCAAAGGCACTTATCGGAGCCAACTGACAAGAACACTTGGAAAAAGCGCTCATATTCTACAGTAAATGCAGAGGCCTGTCAAATAACAAATGTGAATACCTTAGTAAACTACCTGCTGACCTCAACATCCTAACAATACAAGAAACTTATCTGACAGAGGAAGATTTGGAAATTACAGGTACACTAGCAAGATACAAAATGATAGAGAGACTTCTCTCACCTGTCCATAGATCAATTATATGTATGCCAAAAGTAACATTTTCAACAGTTCAGAAGTGGACAGGCAAATAGTTAAAGATATAGAAATAATCACTCCCAAAATAAATCATTCGACTACCACATCAGTTTACAAACCACCTCACTCCAACTGGCCAATTCCACCTCTGCCTCCACTACCCACACCTTGTAATTATGTAGGAGATTTTAACAGCCGTCACAGACTGTGGGGATACCCAAACATTGATGAAAATGGAGAAAAACTTGCCATATAGTGTTAAAGGCAAGACCTTTCTCAGGTTTGATGCTAAAGAAGAGAAAATATTTCATTCTGCTACACGGCAATTTGGCACCAATCATGATCTGGTTATTGTTCCCATAGATGATAAAAAACTTACTCTTAGACCACACAAGGGAAGTCCTTCAACATTTCCCAAGAAGCTAACACAGAGCCGCCCTTATCAGTATTGGTCATGAAATACCACTTGCCAGACCCATATAAAAATCAAGATGGAACTTCAATCAGGCAAACTGATCCCTTGAACTTACCGTTCCATCGTTGGTCGTCCGCCTCGGCTGCTTCGCTAGGGCAATATCGCACTCTTGGATCTTGGGGTCATTGCGAGTTATTTTCGGTCACTTCATCGACCAAACGATAGGGTTCAGAAGAGAGCAGAACTACTTCAAATAAGGGTCAAAAATGTGCTTACTAAAATATATATTCAATATAAATAACGATAATTTATTTATTAAATAGGCAAGAAAAGTCAATTAAAATTTTCACAACATGTTTTAACGCCATCACAATGCATAATGTGAGTGGTAACATTTTACTGAAATTGTTTATTATTGTCTTTCAAAGAATGAAAATGTAGTGTAACATTCGTGGACAGCAAAAACCAGAAAACAATTTTAGAAAAACCTGAAAATTGGACAACATTGATCCAAGCGATGGCTGAGAGTTAATCCACATGATACGTGGAAAATCTGACTTTCAACAAATAGAATTTCAGACATACATTTAATACATTTAAGGTTATCCCCCAGTCGACTATCCTCTCCGATATTGGAACATCCCCCATATGGATCCTTAGTCGAACTAAATCGACTATCAGTTGCTAAGGATAGGTTGCATGGTGTTAATTCCAAGTTAACAGCAATTGTCATAATCAAAAGTAAAATTCCACCGTGCATTGCCATCTCGTGATACCCTTCAGTTACAGAGGAATCATGCATCACCCCGAACAGATGTTCAGAAGGAACCAACACCACTTGATCCGAGCCGATCTTACGTTACATCATTGTGAAGGAACAAAACTGCGAAATGCAGGAAAACATTAATTCATTATGCATTTAGAAGAAATGCCAAACACTGAATTTAAAGAAAAGTGATAAATCACTTGAAAATGTTCTTACTAAACCAAATTTCAGGTTATGAAAGAGTTACGTCTTAAATTAGTTAAATACGAGTCCACAATATATAAAATAAAAGGAAATCTTTCTAATTTTCTACAACTACGACTGCAATTACAAATCTGTCTGCCTACACTTGCCCCATTAAAGCAAACTACAAGTGATCGGTAGATCAACGTCTCACATAATTAATGTGAATAACGAAAAATGAATATAAAATGTATTTACAGCTGACGAATCGAAACTGTGTTCGTAGTGTAAATCCTACATAAATCAACCAAGTATCAACACACGGCATTATCATAACATCGGAAATCCGAACAATAAATCTTAAAGTAAAGACAAGCAAATAGAAAACGAGAGTTCATCGAACTTGAACACGCGCGGCTAAGCAATAGTAATCAGTCTCCATTAGCCAGGTTTCCACATGGGTAAACCTTACATTTTTGCCGCTATGATGCAACGTTATTATGGAAGCACCTTCTGGCTAGTAAGAATTATGGCGAAACGTGGCCTAAATAGTACTTGCTAATATCTTTCACATTCGCATCCACTACTGCAAACAGTAACATCGTTGAAGTCGATTCACAAAAATGCCTAACTTATTGCTTTACTGTGTACAGACGACGCCCTCATTCTGTCGTTGAGCCTACGTTACAGTGTCTACTCATCCTTAAGTTATATAATACACCCGGCATCATAAATCTATCGTTGAGCCAACGTTATGGTGTTTACATATCATTCATACTACCAGGCGCAATCGAAACTTTTAATACAATGTCCGGATATTTAAATCCGATCCCCGTTGAAATACTAACACATGAAGTGAAATTCGCAACAAAAGTGAACTCGACTCTCGTTTGACATTACTTAATATCAGTGAAAACAATAATCCCTACCATGACGATTTTCACGGCATAACTCGAGTGTGAGGCTCCAACTGACCTGCAATGTCACCACTCCAAACATATATCATCGTGACCAAATGTCTTATAGATAAATACAGGACCCTCATTATACTGCGTTCACTACTAATTCTTTTATTTAAATATATTTATTCAACATAAACTTTCTTCTGTATCCATCCACTGTCGACAAGTGTGGATGACGTCACATCCCATAGCATGGGACGGAAGGTAGCCACCCTCCTTTGCCACGTGTCACCTCTGAGATATATAAAAATTCGAGCTTCCTATTACAATTGACATGGGGCCTCCTGTAATAATTTTAATACTTACAATTCTTAGGGCACAAAGGTCATGAGTTCAATACCATTAAAACATATTCTCGGCTTTGCACATGATTTTAGACGTATTATAATCAACGCAAAACAAGAGCTCATTCTGATCCGTGATCGAAGTGATTACAATTCTCTTAAAGCAGCAGAAACACCAGTAGACTCGAAAATTACACTTTATCGTATATTGTGGAGGATTCCACATGCAACATTATCTGATCGAGAAAAACTTCGATAGCTAAAGATTGTAGGAAAGAATGCATCATTACCAATAATTTCTCGAAGTTGGGAGCTGCATGAATACCCTGTGTTACGACCTACAAAGAAGCATAGCTGGGCTGTTAAAACGTCACGTTTTACTGAAAAGTCTTTGTATATTATTTTTGGATTTCAAACCCATCGTAAATTCAACCATGAAAAATATAGCTCACAGTTTGATCACTGTAAATTAAGAAATATTAGACTATATCTCAACGGAATTACTTATACGAAAACATGGATATTCATTTTGAGAAAAATAAATTTGGGTTGCTCTTTGACATGTTTTGTAAATTCCAATCATCGTATTATCAGAAAGAAGACCGTCCGCTCTTCTCACCTGAAGAATTTAAAAATAAAGCACCGATTGTAGTTATATACTGCTCTTATCATGAAAATCTATAAAATAATCTTCCGTCGACATTCGTTTAGAATTTGAAACGTCTGAAAATATTCCTGCTATCACAACAGCCGATTGTCTTATAATTCATATGTGTTATGTCACTTACCATCCGCTAACGAATATTTTTACAAAGCTATAAACATGGATAGCTCTTAGAAATTATATAGGCTTTTGGGGTTATGCCGTGTCAAGAAAATTAGGGCGATATTCTTTACGTTTCGCAGAGAACTATGCTCTGCGTCATCAGAAGAAAATCTCGACTATCTTCGAGAAAGGCTTCTAAAACAATGAGCTTCGAATTTAGACGTTACCCAATAGAAGTGGAAATGGTACGTTCATTCGTCACCGGATGGCTCCTCGGAGGCGCTACAGCGCTAGCGTTCGAAGCGGAAGCTGACGGAATCATCAGAACCAGTCTGAGAGTGTCACATAACAGGCGTACGCACATATGAAGGTATGACATTGACACAAGTCTGGAATGAAACATCTGGCGATGGGGAACGTACGAATTTGGAAAAGACCGAAACGAAATAACAACGGTGAAATGACAAGAAAGGGAACTACCTACGTAAATACTTAATGTCTGGCAACCAGGTATTACTTAATTGATAGCCAGTCTCCCTGTTGAAATTATTTGGACTTCTACGTATTTCTACAGCTTCCAGTATAATCCTAGACCTGTAGCGTCTTGTGTGAGTGCAATCTCGAGCATCTTGGAACATGACATCATGACTCGAGGATAGAGCGTGCTCAGCTCTTGCTGATTTGTCTGGATGGTTGAGATGAATATCACGTTCATATTTTTACGAACAGACGGACAGAGTGGCTATGGAAAGTCGAATTTCACTCGTAGTGGCTAATTCCTTTATGGAGCATTTTGAGGAGGAGGCTATTTTTTCGGCGCCCGTCAAACCTATGATATGGTGGAGGTATGTTGATGATACATTTGTGGTCTGGACAAAAGGTCCTGAAAAACTTCATCTATTACTAAACCACCTAAATCAGCAACATCCTTCAATTTAATTCACTGTGAAGATGGAGTCGGACGGATGCCTTCCTTTCTTGGATGTTCTAGTAAGAAAGAAACCGGACGGCTCCTTGGGACATAACTTCTCTCATAAACCTACCCACACAAATCGATATCTTCACGTGTTTTCACAACCATCCAGCACAAAAACAAGGCATTTTCACGACACTCACCAAGAGGGCGAGACAAATTTGTGAGTCATCAAATATCCAGGTGGGGATGGTCACACTCAAAATCACGTTCAAGGTTAATGGTTACAGCTATTTGCAGATTCATAGCGCCCTTCATCCCAGAGAAACGACGAAACAAAACAGAAGGAAGAAGTGAAGGGAACTGCCTACCTGCGTTACATTCATAACACCACAGATCGAATTGCGAAGGTCCTCCACAAACACAAATGGCACCGTCACTAAAATTTCTCACAGTCTGGGTAAAACCTAGGACAAATTGTCCCC
The DNA here is from genome assembly GCF_040414725.1 of Anabrus simplex. Classification (NCBI taxonomy): domain Eukaryota; kingdom Metazoa; phylum Arthropoda; class Insecta; order Orthoptera; family Tettigoniidae; genus Anabrus; species Anabrus simplex. The sequence goes on from NC_090269.1 coordinate 258,577,028, forward strand.
ACTTTTACATCCCGCCGTATGTGAAATTCCCTGTACATGCGGTAACGTATACATTGGCCAAACATGCCGGTTCATGGGTACTCGTATCGAGGAACATGAACGTAATATTCGTCTCAACCAGCCAGACAAATCAAGAATAGCCGAGCACGCTTTATCGTCGGGTGATGTCATGTTCCAAGATGCTCGAGATTTCATTCACACAAGAAGCTACAGGTCTAGGATTATACTGGAAGCTGTAGAAATACGTAGAAGTTCAAATAATTTCAACAGGGAAACTGGCTATCAATTAAGTAATACCTGGTTGCCAGCCATTAAGTATTTACGTAGGTAGTTCCCTTCCCTGTCATTTCACTGGTGTTATTTCGTTTCGGTGTTTTCCAAATTCGTACGTTCCCCATCGCCAGATGTTTCATTCCAGACTTTTGTCAATGTCATACCTTCATATGTGCGTGCGCCTGTCACGTGACACTTTCATACTGGTTTTGATGATTCCATCAGCTTTCGCTTGGAACGCTAGCGCTGTACCGCCTCCGAGGAACTATTTGGTGACGAATGAACGTACCGTTTCCACTTCTATTGGGCAACGTCTAAATTCGAAGCTCATTGTTTTAGAAGCCTTTCTCGAGAACAGTCAAGATTTTCTTCTGATGACGCAGAGCATAATTCTCTGCGAAACGTAACGAATTTCACCTTATTTTCTTGATACGGCATAAACCAAAATGTCTATAAGTACGGGCCGTGAAAGCATCAGTGGCAACATATATAGCTCTTTATCACAAGCATTAGTGTGTGCTTCTACACCGTACACTAAGGAACAGAAAGAAGAAAAGGACTACAAGGTTACAGACAATCTTCTTTATAGCAAACAAAACTGTGAATGTACATCCTGTTCGCCTACCAGCGTAACTAATACGCAACATCTTATTTATCTCACACAAGTAAGTGACGTTACTAAGTTGTTCTATCAACATAGAACTTTATATCAGATGCCAAAACATTTGATTCAATGTTTACCACCAGGATTTTTATCTACATTCGCTGCTCCTTTCGTAGATGCTTTTTGGGACATCCTTCCTCTCCACAGTAAGATGTCAATCGATGTAGCTTTATGTACGCCCTGTCGACGCCATTACAAGCATCGAGGTAAAAATGGTTCGGATGATTGGGATGTACCTAAGCCGAAGAGTGTAAACTGTACACAGTGTACAGTCAATTAAGTAATACCTGGTTGCCAGCCATTAAGTATTTACGTAGGTAGTTAGTTCCCTTCCCTGTCCCTTCACTATCGTTACAGTACCTGATAATAATTCAGAAAGGAACAAAACATATTAATAACAACAAGATGAGAACTACTTCTTTGTAAAGCATAACATTCATAGTATAATATATTTAAAAATTAATTTCATAAACAATAAATGTGTTTGTTTAACTTAAATGTTGCAGGGGCATTACAATTTTGGAGGCATGCTACCTCTTCGCAGTAAGCTGTAAAGGAGTACAGCAACTATGTCGGCAGCATACTGTTGTATAACCAGTAGAAGTTTGATTAATTTTGTAAATAATTACACAATAATTATTTCATTAAATTCAACTTGTTCTACTTATTGCATTCCCTTTGCCTCCTTACACCTATCGAAATTATTCACACTCATACCATCTATAAAGGCTTGAGTTTATTAGAGAGTGATCTTGATAACGAACAATTCTAAACATCCATAACCATGTCGACGTCATCGCTTAAAACGTAATGACCTTAGTATAGCACATGCTCAGTTCCATCGGAGACAACTCTGGCACAGGTAGACAACTAAGTAGAGATGAGTTTTAGGGGAAGGAAAAGATGGGTCTTGTATGAGGTAAGGTAACATTTTGCGACGGAAAGTCCAGAGTGACAACCGTCTAAGCCATTCAGCCTAGCAGAGTAAGGTAGGTGTTGGTATACAATTTCTAATTACTAGATTGTGTGCCCAAAAAGAGCTTTCCAATCCTCTCCGCTGTTGTTGTTTATTTGTCCGTCGGATGGAGACGCAAAGCCTTGAGCTGACCTCTCGATGCTATTCGACAGGAGAAGGCTATGTCTTACTAGCGGATTTTACCCTCTCTCCATACTACATAACATTCATTTTATCTTCTCCGACGTCAGGAAGGGCATCCGGTAATATATATTAACAGATTCATCTCATTCACAAAAAACGACACCGTAGAGAAATGAGACAAGGAATGGACACGCGTCATGCATCCTTAGCCATCAGTCCACATTTCAAATCACTCACGCTGTGACGTCATATCTCTGTCAGGAGAAGGCCGGCGCGTTCGGTTGTGTGCATTTTTAAATTGCCCGCGCTTATTACCTCACTGCTCTGTTACCACTCCAAGGGGGCACTAAGCCAGATGAGGAGGAGGGAAGGACATCTGATCGTAAAACTGGAACTAAGATGTGTAGTTAAGCCCTTCAAAATGACACCTGTAAGGAGGGAAGGGCATCTGTCCGTAAAACAGGGCCAAAGATGGCGATGAGAGGGTCATCTATCCATAAAACTGTGCCCAAGATGGCGACAGTGTAGTTAGGCCCCTCCAAAGTGGTGACGAGAGAGGATCTGTCCGTAAAACTGAGCCAAGATGGCGACAGTGTTGTTAGGCCCCTCCAAAATGGTGACGGGAAGGGCATATGACCGTAAAACTGGGCCCACGATAGCTACAGTATAGTTAGGCCCCTCCAAAATGGCGACGGTAAGGGCATCTGGCCGTAAAACTAGGCCCTGTATAGTTAGGCCACTCCATGAGGTTAGGCATGCTCTCTTATGCGAATCCCTCATTGCCCTACTACTCAACATGGCGTCGGGAAGGGCATCTAACCTTAAAAGTGAGGTTAGGCTTGCTCTCTTACGTGAATCCACTTGTCCTACTACTCAAGATGGCGTCAAGAAGGGCATATTGCCATAAAAGTTAGGATAGGCCACTCCGAGATGACGACTGTTGCCGTCGGGAAGGGCATCTTCATGTAAAAGAGGTTAGGCTCCTCCGAGATGGCGACTGTGAGGTTAGGCTTGCTCTTTTGCAAAATCTGCGTCGGAAAGGGCATATGACCGTAAAAGTGAGGTTAGCCCCTCCAAGATGGCGACTGTGAGGTTAGGCATGCTCTCTTATTAAAATCCGCATCGGGAAGGGCACCTGGCCGTAAAGTGAGGTTAGACCCTCCAAGATGGCGACTGTGAGGTTAGGCATGCTCTCTTATTAAAATCCGCATCGGAAAGGGCACCTGGCCGTAAAGTGAGGTTAGACTCTCCAAGATGGCGTCTGTGAGGTTAGGCTTGCTCTTTTATGAATATCTGGCGTGGACAGATCGTATGTATGCTAGGGGTCAGTGACCTTGCCAGCGGTCAATGACCTCGGGTGCTGACTTAGCACAAAAATGCTGACGGTTGTTTGTTTTAGAACATACACTGCTATGCTACTGCATGTGAATTGAATGAGAACATTCATTGTTTCATTAAATAATTAATTCATACACTCGTCAAGCTATCTCCCCAGTTTGTAGTTATCCGTGACTGGAAAGAATTTTCCTCCTGGTTTTTTATGCATGCAGAAATTCAGTCCATGCATTCATACACTCATTCACGCATTCATTCATACGCTCACTCATTCATTCATTCATTCATTCATTCATTCATTCAGTCAGTCAGTCAGTCAGTCAGTCAGTCGTCAGTCAGTCAGTCAGTCACGCATAATGGAATGTTCTCTCCTTACCTATTGGGGTTCTGTAGCGGCAGGCTGAGAGCATTCATTGAATTCATTTCAGTAATTCATTCAATTACCCATTCATTAAAGAATGCTCTCTCCCCAGTTAGTGGATATCCATGACTTTGGGATAAGAGTGTTTATTAATTCACGCATATATGAATACAATTCAATTATGAAATCATTAATTTATCAATACATTCATTCATTCATCATTCATTAATTCATTCATTCATTCATTCATTCATTCATTCATTCAGTCCAGTCATAATGTATATTGTATAATAACTCTGTACAGTCTGGTGATACAAAAGTAAGCACTAATTCAACTTATGAAGGGTAAGACACATGTTGTCCTGGACTATATAACACTGTTAACATAGAGGACAAAAATAAATAATTGAATTTAAAATCTATAATTTAGAGATTGGATGTAAATCGTCAATATTCTTAATTGTAATGTTTAATGTAGTAACAGATAAACAAAATATAATAAAGAAAAGAATGCATGTATCAAAACAATTTTTATTACAGATGATCTGAAACTAGGGGACGGGAGCAATCTATTAACACGCCCAAGCTGAAGATATACAAATGATCATGGTTGAGGGTGACATTCCCAATGTCATTATGTTAAAGACAACCTCAGTGAATTTACCAAGTGAGAAACATGCCGTGTTTTCAAAACGGGTATTGCGGTGTAAAGTACGTATTATATCAATGGAATTCGAAGTTTTACCATTTATCGTTCCACTTCCAGAGGCTAAAAAGTAAAAGGTCTGTGATCAACTATTTTCAGGGTGAAAATAAAGACTTTCACTGTAGAATTAATGTTTGAGTGGAAATCAATGCTTGTTGCCTGTTGTTTAAAGAGCCCTAGAGTAGCAATCAAGCTCAGAGTTTGCTCAATTTATTATAAGTAAAATCATAAAGCATGAAACTCTTTGCTAAAATGTAAATGTAAAATGTAAACCCCAGTGTCAACAGTCCTGAAGATGGTTTCCCGTGGTTTCCCATTTTCACACCAGATCTTAATTAAGACCACGGTCATTTCTTTCCCGATCCTAACCTGTCCCATCTTCGCCGTAAGACCTGACCGCGTCCATGCGATGTAAAACAAAATGATTGATAAATCACTATGATAACATATGAAGCTAACGTAAAATCAATTAAACTTCACATACTGCATATTTTATCAAAATTGTTGTTGTTTTTGTTGTTGCTTTAGTAATCTGTCAATAGACTGCTTTGATGCAGCTCTCTATACTACCCTATCCTGAGCTATTTTTTTCATTTTTACGTAACTACTGTGGTGTATTTTGTCAATGTGGGGTGCTAATAAATATTATGTTCATACCAATGGCTAAAAGGACGAAAATCTTAGCATAGATAATTATAGGATGGTCGACCCACAACATCAAAGATCGTCAAACGGTAATCATTAGGACACCATAACGCTATAGGCAAACAAATGTTATTTCACTGGTGGTGACTTGTCGGAGCACGGAAAGGCATGCGCTTAATACCTCGTTGGGTCAAACCTAGTATATCAGACTTATTATTCATCAATCAGCAGAGCCAGTGGACGCCACGGCGGGCTAACCGAAAGGGGTGTTCGTGGTAAGTACAATGTTCAAAAAAAAAAGGGAGAAGGAAAAAGTAAAGAGTGAGAGAGAACGTACAATAAACCAAATGTAAGACAGGAGAATTGATTTAAAATAAGTTGTATTTAAACTTCAAATGACTAGAATAGGCGGCGTATAACAAACAAAGAATGGAATTACAAACATTTAACAAGGGCTCAGCCCGTTTGACAACCAAAGTACAATCAAGAATAATAATAATTAAGAATTCTTGGAAATAACGATTATGATTTTCAAGAAAAGCCCAAGACCAGAGTTCGACAGAGAAAACCAGAATCAGCACCTATAATAAGTTCACTGCCTTTTTTTAAGACACTTTGGTTAAGAAATATTTGAAAAATAATGATTTAAGGCCACCCTTACAATCTTCATTTAAAACCCAAAGGAGGGCGAGAGAGTTATAGCACGTCGGGAGACAAAAATTTTTACAACTCAATACCGGAAAAGAAGAAAGGGAAAGAAAAAGGAAGCAGAGTGAGAAGGGAAGAAAGAAAAAGGGGGGGGGAATCCTTCCAGGCTGCTTAAACGCTATCACGTTGGCAATGTAAGCGACCACTCGAGCCTGTAAAAGAGTTCAGGATGTGGTAACACTTCTATCACTTGTCCAAGCGCAGTTTATTTTGGCGTATGAGATAGATAAAGGTATCAGTCTGAAGGACTCAGTTAGAACGGAGACCATGAAGCCACTAAATAATTTAACATTCAAAGTTCAAATCTTGATATAGACCACGAAAGATATAAAAGGTTGTAACATTTTGTTCACCCAGTCTGTTGGTAAACAATGCAGCTATTCACAAATAAAAGTAGGTAAAACGTCGCTACGGGCCAGCCGCTAGCGAACAGTTCCGCTCTCGCCACTCGTGTTGTTTTCCAACTCAATGTCTGACCGCGGTAACTAAGGAATAGCTTGCTTATATAGGTGGTGAACAGATTCGACAAGTTACTCGATGAAAAATACGTAGGTGTGACGTCACAACGAGGGAAGAGCAACAGTGCCGGAGAACAGGCCAGTTAGTGAACAGCTGGGCGAGCAAGCAGATGAATGCGACAGAAGGCAGAAGGTAAGATGTAGTAGAGCGGTCGTAACATATTCCCACTACTCGGCGAATCCGAAGGATGGGGGAGATGACGATGATGATCCAGAGGCGGAGAAGAAATTCCCATGGTGACCACGGAAGATACCATCGCCGGAACTCGTAGAACGATGGAGCAGAAACGGAAAGCAAAAACCAAACAGGCATAAGCAGGGAAATAAAAAAAGAAAAAAGGGAAGAAAGGGAAAAGGGATGGGATGGGATAGAGAGATAAAGAAAAAAGGGGTATAAAGTAAAAAGGAAGAGAAAAGTGATATGGAGTGAAAGAGAGAATTACAAATATATACATATATACATTAATAAAAAAGGAGTGGCCTATATATATATATGCAATAGAAATAAATGTTTTACAACAATATATGTAATTTAAAGTAAAGTTTCCCATATTAGAAATAAAAAATGGAATATAAAACCCCCAAAATTTATATATGGGAGCGTCAGACATACGGCGAGGGTGAGTGGAGAGAGCAGAACTGAGTGAGCAAAACGAATAGAAAAAAATGCAAAAAATACAAGTATAGAAAACTCAAAATGGACAAATGAAAGAAGATAAATAACCTAACCAAAAGGAACAACAAAGGCAGCCTGGAAGAAATCTCTATCCCTAACCCTCAGGAACAGAAGGAGGAAAAAATGTCTTCATCTGAGAAAAATGAGCCTTTTTAACATCAGTAGGAGTGTCAAGGGATTGGAGGAGGGCAGTGGTCGGAGAGGGAAAAGAGAGGATACGGAAAGGGCCAATCCAGCGAGGGGAGAGCTTTGCAGATAAATTTTGAGAAGTAGAACTAATGGGGTGATTCTTTAATAATACAAAATCAGAAACTTGAAAAGATGGAGAACGGACTCGGGAATTACAAGCCTTACGATGAAGATCTCTGGCGTGAAGAAGTTGTTGAAGGGCGTGATTCAGTTGAGTATTAGTAAGAAGATGAGAGGGGGTATCCAATAATGAGGATAAATTCCAAGATAAAGAAAGGGGTGTGTGTAACTCTCTGCCAAGAAACAACTTGGCAGGATTAAAAGAGGTTGAAGAATTAATAGTAGCATTAATTGCCAAAACAAAATGGGGGAGTTCGGAATCCCAAGACTTATGGTCAGTAGAATGAAAAATAGAAAGAAAGGTTTTGAGATTTCGAGGGTAACGTTCTACAATGTTACCCTGAGGATGATATGGGGAGGTAAAAACTTTCTTGATACCGTGAGAGAAACAAAATTTATAAAAGGCTTTTAGAGGCATTATCGGAAATTAATACTTTAGGAAGACCAATGATAGGAAAAATCTGAGTGGATAATAAATTAATAATTATTTGGGAAGAAATATTTCGTAACGGACGAACAATAGAAACTTTGAAAAACCGTCGAGCAAAGTGAATATATAAGCATTTGCTTTTGAAGATTTAACTAATGGGCCAACAATATCAATATAGAATTTTTCAGCGGAATAAGTGGCAGGAGAAGCGGCATAGGTACCATAGGGTTGGTGGTTGAGTGGCTTATGTTTTTGACAAGAATCACATAAACGAACCCAAGAATATTGTCTTTTCTCATCTGTGGCCAAAAAAATAAAGAGGCAAGACGAGCATAAGTTTTGGCCATTCCAAAGTGGCCCCCAACAGGTGAACCATGGAAATACTGAACAATCATAGGACGTAAATTTGAAGGAAGAACGAGGCGAGAAATAGCACGTAGAATAGGTTTAAAAATAAGGAGATGATTCTGCAAACGAAAAGGACCAGAGTGATTTGGAAGAGAAAGGTCTTGAATCAGCTGTTGACAATACGGATCTTGTTTCTGATGGTCTACACAGGACTGAAAAGAGAGGGGAAAATTTGTAAGGGAGGAAATAGAGGTAATAGCATTAACAGGCAAAGAATCAATTTCAGGATCATGGGATTGATTATCTTCAAAAAGGCGGGATAAAGCATCAGCAACTGAATTATGGAAACCCGATACAAACTTGAGCGAAAATTTAAAGCGAGATAACCGAAGGAGCCAACGACCAGTACGGCCTATTTTAGGAGCATTATGAAGCAACCAGGATAATGCTTGATTGTCGGTATGTACTACAAATTCCCGATGGTCCAAGTATTCGGCAAAATGTTCAATAGCCAGAAGAAGCCCCAGAGCTAGACAGAATATTTTCGTTCTGCAGGAGATAAAAGACGACTAAAATAGGCAATGGATAAGGTTTGGCCATTACAAGTTTGTTGTAAGACAGCACCAAGAGCGACGTCAGAGGCATCAGTTGAGAGTTCAAAGGGGAAGGAAAAATCGGGGATTTGCAAGAGAGGGGCATGAGAAAGTTTTGATTTTAAGGTATCAAAAGCAATTTGTTGAGAATTAGTCCAATTAAATTTAATGAATGCCTTTTCTTTTAAGGAGATTTAAAGGTTACGAAATTTGAGAGAAATTAGGAATGTATTTGACATAAAAGCCCCCATGCCTAAAAGGGAGCGCAATTGTTTCAAATTCTGAGGAGGGGGAATTTTATGAATGGCGGAAACACGGTCAGGATCAACAGCGACATCCTGTGAGCTGAGGATATGACCAAGAAATTTGATAGATGTTTGAGCGACAAGAACCTTGGAAGGGTTAACAGTCAAGCCAACGGAACGAAGACGTGTAAGAACTTCACGGACATGCAGTAGGTGAGATTCAAAATCAGGAGAATAAACAAGGATATCGTCAATAAAAGGAAATAAATATTTGTACTTAAGATCGGAAAATAAAGAATCAACAAAACGCTGCATGATCTGGGATCCAATATTTAACCCAAAAGGAACTTTTTTGAACTGATATAAACCATTAGGCGTAATGAACGCAGTGTAGTGAGAGCTAATGTCATCAAGGGGAATCTGATTGTAAGCGGAGTTGAAATCAAAAATAGTAAAATAATGAGAATTAGAAAAATGTTGAAAAGCGGATTGTAATTTAGGCATCGGATAGGCATCATACAATATACGGGAGTTCAATTTTCTATAATCGACAATAAATCGAAAGGAGCCAACAGGTTTATTAACAATGAAGGCAGGAGAAGCATAATGGAGAATGAAGGAACGATAGTGCCATCACGAAGCATCTTATCAATTAATTCATTAAGAATCTTCATCCTAGGATGGCTGAGAAAATACGGAGAAGAACGAACCGGAGTAGTGTCAGTCAGATCGATATGGGCACTGAAGTTCTTAACAGTCCCTAAGTTACGGGTGATCACATCAGAAAATTCCTGGAGGAGAGACTGTACCTGATCAGAATAAAGGGAATTAATTGTGAGGGAGGAAGACTGATGGAAAAAGGGATAATCAAAGGGGTTTACCAACGGAACAGATTTAGATGAAAAATGAAAAGAAACCTGGGAATGAACTGAATCAAGAATGAGACCAGTGTGAGAAAAAAATCAAAACCTAAAATGAGAGGAGACGATAAATGTACAACCACAAGAAAAGTAAAAGGCCAGGAAAAATATTGCATTTTAGTGTTTAAAGATATAGTGCCAAGGATATGAAGGGGTTGGTTTGATGCGGAAATACATTGCCGAGAAGATGGAGTATACTGCAAATGAGGAAAATTGGCTTTTAATGATTCAAAAAATGGTAAACTAATAAGGGATACGGCAGCACCTGAATCTAAAAGAGCAACCGATGGCAAATTATTCACAGTTATCAACACATGAGAAGTACATGGAAGAAAAGAAGTATTATATATACTAGAAGAAAACTGAGGAACATTTTCCGCAGGAGAAAAAGTAGATGAAGGCAGGTTTTAACCAATAATACGACGACTGCCTAACGACGTGGGTGGAAGGCGTTTCCCGAAATTGAGGCAGTACAATACTTAGAAATATGTCCCTGACCTTTACAACGAAAGCATGTTATAGTTGAACGATTTGTTGATGGAGAAGGGGAGACGGAAGGCGAAGGTAACGAAATAGGTAGGGGAGGGGGTACGATACCAGGTGGGGAAACAGATGAATAATATGAAAGATCTCCTAAGGAATTAACGACATGAGACTGAGCCAAATTATATAACTGAAGCATGGTAGTGGGGGGGGGTTAAGTGCATCAAGGAGCTGACGAAAGGAAGGAGCAGCATAAAACGGAAAATTGAAATTAATTCAGAAGTATTATAAGCAATGTTCAATACATCACTATAGGTAGTAATAGAATCAAGATAGTCATGTGTAGATTCAGTAGGTAGTTGGTGGCGACGGACAAACTCAGTACTTAATTTGTAACGAATCTCATATGGTAAAAAATAATTGTGTATTATAGTCCGTAAGTGAAACCATGAAGAAAAATTAGACATATTATCTAGCCAAAATTTGGAAAAGAAACCAGTAGTTTTAGCCGACAAAAGACCGATTAATTGAGGAAAGGAAGCAAGTGTAATATTTAAAACAATTCTCACAGAGAAAAGCCAAATGGTCAAGCTGCGAGGATCAGTAGCCTGTAGCTGAGGTACAAGAAGCAATGACTGCTTAACTATCTGAATATTAAGTGCACTGTCAACAGAAGTAAGATGAGGGGAGGAAGAAAAATGGGATGGTGGAGACGGAAACATTGCATGTTGAGCAAGGACTGGAGGAAATTTTATGTCATCAGAAGAATGCATTAATGAATCAGAAGAAGGAGAGAAAGAAATCAAGTCCCCGACAGGAGAGTTGGGTAAGGACAAATGATGATATGAAGGAAGTGGTGAAGAATTAGAACTGTCACCCAGAGGAAAGTTATCCGAAAAACATGCCATAACGATAAGTAAAAGAAAAACAGAGCGTATAATTAATGGAAAAGATTGTCTGCTACCATTTGTGGTGTATTTTGTCAATGTGGGGTGCTAATAAATATTATGTTCATGCCAATGGCTAAAAGGACGAAAATCTTAGCATAGATAATTATAGGATGGTCGACCCACAACATCAAAGATCGTCAAACGGTAATCATTAGGACACCATAACGTTATAGGCAAACAAATGTTATTTCACTGGTGGTGACTTGTCGGAGCACGGAAAGACATGCGCTTAATACCTCGTTGGGTCAAACCTAGTATATCAGACTTATTATTCATCAATCAGCAGAGCCAGTGGACGCCACGGCGGGCTAACCGAGAGGGGTGTCCGTGGTAAGTACAATGTTCAAAAAAAAAGGGAGAAGGAAAAGGTAAAGAGTGAGAGAGAACGCACAACAAACCAAATCTAAGAAAGGAGCATTGATTTAAAATAAGTTGTATTTAAACTTCAAATGACTAGAATAGGCAGCGTATAACAAACAAAGAATGGGAATTACAAACATTTAACAAGGGCTCAGCCCGTTTGACAACCAAAATACAATCAAGAATAATAATAATTAAGAATTCTTGGGAATAACGATTATGATTTTCAAGAAAAGCCCAAGACCAGAGTTCGACAGAAAAAAACAGAATCAGCACCTATAATAAGTTCACTACCTTTTTTAAGACACTTTGGTTAAGAAATATTTGAAAAATAATGATTTAAGGCCACCCTTACAATCTTCATTTAAAACCCAAAGGAGGGCAAGAGAGTTATAACACGTCGGGAGACAAAAAAATTTCAACTCAATACCGGAAAAGAAGAAAGGGAAAGAAAAAGGAAGCAGAGTGAGAAGGGAAGAAGAGAGAAAAAAGGGGTGGGGAAATCCTTCCAGGCTGCTTAAACGCTATCACGTTGGCAATGTAAGCGACCACTCGAGCCTGTAAAAAAGTTTAGGATGTGGCAACACTTCTATCACTTGTCCAAGCACAGTTTATTTTGGCGTATGAGATAGATAAAGGTATCAGTCTGAAGGACTCAGTTAGAACGGAGACCATGAAGCCACTAAATAATTTAACATTCAAAGTTCAAATCTTGATATAGACCACGAAAGATATAAAAGGTTGTAACATTTTGCTCACCCAGTCTGTTGGTAAACAATGCAGCTATTCACAAATAAAAGTAGGTAAAACGTCGCAATGGGCCAGCCGCTAGCGAACAGTTCCGCTCTCTCCACTCGTGTTGTTTTCCAACTCAATGTCTGACCGCGGAAACTAAGGAATAGCTTGCTTATATAGGTGGTGAACAGATTCGAGAAATTACTCGATGAAAAATACGTAGGTGTGACGTCACAACGAGGGAAGAGCAACAGTTGCCGGAGAACAGGCCAGTTAGTGAACAGCTGGGCGAGCAAGCAGATGAATGCGACAGAAGGCAGAAGGTAAGATGTAGTAGAGCGGTCGTAACACTACTACATACTACATCTGCTGTAATCTGCTTGTCATATGCATACATTGGTCTACCCGTACCGTTCTTACCGCCTACAGTTCCCTCGAAAACCGACTGAACAAGTCCTGGGTGGGTGTCTTATTTATTTATTTATTTATTTATTTATTTATTTATTTATTTATTTATTTATTTATTTATTTATTTATTTATTTATTTATTTATTTATTTAATTTATTATGCTTCCACCAGGAACAAACCTAATGATGTGAAACACATATACATATATTATTACATTAGAAAAAAAAACATATATTAATTTAAAATTATCATATCTCTCATGAAAGTCCTTGTAAAATAAAGTGATAAATGAAAGAAAAATACAATTTTCTTCACTAACATAATATTACCAATATTCAGTTACATATGCACATAGTATAACAAGGTATTTAAAATATTACAATTAAAAATTAAGATGTGTCGTACTATTCTGTCTCTTTTTCTGATGACATTTAGCCAAATCGATTTCGTCTCATCAATCCCTTAATTTTAAAATTTAAACAGTTTGTATTCAATGTCCCTAACTTACTTTTGGCATTTACATTGACTGACAGAGCAAATGCAACACCAAGAAGGAGTGGTCAGAACTTTATGCCAATTGCAGGGTAGACTGACGTCACTGAGGTATGCTCATGATGTGAAATGCGCCTCTGTGCTGCGCACGTAGCGAACGATAAATGGAACACGGCGTTGGCGAATGGCCCACTTCGTACCGTGATTTCTCAGCCGACAGTCATTGTAGAACGTGTTGTCGTGTGCCACAGGACAGAAGGGCAGGTTGGTCGCTTCGTCAAATCGCAGCCGATACCCATAGGGATGTGTCCACGGTGCAGCGCCTGTGGCGAAGATGGTTGGCGCAGGGACATGTGGCACGTGCGAGGGGTCCAGGTGCAGCCCGAGTGACATCAGCACGCGAGGATCGGCGCATCCGCCGCCAAGCGGTGGCAGCCCCGCACGCCACGTCAACCGCCATTCTTCAGCATGTGCAAGACACCCTGGCTGTTCCAATATCGACCAGAACAATTTCCCGTCGATTGGTTGAAGGAGGCCTGCACTCCCGGCCGCCGCTCAGAAGACTACCATTGACTCCACAGCATAGACGTGCACGCCTGGCATGGTGCCGGGCTAGTGCGACTTGGATGAGGGAATGGCGGAACGTCGTGTTCTCCGATGAGTCACGCTTCTGTTCTGTCAGTGATAGTCACCGCAGACGAGTGTGGCGTCGGCGTGGAGAAAAGTCAAATCCGGCAGTAACTGTGGAGCGCCCTACCGCTAGACAACGCGGCATCATGGTTTGGGGCGCTATTGCGTATGATTCCACGTCACCTCTAGTGCGTATTCAAGGCACGTTAAATGCCCACCGCTACGTGCAGCATGTGCTGCGGCCGCTGGCACTCCCGTACATTCAGGGGCTTCCCAATGCTCTGTTTCAGCAGGATAATGCCCGCCCACACACTGCTCGCATCTCCCAACAGGCTCTACGAGGTGTACAGATGCTTCCGTGGCCAGCGTACTCTCCGGATCTCTCACCAATCGAACACGTGTGGGATCTCATTGGAGGCCGTGTGCAAACTCTGCCCCAGCCTCGTACGGACGACCAACTGTGGCAAATGGTTGACAGAGAATGGAGAACCATCCCTCAGGACACCATCCGCACTCTTATTGACTCTGTACCTCGACGTGTTTCTGCGTGCATCGCCTCTCGCGGTGGTCCTACATCCTACTGAGTCGATGCCGTGCGCATTGTGTAACCTGCATATCGGTTTGAAATAAACATCAATTATTCGTCCGTGAGGTCTCTGTTTTTTTCCCAACTTTCATCCCTTTCGAACCACTGCTCCTTGGTGTTACATTTGCTCTGTCAGTCAGTGTATTACTGTTACCGCCTTACATTTATAAAAATGGCTATTTATTATTTTTTTTTTTTTTTTTGCTAGTTGCTTTACGCCGCACCGACACAGATAGGTCTTATGGCGACGATGGGACGGGAAAGGGCTAGGAGTGGGAAGGAATCGGCCGTGGCCTTAATTAAAGTACAGCCCCAGCATTTGCCTGGTGTGAAAATGGGAAACCACGGAAGACCATTTTCAGTGCTGCCGACAGTGGGGTTCGAACCTACTATCTCCCGAATACTGGATACAGGCCGCACTTAAGCGACTGCAGCTATCGAGCTCGGTTATAAAAATGGCAATATTGTACCTACTATGCGGCCATATGATTCCGATACACCGAAAAATTTGTCTCCTAACGACCAATAGGAAACATGCGATGGACCACGTTATTCACTCCCACCAAATCTGTCATGTACTTCCGTTAGACAACCATACCACAAACAGTAGTTTAGCTACAAGTTACTGAATGCTGTACACATTGTCCGTTGAACGCTTCCTCTGCTATCTGTTTCCCAGTCACCTTCCTGTGTCGCTCACCACAATAGCCATAAGTAAACGAAATCATTATTTCTAGGAGACAGTTCTACCAGACGAGCCGAGATGCATTGTACATATTGCTTGATGCTACTGGTAGCTCTGGCTTATCTGTCAACAGATTCCACAGTGCTGGCAAAAGACACTTTCTCCAGACAATTGGAATATTCTGACGAAGACGACAACGATGATACTGACTATGGGGAGTTCAGTGACCGTAGCAGTTACGATGTTTGTGAATGTAAAGGATCATTCCCCTGTTTCTGCGTAATGAGATCACTGTGTTTACCCAGCGGAACGATCAACACGCATGGAAACCAATCTGTATACAGGTAAGAAAACTAGTATTGTAAGATGTACGTCCCAAGTCACGCATATTTTTAATATTATTATTATTATTATTATTATTATTATTATTTCTTCGTTATGCCCGACTAAGGAGCGATTCAACTTATTTAGCTGATGACATTGCCTATTTCTTCTCAAAAGTCTCTTCATCTTCTCGTCGTGGCTTTTCCTGCGATCTTCTGACTAAGTTTTGTTGGTGGTAGTGCTTGGATGGTATGTAAAGCGATGATTGTCGACTAATTTTTCGAACTTAGATCTAACACAATGTCACCTGTGATGTCTATCTCCTGAAGATATTTTCCAACTTCAAGTAGCCATTTTTTTCTTTCTTTGATAAAACAAAGTGCAGAATTTCTTTTGGTCAATCTCTGATTATGTCCGTAAAATTTGAAATTTCAACCAACCTTTCCTCCGAGTGTTGGTACAGGTCACGAGATTTCCTTATCATCCAAATTCACCCTGTACAGACTGCTCAAATAATTTTCCTTAAGATTTTTCTTTCTTTGCTTTTCTACATCTTTAATCAATGATCTAACCCCAATGATCAGTGTTTCATATGCACATAGTGCTTCGGCTTGATTACAGCGTTGTAATGCCTTAATTTTGCATTTCGGGGTATGGAAATTGTATCTGTTCCAGTCTGTATGCTCCTCGTAGTTTAAAGACACTTGCGATATTATTATTATTATTATTATTATTATTATTATTATTATTATTATTATTATTATTATTATTATTATTATTATTATTATTATTATATGCGAACAAGCCCATTAAGACGACGCAAAGTATTTAAAGGCGTGCATTTGCCTTCCTCTGCACCCATACTTCTTTCATTCCTTTACTGAGGGCTTCCTTTCTATCTTCAGACCACCGAGCTCGATAGCTGCAGTCGCATAAGTGCGGCCAGTATCCAGTAATCGGGAGATAGTGGGTTCGAGCCCCACTGTCGGCAGCCCTGAAGATTGTTTTCCGTGGTTTCCCATTTTCACACCAGGCAAATGCCGGGGCTGTACCTTAATTAAGGCCACGGCCGCTTCCTTCCAATTCCTAGGCCTTTCCTGTCCCATCGTCGCCATAAGACATATCTGTGTCGGTGCGACGTAAAGCAAATAGCAAAAAAAAAAAAAAAAAAAAAATCTTCAGACCAGGTTGTTCCAGTCTTCTTTTTTTGGTGTTTCCTCTTGATCAACTTGCAGTTTGTGAATTTTGGATCCGAACATTACCCTGTTTTGGACATCTGTTGGTGTAATTCCCGCCTGTTTCAAATCGGTTTTAATTTCGGCAATCCATTTCACTGTGTCTGTTTTAGCTTTACTCCTATTTTTATAGATTTCAACTATTTGGTTGGTAAGCCTGTCTGGATGCGTTCTTTTAATATGGCCATAACCTGCCTCAAGGGCAGTGTCCTGGAGCGTGAGACATAGGGTCGGGGATACAATTGGGGAGAATGACCAGTACCTCGCCCAGGCGGCCTCACTTGCTATGCTGAACAGGGGCATTGGTGGGGGATGGGAAGATTGGAAGGGATAGACAAGGAAGAGGGAAGGAAGCGGCCGTGGCCTTATGTTAGGTACCATCCCGGCATTTGCCTGGAGGAGAAGTGGGAAACCACGGAAAACCACTGCCAGGATGGTTGAGGTGGGAGTCGAACCCACCTCTACTCAGTTGACCTCCCGAGGCTGAATGGACCCCGTTCCAGTCCTCCTACCACTTTTTCAATTTCGTGGCAGAACCGGGAATCGAACCCGGGCCTCCGGGGGTGGTAGCTAATCACATTAACCACTACACCACAGAGGCGGACGTTTTCTAATGTCACTGTGAATATTTGTGTATTGTTTGATTCCCTGTCTGCCTGTAAGTTGGTATTGTCCGTTGGTGAGTTTTGGGCCTAGAATTTTTCTTATCATTTTGCGTTCCTTTTTCTCGATGTTTTCAATGTCTGCTTTCCTGATCAAAATTATCGTCTCTGATCCATAAAGACATTCTGGTTAAATGACTGTATTGTAATGTCTCAGTTCTGTATGCTGGGAGATACATTTTTCGTTATATATATTTTGGGTTAGTCGATATGCAGTTTCCATATTTTATTATTTTTCTTATTGTTATTATTATCGTCACTAATTAAATACATTTACGTTGGCAATCGGGCCAGAGTGAGAATGGGCGGTAGAATGGGTTCTTGGTTTGGTCCAAATACTTATAGGAGTTAGACAAGGTTATACTCTTTCGCCCTTATTGTTCACACTTTGCATGGATCTTTCGTTGAAACGTATAAAAGGGCGGGATGGATTCAATTCAGTGAAAATGCAGCAAGCAACTTCGCCTGTATCAATGACTTGGTCTTAATAGCAGACAGTGTCCGATACGTTGGCTGAATGGTCAGCGTACTGGCCTTCTGTTTAGATGGTCCCGAGTTCGATTCCCGGCCGAGTCTGGGATTTTAACCTTCATTGGTTAATTCCAATGACCCGGGGGCTGGGTGTTTGTGCTGTCCCCAACATCCCTGCAACTCACACACCACACATAACACTATCATCCACCACAATTACACGCAGTTACCTACACATGGCAGAAGCCGCCCACCCTCATCGGAGGGTCTGCCTTACAAGGGCTGCACACGGCTAGAAATAGCCACACGAAATTACTATTATTATAATAGCAGACAGTGGCTTGCAGTCTAATATCTCGGAGATTGAAAAGAGGTGCAGAGAGTACGATATTAAGGTTAGGAATACCAAGACTAAAGTGACGTCAGTTGCGATGAAACATAAGAGAAGTGAATGTCAAGTGGGAAATACGAAAATTAAACAGATGGATCATTTCAAGTACGCAGGGTATGTATTTTCCACCAAGCAGATTGGGCTTCGACACGACAGTGGCAAGTTTTACTAGCCTTGTAGCTCTGCACTGGTCCGGCCCGGCGGTATAGAGGGCAACGCGTCCGCCTGTCATCCGGCGGCCTCGGGTTCGATTCCCGACCCGGTCAGGGGTTTTAATTGTATTAATTAATATCCCTGGTCTAGGGACTGGATGTTTGTGACGTCCTTTATCTTCCTTTCCTCACACACAACATTCCACACTACCGCCATTCCAATTACACGCAGGTTCATAAAATATGGTGCCAGTAGGGGCAAAAGCTTTGCACTCGGAGGGCGCAGGGGCTGGTGCCCTCCATCAGCTGCCCTGAGAATGCTTTTCTGTTCTCCTACAGTAAAGCAAATGGCGAGACAAATTATTTTATAGGCCATGGCCGCTATCCGGTCACCTTCTCTACAACTCGAATCACCGTTTCAAATTTCTTTGACCTGAGAAAGGACGTAACCACTAGGACCCCTTCAGGCACGGAAAGAAAACAACTTAGTTGTAGTGTATTTTCCTAAGATGGTGGAATACTAAGGGAATAAAAACCAAGCAAAGTTAATGATGGGAGCTCTCGGTTGGCATTATTATGACTTCGTCCAGCTCCATGGGTAAATTGTTAGCCTTTGGTCACAGGGACCGAGTTCGATTTCCGGCAAGATCAGGAATTTTAACCATAATTGGTTAATTCCGCTGGTACGGGGGTGGATATATGTGTCGTCTTCATCAATATTCCATCCTTGTCACGGTGCGCAGGTCACTTTCGGGCGTCGATTCAAAAGACCTGCATCTGGCAAGGCGAACTTCTTGTCGGACTCTCCCGGCACTAAAAGCCATACGGTATTACATTGCATTACGCCTTCGATCTGTTTTCAGACGGGGGTGAAAGCTAAGTGTACTCAACATTTCTTATTCATACGTTGGAAGTAACAGACGTGAAGGTAGGGAGAAGGATTGTTTGTGCAAACAGATGGAAACAGTGCAGGAAGGTATTCAGAATGAGAGGATAAGAGCTAAGTTAGGGATGAAATTGATGGATAAAACTCTACGTGTTGACCAGCTTCGGTGACGGGGTCAAATGAGACGCGTGGAGGTGGATAGGGGCTACCTAGGAGAATAATTGACGCGGCTATGGACGGAAAGAGAAGCAGAAGGAGACGCATTGGCTGGGGGCGGTAGAATACATCCACGGTAGACCCTGCCTGTCGTATGAGGCGACTGAAAGAGGGACCATGAGCTCTCAACTTTGGAGCGTGGGTTGGTGACCACTTTTCCCCTAGCTGAATCTTCCCCTTGTGGGTGGGAGCGGTAGAATACCTCCACAGTATTCCCTCTCTGTCGTAAGAGCCGACTAGGGGCTTTAATATGGTAGCGTGGATTGGCAACTTCGGGGCCCTTAACTGAGTCCTAGCATTGCTTCGACTTACTTGCGCCAGGCTCCTGACCTATCAGACCTCCCTTGGTCAACTTTTGTTCTTTTCCGATCCCGGCGGTATTAGGTTTTCGGGCCCTAGGGGGTCTTCCTTTTCCACGCCCTTTCCTTTCTTTTGCCGATACCTTCATTTTTCGAAGTGTTGGACCTTTTGCATTTTCACCCTCTGATTAGTACTAACAGATGATGGTTTACCACTTGTACTTCCACTTAATACATTTATCAATACCACCAACTCCGTCCCACGAGCCCATGGTAACGACGGTTAGACAGCATTAGTGATTTAAGGCCAAGAAAGGTGGGCCACAGAGCTGTACTTTCACGGCCCGTAATTGTAGACATGATAACAAGCTTTTTACTTGTCAAGAAAACAAGGTGAAATTCGTTACCTTTCGCAGAGAACATCGCTTCGCGTGTCCGGAAGAAAATCCCGTCTCTTTACGAGGTAGCCTTCTCTTTTCAAATGGGTGATTGCAGAGGCGCATCGTCGATTTACATAGGCTCGCAGACTGAACGATCGAAAGCATAATGTTCAATTATGTGTGTATATGTATGTACGCACGCATATATGTATTTTGTTGTTGTTGTTTGAGTAATCAGTCCATAGACTGATTTGATGCAGCCCTCCATGCCAGCCTATCCTGTGCTAACCTTTTCATTTCTACGTAACCACTGCTTCCTACATCTGCTTTAATCTACTTTTCATAGTCATGCCTTGGTTTGCCCCTACCGTTCTTACCGCCTACACTTCAATCAAATTTTATACAAATTGCTTTTACGTCGCACCGACGCAGACAGGTCTTACGGCGACGATGGGACAGGAGAAAGGGCCTAGAAGTGGGAAGGAAGCGACCATTGCCTTAATTAAGGTACAGCCCCAGCATTTGCTTGGTGTGAAAATGGGAAACCACGGAAAACCATCTTCAGGGCTGCAGACAGTGGGGTTCGAACCCACTATCTCCCTAATACTTGATACTGGCCGCAATTAAGCGACTGCAGCTATCCAGCTCGGTACTTCCCTCAAAAACCAACTGAACAAGTCCTGGGTGTCTTATTAATCGATCACCGGGCGAGTTGGCCGTGCGCGTAGAGGCGCGCGGCTGTGAGCTTGCATCCGGGAGATAGTAGGTTCGAATCCCACTATCGGCAGCCCTGAAAATGGTTTTCCGTGGTTTCCCATTTTCACACCAGGCAAATGCTGGGGCTGTACCTTAATTAAGGCCACGGCCGCTTCCTTCCAACTCCTAAGCCTTTCCTATCCCATCGTTGCCATAAGACCTATCTGTGTCGGTGCGACGTAAAGCCCCTAGGAAAAAAAATTATTATTCGATCTCTTGTTCTCGTCAAATTTAGCCAAATTGAACTCCTCTCACCAATTCGATTCAGTATCTCTTCATTCGTGATTCTATCTACCCACCTCACCTTCAGCATTCTTCTGTAACACCACAATTTAAAACCTTCTCTTTCCTTCTGAGCAAGTTATTGTCTATGTTTCACTCCCATACAATACCACATTCCAGACGAAAGTCTTCGAAAACATCAATGTTCGAAGTAAGAAAATTTCTTTTCTTAAGAAAGCTCTTCTTTGCTTGTGCTAACCTGCATGTTATGTCCTCCTTACTTCTGCCATCATTACTTAATTGACTACCCAAGTAACAATATTCATCTACTTTCTTTAAGATACTTCATTTCCTAATCTAATATTTCCTGCATCACCTGCCATCGTTCGACTGCACTCCATTACTTTTGTTTTGGACTTATTTATTTTCATCTTGTACTCCTTACCCGAGACATCGTCCATACCATTCAGCAATTTCTCCAGATCATCTGTAGTCTCAGATAAAATAATAATGTCGTCGGCAAATCTCATGGTTTTGATTACCTCTTCTTGGATTGTAATTCCCATTCCAAATACCTATTTGATTGAAAAGAAGGGGAGACAAACTGCAGCCTTGCCACACTCCTTTCTGTATTGCTGCTTCTTTCTTAAGGCCTTCGATTCTTATAACTACACACTGGTTTTTATATCGATTGTAGTTAATTTTTTGTTCTCAGTATCTGATACCGATCACCTTCAGAATCTTAATTAGCCTGGTCCAGTCAGCATAATCGAATGCCTTTTCTAGATCTACGAACGCCATATACGTGGGCTTTTGCTTCTTAATCCAATCCTCCAAGACGTGTATTTTATTATTATTATTATTATTATTATTATTATTTTTATTATTGTGCTTTTATTGGCGGGACCTAGTGTTTACAGTGCACTATGTCTTCAGATATAGGCTAGACGCTAGAGCAATTTTGTTACTTTCATTGACCTTTCTCAGTCTTATCCTTGGCTTTGACAATATGAAAGTGACCGAGGTATGAGCGATGCTAGTAATGCCATTCCTTGCGGTGCCAGTCCCTGCTATGAATGGTGTGAAAATGTTGCTCATAGGGTTGGTTGATGCATGCATTTCAGTGGGCTTAACAGACTGTTATGTAATAGCAACTTCTGGCTCGGTGAGGAAAATAACGGGAAACTACCTCACTCCTCATTTCTCCAGTACGCCTCTTCAGTGATGCCTAAGCCATCTATGACAGCTAGAGGCAGAGCTGTTGAGGATCCAACCAGCCTTAGGGCTGAGGACTCAACAAACAAAAACATATATTATTATTATTATTATTATTATTATTATTATTATTATTATTATTATTATTATTATTATTATTATTATTATTACTATTTAGGATAGTTTCAACCTCCTATGGGTTACGATTACACAACTTCCTTGACTGTTGATGTTCTTTCTTTTTACGTCAATACTCCTTCATTCTCTGGCTCGGTTTTGCTCGTTCCTCATCCGATAACACCCTTCTTCTTATTCTCTTGGGTCTCTCTACGAACAAATCCGTTACTTCCGCAATTTTCATTCCGAACACTGTTCTGTTTGTAACATCTTCCTCCTCAATGCCACATTTTTAAGATCCTGATGAACTTCTTTCAGCCATGGTACTTGGGTCTGTCTTCTTTCCTGGGAGATGAGGATCTTATTTGCTAGGCGTTCCGGTCCCATTCGTCTCAGATGTCCATAGAAAGTTAGTCGCCTTTTCTTATCGAGGTTGAAATGTTGTCGCATTTTTCATACAGCTCTTGATTTGATCTCAAACGGGAGGTAAACTCATTTCCTGTTTCTTTCTTGGGTCCCAGAATTTTCCTGAGAAACTTACTCTCTTTCTTTTCTATTTCGGTAATCCCCTCTCTGGCAATTGTCTCTCTGCGCAGAGGCATTCAGGCTTCACCATGGTATTATAGTGTCTGAGTTTGGCTTGATAGCAGAGGGATTTATAAGTTTCCTGGCATAATCTGAATGCAATCCCCATCTTCTTTGATCTTTCCTCGATAGCTAGCTTATCGTTGATGTTAGGAGTCAGAATCTCCCCTAGATATTTGAATTTGTGGACTCTCTTTATGTCACCATACTTGGTCTTCATTGTCCATGATGGTTCTTTGAGATCTATGTTCATATATTTAATTTTCTCAAAGGATATTTGAAGTCTTGCCTTTTCTGCTGTTTCTTGCAAAACCTCTATCTATGTAGTGGCAGTATCTAGATTTTCAGCAAAGAACACTAAGTCGTCTGTAGATGCAAGGCATTGAAATTTAAGTCCAGCCTTTTTGTGTCCTATGTTGAATCCATTCGGGATATTTTCTGACTCATTTCTTTTCGCCATTCTCTTATCACCTTCTCCAAGGCACAGTTGAAAAGGACTGGGGAGAGACCATCTCCTTGCCTCACGTCTGTCTTGATTTCAAACGGTTCTGATAGCTCTCCAAGGAATTTTACTTGTGACCGGGTGTTTGTTAATGTGTGTTGTATTATATTAGTTGTTTTGTAATCAATTCCAAATTCTTTCAGCACTTTCATTAATGTGTCCCTGCCAACAGAGTCATGTGCCGTTTTGAAATCTACAAATGTCATAATTACCTTCTTGTCTGCTGCCAAAGTTTTAGTGTTGATTAAAGTCTTGATGGTAAATACCTTCTCCGCACAGGACCGTTCTTTCCTGAATCCTACTTGGTATTCCCCCAACTCTTGATCTATGTGATTCTCTATTCTATTCTGGAGCACTTTAAACAATATCTTGTATGCGAGTGACGGGAGTGACATGCCTCTATAGTTGTTAACATTAGTTTTATCACCTTTTTTATGTAATGGGTGAATGATAGCATCCTTCCATTCATCTGGTATCTTTTCCGTTTCCCACATCTTTTGGATTAGCCTCACTAACTGTTCTAATACTTTGTCCCCTGAGTATTTTACAAGTTCCACCACGACTGAATCTTTACCAGATGTTTTGTTGTTTTGGAGGTTCTTAATGATTTCCTTTATCTCCTCTTTGTCTGGTGGGGCTGAGTCGAAAAGTTTGGATTGGGGTTCTTGGAAAGAAATCTCTTTCTTTGGAGGTTCACAGTTCAGTAATATTTTATAATAATAATGTTAATAATGTTATTTGCTTTACGTCCCACTAACTACTGTTACGGTCTTCGGAGACGCCGAGGTGCCGGAATTTAGTCCCGCAGGAGTTCTTTTACGTGCCAGTAAATCTACTGACACGAGGCTGTCGTATTTGAGCATCTTCAAATACCACCGGACTGAGCCAGGATCGAACCTGCCAAGTTGGGGTTAGAAGGCCAGCGCCTTAACCGTCTGAGCCACTCAGCCCGACAGTAGTAATATTTTAAAGTATATTATTATGATTATTATTATGATTATTATTATTATTATTATTATTATTATTATTATTATTATTATTATTATTATTATTATTATTATTATTATTATTATTATTGTGGTTCGTGGTGTTGGTTACTGTAGTCACGTCCTATTCGTGTACTATGGGCAACGGCTGAGTGGCCTAGTAACTGATCCTGAGAGTCGTTGCCATGGAATGGGAGTGAGTATCTCAGACATATCCTGAGTCATGGCCCTTTTTGTGCTCACCGGGACTATGTGTAAGTAGGGTAGCATCCTGCTTCACAGAAATTTCACCAAAATTCGCTTAGATTTTTTAAGCCATCCTCGGATCTGTGGGAGTAACGGAGTTCCACTTCCATTTGACAGGCGAGAGAATTCTTCGAATCGGCGAAAGAAATGGAATTCGATGGGGTGCTATTAATATTAATGGGACTGAGTCAGCGAATTGTATGCCCTTGGATGTGTTAGGAGTTAATGATGTTCGGATAAAGGTACATAACGAGAAGGAGATAGTGGATTACAAAGTATTCTTAACAAGTGTTAAAAAGGGAAGGGCAGATGGTGAGGTAGGACTATTCATCAAGAATACTATTGCACGCAACATCTTTTCATTTAGGTACGTAGATGAGCGAATGATGTGGGCAGATTTGACTGTTCAAGGAATTGGGACGAGAAATGTCTCATTGTATTAACCATGTGAGGGTGCACATGAGGATGAAGTAGACAAGTTTTATGAGCACTGAGTGACATTGTAATGAGGGTCAACGGCAAGGATAGGATAGTGCTCTTGGGCGATTTAAATGCGAGATTTGAAAATAGAACTGAAGGATACGAAAAGGTGTTGGGTAAATGTGGGAAAGATGTGAAAGCTAAAAGGAATGGGAAGCGTTTACTGGACTTCTGTGCTATTATGCAGTCAGCAGTAGTTACCATTACACGTTGGAGGGTAGGGGCCAATAGACTATGTCATAACTCATAACCGACTTTGAATTCAAGAAATCTGTTAGGAATGTGCGAGTATTGCGGGGAGTTTCTGATGATACAAACCAGTATCTAATCTGTAGCCAAGTAAGTATATCTAGGCCTAGGACAGAGAAAGCGAAATATACCTATTGACGAATAAGATTAGAAAATTTTCAGGACGGGGAAATTAGACAGAAGTACATGGACATGATTAGTGAAAAGTTACAAACAAGAGACAGTAAGGAAGTTGAGGATATAGAAAGATAATTGGTGGATTACAGGGATGCTGTAGTAGAAACAATATGAGAATGCCTTGGAACAACTGTGTGTAAAGATGGGGAAAAGCGAACATCTTGGTGGAGGGATGAAGTGAGAGCAGCTTGTAATCGTAAAAGGAAGGCGTATCAGAAATGGCTCCAAACAAGGACTGATACAGGCAGAGAACTGTAGGTAGATGAAGGAAACAGAATGAAACAAATAATTGTTGAATCCAAGAAAAAGTCCTGGAATGATTTCCGTAATAACCTCCTGGAAAGCCTACAACAAATAGCCCATGTCAGCAGATATACCGGCAGATATTCGGAGATTCCGAGTTGCCGGAAGTTTGCTCCGCAGGAATTCTTTAACGTGGCAGTAAATTTGCCGACACATGGCTGACGTACTTGAGCACCATCAGATACCACCGGACTGAGCCAGGATCGAACCAGCCAAGTTGAGCTATTTATCACGGCATTATTATTATTATTATTATTATTATTATTATTATTATTATTATTATTATTATTCCTATGTTCTTGAACATTGTGTTTAACTTCTTATTAGTTCAATACTGTAGAAGTAGTCTATGTTACAGTATACAGTATGTATGCTTTGTAATATGTCGTAATAATATTATTTAGGTGATTTATTCTGTCGTTAATTTCAGTGGTGGGGACGGGTTCTTGCGATAGTTAGGATTTTGATCCCAGCTTCGATCCGCGTCACCTTACTTTATGTCATTTTCCTGATAAATTGTAGTTAATGCGTTTTAGCTGCTAGAAGCAGTTAATGTAAAATCACACAACTTAATGAAAAATTGGTGTATTTTGCCTGTTTATTTTCCACTACATGCGGCATGTAGAGCACTTAGGACTTGTTAGACTTCTGATAATGGGACCAATAAATATTAACAGGAAAAGTACACGACGTCCAGCTAAGTAACTACTCAAATCACAATTAAATCTGCTTGAACACACTCAATATATTTGGCCGGAATAAAGTTCCTCTCTTGAGGCTTAGCAAGAAAATTAATATTAGGAAATTCAATGATCAAAGGACCTCGTATGACATAATGGATATTACCAGTGAATAGAGCGTAAAACATTACGTAGAGATGTGTGAAAACGTCAAAAATTCAAAATACTGACTTTGGAAACATGTTTTGCTAGTAAATCCAGGATTTAGTATTTTGTGTGGTCACAGACTCATTAGTGAGAGTGTAAAATTCTGCACAATCACTTTAATAAGTGGTCGACATTCGCATACAACCACATCCTGGTAATTAAAACATCCGACTGTACTTCTGCTCTCGCATTAAGAATTATACGTCCGCTCTCCTTCTTTCCTTCCTTTACACGGTGCTTCACTGCATCAACTCTTCCTGGTAAATACAGATACAGACTCTCGATTAAATTGAAAGTTTTATAAATAAGGTCTTCTTCAATTAATGTATTGCGGATTCAACCTTCAGAAACAGAGCTCCGGTGTACTAAGCTCGTAGAACTAGGTTAATAAGTGAAGAAAAATTGATACGTACCGTAGTCAAGTTATTGTTTTTAAGAACACCAGCGCAATTACTGTAATATCTCTTGTAAACATGTCTCAGTAAAAACATCTAGCTTCCTGTTTGGTGTAATGAATAATGATGCATTGACCGCCTCCAAATCGTAAGACTGCGACCCGGTAGTCGTCCTCGGTATTTTGAAGGATGGCAAAATCCATTCAGTAATCCATGTCATACAATATTTCGAGCTGTCAGTGGAGAGAAGGCTTGGAATGAAATTAGTAGAGGAATAAGATTAAGCGGAGTTTCAAAAGTAGGAGAGATGAAATGAAATGGCGTATGGGTTTTAGTGCCGGGAGATCCTAGGACGGGTTCGGCTCGCCAGGTGCAGGGTCTTTTGATTTGACTCTCGTAGGCGACCTGCGCGTCGTGATGAGGATGAAATGATGATGAAGACAACACAGAAGTACAGAAGACAACACATACACCCAGCCCCCGTGCCATTGTAACACTACTCTTATGTCGAAAATCACTCAGAAAAAATCGAGCTGCTTTTCTTGGGATTTTTTCCAGTTCTTCATTCAAGTAATTCTGTTTAGAGTCCCATAATGAAACCGTACAGTGTCCTGTACAGCTCATTGGAATTATAGGTGCCTTTCTACTTCATTAAAATCACTCCTAAAGGTCGCGTCATTGGTAGCAGTATGGGCGATGGGGATCGAGCGGCGTCCGGCCACAATGGAACCCGCGAAGGAGCGCCTGGAAAACAAAGGGAAGACAGAGCAAGAGCCAAGCCCCCGCGGAAATACCCTCTCAACTTGCAGAGAGAGCTAGAAGAGGACGCGATGCTGGAGTAGTCAGAGACGCCCCGAGGTGTGGCTTAGCTTCCCAGAGTTCCAAACTAACATAAGGAACTTCCGGTTTTTTATGCACGTGTCACGGGTGCCAACGTCGGATTCTGGCGCATAAAAATGGGATGATATTTTGATCCAGACATAGGAAAATTATGTGAGACACACCAATGAATAGAGCTGAATTTTCTGCGTTTCCCAGACTAAAAATATGTAATAATTTATTCAGGGGAAGAAATGAGGTCACCAGCTGTCCAGATGTAACATATCGCTAACACATGTGAATACAACAGCGTCACCCAAGCTAAGAGTCGCGCTCAAAAGATGACTCCACCCCCCAAGGGACGCTATGAATTAATCAAAGGCGGGAAGCAAATTGCATAAAAACTGCCGATCGTAGGTCCAGCACGCCTTGCTCAAATGAAAAAGGAGATAGAGGGCCACAAGATGCACTATTTAAATGTCTTCAATTCTTGGTATGAAAGGAGCTCTTGTTTTTAATGAACCGTGAACGTTTACGCCCCCAGGCTTCCGGCGGGGGAAATAATATAGGCCGGGCTGGCCATCGCAGAAGACAGTTCTTTGCGGGTCGTTGAGAAGGGACACTGTGTCCCGCGGTGCTCCAGTTTTACAGTCCGAACCCATTTTACCGCTTACTAAGAGTGTTATTGTGTCCATCGCCGCTGTGAAGTACAAAGCCTCTGTGAGGTGTAACGGGAGGCCAAACGAGCCTAGGTGAATTGTCTCTGTGCCGCGTGTCAGACTAGTTAATCCGCGAGCATAATTTACAAACGAGTAGCGGAAGACGGCTGGGACAGTGCCGGCTTAAATGAGTCAGTGAAATTCATAAATTGGTATCACCCAAAGTGTTACTCTAAATCAGGGTGCTCGAGTCTCGTGAGCCACCCGATCCCTGCTGTGAACGCGCCCGCCGTGATTTGAAAGACCGGCTTATTCGTGGTGTAAACTCTGGAAATAGAGGCCGTGTGACGAGTGGTGAAGTGTTACACATTTTGGATTACTGTAAGATTTCAGCTGTGAACGAGTTCCCCAGGATGTCCGACTTGTATGGACCAGGGATGAAGGACTGCATGCCCGCCACCAGCCCCGGGGTCATGCAGCACTAAACTCCACCATGGGTCTCCCCTGGAAGGAAAAACAACGGCCACCAAACAGATGAGTGATGTCCAAATCTAATTTCTTAAGCATGGTAATGTAACCGGGGATAGGATTAGCTTTCTTTTGTAAATATCAAAATGTTGTAAGATAATGCATGTCCTAATATGGAAATTTTATTGATCTTTATAATGTTGAAGTAAATTCAAGGGAGCTAAATTCCCGGACGACTCATTTTTTTTCTTAATGATTAGCTTATCGTGAGGGTTATATTTTTAGTAATATGTAGAATGTCCTAGCAAATATGGGAACAAGGTTAGGAGAATATTTGAGTTCCCCTTAGGGGTGGCTGGAACAATAATCCTGGCGAGCAGGGAGAACCATGTCAAAATGTTGGTAGTTACTATCCCACGTGGCTGTCGTATATGCCGGGGAAACTCATGGGTCAGTCAGACAATGCATGCCTAGCTTACACATATAATCAGTGCATGTACAGCAAGAGAGAAGAAATCCCGACCGAGAGAGGTATATGCTGTGTTATTAGGTAGTTGTGAGGGACCATGTGTAAGTCTCCCGTGATTTTTTTATTAATCGGCCAGAATGGTTTGGAGTGTTTTTTAATCTATAGCCGGGGTGAGACACAGAGGCAGGAGTCTCTAATCTTTGGTCAAAAGATTTAAACATATGTATATTTCCTGTGCGAGGAACGAGGAGTATGGAAAAAGTGGACTGAGGGGTCATGAGAGCCCTATGCCCAAGGGAAGAAGATACGCGATATGAGACGTAATGAGAGGACCGAATGCCCGAGGAATTTACGATGAGATGAGTTAGAAGTGATCGTGCCCACAGTCAGCGTTCAGCGGTAATAATGAGAAGGGAGAGAATAAAAGAGTATTTCATGGGAATTCTACGATAATATGAATAAACAAATGAAGTGGGCCATGGATATGTGCCCCGGCTGGCCATGGTAATTGAAAGGGGTCAAGAATCTGCCGTGGCTAATGAATGAGTGATGGCTGGAGTGGCGAATGACCTTCCCCTTTTTTGTGAGCATTTGCTCCTCGTCCCTACGACAGAGCGGGTCCCGCTGTGCTATTATAGTTAAGGTTTGGGGCTATGAGCTTCCCCCGTAAGTTACTGTTGTTTAACTGGTCCAACTAAAACACTGCCGGCAATGATATTATCACGCTGATTTTGAAGGTATTTAATAAATGAGTAGGGATCTCCCCCAGATATCCGGTGATATGAGACTGTAGCTAGTCTAGGGATTTTCAGAAATCCACAGTACCTCTCGGTCGGGAGTCGGCCAGTTCGACCCTGGATTATGATGGCGCCCTTGAGCGAGCTGCCCCAAGCTTGCGCCTAGGGCCGGAGACAGTGATAACCATGCTGTTTCTTTCTAGGAATGGCTCTCCGTTATGCATGAAGTGTATATATATATATCTGTGTATGTGTAGAATTAATGTGCATATATATTTTTTTGAGTTCAAACAGAACCTTTGTTCAGCGTTGACTGGTCTTGGTGACAGATGAGGGAGTCCGGGGTTTAGCTAAATGGTATGTGTGTTTGTTTGTGTATCATGCAAATGATTCTTTTAATATGGTAATTATGTAGCGTAGGCCCCGGTTATTTTCGTGCTAAGAACAGGAAGTAATCTGTGAGTAGGGACATCAGATCATCTCACGGTGTGATCGACAGAAGAATATTTAAAAAATGTCATGAACGGTGTGAACTAATGAGGAAAGATGAACGATAGCAATCGCAAAACCCCAATAACACCGTTATGCAGACGACGCCCATGGGCGATTCATATCTTAAAGTGATCATTATTTTCTTTTCCTCCCATATGCGGAGAGTTCATTGTATAGAGCTGTGTCAATTTCTTTAATATGTCATATTTGAATATATTAGTATTCGTAACCCCTATTTTATGATTCTTGTCATTTGTAGCAGTGCTAAGCAGTATCCAGTAGGCATTTGAACCCAGAGATCCTACTTTCATATTATATACATAAGGCTCCATCTTAAGTATTTGTTTCTTTTTTTCTTTCTTTCGAACGTACCACTCCCCAAGTGCTCAGGCTGCCGGGCGAGCACAGAAAGTAGGAAGGGGAGCGGTTCGAAGCTCGTTAAGCAATTCGACCCGCTCTTCAATCCAATCTCATCCGTAGGTGTTTACCCCGTTACGTGGAGGCATTCTTATGCGTGGGTCATCCATTCGAGGCCCGGAAGGGTGTAATACACCGGAACCATACTCTAGTTGGGGTCTTACCAGAAACTTATATGTCCTCTCATTTACATTCTGACTACAACCCCTAAATACCCACATAACCTTGTGCAGAGATTTGTACCCTTTATTTACAATCATATTTATGTGATTACCCCAATGAAGATCTTCCCCTTATATTAACACATAAGTACATACAATGATCCCCAAAAGGATCTTTCACGCCATCAACGCAGTAATTAAAAAATGAGAGGAATTTTCCTATTTGTGAAACTCACAACCTGAATTTTAACCCCGTTTATCGTCATACCATTGCCTTCTGTCCATTTCACAACGTTATCGAGGTCATTTTTGCAGTTGCTCACAATCTTGTAAATTATTTATTACTCTGTACAGAATAACATACCGAGCTCGATAGCTGCAATCGCTTAAGTGCGGCCAGTATCCAGTATTCGGGAGATAGTAGGTTCGAACCCCACTGTCGGCAGCCCTGAATATGATTTTCCGTGGTTTCCCATTTTCACACCAGGCAAATGCTGGGGCTGTACCTTAATTAAGGCCAGGGCCGCTTCCTTCCCAGTCCTAGCCCTTTCCTGTTCCATCGTCGCCATAAGATATATCTGTGTCGGTGCGACGTAAAGCCAATAGCAGAATAACATAATCTGCAAAAAGTATTTGATCACACTTCTTTACTCATATCATTGATATATAAGAAAACATACAAGTCCAATACATCATATATACATCATAAAAGTTCAATACATCATATTCCCCTCTTAATTATTACAGGGTCAGATAAAAATTCGTCTACTCTTATCTTCTGAGTTCTGTTTTCTGGAAATATAGTCACTCATTCAGTCACATTCATAACAATGAAATTTACAATAAGATACAAAAACTGAAAACCAGAAAAGCAGCTGGAATTGATAAGGTTTCGGGGGATATACTAAAGACAACGGGTTGGGATATAGTACCATATCTGAAGTACTTATTTGATTATTCTTTGGTTGAAGGAGCTATACCAAATGAATGGAAAGTTACTATAGTAGCCCATGTGCATAAAGGAAAGGGCAATATACATGAAGCTGAAAATCACAGGCCAGTCAGTTTGAGACGCATTGCATGTGTGCTTTGGGAAAGCATTCTTTCTGACTATATTAGACATTACAAGATATTAGAATCATTCCGTATTGCCGGTTTTCACTTTACAAAGGTGAAAAAATTGAGTTTATCCTCCTAATTCAATACATCATATATTCCATCATTAGACGGAGTACCGGTAATCAAATTCATGCATGTTTCCGCTCGTTTGAGCCATCTTCAGTGAAAAACGGGGAGGGGTAAACAGATGATGATGATATGGAGCAAAAAACAACTCACTGCGATAAAATTCAGTGAAACAGGGGTTAATACAAAACCTAATTGAAACTAAAAACTGTGTTAACCTAAGAAGAAGAGAAGTGAAAACAAATGATACAGATGGAAATGAACAAAAAGTGCACATAGTGAGGTTGCGAACCTCTCTTTTGTTTTTTCATTTGTTCCTTCATTATATTTTTGGCATTTTTAGCTTGTATTATGTAAATTATTTCAACCCCCTCCCCCCTTTTTTCACTGAAGATGGCTCAAACGAGCCGAAACATGTTTGAATTTGATTACTCCGTCTAATGATGGAATATATGATGTATTGAATTACGAGGATACACTCAATTTCTTCAGCTTTGTAAAGTATATTAGACATGTTTGCGAAATTAATGACTGGTTCGATAGAAGGCAGTTCGAGTTTAGGAAAGATTATTCCATGAAGCTGAACTTAAAGGATTCCAGCAAGATATAACACGTTCTGGTTTCAGGAGGTCAAATGGACGGTATCGCAATTGACCTATCCCAGGCATTTGTTAGGGAAGATCATGGGAGATTATTGGCAAAAATGATTGCAATTGGACTAGACAACTTTTATTATGTACTGTACCATTACGTTACAATTGACGTCAGTTGACATGAAGATAGATCGAAAGAAAGATGGCGCAGATCAGCTTCAAGCGTTGAGAATGCACGGAATAACCTTTTATGACAAGTTGAACGCAATTAGGAGGCATTGCCTGGTGAGAAGGAAAGGAAACTCTATGAGAAATGAACCATTGTACGTAAAAAAAATGAAAAACGTTCTATTATTATCTACTTTGGCGAAAAGATTACACCAGAAAAGAACTGTAAATTGTGACTACCTAACCAGAAGAACATCTATTATAATCAATACAACCATACTAAAATCCGTACGAGGGAAGAATCCAATAACAAACTACTGAAAACTACGTAAAAAACGGCAGGGAAGCACGTATAATACATTTCAAGTACTGTGCTGAAGAAGAGGTGTCGGAATACGGCATTCGTAGATAAGGCCTATACTAACTTAATAAGCGGCCAGATTTCCTCAAATAATACGAATAACCCATCTATAAGATTCAAAGAACATTATTTTGGCAATATAGAAAAACAAGAAAGAACCAATTTATAAAGATATAATTAACTCTGAACATTATCTATAGAGAATAAGAAGCATAAATACAATTAGTCAATGTCCTTGGAAGAGCTTTGTATACGGAAAATTAAGATGTATTCTGTGAAATTGACAATGTCTTTTCGTTACATGGAAATTGAACACGAAATGGAGCTAGCGTAAAGCGATGGAGGAAGGCTGACCAGATCATCGTAAGCTCAAGCCCGAAGACTTAGAGAGATCCAGCATGACGTAATCCAGCACAAGGCTAGACGTTCCGAGATGCCGTGAGGAGAAAGAAGAAACCAACATCGGACATAAAATGGCTTGAGATAAGTAACGTTTTCAAGAAATTTAACTATAAAATTACTTCATTTAGTGTAGTATAATTGTAGAAATGCTGAAGTGCCAAAAATATAACCTGTTTGTGCCAATATGTGAATTCTAAGGCACATGCCGGAGAAAATAACCACAGATACGTATTATTTATGTGTAAGTAATATACTGCCGTGCTCATAAGTTGATCTGAGGTTAATGTGAGCAGTATCGGGAAGTGGATAATGATGTTTTTGAACCTATATGCTTAAGAGAACGTCGTATATCAAACTCTCAACCAAATCCCGATAAGGACGACAACGTTTTGCCTACATCAAAGATTAAGCTACTATTATGGAATATTGAAGGACTGCTGAGCATGACAAACACACTAGAAGAGATGATACAGGAATTTGATGTAATAATCCTAGTGGAAACATTTTTAACGCATGCGTGGCAAACTAGTCGATATTATTCAACATTCGTCATGGCAGAAGAACCTCCAGTAGGGAGGCCCAAAGGAGGCATTGCATGTCTGTTCACTGATCAGTTCTCACCATTTAGTGTACAATACAGATCTACGAACGTTTTAGTAGTTCGAACCAAGCCGTGTGTTTGTGTATGTGTATATTTCAAGCCAGATTTCTCATCAACTGAGATTATTGAGGAAGTTAGTAAAGCTTTAACTGTGACTACTAGGGATGATGCCATTATCCTTGCCGGAGACCTAAATTGTCGCATCGATGCAGAACATCGAAAATCAACAGAAGTTTTGGACTTCTTAGAAGAGGAAGGTCTTTGGTTGGTGAATGCCTCTGACATGAATACCTGCATGTCTCATAATGGTGCTAGCACAATAGATCTGGTGTTTATAAACTCTAAGTTTGTGTCGATCAAGCAGGAGGTTATTCTCGAGGCGCAACGGAAACACCTACCAGTTGCAACTCCCTTACAGCTGGAGAATAGGCCTAGTGCGCTTGATACAGTTAGAGACCGTACAAAAATAAGTAGAAAAAGTAATCCGTCTCTTATCTGTGGTGAAGATAATCAAACGATACTTAACCTATTACGAGAGGGTAATCTTAATGAGGCTGCATTATATCTAGAAGTGCTGCTCCAGAATGCTACTCTACCAACAATACCTGTGGTCAGGAAATCTCAACCCTGGTTCACCAATGAATGCTATAAATGTCGTAGAGATGTGCTGGAAGCATTACATTCAGCCCGAAGAGAGAAAACAACAGAATTCCTTGAAATATATGCCAGTAAAAGGAGAGCATACAAACTACTACTAAAAGAAGCCAAGAATCATTATAGAGAGGAAGAAGAAAAGAAACTTATAGAACGTGCCAGTCTAGATCCTCACCTGGCTCTGAAGCCTAGACAACCGAAGTTCTCCAGGAACTTACCAATGGAAGTTTGGGAAAAGCACTTGAGTGCAGTGCTTCAAGAGAGAGACACACGACCTACTAATTATTTCGTGCCAGTTTTTCAAATAATCCCTGAAATTGACGAATTTTCAATTAATGAGGTTGTATCAACTATTACAGCATCTAAAGATAACAAGGCATGTGGCCCAGATCACATTTTTAATGAACATCTTAAAGCTGCTCTCCCAAAATTGGGTGAATCCATCACTCGCCTAATGAATGAATGCTTGCGGCAAGGTAGGATACCAGACAACTGGAGAAAATCTACTATTAAAATGCTATATAAAGGCAAAGGTGATACCGCAGATTCCAACTCATATAGAGGAATAGCGCTAGAGTGTACTCTACTAAAGACTTTAACTTCATTAGTGGGTAAACGTCTCATTAAACTGGTGGAAAATAACCTACCGGAGTCGCAATTCGGATTTAGAAAAGGGAAATCAACGACTTTAGCTATCCGCTGTCTCCAGAATGACATAGAAGAAGCCTTAAAGAAACCAGGGGGTAAATTGCATGCCATCTTTATAGATTATTCGAAAGCTTTTGGCACCATAAGCAGAACCATACTGTTAGAAAAATTGGAGAGTTTCATTGGTAGTACGAACTACCTTATACCGCTGATTAGGAACTTACTGCTCAACAATTCAATAGAAGTAGATGATGGCATTACCAAATCTATTATTTTGGAACAAACAACCGGGGTATTGCAGGGAGACCCGTTAAGTCCATTATTATTCATCATTGCGACAGCAGACATAGTAGATTTGGTAAACCAGGAAAGCGTCAAACTATTAATGTACGCTGATGATATGGTCTTAACATCAACGTCAGAGAAGGAACTCCAGCAATCATTCAACCAAATAGTAGGCTGGATAAAGAAAAATGAGCTCAAACTGAATGGAGAAAAAACAGTGTCCATGACGTTTGGAAGAGGGGGACCTCATGGAATCTTCTATTATGAAGACCAAGAACTTAAGTCCGTAAAGCATTTTAAATACTTGGGTGTAACTTTTCAAACCCAAGGTAATGTTTTCACCCTCCATCTCATAGACCGTATAAATGCATCTATGAAAGCAATATCTGACATTAAGCACCTGAGAAACTTGTCTTTAGAAACGGCCATAAAACTCTTTCATCTAAAAATCAGCCCTATAGCAACATATGGCTTGGAAAACATTTGGGGACATTTGAGTATAAAACAGTTAGATAAAATCGAGAAGTTGAAGGCCTTCTACTTGAAACGGGCTCTGTGCCTCTCCAAATATTCTCCTTCCCGGCTCGTGTATGAGCTACCCAGAGAGGGATTTTATGTGGAAGAGCTAAGGTTACAGTTGTTACTTCCAGCAACAACACCCTATGTACATCTGCTTCGAGACCTACGATCGAAGAAGGCTGACATCTGAGAAGATTTCTACTCTACCGATGCCATGCTAAATCGCGAGTGGGTTCAAGGTGGATATGAACTGCGACACTTGCTGACAAGGTTCTCCGTTCATGGGTTCCATTATAAACTGTGTAATATAAAGCTTTATCATGAGCCAGGTTTGAACTGTGTATGTTTAAGATGTGGTGCACACTGTACTAGGTACCATGTTTTAAATTGTAGACAGCGATCAGAATCACTGGTGAAATTTTGCAACGAAGACTAATGTTTTATATAGTAATTCTTTGCACATTGTGCGCGTTAAATAAATTATTATATCAAACTAGGCGAGGCTAAGATAAGAAAGTGAAGTGTATAATAATAAGCCTAGGCTACCCAATGACCAGATCGACTAACTAGGCCAATATCGTTCATATTTACGAAGAGTTGGAATAAATAGTAGCAGCTTGCGGTGTTATGAATAGATATTGAGGTAAAAGAAGTGTTTTACTGCGACGTAGTAGTCATTATGGAGAAGTTGAGTAAAGATATTGATTGTATGCGGAGGAATCGCAGTAATTAGAAGCGTGAATAATAATATGTTGTTGGTGTTTTGAAATGTTGAATAGTTATTGTGTAAAAAATGATTGAATGAAATAGGCGCGAATTTATGCTTAGCTACGGTTATGTTGTGATTGAAAATGAGGCAAGCAATGGAATTAAGGCCTAGATACGTAAATATTAAGTATAGCAGTGAGGTTAGATGGTCGATTGGTCGAACTTAAATGAAATATGGAGACAGGTTGATCGTAATTTACATGTGTTTGAAATGCATATGGGAAAGAGATATAGTCGCCTAGTAATATATTTGTCTCACATAGTGAATATACAGTATTGGAGCACGCTTTAACCTGAAAATGGTAAAATTAGTAGGCAGTAGAAGGAGTCATTTTAATTGAAAATGCACATAATATTTAATTGATCTGTACGATTTTAGCAGGTTATGACGATTGATGAACATGGATATGGCACTCGTAAATGAAGATATTTGATTTTATTTTGGCACATATTTTAAAATATAAGGATGTTGGAATTGATATTAAGACGGTTAGGATTTTTTTTTCTTTTTTCTTTTTTTTACTCAAGATGGCATTTTGAAGCCATAGTTGGAAAGGAGGTACTTATCTCATGCCACAGACAAGTCAATACGTATTTCCAAACCAATCCCAAAGAAGATCCCAAATATACCTAAAGGAAAGAAAGACCACTCCCTCCTTTAATAAAGAATTAACCATACTTGTCCCCATGATGAAATAAAATCATGAAATGTGGTCATATAACAAAATAATAATTAATGCCCAAACGAATTAATGAAACCTACCCAATTTTAATTGTATTAATTCAAGAATTTGATTTGTCAAGAATGATAATGTGTTATATTTGAGTTTATTTTCCTCTATTACCAGAGATTGATATTATTTTATTATTTATAGTATCGGCATGCTAATAAATTAGTTTTAAGATTATTTAAGCGTTTATTTTCCAAGGTAGAGATAGGAAGATTAGTTATAAGATAATATATAGACTGCTATTTCGGAGTCATGGTATATTTAGAGGCTCATATTGATTTTACGATAGGATTTCGGAGAAAATGAGTAACTTATTGAACAAATACACCCTCTTCAACGGAACTTGCAAAGGTAGATAGTAGTATTGAATATATATAGATGTTTTTACCCTGAGATACTGACTAAACATTGACATGCAACCACCGCGCTTGATCTGTATATCCGTCCCCGATTTCGTAGCCGATTAGTAGCATTTAAGAGGAAATATAGCGCGGGCAACAACATATTAAATTAGTACTACAACATGAGGCAAATTGAGAGGAAGTACAGCGCGATGGTTATACCTATATTTTTATCGGTCCAACGTGGAACTTGATAAGAAATAGGACAACGATGCCAGTATAGTGTGCCCTACAGGACCCTATGGTTCCGGCCAGGCGAATGCCGGTCTCGAACCCAGAGTACAGTAGTGAAAGAACTCCCACAAACGTGAGCTTGTGCACTTAGTCTTACCTGAACACATATCCACGCTCGGCCGCACAGTCGCGCACATCTCAGGGATAACAAGGGTGAACAAAGGGCAAAATTAAGATAAAACAATAGGATATGTGACTAATCAGGTAAGAATCAGCTAAAATAACATGAAAAAAGATATCTAACAGAAAACATCGCTGCATTCAAAGTTTTACAAACAGGGATTTATTACATAAAGTATACTATTTACAAATATAAGAGTTTTCAAATGTGATTGGGGTAAAGATAATGTTGAGCCGATGACAACCAGTTCACTGCCTTCACGAAACAGCTCTGCTGTAACAAGCATGTTACAATTGTGTCAGTAATGAAATCTAGAAAAATGGATATCTGCTGAAATACACATCTAACAGTAATTTCCATTAAATTTACTATGCCTCATATCATCGAACCCCGGTGCAAACAAATATAAACACATAATGTACAGTGCCCTGACCCGGCCTCGAACCCTGGTCCCATGAAGAGCAAGGCGTTGAATATTCATATACAAACAATATAAAAAGGAACACAACCAACTTGTCCAAAGGGTCCATATCAAACGGGCAAGTGTTAAAATAAAGCTGAACAAACAGAACTAAAATCTCTCCCTGCCTCAAAATGTCAAGGTCGTCTTCTCCCCTCTACACCCTCGACAAGCTGCAGACAGCAATATAACCGAGTTCCAAGACTGTGTGGTCAGGCACAATAACCCTCACCAGCAGTGCACTCGACCGGCTGCAGTCCACACAAATTTATGAGCTCAGCTGACTGACTAGTAGCTAAGTGCTAAGAAACCTCGCCTTTCAAAGTACCTCACATAATCTGGCTGCTAAAAGCGCTCTATTAAATACACATGGGCTACACGCCCTCATCTTAATCTCACCAGCAATATAACAAATCTTATTTCCGCCTCCCATGGGCTCAACCTTGATAATACAAAGGCACAATTCAGTAAGCTATAATCACATAGCCACAATAAGGCATCTCAAATGCATCCAATACTCTCAAACTGTGCTGGGCTCTCTTATATCAATTCATACAGTCAGCTACATGCATAATGCCCACATCTCAAACATACGGACTCGCTCGCCCTGTCAGTAAAGCTAGGTGAGTTACGGGGTAAATCCTGATCTCAAATATACAACCTACGTCTGCAGAGACAAATGCCTAAACGCTACACAATAAACAGTGCCTGCCTGTCAGATTTACCTACCATGACCAAGGGAGTTCGACCTTACCCATGAAGATTACACGTACACTAATTTAATACTATCGAAATGAAATATAATCACACCAACAAGGAATATACAAACTATCATCTACCCTAATGTACGGGGTTCGAGCTTGAGGCCTAGCTCTTTATTACCAAGAATTTTCCTACCCTAAACTAACCTGTTGGCTGACGGCCCCTTCTGTTCCTATCTAAATTTAAATGACATGCTTGAAACAGAATTGGAAAGCTCTGACCTTATATGATTGATGACATGACGGAGCGGCCCTTCCTGTGGACTACTGAATTTACCACATCATGACAAACTGCGACGCTTGCAGCAGATACTGGTGAACAATTGGAGACATTCTATCTTGCGTGAATCCTTCGTACAGCTCCTTAGATGGTTGGAAGATGTCCCCTTCGACGTCGCGCTGATCAGGTACGCCCAACGTTCCTGGATCGATTCCCGATGTCTTGCCGGCTTCAGCTCCCGTTGTGGCTTCCTCGCAATGATGATGTAGAATCTCGTTCTGGCTTGATGCAGGGGTAATTCCTCGCAGATTCAGTAGTACTAGTTGTATGTGCAGCTCGAAGATAAAACGTTGTTCGCGGTGCCGACTCGCAGCATGACGACTTCGTTCAAGCAGCCTTACGGTCAGAGAATGAGTCTGATGTGCCAGGCGGCCTTGCATTTATAATCAGGTTAGCGTAGCCACGCCGCTTGATCGCGTGCAGGATACGCGCGCCCGCGACTCGAAGTTTTCCCGCACAAAGCACGTCAAGTACCCTACTTAACGAATGCATTTATGATTGCAGCCACATTGCATATCAAAATTAAGCATAAATTATGCTGGTTGCAATTCTTGTATCAGATCCAATGCATCTCTTTCGTAACCAAAGATATTAATTTAATTCTTTCTTCCCTCCGAAGGTTAGTTTTGCCAGGATCCGGGAAGCGTCCCCAATCTTCATTAAGAGGCTTGGCTTGGGACATAACTCCCTTTAATGAGGTTCTGGAGATTTTCATAATGACTCTCTAGCTCTCTTCCCACGAGAACGCTTCTTCTGGAATCCTTTATGAAATAAACTATAAGACAATGACTTCCTGGGTGGTCTTAGGTAATCCCAATATCTAATACTAAAATCTATACTATTGGTCCATGAACTGAATGGTTCAATAGGTCACATTAAATTTGGCGTCCCATACGTGAGGCAAGTTTGAAGAGGTCGGATGAATAATTAGGTTTTGGATATACAGAAATTTGATAACTTGATCGTGGAGCAAATCTTGAAGATGAGATATGGATGTTAGGCTTGGACATATGTTGTGTGATGCCGCAGCGTCGAGCAAGTCTGAAGAGAAGGACGAATTGAGGAATGAGATAGTTTCAAGAGAAAGATACCGGAGTTGTTGAATTAAATCTTGGACCACAGCCATGAAATTAATTTGAAGAAGGAGATGATGCCTGATAGTTTATGAACTTAGATATGGCATGCGACGCAGAACGGATTGATAGCCATGAGGATTAAGGAAGAGAGGGCTTAACTCATGGAAAAAATTATATTTTTGGATGGAGAAGAAGAAGGTAGCAAGGAATTTGATGCGGAGTCTCGCAATATTTAACAGTCTCGTGGAAGGAGAAAGTCCACTGTATATGTATTTAGGTTACTTTAAGGAATTTGAATGCATGACTGATGATGATGGAAGAATTATATAACGCCAGTTTCATATTATTTGTTTTATATATATATGATTATGTGAATAGGACATAAATATATTTAAAGTTGGGTATATAGGTTAATGTTTGCATTTACGTATGACTTGTATAGGTTGTCGTGGCTGAGTTACGATGGTCTGGGTTAGTCCTTCCCAGTTAAATAAGAAAGTACAGAGTAAACTTTGAATTACTTATAGTAATAGATATAGTTATAAGTCTGATAGACTATTTTATGTTGAGATTTGATGATTGGTTGGTTGAAGTTGAAGGATAAATAGAGAATTAGGGTTATAGATAACTTACCTGGAATTATAGAGCATTTTAAGTGAAATATTTAAAAAATGTCGAACTTAGCTCAATTAAAATAACAATCTGAGGATTACAAAAAAGAAATTGAGGAGGATAACAGGAAGAGAGATGAAGTAATACAGAAAACTAAGGAAGAGCAAATAGGGATTCGTGAAGTGTTTAGACAGATAGTTGAAGAAAATAGGAAGCAAAATGAAAAGATGCTCCAAGACATAATTAAAAGTCAGGAGGAGAGACAACAACAGGCGAATGAAGAAATTAGGAAGCAGAATGAAGAAAATAGGAAGCAAAATGAGAACTGCTCCAGGACATGATTAAAAGTCGGGAGGAGAGACAACAACAGATGGCTGAAGAAATTAGGAAGCAGAATGAAGAAAATATTAACAGTCTGGAAAGAAAGCTCTTGGAAAGGATGAATGAGAAGAATGAGGAATTTCAGAAAATAGTCAACGGACAGGATGAGAAGCAAAAGCAAATGATTGAAGGAAAGCTTCAGGAATTCATTAGCAGGCAAGAAGAAAAACAGCAGGAAATAATGAAGGAAGTGAGAGAAGCTGTAAGGATGGAAATGGAAGAAGTCGGAAGTGAAATGACACAAACTAAAGTGGATATTGACGTTTTACGTAAGGATATGACAGGGATTATGGAAAATAAGAATCAAGAGCTAAATCAAGAAATAAATATAGTTAGGGAAGAATTGACAGAAAGCAGAAATGTCATTCAAAAGTTGAAAATGGAAGAGATAAAGAGTATAACGGATAATTTGGAGAATTTGAGGATAGATTCCACAGAAAGAATTAACAAATTGAATGAGGCAATCGAAACAACGAATACATCAGTGGAAGTAAATATCATTCTGGCAAGAGAGCAGGTGTAAGATAAAATTAAA
The DNA here is from genome assembly GCF_040414725.1 of Anabrus simplex. Classification (NCBI taxonomy): domain Eukaryota; kingdom Metazoa; phylum Arthropoda; class Insecta; order Orthoptera; family Tettigoniidae; genus Anabrus; species Anabrus simplex. The sequence continues at coordinate 258,620,322 of NC_090269.1, forward strand.
ATAATACAAGAAGAAGCTGAACGGAATAAAAATGAAACTGAGAACAGAATCGGCAGAACGGAGAGAGAATTACATACGATTCGTAAGGAAATTCAAGAAATAAGAGTAGAGAACCGAACAACAAGACCTAATGTAATGAGAACAGTAGAAATTCAGGCTTGTGCTAGGGAAACAACGCCAGAAATGACTACGGGTTCAAGCCAAGGTATTAATGGAAATTCGATGGGGAACGGAAATGGTAATAATGGAAGTCCAGCAATAATAAATATAATTAAAACCATCGAGGATAGACCAAAACATTTTAATAATACTGCAAGTTTATCCCCAAAACGACTTTTAAGGGAGATGCAAGATTATTTCCGAGATAATAGCGTTCCAAACGAGAAACGACTTAAAGTGATTGAGAAACATTTAGATTCTAATCCGAGTATGGAGGAGCAGAGAAAGGAGATAGGGAACATGAAGAAATGGCTTGAAACGAAGACAGAGGAATCGAGCAGGAGAGTGGTCAATAATGAGAAAGAAATCGAGTTATTGAGAGGGGAAGTGAAACATCTGAAAGAGGAGGTGATGAAGATGAAGAAAGAAGCGGAGGGGTACAGACAGGAGAGATTGAAAAAAGCCATATTTATATATGGAGTAGAGGAAGGGGCGAGAGAGAGCAAGATTGAGCTGATATATAAGGTGGTGGAAGTTATACGTGATGCAATGAAGATAAACTTTAGTGAGATAGACATAGATGATGTAGAGAGAGTTGGTAAAATCAAAGGTCGGAGGCCAATTAGGGTTAAATTGTTCTCAACCTTAATGGCAGATACTGTGTTAGGTAACAGCAAGAATTTACAAGGACTGAAAATAGGGGTGAAAGGAGACATGGGAAGAGAAGGAAGTGAAAATATGAAGATCTTGAATAGGCACCTATGGAGAGCGAGGAACCAGGGGCTAAAGGCCCGAATAAGAGGTCTGAGGTTGGAGGTGACAAACGGGCGATGGGTTAGAGTACATTCAGTGACGAAGCTAAAGGAAATGGACGAAAACGAGAGGGTTGAGGGTGGTGAGAGGACAAGGCAAGATGGGAAGAAGAAAGAAGAAAAGAAGAGGAGGAGGGACGTGGCAGGAGAGCAGAGCATCTCGGAAGAGAATGGGCAGTGCAGCCGGGAGACAGAAGATCAAGATAGGGAAGTGGACGGTGAGAGTGAGCAGCAAGAAACTGGGAGAGTAGAGTGTAGAGTTGCAGTGAGCAAGAAAGGACAAGGGAAGATGGATTCAGAAGTCCAAAATAGTGAGGGGGTGAGTGGGGGTGAGCAGCAAGAAGCGGTGAGAGCAGGGTGCAGTGGTGTAGTGAACAAGAAAGGTCAAGAGGAGACAGATCGACAAGAAGGTAAAAAAATTATGAGTAAAGTCAGAAGTAAGAGCTTAAAAGACATATGGGGAAAAGTACGTAAAGGCATGGAGGATACAGAGGAAGAGAGGTCGATAAATACTAGAAGTAAGAATAGAGGGGGAGACCTAGAAGGGAGGGAGGGAAAGTTATAACTATATTGGAAGATAGGATGTGTGAATATTGAGGGACTAAGGAACAAATTAGGAAGCAAGAAAGTTCGGGAAGTAATTGAAAGTTTTGATGTTGTGGCACTCTTGGAGACGTGGTTGGAAACAGGGAGGGAGATTTCATGGAAGGGGTTTGAGATAAAATATAAATATAGAAGAAAAGAGAGGAATAAGGGACGAGCACCAGGAGGGATGATAGTTCTAATTAGGGAAGAAATTAGTGAAAGAGTAGAGGATATAGAGACCGATATGATGGAAACCATATGGCTGAGATTGAATTTGGGAGGGAGTGAGGGAAGGAGGAAGAAAATAAATCTAGCTTTTGTTTACTGCCACCCTAGTAATTCAGCATATGCAAATAAATATTTTTTGAAGAGTTATTGGTGGATATTGGTAGGATAAGGGGAATGTATCCAGGTGAGGAGGATATGTTGTTATTTGGGGATTGGAACGCGAGAATAGGAGAACAGAGCCCAGTTTATAGTAGGGAGGATGGAATGTGTTTGTTGGAAAGTAGAAGGAGTGAGGACAAAATTACAAATAGTTATGGAGAGAAGCTCCTAGAGATGTGTGCTGTGGGAAATTGGTATATTCTGAATGGGTGGATAGAGGGTGACAGGACGGGGAAATTGACATATGTTACGGAGAAGGGGGGTAGTGTGATAGATATGGTTTTAAGTTCGGAAGGGATGATTGAGGAAGTTGTAAGTATGGAAATAGGAGATTGGATTGAATCACACCATTTCCCGGTGAGGGTTATGCTGAAAAGGGAGGAAGAGAAGGGTACAATGAAGGAAGATGAGACAAATGATAAACGAGGGAGTGGTTATAATAAGTATAAATGGACAGAGAAGGTGGGCCGGGATTGGAATAGGGTAGTAAAGGAGGAGCTACATCTTCTGAAATATGGGTGGGAAGGGGCGTTAGAAGAGAATAATACTGATAAAGCTTTGGAATTGTTGCTACATCCAATAAAGATGATAGCGCAGAAGGTGAAAGCTAGAAAAGGAAATAAGAAAGAGGGAGAAGAATGGTTTAATAGGGAGTGTGAAGGATTGCGGAGGAAGGTGATGGACGCGTTAGGAGAATATAGAAGGAAAGGTGGGAGCCAAGAAAGGGAGTTTTTCTGTAGTTTGAGGAAGGAGTATAAAAAGAAAATCTCTGAGACAAAAAAGACGTGGTTAGAGGAACAGATGGAAGCCATAAATAATGACTGCAAGACAAACAATTTTGAGAGAGTTTGGGATAAGATTAATAAAATTATTAAGTGTGGAAGGAATATAGAGAGAACGAGTATTGAGGAAGTGCAATGGGTCAGGCACTTTGATGAATCACTAGGAAAAAAGGGGGGTGATAGATGGAGAGGTTCGGGAGAAGTAATTTGGAGGAATAGGAGAGTGGCAATTTATGACCTGGATAAAGAAATCACAAGAGAGGAAATCCGGAGAGTGATAAGCAGAGCCAGAGCGAAGTCGGCCGGGGGGTGTAATGGTATAAATAACAAGTTTTGGAAGGAAATTAGTAAAAATGAGATAATGATAGAGGGCATGGTTAAACTATTCAATAGGATATTTGAGGGAGGAAATTACCCTAAGGAATGGGAAACAGGAATTATATGCCCTATATACAAGGGGAAGGTAGTAGGAACAATGTGAACAGTTATAGAGGTATATCTCTGTTGGATTCTTTGAGTAAAATATATACTGGGGTACTAGCGAACAGAATAAGCGGGTGGGCGGAAGAAAATGAAATTTTGACAGATTACCAAGGGGGATTTAGGAAAAAGAAAAGAACAGTGGATAATATAATGATAGTAAAGACTATTTTAGAAAAGTATAAGAATATGGCTAGAAGTACGGTTTATGTAGCAGCAATAGATTTTGAGAAAGCTTTTGACAAGGTGAATAGAGAGGCCCTACTAGAGAAATTAGGCAGGTTAGGGATTTCGGATAAGATGTTGAGGGCAGTGGAAGGAATATATAGGGACGTCAGGTTTTGTGTAAAATTGGGAGAAGGGAGACTGAGTGGACCATTAGAGTCCAAGGTGGGTTTAAAACAAGGATGCAAGTTATCGCCAATACTGTTTATTTTATTTATCAACGATATTTTAGAGGGGTTTGGGGCAGAAAATTGGGCTGTACCAGTAATTAATGGTTTGGAAGTACCAGGACTGATATTTGCGGATGATGTGTTATTGATGACGCTAACTTCAGGGGCGATGAATAGGGCCTTAGAGTCAGTGATGCTATTTGCGAGGAAGTGGGGATTGAAAATTAATGGAAATAAGTCTAAAATATTGGTAGTACAGGTGGACAAAAGAAGAAAGATAGAAGGGAATTGGGTAATTCAGGGAGAAAGATTGGAACAGGTAAGGAAGTTGGAATATCTAGGAGTTATTTTTAATGATAAAGGAACTTGGAGTGACCAGATCAAAAGAGTGAAATATAGAGGATTGGCAGCCTTAGCCTCAGTCAGAAATTTGCTACTCAAGTACCCGGGGATCAGTTATAAAACACTGAGACTCGTGTTCAGGTCGGTAATCGTTGGGAGGGTATTATACGGAGCAGAAGTTTGGGGGCTGGATGAGAAAAGAGAGGAACTAAGAAGGATTGTTAGTAGTTTTGCTAAGTTAGTAATGGGCTTACCGAGGTGTACAGCAAATGTAGGGGCGGAATTAATGTGTGGGGAGGATTTGGAATCAGAAGGTGTGAAAAGAATAGTTAGATACTGGATGAATTTAAAAAGACAGGAAGGTGGGAGAGTATTACAGGCAGCATATGTACAGCAATTTAAGAGCATGTATAAGGGTGGATGGTTAGAAAAAATAAAGGGATATTTGGAGAGGATAGGATTAGGACACCTGTGGGGGGAGGTTTGGTCAAAGACAGAAGTGAGAGGGATGAATATACTGGAAAGGAGAATTAGAGATATCCATAGGCAGAAACTATTGGGGGAAAGCAGACTAAGAAATTCGCTGACTGTTTTGACGAAAATAGAGGAGATAGCAGGGTTGAATATTAGATACGTCGATAGGTCAAAACGATATGGGATGATGTGGTGGCTTTTAGGTTTGCCAAGGAATTCAGGCTGGTTACAGGGGAGGGATAAGACAAGGTGTGTACTTTGTGGAGATGTGAATGATGAGTTTCACTTGCTAAGAGACTGTGAGGTAACGAGGGGGTTAAGACATGGATTATTGAGTGCCGAGCATCGGGAAATATTGGGGAGAGGGGATGAGAACGCAATACTGAGATGGATTATTAAACAATGGGAAAAAGGGGGTGAATTGAACAGGTATTTTTGTGCGACAAAAAAGGCCTGCGAGAGTAAAATGAAGGAGAGTGAGTTAGAGGGTGGGCAGGGGAATAGGGGGGTGGAATAGTTATCTGTATAAGGAAAGGGGATAGTATGTTAAAATTCTAATGGATTAGGGAATATAGGGACTGAGTACTTAGTTATGTGGAGTTGGGCAAGAGGACAGGATTACATGGTCTGTTTGTTTTAAAGTTAGCTGGAATGCAAGTGCTGAAATGCTGAGTGTTGTTGTTTGATTATTGATCAGGTGTAGGTCAGTAACAAGAATGTGACGCAAGTACAGAGCATAATAAGGACACTGGATGAACACTGAGTGAGTGACCTGCTTCAGCTAATGACTGATAATTATTCTTATTATTATTATTATCCTTATTATTATTATTATTATTATTATTATTATTATTATTATTATTATTACTCATTTTATTTTATCATTATTATTATTATTATTATTACTATTATTATTATTATTATTATTATTATTATTATTATTATTATTATTATTATTATTATTATTATTATTATTATTATTATTATTATTATTGCATGTGAACATGTATAGGGGCGAAGTCGCCTGTTATGTTCAATAAATGTATGTATATATATGTATGTATATAATCCGAGTATTTGGTACTAGGCATTTAAGTACAGTTTCCATGAATATGAGGATTTCAAAACGGCATTCCTAAGGAGATATTGGAGTCCGGAAGTACAACAGCAGCTTAGAATGGAATTGTATTCACGAAAATTCACTTTTGCCGGTCAGACAAGATATAGTGATTATTTTGCTTTCCAATTTCAACGTTTTCAGGATTTGGATTATGCACCCAGTGAGTTGGAAGCTATTAAGACTATTCAAAGCCAACTTCCACCTGAAATACAAAGATTATTGGCGACCTCGAACGTTCAAACGGCAATTGAAATGGAAGATAGGCTGAGACAGATTGACATGACGACTGCTCATCCCACGAGTAGATTAATACGTAATACAGGAAATGAAGAGTCAATCAATGTAATAGCCCATGAGAATTATGAAATTAACAAACGAAGAGGACAGAGAGACGTGGCTAGGAACCAGGAGATGGATAAAAGAAAAGAGATGAGAGGATACCAACGTCAAAGAGGTCAAGAATATCGACGGACATATCAGATGGATGGAAGATATGTGCCATATGACAGGCCAAGTAACAGATATACGAGAAATAGAAATATGATCCGAAGAAGGAATTATTACGGAGGAAGAGGTGGACGGAACTTCAGAGAAAGGGAGTTTGCAAATAGAAGATATGCCCAGGAGCTGAGAGAAGACTCGAGAAATCAAGAAAAATGGAAGCAGGCAATTAAGGACAAGGAGATTGTTGGAGATATCGAGGGCGCAGAGAGTTTAGAGCTCCAACAATATAAACATTTGGAAGCAGGGAAACGTCATCTTAACCCGAATGCACAGAATTTCAATACAGGGTTAGACGTTTCTGAGAAAAAAACGACAATTTTAAGATAGAACATGATGAAAATGGTAATAGAGGAAAGAAAACGGATTTAAAAATTATAAGTTGGATGATAGCACAAACTGAATCATGGGAGTTCGAACTGGAGGATTTACTACATGATATGACATCGAATGTGAGATCACAGAAATTGAATCTGCCAATAATTGTGGTTAGAGTGAATGAAATGAGAGTACATTGTCTTATAGACTCGGGAGCAAGTATAAGTGTGATTTCAAACACGTTATTCCTGGAAATTGAGAAAAAGATGAAATTAACGACTATACCAGTGCCTGGAGTTAAAATTAAAGGAAATATACCAGATAAAACAGTAGAATGTAAAATGCAGACATTTTTATGTATCGGAATTGGGACTCAGAGATTTGAACATCCCTTCGTGATAATGAATAGGATAAAATATAATATTACACTGACTGACAGAGAAAATGCAACACCAAGAAGGAGTGGTCAGAACTTTATGCCAATTGCAGGGTAGACTGACGTCACTGAGGTATACTCATGATGTGAAATGCGCCGCTGTGCTGCGCACGTAGCGAACGATAAATGGGACACGGCGTTGGCGAATGGCCCACTTCGTATCGTGATTTCTCAGACGACAGTCATTGTAGAACGTGTTGTCGTGTGCCACAGGACACGTGTATAGCTAAGAATGCCAGGCCCCCGTCAACGGAGGCATTTCCAGCAGACAGACGACTTTACGAGGGGTATGGTGATCGGGCTGAGAAGGGCAGGTTGGTCGCTTCGTCAAATCGCAGCCGATACCCATAGGGATGTGTCCACGGTGCAGCGCCTGTGGCGAAGATGGTTGGCGCAGGGACATGTGGCACGTGCGAGGGGTCCAGGCGCAGCCCGAGTGACGTCAGCACGCGAGGATCGGCGCATCCGCCGCCAAGCGGTGGCAGCCCCGCACGCCACGTCAACCGCCATTCTTCAGCATGTGCAAGACACCCTGGCTGTTCCAATATTGACCAGAACAATTTCCCGTCGATTGGTTGAAGGAGGCCTGCACTCCCGGCGTCCGCTCAGAAGACTACCATTGACTCCACAGCATAGACGTGCACGCCTGGCATGGTGCCGGGCTAGAGCGACTTGGATGAGGGAATGGCGGAACGTCGTGTTCTCCGATGAGTCACGCTTCTGTTTTGTGAGTGATAGTCACCGCAGACGCGTGTGGCGTCGGCGTTGAGAAAGGTCAAATCCGGCAGTAACTTTGGAGCGCCCTACCGCTAGACAACGCGGCATCATGGTTTGGGGCACTATTGCGTATGATTCCACGTCACCTCTAGTGCGTATTCAAGGCACGTTAAATGCCCACCGCTACGTGCAGCATGTGCTGCGGCCGGTGGCACTCCCGTACCTTCAGGGGCTGCCCAATGCTCTGTTTCAGCAGGATAATGCCCGCCCACACACTGCTCGCATCTCCCAACAGGCTCTACGAGGTGTACAGATGCTTCCGTGGCCAGCGTACTCTCCGGATCTCTCACCTATCGAACACGTGTGGGATCTCATTGGACGCCGTTTGCAAACTCTGCCCCAGCTTCGTACGGACGACCAACTGTTGCAAATGGTTGACAGAGAATGGAGAACCATCCCTCAGGACACCATCCGCACTCTTATTGACTCTGTACCTCGACGTGTTTCTGCGTGCATCGCCGCTCGCGGTGGTCCTACATCCTACTGAGTCGATGCCGTGCGCATTGTGTAACCTGCATATCGGTTTGAAATAAACTTCAATTATTCGTCCGTGCCGTCTCTGTTTTTTCCCCAACTATCATCTCTTTCGAACCACTCCTCCTTGGTGTTGCATTGTCACTGTCTGTCAGTGTATATTAGGTGTGGATTTCATGGTAGCTACGAAAATGACTATTGATATGGAAAAACAAGAAATTAGGTTTCCAATTATCCAGAGTGATGATAAGGGAGCAACTGAAAGGATAAGTTTAGACATTAATAGAGAGCTCGCAGAGCATATGAGAATTGAAGGACGGGAAATAAGTAATAGTTATCGCGAAAACGTCCATGTAAGTGAATGCCAAAATACGATTGAGGATGTAGAACCGGAAATAATTGGCAGAATTGAAAGAATACTAAGTCTGGAAGAGGAGGAGAAGGACCCTGAGATATGGAAAAGCCTTATAGAGACCAAATTTTCCGCTGAAGGAAAAGTCAGATTATATGAAATTCTGAAGAAATATTCGGTTGTGTTCAAAAATAAACCAGGAAAAATTCCAAATTTTAAATACAGATTACAAGTTAATGACTGGACGCCGTACATTATAAGAAAAGCATTTGGGAATAACGTTTATCAAGTTGAAAATTTATCTGGAACATATAAAGGAATCCATAACGCTGCAAATATCAAATATTATTAGAGGGAAAATCAGAAACAATCCTTAAATAATATACCGGAAACGTGCGGAAAGGAAGGATGCATTAATTCAGAATGTCAAACAGATAGAGAGGACGAAATTGTTTAAAAAGAAATACAAAGGGTAACTACAAAGTCAATAGTTATAAAATGAAGTACGTAGAAGGAAGTTAAGTAACGTAAACGTCCATTTATTACACGAATGGAAGCATAGTATAAATATATTATGACCAACATATTTAAAAAATAAGTGGGAGGAGAAAATGTACCATTACGTTACAATTGACGTCAGTTGACATGAAGATAGATCGGAAGAAAGATGGCGCAGATCAGCTTCAAGCGTTGAGAATGCACGGAATAACCTTGTATGACAAGTTGATCGCAAATAGGAGGCATTGCCTGGCGAGAAGGAAAGGAAACTCTATGAGAAATGAACCATTGTACGTAAAAAAATGAAAAACGTTCTATTATTATCTACTTTGGCGAAAAGATTACACCAGAAACGAACTGTAAATTGTGATTACCTAACCAGAAGAACAGCTATTATAATCAATACAACCATACTAGAATCCGTACGAGGGAAGAATCCAATAACAAACTACTGAAAACTACGTAAAAACGGCAGGGAAGCACGTATAATACATTTCAAGTACTGTGCTGAAGAAGAGGTGTCGGAATACGGCATTCGTAAAAATAAGGCCTATACTAACTTAATAAGCGGCCAGATTTCCTCAAATAATACGAATAACCCATCTATAAGATTCAAAGAACATTATTTAGGCAATATAGAAAACCAAGAAATAACCAATTTATAAAGATATAATTAACTCTGAGCATTATCTATAGAGAATAAGAAGCATAAATACAATTAGTCAATGTCCTTGGAAGAGCTTTGTATACGGAAAATTAAGATGTATACTGTGAAATTGACGATGTCTTTTCGTTACATGGAAATTGGACACGAAATGGAGCTAGCGTAAAGCGATGGAGGAAGGCTGACCAGATCATCGTAAGCTCAAGCCCGGCGACTGAGAGAGATCCAGCATGACGTAATCCAGCACAAGGCTAGACGTTCCGAGATGCCGTGAGGAGGAAGAAGAAACCAACATCGGACGTAAAATGGCTTGAGATAAGTAACATTTTCAAGAAATTTAACTATAAAATTACTTCATTTAGTGTAGTATAATTGTAGAAATGCTGAAGTGCCAAAAATACAACCTGTTTGTGCCAATATGTGAATTCCAAGGCATATGCCGTAGAAAATAACCACAGATACGTATTATTTATGTGTAAGTAATATACTGCCGTGCTCATTAGTTGATCTGAGGTTAATGTGAGCAGTATCGGGAAGTGGATAATGATGTTTTTGAACCTATATGCTTAAGAGAACGTCGTATATCAAACTAGGCGAGGCTAAGATAAGAAAGTGAAGTGTATAATAATAAACCTAGGCTACCCAATGACCAGATCGACTAACTAGGCTAATATCGTTCATATTTACGAAGAATTGGAAAAAATAGTAGCAGCTTGCGGTGTTATGAATAGATATTGAGGTAAAAGAAGTGTTTTACTGCGACGTAGTAGTCATTATGGAGAAGTTGAGTAAAGATATTGATTGTATGCGCAGAAATCGCAGTAATTAGAAGCGTGAATAATAATATGTTGTTGGTGTTTTGAAATGTTGAATAGTTATTGTGTAAGAAATGATTGAATGAAATAGGCGCGAATTTATGCTTAGCTACGGTTATGTTGTGATTGAAAATGAGGCAAGCAATGGAATTAAGGCCTAGATACGTGAATATTAAGTATAGCAGTGAGGTTAGATGGTCGATTGGTCGAACTTAAATGAAATATGGAGACAGGTTGATCGTAATTTACATGTGTTTGAAGTGCATATTGGAAAGAGATATAGTCGCGTAGTAATATATTTGTCTCACATAGTCAATATACAGTATTGGAGCACGCTTTATCCTGAAAATGGTAAAATTAGTAGGCAGTAGAAGGAGTCATTTTAATTGAAAATGCACATAATATTTAATTGATCTGTACGATTTTAGCAGGTTATGACGATTGATGAACATGGATATGGCACTCGTAAATGAAGATATTTGATTTTATTTTGGCACATATTTTAAAATATAAGGATGTTGGAATTGATATTAAGACGGTTAGGATTATTTTTTTCTTTTTTCTTTTTGTTACTCAAGATGGCATTTTGAAGCCATAGTTGGAAAGGAGTTACTTATCTCATGCCACAGACAAGTCAATTCGTATTTCCAAACCAATCCCAAAGAAGACCCCAAATAGACCTAAAGGAAAGAAAGACCACTCCCTCCTTTAATAAAGAATTAACCTTATTTGTCCCCATGATGAAATAAAATCCTGAAATGTGGTTATATAACAAAATAACAATTAATGCCCAATCGAATTAATGAAACCTACCCAATTTTAATTGTATTAATTCAAGAATTTGATTTGTCAAGAATGATAATGTGTTATATTTGAGTTTATTTTCCTCTATTACCAGAGATTGATATTATTTTATTATTTATAGTATTGGCATGTTAATAAATTAGTTTTAAGATTATTTAAGCGTTTATTTTCCAAGGTAGAGATAGGAAGATTAGTTATAAGATAATATATAGACTGCTATTTCGGAGTCATGGTATATTTAGAGGCTCATATTGATTTTACGATAGGATTTCGGAGAAAATGAGTAACTTATTGAACAAATACACCCTCTTCAACGGAACTTGCGAAGGTAGATAGTATTATTGAATATATATAGATGTTTTTACCCTGAGATACTGACTAAACATTGGCATGCAACCACCGCGCTTGATCTGTATATCCGTCCCCAATTTCGTATAGTTAATTAGTAGCATTTAAGTGGAAATATAGCGCGGGCAACAACATATTAAATTAGTACTACAACATGAGGCAAATTGAGGGGAAGTACAGCGCGATGGTTATACCTATATTTTTATCGGTCCAAAGTGGAACTTGATAAGAGTTAGGACTACGATGCCAGTATAGGTCACATTACATAATTTATCTTACTCTTGAAATAACGGAGAAAGCGCCTTTAGGCTTAATAAATAACAATTTTGATCCTATGACTAATTGTCGTGTCCCGATTGTTGATACGTTAGATATCGCTGCATTTCTAGATTATAATCAAATATCCTCTGCTCGATTGTGACTGGCATTAGGAGAAAGGACCTGCCTTTTCAATGAAAACTCTCCATCTCTATTGTGAATGGCAGTTGCCAAGTGAGCCTGCCATTATAGTAGAAACTCCCCAACTCGATTGTGATTGGCAGTAGGAAATGTGGCCTGCCATTATCAAGAAACTTCCCCAATGCCTGCCTTACATAGGAAACAATGTATGGTGGCCCTCCCAGTTTGGTTTCTCGGATAGCACTAAGATACTTGCAGTTTAATGTAATCTTACTCACTGCCTTTACAGTAATTTACGGACTTGTATAATATAGATTACCGTAGCGAAGCACGGGTACATTTTCTAGCAGTAAATAAAACTACACACATCATTAAAAATAATAATATAATAATTAGCTATTACTATTTGCTTTGTGTCCCACCGACATAGATAATTCTTATGGAGACTATGGCATGAAGTCTCCGCGGCGTAGGCGGCAGCGTACTGGCCTTCGGTTCAGAGGATCACTGGTTCGATTTCCGACCGGTTCGGGTATTTTAACCTTCATTGGTTAATTCCAGTGACCGGGGGGCTGGGTGTTTGTGCCATCCCAAACATCCCTGCAACTCACACACTACACGTAACACTATCCGCTACCACAGTAACACGTAGTTACTTGGACATGGCAGGTGCCGACCACCCTTATCGGAGGGCCTGCCTTACAAGGGCTGCACTCGACTAGAAATAACCACACGAAATTAAAATAAAACTTAATTCTTTATCTTTCTTTCATTCTTTCTTTCTTTTCTTTCTTTCTTTCTTTCTTTCTTTCTTTCTTTCTTTCTTTCTTAACCTGTTTACCCTCCTGGGTTGGGTTTTCCCTCGGACACAGCGAGGGATCCCACCTCTACCGCCTCAAGGGCAGAGTGAGACTTCCAGTCAGGGATACAACGGGGGACGAGGACCAGTACTTAGCCCAAGCTGCCTAACCTGCTATGCTGAACAGGGGCTTGTGGTGGGGTAAGGGGGGGGGGAGATATGAAGGGATAGACAAGGAAGAGGGAAAGAAGTGGCCGTGGCGTTAAGTTAGGTACCATCCCGGCATTTGCCTGGAGAAGTGGGAATGACGGAAAACCACTTCGGGTATGAACGAGGTGGGAATCGAACCCTCGTCTACTCAGTTGACCTCGCGAGGCTGAGTGGACCCCGTTCCAGCTCTCGTACCACTTTTCAAATTTTCGTAGCGGAACCGGGAATTGTATCCGGGCCTCTAGGGGTGGCAGCTAATCACGCTAACCACTACACCACAGAGGCGGACGTAGTTATCACTTATTTTTATTCTTTGTCTGAAAGGATCATCTACTTCGCAGACAATACGGACTTCAACAGGGACAAACTTCCACACGAAACTAAATAATCTAAAACTAAGACACAAAATAGTTCGTAAAATATCAACTTTCCTATAAGAAAATCTACAAAAGTTCACGTGACACCTAATTAAAAGGTAATTACGTTATTTCATACCCAAACCAAACCAAACCCCATGACACAACAGGCCCGAAAGGCCATGACCTACTAAGCGACCGCTGCTCAGCTTGAAGGGCTGCAGATTACGAGGTGTCATGTGGTCAGCACGGTGAATCCTCTAGGCCCTTATGTCACCGTCAGATGGCTCCGCAATTGTAATCACGTATGCCGAGTGGACCTCGAACCAGCACTTAGATCCAGGTACAAATCTCTGACCTGGCCGGGGATTGAACCCGGAGCCTCCGGGTATGAAGTAGACACGCTATCCCTACACCGCAGAGGCGGCGTTTCATATTCAGAAAATGATGAAACATGTATCTGATTGTTTTAGAAAGATTTCTGCAGTCATGTACTTTTTAAACAATTTGTTCAGATAATTGAGTAAAGTTTGCTGTAATGACTTATCTGAGAGGAATCATTAGCTATGCACCTTTCATAGAAAGATTTTATTTCACAGGTTTCCTTTTTTGTTGATATTGAATATTATTGTTATCGGTACAGGAGTTTGTAAAATATTTAATTTATGTGTTCTCCAGTCTGCTGAGAGACAGGTAATTTTTATCTCACGATATGTAATCATACTGAAGTTGTAGACCCCTTTTTGAACATGTCTTCATATTTTCAATAAAGCTAAATAATTGTTGATCCTAGGTTTCTCAAGAGACAGATTGCCACGTGATTCTCACCCTTTGAGTCTGGCCTTCTTGATATACGTACAATGTTCAAACACATCAGTTACAAACATGGCCCTTATATTAAAGTGAGCGGCATGATCATTTTCGAGGTACCGCTAGTGTATTTTTCAGTCTTCTTATTCAGTCTGTTAAAGGTTTCTTTTTTAGGTGCGCCACCTATAGGCTATCCAAAGGATTTGTGTAGATTGTTCAGTTTTTATACAGAAGTATATTTTAATATTACCACAGTCTTGATATTATGTATATTTATTGCGTGTGTACACGGTAGTCGGTGTAGGCTGTCATTAATTTAATAAGGCGAATGTTTTCATGTGTGCGAAATGTAAGTTAAAGCATGGATTCCATACGATCTCCGCGTCAAGCTTAGGAGCACCCGCAACATGGCGGTACGCGCATGGACATGTCTTCCCCAGTCACACGCTTCTGCGCAGCCAGCGGTGTGGGCCCACCGAGCACAGAATAACATAGAGATGGCAATGTCTACCGCAATGCATTGGCTCGCTGAAGCCGAGTTTTGCGCGCATCACCATGTTGGCATTACCAGCAGTGCTAGTTAATTCCTATCCGAGTCACGTTAATTCCTATCAGAGTCTGTCATTTTAAAAGATTTCTGTAACATTATTTCATTGGTTAACGTATGTAACGCAATAGAAAAGTGCCTTAGTCATAATGATAAGCACGCGGCAGTCCAAAACACTGTTTTAATCGCAATACCGGTAGTTTAAAATTCGGAAATATGAGCTCAAATAGCCTGTTATTATATCAGATCGTATTTAGCCCAAACGAATTGCCGATTTGCAAGGTGCAGCTAAAAATAATGGAACATTTTCATAAAGACCTATTTTAGAGATAGAATAAGACAGGTTATGGACCATGAATGTTTATATAGATACCACATACAGTACACATCCACACAAAATATCATACACAATAAAAATATGCACAGTCTGTAGGCCTATCAATAAAATAATACACGATCAATAATAAAGATATCCTGGAAGACCAGTAAGTATGAGGTAAATAGGCCTAATTATTATAGAATTGTTGAGCCAAGTAAATCATATCAAAAAATAGAGAAATATTTTTACATTAGTACACTTGATGAAATTAATTAATTCATATCAAGGATTATTTTGTAATGTATACATACATACCTACATTATGATTATAGACTTATGCCTTTCAGCGTTCAGTCTGCAAGCCTCTGTGAATTTACTAAATGTCGTCACATTCCTCTATTTGCAACTAGTGCTGTGGCCTCATTTAGTTCTATATCTCTATATCTTTAAATCCAAACTGAGTCTAACCATCGTCGTCTTGGTCTCCCTCTACTTCTCTTACCCTCCGTACCAGAGTCCATTAGTCTCCTAGGTAACCTATCCTCCATTCGCCTCACATGACCCCACCACCGAAGCCGGTTTATACGTACAGCTTCATCCTCGAGTTCATTCCTAAATTAGCCTTTATCTCCTCATTCTGAGTACCCTCCTGCCATTCTTTCTGTACGCAATTTCTTTGGTTTTCATGCGATCTATTTGAGCACTAAAACATGTTTCTGCACTTTTATTACAGATAGATTTTTCCACAACAGGTACTTCCTGGACTGCTGTAGAGGAGTTTAATGAAGGCATTTCCACAGTCTGTATGATTTTAAGGACCCTCCTCTCCTGTAAAATAAATTTAAGAAATAGTAGGCTTACACTGAAAATATGTATTTCGACATATTTCTCACATCAAAGGCTAAAATGAAGAGAAACTAACCTTTGATTGTATTTGTAGGTACTTTGGGAAAGCAGAAAACACAGATGGCACAGTCCATTCCCTCAGACTTACGACACACAATGAAGTACGATATAAATCACGTTCAGTAAAGTGAGCTGAACATATGGTACTGAAAGGTGTGGGGTACCAATTTTCCCTTCGTATAGCTCTTATCCATTTCTTCCGTCGTTCATTATCTTTAGGGAAACTGTAAATGATAAAGGGACTTCTTAACCTGTACTGCATGTGCAAGGGGAAAACAATTCGGCACTGAATATTCGCAAAAACATATTGCTTAGCTGTGAAAAGTTATCCCTGGTATTTTCTTTCAAGCTCTGTTTGCACATCCATACGCTACACAAGTCGGCATTTTAAAATCATAACACAAACTTCCTTTATTTACTTCACACTGTTCACTTACTTACACTAACTGGTCTCCAATGTTTTGGTACAAACAATATGGCGGCCGCTTATGTCCACTGACTTCAACTCAGACGGCACATTGCCATCTCTATGTTATTCTGTGCTCGTTGTGTGGGCCTTGGATAGGAGCGGGGACTGGCGGAGGATAGGTGTGCTAGGCTTCAGTCCGTCAGATCGCCACTGCTATCAACCATGCGTTACTCATCGTATGTACTTCCTCACCTCATACTTCTGACTTATATAGACAAGAGAGTGCGGGTATTTCACTCCCATTTACTTCTACATCCTTGTAGGAAGAGACTCAGGGCTGCTGTTACAGGAGCAATATAATTTTATTTTTTTAGGCAGATCTGCTAAAATAAAATGCCATCTTTCAGGTTTAGTGTTTTCTTTTGTTGGTTGGAATCGAAACCGTGATCATGGGTCGGACACCACCAATGATCTCCCAAGGAACATAATTAGTCAGTGAACGATGGGTACGATCGGGAGGTACACCTCTGCGCCACACATTTAAATCTTGTGCCTGAAAGAACTTCTCTACTGGAGAAACCGTTAACTTGAAACTAGACCTACTTAAACCGGGCGAGTTGGCCGTGCGCGTAGAGGCGCGCGGCTGTGAGCTTGCATCCGGGAGATAGTAGGTTCGAATCCCACTATCGGCAGCCCTGAAGATGGTTTTCCGTGGTTTCCCATTTTCACACCAGGCAAATGCTGGGGCTGTACCTTAATTAAGGCCACGGCCACTTCCTTCCAACTCCTAGGCCTTCCCTATCCCATCGTCGCCATAAGACCTATCTGTGTCGGTGCGACGTAAAGCCCCTAGCAAAAAAAAGACCTACTTAAAACTTTACTCTGAAGATGTCACCACTAAAATCTGACATAATTTTGTTATTGTGAAGTTTCCTGTACTGTGTGAATTTCTACTTGTTTTGTTTGCCCTTCATCAAGAAGTTTGGACTTTCTTCAATAGATGTCACTGCTAAAAACTATGATCATGCACCCTGGTGCGAAGTGAAAGAATCTTTGATTTAAAGAAGTTTTGTATTCATAAGTTTTTTTACTAAATGATGTTCATTTATTTTTGGGTTGGCAATATTTATCTTTCCTTTCCGCCAGTTTTGAATCTAGCCAATCCCTAATTTCTGTAATTAATTTTCCGCCTATAACAGGCTTCTTCCTCGATTCTGAGTGTTACTTTTGAATTTAACCAATAAAGTGAGAGGGTGTGGCTGGTTTATTCATGAAAGGTCTCGAACTTTCTCCGAGGGTTTATAAACTGCGGATTTTCTCGTCTCTTGGCCATTTGATCGTCATCTAAGTATGTGTGTGTCGAGCAGGAGGCGGGAGGCGCCTCTTTCATCAGGCAGCAGTTCTTCAGCAAGGTAATGGCCATCTAACATCTTACCTTTTTGGCTAGCTCCGCAGTTTAACCCGACGGAAAGGTTCGAAACTTTAACTATGTAACCAACTTCTTTAAAATGTAAATCTCCTTTCGGTTCATGTAAAAATTTCATAAATCTTTAACTATAAATCAGGGATAGAGAGTGATGTACCCCCTCGAGCTCCCCTTCATCTTGGTTTGAGGTGACTACGTTTTTTTGTTATCTTACATTCTGTAATGTGGTAAATTACTTTCTTATACGAGTCACCTCCATAGTTTGGGAGTAGCCCCTGTTTCATCGGCCTAGTGCCCCTTAGGTTTTAAGAATGCATATTTAGGAGTGCAAATACTCGCCTCCATTCAATTTGTGTTTCGGGCCATTTACTTAACCTGTTCTTTTCCGCAACGGCCCAATAGGTTGGGTAGTAGATACCTCTGTTTCAAATTTGTAAGTTGTGCCTTGATGGCGAGTGATGGTCATTTTCTGATATCGCCTTGAATAGGCTTAGAAAACTGAGAGCACGTCAGCTCTTTTCTAGTGGTGTAAAAATGCCTCTGGGAGGCTTGATATTATGAGTTGGGAGCAAGCGCTCCATGTATTGAGGGATTTCTGCCCTTGTGTAAATTTGTGCCTTTTGTAAATTTGAGCTAGGAGCTCAGGAACTGTTAAGTGAGGACTTGAAGCCCAAGATCTGCTTATACCACCAATCTTGTCTTTCCTAGACTTGTTTATGAATTGATACTTGTACCTGTTACATTGTTATTTGTTGATCTTTGAAATTCTAAAGAACTATAACCTTTGTTAAAGTTTTAAATCAATTCGTGACATTGTAGTTAGACCCATCCACCCCGGCACCTTCTTTCACCTCTGGGTTCCACGGGTAACCCCGGAATCGTAATAATAATAATAATAATAATAATAATAATAATAATAATAATAATAATAATAATAATAATAATAATAATAATAATAATAATAATTGTACCGGGAGGTACACCCCGACGCCGTGCATTCAAATCTTGCGTCCAAAAAACTCCTCTACGGAGAAACACTGAACTTGAAACCAGACCTATTTAAACCTTTCTTCAGAAGATGTCACTACTGTAAATTTGTTATTGTGAAGTTTCCAGTACTGTGTGAGTTTCAACTTGTTTTTGTTTCCGTTCATCAAGAAGGTTGGACATTCTCTCATAGATGTCACTGCTAGAAAACTATAATCATGCACCCTGGTGCGAAGTGAAAGAACTTTGTTTTCAGAAGTTTTGTATTCATAAGTTTTTTTACTAATTGGTGTTCATTTATTTTTGGGTTGGCAATATTTACTTTTCTTTCGCCAACTTTGAATCCAGCCAATCCCTAATTTCTGTAATTAATTTCCAACCAATCCTAGTTTTTCTTCGACTTTGAGTGTAAATTTTGAATCGTCCAATAAAATTGAGAGGGTGTGGCTTGATTATTCATGAAAGGTCTCGAACTTTCCCCGAGGGTTTATAAACTGCGGATTTTCACGTCTCTTGGCCATCTGATCGTTATCTAAGTTAGTGTGTGTGTCAAGCAGGAGGCGGGAAGGCGCTTCTTCCATCAGGCAGCAGTTCTTCAACAAGATAATGGCCGTTTAACATCTTTATTTCTTGCTAGCTCCGCAGTTTAACCCGAGGGATAGGTCCGAAACTTTAACGATGTAACCTACTTGTCTGTAAATGTAACTTCTGCCGGCTTATGTAATAACTTCATAAATTTTTAACTGTGAATCGAGGATAGAGAGTGATACACCCTCTCGAGCTCCCCTTCATGTTGGTTTGAGGCGACTACGTTTTGCAACTGGGTTTCTTCCTTTCGGTAATGTCTTAAATTTCTTTCTTATACGAGTCACCTCCATAGTTTGGGAATAGCCCCTGTTTCATCGGCCTAGTGCCTTTTAGGTTTTTAGAATGCATATTTAGGAGTGCAAGTACATGCCTCCATTCAATTTGGGTTTCGGGCCATTTACTTCACCTGTTCTTTTCCGCTACTGCCCAATAGGTTGGGTACTAGATACCCCTGTTTCAAATTTGTTAATAGTGCCTTGTAAGGCCTGTGATTAGTAGATTTTCACGTAATGTTGCCTTGAGTAGGCTTGGAAAACTGAGAGCACATCTGCTCTTTTCTAGTGTTGGAAAAATGCCTCTAGGAGGCTTGATATTGTAAATTAGGGAGCAAGTGCTCCAGGTATTAGGGGATTTCTGCCCTTTTGTAAATTTATGCCCCTCTGTAAAGTTTGATCTGGAAGCTCAAAAATTGTAAACATAGGGGCTTGTAGCCGAAGTGTGTTAAAGTTTTGAAATCTTGGATTTTTCAAAGTCTTGTTTTTAAATTGCTATGTCATTGTTATCTCACTAAGTGAAAATTTTGTTAACTTGGTGCTTTTGAAAATATAACCTTCCATTTCAGTTTAAATTATTTCTTGGCATAGTAGTTAGACCCATTCACCCCGGCACATTCTTTCACCTCTGCTGGTCCACGGGTAGCCCCGTAACAATAATAATAACAGGGCATGGCATCTATATAGACTTGGTGTTGACCTAATGGGGATGAAATGAATGGCGAAGACGTCATGAACACCCAGTCCCCAAGCCAGGGGAATTAACAGTATGAGGAGGTTGATTCTGGAAGCTGAGCCGGGGCCATCCGACCAAAGGCGAATGTTCTATCTATTTAGCCACAAAGCCGGACATTCGTTTGCTAAACCTTAGGCTACCATCTCCACTGATCAGGGGTTGAGCATTGGCAGTAGCAGAGGCCAGGGCAGTAGCCTGTAAAGCACTCTTGACAACACAGCAGGCTTCTCCGTTGACTACTGGCTGCAGCTCAAAAGGCTGAAGGCTTGACGATCACTAAACCAACCATCGACAAGAGGTAACCTAAGTGTAGTGGTAGCGCATATCTTAATCCCAGCATACGTCACTGAGGCCTCCATGATAATACAATTGCAATCTCAGCAGTTAAGGGATCCGTCGCTATTTTATGAAATAACTTATATGCTACATACTAATGTATTATTGTCCTTAATTACTTCTACTCTTTTTTCAATCTTTTATCAGCAATTGTATAGCCGTATTTTGCGTTTATGTTACGCTTTGTCCCTGTGGCAGCCTTGATAATTTTCGGGAAGCTAATACAATTTTAAAGAAAATACAAATATAATGTTCTAAAGTAGTCTGGTTATTGTCGTACTGACAGAAAACTACATTTTCGAATCCTTGAAGTTGATATTAAAAGTCCGTTTAACATAGCACAGGAGAAGTTTCAATAAACTATAACTTGAATTTGAAAATTTGTAAGAAAAGAACGTAGTGACTTATCCAAACTTGGAAGCCAGTGGCCACTAATCAGGGTTCCTGAACCGACATTTACTTGCGATAGGGCGCGCAGGTCCTATCTGCTCCATCTCTCCCCAACAGCACGTGGGCTACCCATCCAAGTGGTTACTAAGTCCAATGTTGCTTAACTTCGAAAACCTCACGAGACCATTGTCTCAACATGACTACGCCGTTAGCTTTGTACGCTCCTGCGTACCTCAAATACGCACAGAATTGGTTGTTCTCGCAACAGAAGTCCGGGTAAAAATTTCGTGTGGCTATTTCTAGCCGAGTGCAGCCCTTGAAAGGCAGACCCTCCGATGAGGGTGGGTGGCATCTGCCATGTGTAGGTAACTGCGTGTTATTGTGGTGGAGGATAGTGTTATGTGTGGTGTGTGAGTTGCCGGGATGTTGGGGACAGAACAAACACCCAGCCCCCGGGCCATTGAAATTCATCAATGAAGGTTAAAATCCCCGATCCTGCCCGGAATCGAACCCGGGACCCTCTGAACCGAAGGCCAGTACGCTGATCATTCAGCCAACGATTTGGACAGAAGTCTAGGTGGTCCACATATTTGGACTCTTCCGGATAAATCAATAAATAAGGTTTCAGGGCTGTACTCTAGTCAAGTAACTACATAGCAAAATCCTACAAGTTCCAATGGTCCTCCTTATTCAGACACAATGACGGTGTGATTGACGGTGACAGTATCGGCGACAGAGTGTGGATCAACTACCATCTCTCCCACATCTTCTTCCGATGGACCAATGAAAAGTCAACTATTTAGAGGAGACGTCACATATCTGTGATATGGTGGGTACGTATCAAACCGTCTGCAACCCTGAACACGGTTTTCTGTGGTTTCCCATTTTCACACCAGGCAAATGCCGGGACTGTACCTTGACGGCCACAGCCGCTTCCTTCCCAATCCTAATCCTTTCCCAACCTTGCGTCGCTGAAAACTTTCGATGTGTTAGTGTGACGTTAAACAAGTAGCGGTACGTCTTATTATAGACTGTTATGCCTTTCAGCGTTCAGTCTGCAAGCCTCTGTGAATTTACTAACCACCGCCAAAATACTCTATTTGTAGCTAGTTCTATATCCTCGGTTAGTTCTATTCCCCTTGTCATTATAAACCGAGTCTAACCATTGTCGACCTGATCTGGGCCTCCCTCTATTTCTCATACAATGCTTTTTTCCCCTAGATGAACTATCCTCCTCCATTAGCCTCACGTGACCCCACCACCAAAACGAATTCATGCGTACAGCCTGCTCAGTCGACTTTATTCCTAACCAAGCGTTTACCTTCTCATTCCGAGTACCCTCCCGCCATTGTTCCCACCTGTTTGTACCAGCGAGCATTCTCACTACTTTTATGTCTGTTAGTCTAACTTATGAATAACTAGCTAATGTATACGCGCTTCGCTACGGAACTCCACATTGTATAGTGAAGTAGTGTACACGTTGTGAATAACTACAGTAATTCCAACTAAAATAAGACAGTGGCGTCAGTATTTTTGTCAGAATACAAAATTTACCGACTGGAATGCGCGGTTAGAAGCAACGCTTTCATACGAAATGTTCGATCAAACTGAAAATGGCTCAGTGTCTCACTTTTCTCGAACAGTACTGAGCTGGCGTTCAGACTGCCAAGTTCAAGTGCTGGGAGGACCAAGACAATCCTCAGACAGTAATATAAAAGAGAAACATGATGGCCGAAGTAGCCGGATTGCTGGGATTGGCTAACGCAAAAATATCACGTACAATGACGGTAATTCAACATGGCAAATATAACATCATCGGGAAAACCACTGTTGCACGAAAACGCATCGGCAACAACTTCCCATCACATATAATCAACTAGATGTACATATATTTTACTACAATAAATGGACAACCCCAAGGTAAAAAGGAACAGCGAGCTGATTATTTAGAAATTGCACGTAGTCAAATACCATTGTCTCTTCAATTTCACTTCACAGGATATTGGGAAAAGAGTCGGTGAATGCAGAGTGGATCTCGGCCCACAAGTGGCCACACTGGTCCGTGGTCCAACAGCTGTGCACTCCGACTGGCCAACCGAGCAGAGGCTCTACCGTGGCTCTACGCCTCTGCATTCGGGAGACGGGACAGGGCTGGACCTCACGGCTGGCCCCAACCGTCGGCTGTCCTCATAATGGTTTTCCGTGGTTTTCCATTCTCCTGCACTAAGGGGACAGTTCCTAGACCACGGCCATGGCCACCAACCCCCTCGCCTTATCCGCGCATCTCCGTCACCGTAACAAATCTCTCGGCCTGAGAGACGGTGTCCCCGTCTAATAGGCCCGCCTCCCCCTTCAGGTGAGGATTGAAAACAGAAGGTGAGCATTTACCTTACAGACCGAATGGAAATCCACAAGGTATGAAGGTTGGTAGCGTGTTAGCCCCAGAAGGGAGTTAAAGCTAACACGAGAGGGCTGCCCTAAAATGCAAGGGTAAAGCATAAACAACACATCACAGCAACAATAAAATGGGAGAGAAACAAACACTTACCTTGGGAAACGCGTACAATAGGCTCAAAGGCCGAAGTCGAAATTAAGAAAATCGATTCAAAGAAATGAAAATCAACGGTCTTTAGGTACTAAAAAAATCTTTAATTCTTAAGTCAGGATTAGTTTAAGATAGTCAAGAACAAATAAAAATGTCGACCAGTTTAAATGTTGACCTCCCTACGCAAAAATGCAAAAATAAGAACTTGAAAAATCAGAAAGAATTAAAACTTACAGTTGTGGCCGGTCATCTAGCTTAAAATTCATTAAATAAAACCTTTACTGAAAATGAAAACCTACAACCTGTTTTCCAGTCATTGACCGGATCAGGGATGTAATGAATGAAGCTGATATAGGCTGTTAGTACGATGGGGTCGCCACTCCCAAAGTGAAAACCTTTACTCTTAATCTAAATTAATTACAAGGTTCATCCGGCGGTGTGAATCTCCATCCAAGTTCCTTTAAAATGTGTGTGATTTAAAACCAATTTCCCACCAAGGGATCAACGCAAGGATAGTTACTTAATTGGCAGACAAGAAAACAAAATCGCCCCAAAATATCAAACGCAGAAGATTAATAGGCGGGGAAAAAGAATAAATTAGAACACGTCACGGTCAGTACACACTGAAACGCAATAAACATTCACCGTCTTGAAGGCAAAATCAAAATCACGGACCCAAACTTCGCAACAATCACATCGGCAACACGTTGCTTAAGGAAACCAAACCAAAGACAACGCGTCCGCAAAAACAAACAGAAACGGATCCGGCACAAAATAAAATGGTCAAAAATTAATTAAACAGGAAAGAATAACAGTAAAAGCAAATTTTTAAAACACGACTTTAAATTTTAAAAAATTAGCAAAGGATTAGGCGAGATTAGCAAGGACGGGGTGATATGAGCATTGTTCTAGGTCTTGGTTTCCAAAACTAGAGTTGGATGACCTGACACACTGTTTCAACTCAGGCTCGAAATGTATATACCTTTTTATGTTTTTCGTTATATATTTCTTCTATTACAATCCAGAAGGAGAAATCTGTAGAGCTATAGAAGAAATAAAGGTATACTGTATTGTACAAAATAAAAGGCATTAATTGTTTAGAGGCTTAACATGCTCAACTTTCTACGAACAGTTATGAAGCAGAATAATGCCGACTTAAACAAAATAAAACAGGTTGCGATAAAAGTAGCATCTCTTAAAGTAACCGTGTTGATGCAAAAAAAATACACACATACAACACACACTAACAAATTATTGTATCAATCCTTATGCCATAGTTCATTCTTCAACCATTACGTGTAGACCACGGCAGGTAACGGGAGCGTGCGTCATCAACTACAAGTACACTCGAAATCTTTAGTATCTCGTGTCCAAAAATATTCTCACCAGGCAAGAAATCAGTACAGCACTCAGATCCACCCACACACTCTCTCTCTCTCATTGGTCACAACCATTAGACGCGTTAACAAATACACACATCTGAAGAGTGAGGGGAGGTGGAGAAAACGAAGTACGAGGATATCTAGCATGAACGAAACACACGCGGAGGGAAAGGTACTTGCTTCCCCGCCTGCCCACACGTCCCACTGGCTCGACAATGAAGGGTGAGGGGGATGAAGGGAGGAACGACACTCCTCCTTCAAGGCAACAGACATTATGTGTGTGTCAATTCACTGAGGGTGAAATATTCCAGTTGCTTTGTAATTCTTGTGTGCGAGGTCTGTCTGATATGTTAGCGGTCTCGACTATGACTTCATTATCAAATGGCATCGCGCTCAACCACTGTTAGAAAGAATGACCCTTATTTTCGGCAATATAGGCCCTGTTAAATACTACTACTAATACTACTAACAATAATAATTGTTATTCTCAAAAACCTAGGAACATAGACGAGGAGCTCTGGAAGGCGGAAAAGGAAGCAAAACCGGAAATAAAGGAAGAAATTGAACACGGAAATCTAGACGAAGCCATGACTAAACTACAAAACATTCTCTTGTCATCAACAACCAAACCACACAATCAAAGAATAGCTAAAAGATGGTTCGATAGCGAATGCTACAAGGCAAGGCAAATGACACTGAAATCCCTACATGAAGCCAGATCCAGAAACAATCAATACTACCTCCAGAAATATGCAGAAATAAGAAGGAAATACAAAGAGATAGTACGGAACAAGGAAAAAGACTATAGTCAAAAGGAAGAGAGAAAGCTGATCGAAGAGGCAGAGGAAAAACACTACAGGATACTTAAATCAAACAAAACTGCACCTAAAAATTCAGCAGTCAATCCGCAGCAATGGACGGAACATTTCCAGGAGCTATTCGGAAATGAAACATCGAATGAATTTGAAATAAAGGACATACTGTGCCCTTTTCAAAGCATTTATGGGTGAAGTAATGTGTAATGTACTCCAAGACCAAAAAGTCCGCAGACCCGGATGGGATTCACAACGATCACCTAAAGACAACACTGACAGACATCATAGATCCACTGACCCTACTATTCAACGAATGCATGAAAAGAAAAACAATACCCAGCATATGGAGAAAGGCAAAAGTAATCACGCTATACAAAGGAAAAGGCAGCAAGAACGACCCCAGTTCATACAGGGGGATAGCACTGGAGTGTAATATCTTCAAGCTCTTCTCAAAGATCATACTACATCGCATACGACCAAGAATAGCAAGAGAGATACCACCAAGCCAGTACGGGTTCATGGAAGGCAAATCGACCTTACAGGCCATCGAAGAAATCATAGTTGAAGTAGACAGCGCACTAACACAACCAGCCAGCCCACTGTACATCATTTCCATCGAGTACGCAAAAGCATTTGACAGCATTGACAGAAAAATACTCATACAAAAACTTGAGAAAGCACTACCCGACTTACATCACGAACGGGAGATAATAAAGGCCATACTTAACGCAAACAAGGTAGAAATCTACGATGGAATCTCCACCACGCCCGCCCTAACGCTGACGAGAGGAGTCCTGCAAGGAGACCCAATGAGCCCTATGCTGCTCAACCTGATGATATCCGACATCATTAACGTACTGGGGACCGAAAGGGTCAAACTAATTATGTTCGCAGACGACATGACGCTGATATCCAGGGATCCCACGTATATACAGACTGCATTCAATAACATCAGATCATGGGCGGATAAGAACTCGCTAACCATCAACAGTGCTAAGACAAAAGTTATGAAATTTAGAAGGGGAGGAAAACTGGCAACATATGACGTTTTCCGTAACGGAAATGAACAACTCGAGATCGTGTCATCATTTAAATACCTGAGTATCACACTGCAGACCACAGGCTCAACCTTCACACTGCACGTAAAGGAAAAAGCAGCGACAGCAACCAAAGCAATGTACGAGATCCCCAAGCCGCAGAACCTCTCAGTGCACACTGCAACGGCACTATTGAAGCTTAAAGTGGCCCTGGTAGTTACGTATGGGATACAATTGATATGGCACAAATTAACTGTTTCAAACATGAAAAGAATTGAGAATATAAAGGCCAGGTACTTGAAACGGATCCTACAGATCTCAAAATTTACAGAGAATCGAATGGCATACATAATGGCAGACGAAACATTCTTTCTGGAAGACATCAAACAAACATTCGGGCTACCAGACAACGCCGCATCGACTGCCGTCCTTGAAGAAAGGAGACAGAAAGCCCAGCAGATACCTGAAGGCTACGAAACGGAAGTTATGAAGAACAGTGAATGGAAGGGCCCAAACTACAAACTACGCCATGTATACACACGCTTCGGTGTCCACGGATTCCACGGGAAAATATGCCTAACCAACAGATTTCACGCCCCAGACGAAGAATGTATTTGCCGTCTCTGCGGAATGACCTGTCCTAGGTGATGAACCTGTCCTAGCTGATGAACTGTACCGAACAAACACAACGCATCGGCACACTTGCCAAGGACTGGTAAAAAAACAAAAAACAACGAAGTGATGTACCAAAAGAAAATAATGACAAATTGTAACCTTTAACACATATGTACACATTGTGTTTAATTTCAAAAAATTATTCTCAAAAACCAAAGTAAAAGTAACCTGGCATTAAATAGTTATGATTATCAGAGACGCAAGGGCGTTTGGAAAACCGTTCCTATGAAGTTATTGTCAGCGCTGATCCGACAATTAAATGCCATATATTAGGGTGGGATTACATCGCACACAGTTCATCGCAATGAAATTATTAATTAATTGTTTTCCTTGATTAGGAAACGCGCTAGTATAGCCAGGATATTTAACCATAGAAACATCTTAATCAGTTCCCGCAAAAATGTTTTTGGGAGTGGCCTCTGAGTGCGCAACGTGGCAAGCCACACCTCCTGGAAGACGAACACATGTGACGGTGCCTTGGTTACTTCTCCTTCATTCTCAGGGTTGACCAAAATCTTCGCCCAACTGCTATCTGTTTCCTTTTCCACCCGGAATTCTTGTGATAGCGATTTTACAAGCCGACTGAGGGGAAGAGACTTGCGTCCGCGTGCACAGGTATTTCTAGCAAGTGCACTGCCCTTACGGCGGGCAAGGCTTGACACCCGTGCTGTATACAGTATATACTGCGAGTTCACATTGTGTAGAATAGGAGTTCTCAAACTTTGTAGGTCGTGCCCCCCTTCTGAAACTTAAACTATCTAGCCCCCCCCCCCCATCTTCTTTCCTTTCTTAGCACTTCTCATAGGGTATTTCGCACAAAAACGGATCACGAGATTTGCTACTGTTTATTACTCAAAAGAATGCTGGTAAAGCCTAATGTCAGATAATCGTCTTGATAATTACGCATTTTGCTTTTGGGTGTAGAATTAATATTGCTAGTGGGAACAGAAGTAGGAGTGGAAGAACAATGTACTTTGATTAAATTTTAATCTCTTGTTCTGTATTACGACTGAATATTTTCGAAGGGGGGCAAGCACTCAATAAATCACTTCCGTGGGGTTTCTTTCTACCACTGCTAATACGCCACTTACCCATTGATATGGCGATACATGTATCAGTTTATTGTAAATCGGGCTAACCACTTCCACAAATCACGCACTAGAATTCGCCTGTTCACTCGCTGCCTTTGAACTGACTGCAAAGGCCTGGCTGAAATCGAGCCGACAACGGCGGAAATAGAAGAATCTACTCTTGTAAGGAAGTGACGGTCACATTGTCAGTAGTTGTTAAGTGTTTGGCAAGGTGATACCGCTGCGGGTGGCGGGTGAATGTGTGTTGTGAGTGAAATGTTACTCGCACCTTTTCTCAGAATACGTGCTGGCAGGATCTACGAGTCAGTTCTTGTGAAATAAGATAGCAAATGGCAGTGGAAGAGCTTCCTGCCTAGGTTCATGGATTTATCTGAGGATAGTAATACCTGTTTCCGAATATCAAATATAAATATTTCAGTCAGAGTCGGCGCCCCCTTCATCACTTTTAGCGCCCCTGCCTCCCTCCCCCCACATTTTGAGGACCACTCATATAGAATACCGTGGCATCACAAAATACAGTACCTCTGAAGAAGTAGCAGATGGTGTATTAAGTATATTCTCTAATCTGTTTTCAGAGCTCTGGACAAAGATAAACGCTGCTCCTCGAATGAGATTTGCTGCGCATATAGAGGACCCAGCGTGCCCCAGATGACAACCAGTGAGCCAGAACCGGTGCCCCAACCTGAACCCGAATGCGGCAAACGTGGGAGCTGGCCAAGAGCGAACTACGATGTCCATGACACAAAGCCGGACGAATTCTCGTGGATGGCAGCCATAATGAGATATAAAGATGGTGAGCAATTTTTCCAGTGTGGAGCTTCCTTAGTGAGTCCAACGATTGTCCTTACGGCTGGCCACTGCTTAGAGAAGTAAGTATTTCAGTAAAGGGTAACAAATGTTTGCATTACAAAAAATGGTTTGAAATGTTTCATTTGTTGAGTCCTCGACCAGAAGGAAGGTTGTATCCCCAAAAGTACTGTTTTCCAGTCATTGACCGGGTCGGGGATGGAATGAATGAAGTCCCCATCTTGCGGCGAGGATAGGAAATGTGCCAGCTGCCGAGGCCTGTCGCACTCCTCTAGGACAATGATTAATGACTGACAGATGAAATGAAATTATAATGGAGAGTGTTGCTGGGATGAAAAATGACAGGGGAAACCGGAGTACCCTGAGAAAAACCTGTCCCACCTGCACTTTGTCCAGCACAAATCTCAATTGAAGTGACCGGAATTTGAACCACGGAACCCAGCGGTGATAGGCCGAGGCGCTGCCGCCTGAGCCACGGAGGCTTCTTGAAAGTATCTTAATAATAATAATAATAATAATAATGATAATAATAATAATGTTACCGAGAGTGTTGGCTGTGTGATTGAGGATGCACAGCCGTGAGCTTGCATTCGGGAGTTAGTGGGTTCGAACTTCACTGTCGGCAGACCTGAAAATGGTTTTCAGTGGTTTCCCATTTTCACACCAGGCAAATGCTGAGGCTGTACCTTAATTAAGGACACGGTCGCTACCTTCCCACTGCTAGACCTTTCCTGTCCCATCGTCGCCATAAGACCTATCTGTGTCGGTGTGACGTGAAACGAATTGTAAAAAAAATAAAGATATTGGTTTTACAGCATACTAACCCCTTTTACGGTTTGCGGAGACGCACATGTGTCGGGATTTTGTCTCACAGAAGCTCTTTCACGTGCCGGTGAATCCACCAACAGAAGGCTGGCCTATATGGGCATCTTGAAATACCACCTGCCTGACCCGGGATCGAACCTTTCGACTGGGGCTCAGAAGGTCAACGCTCTACCGCCTGAGCACTCAGCACTTCCACTGCACTGTGTTAAATAGCAGCTTGTGTGGTAACATCAATATATTAAAGCTGAGACATTCCAACTGACACACAGGTGAAATGATGGAATTTTCGATTGAGAGACCTTTATTTTTACTTTTTCGCTATTTGCTTTACGTCGCACCTACACAGATAGGTCTTATGGTGACGATGGGAGAGGAAAGGTCTAGGAATGGGAAAGAAGTGGCCGGGGCCTTAATTAAGATACAGCCCCAGCATTTGACTGGCGTGAAAATGGTAAACCACGGAAAAACATCTTCAGGGCTGCCGACAGTGCGGTTCGAACCCACTGTCTCCCGAATACTGGATACTGGCCTCACTTAAGTGACTGCAGCTAATCAAGAGACTCGTATTCTTTAATATTGATACTCTCAGTTAGTAAGAAAGAACGTTGTTGCTACTCCAACCACTACTCTTATACCTTCACATATTTCACACAATATAAATAACATTTGTTTGAGCGCCAGTTGCTTTTTTTTTTTTTTTAGAAAAAGCAATAAAATTCGGTAGAGCATACCTCTTATATCAATTATCTCAAGGCGTGAGGTGATAAACTCACACATCTGGCAATATACAAGGATATGGATCAGGACAATATTAGATTACGGTTGCATTTCCACAATTGAGGATTGTACATGGAACTAGAATCACTTATTATAATTTTTCAAAAACTGATTTTATGACTATAATTTACGTCACAATGAACAAGCATTGACGTATTTTAATTTAACAATATATATAGTGAGATTTGCGGTAACATTTAAAAAGAAAATTCAATCTAAACAAAGAAAGCTATTGGCATGAACTTGAAGTAAAATGTGATATCGCCGCTGATTACATTCTTCTTCATGTTATGAATGCATAACATGTCTGATGCTTTAATTACCTGATGTCTGCATATACCGCTGATGAACTGGAAAAACCTATGAGCTGAAGTCGGGAACCGTCTGCTGTTATCTTCTTATGTAACCAGGAGTTGACCTACATACCATGTGCGCGTGTAGTAAGCTCAAATGTAGTTACTTCCACTCAATAGATCGTAAGAAATCGGAAAATATTATTGAAACACCTTGTGAAGTCCATCCTCACAAGTAAATGATGTTTCACTATCAGCATAGTACCAGTCTCTCCTCGGATCCAACTACCACTTGTAGACCTCCTCGATGATTCCAAAACCTCTTCAAACACAACTCTTAGCTCTGACCACTACTCTAAAACCACTGACCATCACTCTTCCTTCACTTCTTCCATTTGATTCATTTGATACATATGATATGATACCTCTCACCATCGTTGCATCGACTTTTATAACCTCGTGATGACCACTCGTCTCCCTACTCGTGGGTCATCCCTTCCACCTCAATATGTAGTAGCTGGCGAATACAGACACTTGGTCGCAATCACGTGCCCACGCACTGATGTCATAAGTCATGTGTCGTCTAAGCGTGCCCAGGCGGATTACAGATGACTATATTGCATGCGTCACCGGGAAACCTACTTGCACCTAACATTCTCAGTTAAACTTAGCCTCTATTGCAAAATACTCTGCCAGCTCATCTGGCCAGAGTTACAAGCCACAGCATGACTATTTGAAACCAACAAATCTCACTTATTACAAATAAAATTCACTTAACCTATGATTAAATACAATAATATACGTGATACCTAATTATTACAGTCTAAATGATGAGAAACAGAATATAAAATCTCATGAATCGGGTTCATAATAATAATAATAATAATAATAATAATAATAATAATAATAACAATAATAATCATAATAAATACTGAATGGAATCTGTAAACCTGTTGTACGGCTACAACGTCTGGTTTCGTATCGGAACTTACTGTAATGTTTGAAAAAGATATAGTTCCATTTAAGCTGTCTCTATTATTATTATTATTATTATTATTATTATTATTATTATTATTATTATTATTATTACCGTGTTTTTGTGTTGGAGAGAGGTGAAAGAAGGTGCGGACATGAATGGGTCTAACTAACACAATCAAAAGATTTATTAACAGATTTAAAATCAGAGTTATATTTCTTTTCTACTGTTTTTTATTGTTTTCAAACGCCAACTGTTAACAAAACACGTCGCTCAGCGACAGAACAAGATTTCAGGTGCAGTAGTTTAAATACAAGGTATGAAAAATCAGAAAATCAACCAAATTTGTTAATTAATCATCTGAGCACCAAATTTTACAACTGTAACTTGAGCACTATTGCTCCATACATTCAGGAGTCAAGGAGACAGGTCTCCCACTTTCAGTTACAGGGTATATCTACAAGAATAGAAAGATCATCTATGCTCTATGAATTGTCTAGAAGACTGAGCTCCGAACCTAATACCATTGCTGCCTTATCGAGGCAACCTTCAACAATCAGAGCACCTTTCCTCACCACAACTTACACTTTCAGGCCTCTCGAGGCACAACCTACATTTTACAATACAAACAGAATAAATTTTGTTTCCTAGATTTAATTATTTATAGATGCAATATGCATATTGTAGGCCACTAACCACGCATCTAGACTCCTTGAAACAACAAATAATACTGAATATTGTAGATAGAAGGCTAATGGTTTAGACCATCCTTTCCAGAGCAAGGAATTATCCATGTCAAGCTAGAGATGTTCTGTATGCAACTATAGTCGCTTAAAGAAGAAGGGTGGAACAGATTCTGTAGTGTACCTCTCATTTCCACGAAATTATGATTTATAGAAACGATGGATACATGTGCGTAGAAGAGCTAGGAAATGGAATAGTGGAACTATCTGCTGTCATTATTTCGTTTAATCTCCCTAGCCTAGTTACATTTTCAAGCAGTAATCAATTTTCTTCTAAACAGCACGTCCCGCTACAGTGCATTTCACTGATACTACCCCATTGCCTGTGTTAGCGCTGATACTATTGTAGTTAATACGCAACACGCGCGTCCTGTCAACGCTGAAATCATTTCCAAGTTATAGAGCAGCTAATCTACAGCGTTAACCTTGCCCGATAATAATATTGAAAGAAATAATAATTGTTACAGGCTTACCGTGGAGCAGAAGGGAATAAACAACAGGGCCAGGACACTGGACAAATTCACAACAAGAAAAGTTTAAATTTAGAATGTATTTTCTAAGTTATTTTTTCTCTTATTCGATCATCTTTTCAGAACAAAAAATGTAACAACAATTGAAAAATTAGGATATTTACAGTATCATAAGTTTTAACAGGGGTGGAGGAAGCTCTTGTTAACAACACACGACCTTGTACGTCTTCACCACTCCAACAAGTCGGCCTAATTCACGGGCAAGTGAGATGCAAGGGAGACTTTAGCCTCTACTAACAAATTCACCCTTCAGAGGGGTAATCGAACCTAAAACTTTGTTTAAATATTAAGGATCTAGAGCTTTCAAAACAAATTTACAATAATAGGGGAATGTAAACCTTCAGCTACAAATAGTTACATGACGAAGGGGATCAAACCCAGAATTTCAGTTCCAAATTTCAATGGATGAACTTGCCAAGAATACAGTTCAGATATCTCTAAATACCCTTAAGAGCTCACAAGCTCTTACACCACGTGACACTTGTTGCCCATGAGAAATAGGGGAGCCACACACAAAATGCGGAACAAAGGATTCAGAAAAACAGGTAAATAATGTTATTTGCTTTACGTCCCACTAACTACTTTTACGGTTTTCGGAGACGCCGAGGTTCCGGAATTTAGTCCCGCAGGAGTTCTTTTACGTGCCAGTAAATCTACCTACACGAAGCTGACGTATTTGAGTACCTTCAATACCACCGGACTGACCCAGGATAGAACCTGCCAGGTTGCGGTCAGAAGGCCAGCGCTTCATCCGTCTGAGCCAGTTAGCCCGGCCGGAAACAGGAGCCGAAGGAGACGGGCAAGTAAAGGTTAATCGAAAGGGCGAGAACAAAATGAAATGAGATGCTGAACACCTCTAGTGATCTCGTGACATGACTTGTCATGAATCTTAATGGGGCGGAAGGCCCGGTGACACAGAGGATAAGTCATACTACGTGATAACTAAGACCAAAAAGAAAGTATAAAAATTCCTAAAAGCCGGATAGAAATTTAGAGATTAGAAAGGATTAGTTACGAGAAAGCAAAAGTCGATAAGGGTCGTGTGATTATTGTTTTAAAAAAAGGAAGTACAACTAGACAACCATCCTCTATACAACACTAATCAAACAGAAAAAATGGAAGGGATCCGGCACCTCGAAAATTGAAGGTATCGGTCAAAGGAAGACAAGAGCCACGAAGGGTGTGAAAATGAAAGACTCCTTAGGCCTCGAGTACTCTAATACCATCGGAGTCGGAAAAGAACAAGAGCTGACCAAAGGAGGTCGGATAGGATAGATGAAAATTAGGAGCCTGGCACGAATAAGTGAAAGCAGTGCCAGGGCTCAGTTAAGGGCCCCATGTTCACCAACCCATGCTCCAAAGTTCCTAGACCCTGGGGACTCTTCTAGTCGCCTCTTACGACAGGCAGGGGACACCGTGTGTGTTATTCTACCTACCCCATTCGCAGGGGAAAGTGAATAACGGAATCGAGGGTACACACTCGTACGCCCTTAAATTACATAGTACCCAGTAGGCATTTTTCACTCCGTACGCAGACAGCCTAGAAAGTACATAATACAAACTAAGAACCCTACTTTAAAATTAAATGTAATCTCAACATGCACTAGCTGTTACATGCTAGAGGGGAACGCCGATATCTTTCCATCGCCACACGCAGATAAGTTTACATTTTAGGTCAAATTGCTGCCTACCTTATTGCTGCCCCAACCTCGTCCGTCATCTCCTGGGACGAGAACTTCACTTAAAACGCTGCAAAGTCTCCGATCCAGATAGATCCATAAGGGGTGTTAGGGATTGAGATGCCCTCTATACGCTCTATCGGTTGATCATTCTGTGACGGAGACTAGCAGAGAGTCTGTAAAACCAGAGCACATACACCTACTGAGTACTATATAATTTAAGGGCGTACGAGTGTGTACCCTCGATTCCCTTATTCACTTGTCTAGGGAGCGGTGATAAGGGTACAGAGATCTGGCAGTCAAGTAGGGATGACATAAAAATGTTAGTGTTGAACTGTAGAAGTATTGTAAAGAAAGGAATAGAATTGTAATTTAATATATATATATACCAGATATTGTAATATGGATATATATAGATACGAAAATGCCGGGATGGTACCTAACTAAAGGCCACGGCCGCTTCCTTCCCTCTTCCTTGTTTATCACTTCCAATCTTCCCATCCCCCACAATGTCCCTGTTCAGCACAGCAGGCGAGTTACTGGTCTTTCTTCCCAGTTGTACCATTCAGACCCAAAGTCTCTCGCTCCAGGACACTGCCCTTAAGATGGTAGAGGTGAGATCCCTCGCTAAGACCGAGGGATAAACCAATCCTGGAGGGTAAACAAACTGAGAAGGAAAGAAAGAATGACCAACCCTCAAACGCCCAAATACCCGGTTCGCGTTGTAAAAGTAAGTCATTTAACGACTATTGATAAAACTATTTCCCATTTTCTAGAAAGTAATCTAAAAATTACTGAGCATCTTTGTTACTTGAAATTGTTCAACTTTTAGCGAATTCCGAATTTTTACCAATCCCGGCGGGTATTCAATCTGGTGTGCGTTTTCAAACAGGGAAAATGAGAAAATTTGAATACACACACGCAGATTATTTATCGAAACGCCAACATTCTCAATAAACAGTCACAATTCAATTCAAATCACACGCTCTGTACTGCAAGCCTAAGAAGCAAAGCCATTCCCCTTCACATCATGAAAGCCCGCGGAGGCGTAATATCGGCACTAAGATCGAGTAGGTAGCTCTAGACCTGGCTGCCTTTCGTCCCAACAATTAGCCTGGTGTTAATTTCTGGGGTTGTCTGATATCCTGATCATACCCTCAGGAACTTCTATTTTTAGCAGAATCCGACTCGCCTGCATGTTAATTGCCACATCAAAATCCCATGTGTATTGGTTAGGATTCGAACCAGGCTGCCTTATAGAGAAGACAGTGAATTTTCCCATCGGCTGTTATGACAGGCTGAGTGAATCCTAGGGCCATGAATGAACCTCTGCAGAAGTGGATGACTCGTTTCTACATTTTTTCAATTTCCGAACGAGGAATCGAATCCATATCCTTTCGGATAAAATGACTTTGATTTTACCGCCTCAGTTAGTCAGCTTCCATTTATGTTACGTCACACAAAACATCATTCTAGCCGTAATATTAGTAAGGACTACATGACATCATGTATTGTTGCTTCCCGAGAGTTAATTACATAAACTCGGGTCCTCGTCCCCATGTGGCGCGCCTCTTTTCAGGCACGCTCCCAATGGAGGTGAGCCGCACGTGCTATTTTAACCACATACCAGCCCTCCTGACATTCTAAAATCTCTGGCAGTAGCGGTAATCGAACCCAGAACTCTAAGGATGACAGCCAATAGTGCTAACCATTACGCTACGGAAACGCTTTCCGAGAGTCATTTGTCCTTTACTGATAAATTATTTTTTTTTCTTTCTTAATCCGTTTACCCTCCGGGGTTGGTCTTTCCCTCGGACTCAGTGAGGGATCTCACCTCTACCGCCTCAAGGGCAGTGTCCTGAAGCGTAGGACATTAGGTTAGGGGATACAACTAGGAAGGATGACAGTTCCTCACCTGCTATGCTGAACAGGGAAGATCAGAAGAGATCGACAAGGAAGAGGGAAGGAAGCGAACGTGGCTTTAAGTTAGGTACCACCCCGGCATTTGCCCAGAGGAGAAGTGGGAAACCACGGAAGACCACTTCGAGGATGGCTGAGGTGGGAATCTACTTGGTTGACCTCCCGAAGGTGAGTGAACCCCGTTTCAGCCCTCGTACCACTTTCCGAATTTCGTGGCAGAGCCGGGAATCAAACCCGGGTCTCCTGGGGTGGCAGCTAATCACACCAACCACTGCACCACACAGGTGGACTATTCTTCTTCTTTCTTCGTTATGCCCGTTTACAAAGCGCGTTGGAACTTGTTAGCTTGATGATGGTTTTCCTTTCTTCTTCTCCTCCCAAAATCTCTTCATGAACTCGCTATGCAGTTTCTTGCGTTCTTTCGTCCATTGTTTCCCTGTGGTTCTTTTAGCCTTTTCCGTGAACGTGTGCTTTACAACCAGATTCCCAAAAGCCTTGCGATCCCTGATGACATCTTCTGTGATGTTCATTTCTTTTAATTCCTGCTTTATTTTCTCAAACCAGCTTATTTTGACTTTCTTTGATTTAATTATACCAAGCAATCTTTTTGCATATCTAGTGTCGTCCATTCTACAGATGTGGCCATAGAATTTCAATCGTCTCCTACGTACGGTATCGGTGAACTTGTCGATTGCTTTGTACAAATCTACAGTTTTCCTTTTGATCCATATACCATTTACATGAACGGGGCCATATATTTTCCTCAAAATTTTTCGTTCTTGTTTTTCAATTTCATCAATTTTAGAGTGGCCTCCTAGAGATGTGGTTTCTGACGCATACAAGGCTTCCGGAAGAACAACAGTCTTGTAATGCCGAAGTTTTGCACTATTATTGGACTATTATTATTATTATTATTATTATTATTATTATTATTATTGTTGTTGTTGTTGTTGTTGTTGTTGTTGTTGTTGTTTTACCGGGTGGTACACCTCTACGCCGCACGTTTAAATCTTGCGCCAAGTAGAACTCCTCTACTGGAGAAACACTGAACTTGGAACTAGACCAACTTAAATTTTTCCTCTGAAGATGTCACTGTGTGAATTTCGACGTGTTTTTGTTTACTATTTATCAAGAAGTTTGGACATTCTCTCATAGATGGCACTACCTAAAAACTATGATCATGCACCCTGGTGCGAAGTGAAGGAACTTTCTTGAAGAAATTTTGTACTCATAAGTTTTGTTGTTTTTTTTTTTTTTTTTTTATTAAATTTCGTTCTTTCATTTGTGGGTTGGCAATATTAATATTTTCTTTCCGCCGGTTTTGAACTTAGCCAATCCAGAATTTATGTACCTAATTAATTTTCTACCAATCGCAGGTTTCTTCTTCGATTTTGGTGTGTAATTCTAAACGATCCAATAAAATTAAGTGGGTGTGGCTGTTTTATTCATGAAAGGTCTCGAACTTTCCCCGAGGGTATAAAAACTGCTGATTTTCACGTCTCCTGGCCACTTCATCAACATCTATCCTAGTGTATAGACGTGTAGTAGGAGGCGGGAAGCGCCTCTTCCATCAGGCAGCAGTTCTTCAGTAAGGTAATGGCCGCTTAAACATCTTTATTTCTTGCTAGCTCAGCAGTTTAACCCGCGGGAAAGGTCCGAAACCTTTACCATGTAACCTACTTTTCTGTAATGTAATTTTGCCGGCTTATGTAATTATCTTTAACTATAAATCGGGGATAGAGAGTGCCTTACCCTCTCGACCTCCCCTTCATTTTGATTTGAGGTGAGTACGTTTTGGTAACGGATTTTCTTCTCTTCCTTTATGTTCAGATTTCTTTCTAATACGGGTCACCTCCATAGTTTGGGAATAGCCCCTGTTTCATTGGCCTAGTGCCGTCTAGGTTTTAAGAAGTTTCATGTAGGAGTGCAAATTCACGCCTCCATTCCATTTGTATGTCGGGCCATTTACTTAACCTGTTCTTTTTCTGCTAAGGCCCAGTAGGTTGGGTACAAGATACCCCCGTTTCATTTTGTAAGTTGTGCCTTGAGGGCAATTGATGGTAAAGCCTGGTATGGCCTTTAATAGGCGTGAAAAACTGAGAGCGTGTTAACTCTTTTCCAGAGTATAAAAGTGCCTCTGGGAGGCTTGAGGTTAAAAGTTGGGAGTAAGGGCTCCAGGTATTAGGGGTTTTCTGCCCTTTGGTAAATATGTGTTTGTGAGCTGAGAGCTCAGAAAATGTAAAGGGAGGGCTTGAAGCCCAAGTTCTGTTTATACCACCAATCGTATCTTTCCTAGAATTAATTTTCGCTACTTGTGCCTATTGCATTGTTTCTTGTTGTTAAAAAAAGAAAAAATATAACCTTGCTACAGTTTAAAATTAACTTTGATTTTGGTAGTGAGACCCGTTCACCCCCGCACCTTCTTTCACCTCTGCTGATCCACCAAACCACGGTAACAATTATTATTATTATTATTATTATTATTATTATTATTATTATTATTATTATTATTATTATTATTATTATTATTATTATTATTATTATTATTATTATTATTATTATTATTATTATTATTATTATTTGGATAAAATCAGCTTGAAGCATTCTAGCCAGGTAATTTGTTTGTCAAATAAAATCAGTCGTGAGGTCATTGGCAATTCTATCACTACATAATGGCTGTTAGATTTGAAGGATTTAAATCGGGATTCCTGGTAACTGGGGCCATTTTTTTCTGTGTACATGAGATATTGTAAGTTGTCTAGTACGTATGAATTGTCATTTTACCAAGTAGGTATTGGTAATTTCATTTTCTGAATTTAGTAAACATATCTGTCTTCCAAAGGAGATCGAAGCGCCTTTCTCATTTCTTTGTTCCAGTGTTACACTCTCAGAACTTCGAGTGCGAGCCGGCGTCTGGAATTTTTCTGACACGTCTGAGAAGCATCAGGATCGTGAAGTAGTCTTCAGTATACAGCATCCACAGTACAGCTTTGATCCTCCAAGGAATGATATCGCTCTGATTGTGGTAGAAAAAGCCTTCAGTCTAGGACCCCGCGTGAAGATCATTTGCCTTCCGGAGGAAACAATGTCCTTCCCTCCCGGGACACGGTGTATTGCAACTGGATGGAGCCAAGGGAAATTTGGTAAGAACAACTTCATTTACTACCTCAATCAAAATTTCCAAATAGGTATGCGTTTTCTGAATGTTTCCTTTTGTCTATGCAAGAGATTGTTTGTAAGGTTGTCTAGTACGTATGATTTGGCAGTTCGCAGATTAGTATTTATGACATCAATACCGTAATTTATCGTATTTCAACACAAAGTGGAGAAGTCATACCACTGCTGTCACATAAGGTGCTATAAAGAGTGTCGACCCATAATGTCCCGTTCGTGCTCAATGGGTGAAGGACTCGTGATCTCGCAGGCCAACGTAACTCGTCGACACTTTGTATAGCACTTTGGGTGACAGAAGAAATATGACGTCGAGCGTTACGCTATTGGTAAACATCCCCTTGAATATTGCGAATGATTGGCAGCACAACCAGTTCAATCACTACTCTAACGGACAAATTCGCTGCCAAGGTTATTGGGATAACGACAAGATAGTTCCTTCCCAGACCATAACTCCTGGTGTGTAGGTCTAGTGTGTCCACGTCCCAGAAGCTTGATTCTAAGCGTTCATCTGACCTCCTTCTTACCAGCTTAGGCCATCACTGGCTCCAAGATAGAAACGCCTCTCATCTGAGAACACAACAGACCTCCAATCCGCCTTTCATTGAGCTCTAGCTTGACACCACTGAAGTTATATATGGCACTGATTCGGAGTTAGTGGCATGGACGCTACAGGACGCCTGGTTCTGAGCTGTCCCTCAAATTATCGAATTTACAGTTAGCTGTGACACTCTGGTACCAACTGAAGCTTTAATCGCTGCTCCGTAGCGGCCCATTTGTGGCCGGATCCCGGTCTTCTTGACGCAGTGCCTTCCCTTGACTATTGTTGCCAACACCGATGTATTTTGGTTACATCCCTACCAAGTCTTTCTGCAATATCATCCATCCTCTCATAGCCTTATTACACGGCCTCGCTCAAACTCATTAAGCCACTGATACTGCCTTCTTGGTTTCCTTAAAGACATGTTTGACTCACGCCTACCTCACAGCGTCAACACATGACGATGATTACAGTTCACGAAGTGTACAACGTGTATCTAAAGCAAACTTGCTTGGCAAGGCCATAGAGGTGCTACCAGCACACCAATCCTCGTCCACTAGCGCGTAAATCTGAATAGGCGTCATCCTTCAGATGTGCAAATGCGCCTACGGAATTTCGATTATCTACCACCTTCTTTTGTGTTGGGATTTCTTTTTCTGCCAGTGTAGTTATGGAAAATCACAAGAACCGATGGCATCAACCAAATGAGGCACAATAGGTAAGA
The DNA here is from genome assembly GCF_040414725.1 of Anabrus simplex. Classification (NCBI taxonomy): domain Eukaryota; kingdom Metazoa; phylum Arthropoda; class Insecta; order Orthoptera; family Tettigoniidae; genus Anabrus; species Anabrus simplex. Next base: position 258,661,866 of record NC_090269.1, read on the forward strand.
TAAGAAAATAATGAGGTAGTTTGCCATTGCTACCCTCACTTGGCAGTATATCTGACCTATAGTAACATATTTCATAACACTCAGGCACACAAGTCGTAGTCATTACTACTCAGTGGCACTCATCCCTCACCTGCTTCCATATAGTCGCTGCTATAAACGAGACTGGAACTCTGTTGAAAGTTACATTTTACTTTGCCCTCCGCCAAGTACATCCCCCAATTTTCCGCATGCATCACAACTCTGACGGGCCTTGACGTGCCAAGCGACCGTTGCTCAGCCAGGAAACCTGTAGATTACGAGGAGACTGCGGGGTTCAGCGCGACGAAGCCCCTCAGCCACTCCAGTGGTGCAGCTCGACTGTGCTCTACAGATGGGCAAAAAGTAACACAGAGTTATTTTGGAATTGTTCCGGACTCGAAACTGATCTTTAAATGAACAATACGCCGGCACATCCTATTCCGAAAGAACAGTCTTCCGTATCGCCTGCATTCCAGCGAGATTGGTACAATAACGTTCTGTTCTGAAAGAACAGTTTTCCGTATCGCCTGCACTCGGTGGGACTGGTCTAATAACATCCTGTTCCTAAAGAACAATGTTCCGTATCGCCTGCACTCGGTGGGACTGGTCTAGCAACATCCTGTTCCGAAATATCAATGTTCCGTATCGCCTACACAAGGTGGCATTGGTCTAGCAACAACGTATTCCGAAAGAATAGTGTTCCGTATCGCCCGCACTCGGTGGGACTAGTCTAGCAACAACATGCTCCGAAATAACGATTTTCCGTATCGCCTGCACTCGGCGGGATTGGTCTAGCAACATCGTGCTCCGAAATAATAGTGTTCCGTATAGCCCGCACTCGGTAGGACTGGTCTAGCAACATCCTGTTCCGAAAAAATAGTGTTCCGTGCCACCCGCACTCGGCAGGACTGGTCTAGCAACATAGTGTTCCGTATCACCCGCACTCAGCAGGACTAGTCTAGCAACAACCTGTTCCGAATGAACAATTCTGTATCGCTTGCACTCGGCGAGACTGGTCTAGCAACATCCTGTTCCGAAAAACAATGTTCCGTACAGCCTGCACTCGGCGGTACTGGTGTAGCAACATAGTGCCCCGAAAGAATAGTGTACCGTATCACCCGCACTCGGAACGACTAGTCTAGCAACAACCTGTTCCGAAAGAACAATTTCGTATCACTTGCACTCGGCGAGACTGGTCTAGCAACATTCTGTTCCGAAGGAATAGTGTTCAATATCGCCCGCACTCGGCGAGACTATTCTAGCAACAACCTGTTCCGAAAGAACAATGTTCCGTATCGCCCGCACTTGGCGGGACCGGTCTAGCAACAACCTGTTCCGATAGAATAGTGTTCCGTATCGCCCGCATTCGGCGGGACTTGCCTAGTAACATCCTGTTCCGAAAGAACAATGTTCCGAAGCGCCCGAACTCGGCGGGACTAATCTACAAACAACCTGTTCCGAAAAGGCAATGTTCCGTATCGTCCGCACTCGACGGGATTGGTCTAGCAACATCCTCTTCCGAAAGAACAGTGTTCTGTGTCGCTCGCACTCGGCCGAACTGGTCTAGCAACATCCTGTTCCGAAAGGACAATGTTCCGTATCGCCTGCACGCAGCAGGACTGGTCTAGTAACATCCTGTTCCGAAATAATAGTGTTCTGTGTCGCCCGCACTCGGCGGAACCGGTCTAGCAACAGCCTGTTCGGAATGAACAATATCTCGTATCGCCCGCATTCGGCGGGACTCGTCCAGCAACATCCTGTTCCAAAAGAACAGTGTTCCGTGCCACCCGTACTCGGCAGAACTGGTCTAGCAACATCCTGTTCCGGAAGAACGGTGTACCGTGTCACCCGCAATCGGCAGGACTGGTCTAGCAACATAGCGTTCGGAAATAATAGTGTTCCGTATCACCCGCACTCGGCGGGATTAGTCTAGCAACAACCTGTTCCGAAAGAACAATTCCGTATCGCTTGCACTCGGCGAGACTCGTCCAGCAACATCCTGTTCCAAAAAGAACAGTGTTCCGTGCCACCCGTACTCGGCGGAACTGGTCTAGCAACATCCTGTTCCGAAAGAACAGTGTTCCGTGTCACCCGCACTCGGCAGGACTGGTCTAGCAACATAGTGTTCCGAAATAATAGTGTTCCGTATCACCCGCACTCGGCGGGATTAGTCTAGCAACAACCTGTTCCGAAAGAACAATTCCGTATCGCTTGCACTCGGCGAGACTGGTCTAGCAACATCCTGTTCCGAAAGAACAGTGTTCCGTGTCGCCCGCACTCGGCGGAACTAGTCTAGCAACATCCTGTTCCGAAAGAACAATGTTCCGTATCGCCTGCGCTCGGCTGGACTGATCTAAGCAACATAGTGTTCCGAAAGAGTAGTGTTCCGTCTCACCCGCACTCGGCAGGACTAGTCTAGCAACAACATGTTCCGAAAGAAAAATTCCGTGTCGCCTGCACTCGGCGAGACTGGTCCAGCAACATCCTGTTCCGAAGGAATAGTGTTCCGTATCGCCCGCACTCGGCGGGACTAACCTAGCAACAGCCTGTTCATCATCCGCACTCGGCGGGACTGGTCTAGCAACATCCTGTTCCGAAAGAACAGTGTTCTGTGTCGCCCGCACTCGCCGGAACTGGTCTAGCAACATCCTGTTCCGAAAGAACAATGTTCCGTATCGCCTGCTCCGAAAGAATAGTGTTCCGTATCACCAGGACTCGGCGTGACTAGTCTACCAACAACCTGTTCCGAGAGAACAATGTTCCGTATCGCCTGCACTCGGCGGGACTGATCTAGCAACATCCTATTCCGAAAGAATAGTGTTGCGTGTCGCCCGCACTCGGGGGGACTGGTCTACCAACAGCCTGTTCCGAAAGAACAATGTTTCGTATCGCCTGCACTCGGCGGGACTGGTCTAGCAACATCCTGTTCCGAAAGAAGAATGTTCCGTATCGCCCGCATTCGGCGGGACTATTGTAGCAACAACCTGTTCCGAAAGAACAGTGTTCCGTATTGCCTGCACTCGGCGGGATGGTCTAGCAACATCCTGTTCCGAAAGAACAGTGTGTCACCCGCACTCATTGGGACTGGTCTAGCAACATCCTGTTCCGAAAGAACAATGTTACGTATCGCCCGCACTCGGCAGAACTGGTCTAGCAACAACCTGTTCCGAAAGAACAATGTTTCGTATCACATGCACTCGGCGGGACTGGTCTAGAAACATCATGTTTCGAAAGACTAGTGTTCCGTATCGCCAGCACTCGGCAGGACTAGTCTACCAACAACCTGTTCCGAAAGAACACTGTTCCGTATCGCCCGCATTCGGCGGGATTATTGTAGCAACAACCTGTTCCGAAAGAACAGAGTTCCGTTTCACCTGCACTCCTCAGGACAGGTCTAGCAACATCCTGTTCCGAAAGAACAGTGTTCTCTGTCGCCCGCACTCGGTGGAACTGGTCTAGCAACATCCTGTTCCAAAAGAACTATGTTCCGTATCGCCTGCACTCGGCGGGCCTGGTCAAGCAGCATCCTGTTCCGAAAGAACATTGTTCCGTATCGACAGCACTCGGCGGGACTAGTCTACCAACTACCTGTTCCGAAAGAAGAATGTTCCGTATCGCCCGCATTCGGCGGGAGTATTGTAGCAACAACCTGTTCCGAAAGAACTGTGTTCCGTGTCGCCTGCACTCGGCGGGACTGGTCTAGCAACATCCTGTTCCGAAAGAACATTGTTCCGTATCGCCTGCACTCCAGCGAGATTGGTCGACTGGTCTCAAGTTGATCCACAACATATAGCATCTCATTTGTACTTCTATACCCAGACTTTTTAACGTATTTGTGTGCTTGTACTATATATTGCTCACCTATTGTCACTTGTAATATTTCACTTTCATATGCAACATTTTTAGCACCATAGCACTTCGCTTAATTCAACCACACGTCATAGTGTTAATTATATATTTGTTTGATACTGTTCTTACTGCTCATTAGAAATCTGTTTTAGGATTTCGTCAAATATTGTGTATGCTTAAATATGGCTGATGACGACCCCAAGTAGGGTTGAAACCAGTCCCATGTAATGTAAATACATGCAGTTTAAATAAAACTTTGTATTGAATAGGTGGAAAACTTTTATGTTTATAATTTATATGTTGAACTCCGTGAACCAATTGGATTTAGAGTTCCCAACGATTTGCCGAATACGGAGCGCGGCATTTTCAAGCGACCATTGTCTATGAAAGCAAGTCGTGAGATGTAGCTATGTATTTTATTTTTTTATTTCCCACATATTAAGGGGACGGGTCACGTAGAGGGAAACAGCCAGTCTCTGACAAGTAGATGGGCTGGTTTTGGAGATATAATGAAAGAAGAAGTTGAGTAAGAAATGAATATTATGCATTTGATGGCAGTAGGGAATAATCTCTTATTATTGACGGTTTAGGAGGTGGGTCAAAAGGTGTTTTGCATGTTCATTATAGTCTCACTATCTGTGGTGTAGATATTTTTTCTGTTAGGGGATGAATCCTTGCCAAGTAAACTCTCACTTATGAAGAGAATAACCACGAAGTGGTAGAAGTATCGTACACCAATAGGTGAAGAATGTGATTTTCAAAGATCTGACACATATCATCGCCAGGCTCCAACCTTAGAGTTCATGATATAAAAAAAAGACACAATCACACTCGCCTGTGGCCTGAGTTTATATAGTGCGACCAATATTATACTGTAGTTCATGATCAAGAAAAAAACTTTACACACGCCTGAGGCCAGAGTTTATATAGGGCGAGTGTAGTAGGCACTAGAAGAATTTAAATACTAAGTTATTTTGAGGTCCGCCTCTGTGGTGTAGTGGTTAGTGTGATTAGCTGTCAACCCCAGAGGCCCGGATTCGATTCCCAACTCTGCCATGAAATTTGAAAAGTGGTACGAGGGCTGGAACGGGGTCCACTCAGCCTCAGGAGGTCAACTGAGTAGGGGGCGGGGTTCGATTCCCTCCTCAGCCATCCTGGAAGTGGTTTTCCGTGGTTTCCCACTTCTCCTCCTGACAAATGCCGGGATGGTACCTAACTTAAGGCCATGGCCGCTTCCTTCCCTCTCCCCAGTCTATCCCCCCACCAGGCCCCTGTTAAGCATAGCAGATGAGGCGGCCTGGGAGAGGTACTGGTCATCTTCCCCAGTTGTGTCCTCGACCCAGAGTATGGAGCTCCAGGACATTCCCCTTGAGGCGGTAGAGGTGGGATCCCTTGCTGAGTCCGCGGGAAAACCGACCCTGGGAAGTAAACAGATGAAGGAGAAGAAGAAGGAGAAGAAGTTATTTCGAGAAGGTGACGTTAGATACTGTATTTTGGGGGAATATTACAACCTAAATGGATTTTTTCTTTCACTGTCGTCAATAATTCGTTTATAGGAAGTGGGTTTAGGGATTGGAATAACTTACCAAGGGAGATGTTCGATAAATGTCCAGTTTATTTGAAATCATTTAGAGAAAGGCTACGAACATAAAGCTGAAAATCACAGGCCAGTAAGTTTGACACGCATTTCATGTAAGCTTTGGGAAAGCACTCATTCTGATTATATTAGACATGTTTGCGAAATGAATAACTGGTTCAACAGAGGGCAGTTCGAGTTTAGGAGAGGTTATTCCACTGAAGCTCAGATTGTAGGATTCCAGCAATACCCAGTAAACAGACTGTGGGAGGAGTTTAAAGAAATTGCTGAGGAATGCGAAAACACGTTTGTACCTTAAAGGTGGTAATGAATTTTAAACACCCACTTTATTATAACAGAGAAATAAAGAGACTAAGAAGGAGGTGCAAATTGGAAAGAGATAGACTTAGAAATGGCTGTGGAAAAAGGAGAAATTGAAGGAATTTACTAAGAAATTGAATTTAGTAAAGAAGTCAGCTATGGATAACATGATGGCAAGCATAATTGGTGGCCATACAAATTTAAAAATTTTAAAGAAAAATGGAAGTGAATGTATAGGTACCCTAAAGCAGAAACAGGTTCCAATAAGGACATTTCAGGAATCATTAATGAACAAGGGGAGTGTGTCCGCGAGGAATTTCAAAAGGCAGAAGAATTCAGTCAGCAGTATTTAAAGATCGTTGGTTACAAGGATAATGTCCAGGTAGAGGAGGTGACTAATACTAAAGAAGTATTCAAATTTACCTATGATAACTGTACCGGGCGGTACACCTCCACGCCGCTAATTTAAAATGTGCGCCAATTGAAACTCCTCTGCTGGAGGAAGTCTGAACTTTATTGACGGTATTAATTTTCTACTTTCTCAGAAGATGTCACCACGTGGAAAACTTTGAGTTTTCTGAACGGTGTCATTTTTGATGTGTTTTTGTTTCGCTTGTAGTAAGAAGTGTGAACTTTCTCTTCTAGAGGACACTACCGAAGATCTACTACGGTGCACCCTAGTGCGAAGTGAAAGAACTATTTTGTTGGAGAAATTTTTATTTCAAATGTTTGTTCCTTGCTAAATTTCTTTCAGTCATTGGTTAAGTTGGCAATATTAACCCCTTCTTTCCCCTTGTTTTAAATCTAGCCTATCACGAATTTCTTAAATTAATTTTCCACCAATTATGTGTTTCTTCTTAGTATTGTGTAGGGGGTTTATTGATCAACCAATAAAATCCTCGTGGGAGGGTGTTTTCATTCCCCTAACGCCTAGAACCTTCTGCGAGAGTATTTAAACTGCTGATTTTAGGGTCTCCGGGCCACTTCTGTTCCATCTTTCAGTGTATAAAGTACATAGCAGGAGGCGGGAAGCGCCTCTTTCTTCGGCAGCGGTCAACAACAAGGTAATGGCCAATTAATAACTTCTTTCTTTGCTTGCTCAGCAGTTTAACTCTCGGGGCGGGTTCGAAGCGTTCCAACATGTAACCCTTTCCTAAAATGTAACGACTCTTTTCATCTATTCTCTTTTAAAGCTACATACTGGGATAGAGAGTGCTAACCCTCTCGAGCTCCCACTCATATTGTTTTGAGGTGAACTTATTTTTCTCCACCTATTCTTCGTTAACGTAAAACAAATTGTTCACTTCTTAAGTCACCTCTTTAGTATGGGATTAGCCCTTGTATTAACGGCCTAGCGCCAAGTAGGTATTAATCAAAGTGTTTTAGGAGTGCAAGATCGCCTCCTCTCAAATTGTTATTTTAGAGGTCATGTAATTGCCCCTTTTCATTTAATAGACCTCAGTAGGTTGGGTATTTTACCCCTGTGTCTATGTCCAGTGAGGACAACTTGAAGGTGGAGTTTGGTGTGGCCTGGGAGAGGCTTAAATTTTGAGAGCGAGTGGCTCTTTTGAAAATTGAGTGTTGTATGCCTCGTGGAGGCTTTTCTGTGTAATTTGGAGCAAGGGCTCCTAGGTATGAATGGGGTTTTCTGCCCCTCTGTTAAAACTCGTGTTTGGGGTAAAACTGAGCTGATTGCCCAAGCAGTGTAAAATCAGGGCGCGAAGCCCAATTCCTGTAAATATTGTAACTACCCTTTCTGATTTGCTACTTTGTACCTGCCATGCTTGTTATTTCTTTGTTTTTGAAAAGAAAATATAACCTTGTTAAATTTTAAATTAATTTTGCTTTCGTAGCTGGAGACCTATTCACACCCGCACCTTCTTTCACCTCTACCTACCACGGAAAATTCCGTAACAAGTGGTAGCAGAGCGTGGTTGAATGGGTCTCAATTTAGCCCCTTTTTGACGGCTAAACATTGCTTTCGTCCGAACTCTAACAATTTTCTCAGTTGCTGGAATTTTTTTTTTGAGTTTTTCAAAATTGTTCGGTCATCATGCCCGGCCCTCGCGATGTTCTCCTCCTTAACTATTTGCGCAAAGAGGAGTTGATCTACGAATTAACTATTAGAAATGTGCAATCTGGAGGCACGGTTGCTGTCGATACTAACAAGCTTAGAGAGTCCCTTGATTTGCCCATTTCCATCCCCAATTTGGGAGAGAAAGAAATTGATGACTCCCTTTCCACGATCGTCGAGAACATTACTGGGCTAGCATCGGTAGTTAGTTTTTTGATGAAAATGATCCGTCTCCTAATCAAATTAAGCGTGTGCAAGGCAGACTGTTTCATTTTTCTAATAGAGTGAACGATCTGTTGTCTCTAAAGTTGAATGACGCTCAGAGGAAGGAAGCCAGTACGCTCCTTGAAACTATTTCTGAATTGTCTAGTAAGGTCACTCAATTGCTAACTGGCGAAGTTCCTCCCAAAACTGGTCAACCCGCCACGGTGAATGTAGGTAGTGATGGAGAGCCTCCTAAGGGAGAAGTCAATAGGATAACCGTTGCTGCTCAAACTATCTCTGCCCCATTAGACCACGAGTCTGAACGCCGTAACCCATTGAACAATGTACGTGCTGAATTAACTTCCTTGCCATTGAAACCTTTACCTACTATGTCACCCGGGTTTAGCAGCTTGCCTCATCCATTGGCAATGTTGCTAAGAGGTATCTCTAAGTTTTCCGTCAACACCACCAGTGAAGTTATTTCTTTCTTAAGGTTTTTAGTTGAATTTCAGGATCATGCCCTTGTTTTTTCTCTTTCTCCATGTCAAATTTTGCAGATAATCTATCCTTATGCTATTGGGGTTCTCTCGGATAAAATCGTAAGAGCCATTGCCGAGCAATCATCTATTGAGGATTTCCATGCCCACTTGCTAGCTAACTTCATCCCGGCTAGGGCCAGGTCCTCCCTTATTCAGAAATACTATTATCGGGTACAGCGCTTGGATGAAAACCTGGCAGACTTCATCCAAGATATTAAGTTTTATACTAGGGTGTTTGCTCTCCACTTCCCTGAGGATCAGATCGTGCAAGCTATTGTCGAAGGGATCTCACCACCCTACAGGTCATATTTGTGTTTCGCGGCATGCCCGCAAACTTTCTCGGAACTTGAAGCATTGGCCGTCTCAGCGGAAGGGGTCAGATACGCCGATTCTTTGCGTGTCGCGAAAGAACCCCCGCCTTCCTTTAGTAATACTCGGCCTCCACCTCGCCGATCAGTCACCCCTCGTAAATGTTATGCTTGCGGGTCGCCTGACCATCTGCGCAATAAGTGTCCTCTGATCAAGTCTAGTAGGGCAAATAATGGAGCTGGTTCATCACAAGGCTGTTTTAAATGTGGGGCTTTCTCACATATCGCCAAGAATTGTCCCAATTCGAATAGCACCCCCTCCTGCTCAACTTCTGGTGTAACTTCCAACAACAATCAAAAGTGACTAGTGGCTTCGGCTGAGTCGACTAATCCCGCTTCCCGAGGCTCAGCCCCTGGTAAACAGGTTGTGAATTCAGGGAATGTCCTATCTTCAAATTCATCTTTTGAATGCCCCAAAGAGTGTCTTAGGATTGCGGCGGATTCCCCCGCACCGGTCCCCTTTCTCAAAATTGAGTTAAATAACGAGCCTATAACAGCTCTCTTAGACTCAGGTAGTGTTTGTTCTATTATTTCGGCTGAATGGTATTCTAAATTGAAATCTGTTTGTAAACTACCTGACTATGACTCATCCCCTGTTCAATATGTTTCGGCTAATTCATCTCCGTTAGAAATTCTAGGTTCCTTACTGGTCAAAATTCGTATTTTTAAATTTACATGGAAAATTAAACTGTTTGTGGCTAAGCACTTGTCTTGCCCCATCATACTGGGAGCGGACTTCATTTCTCACTCTGGTCTTGTGCTCGATCTCCAGTCTAGGTCGTGCACATTCAAATTTGCTTCTAATTGTAAAATCCCACTATTAAAGTGTAATTCTGCATCATGTTCTTCTATTTCGCCTACCCAGGATGAGATGTTGTTAGACCTTAGACATCTACCTGAGGAGCAGGCTGATAGTATTCGTAAGTTGTGTCAGTCGTTTCCAGAGGTGTTTTCTGATACTCTTGGTGTTACTGACCTCATCAAATACAAAATTGAGGTCACGGATTCGATTCCTGTCCGTTTTCCACCATATAGGCTATCTCCACCTAAAATGAAGGCTCTAAAAGAAATCATCGATCAGATGTTGAAGGACGGTATTATTAGGCCCTCTAAGTCAGCGTATTCTTCGCCTATTTTTCTAGTCCCGAAACCCCAGGGGGGCTTCAGGCCTGTCATTGATTACAGGGCTCTCAATCGGAAGGTGGTGTTACAATCTGTGCCCCTTCCCGACCTTCATTCTTGCTTTTCATGGTTTCGTAAGGCCAAGTTCTTTACTATCTTGGACTTGAATCAGGCCTATAATCAAATTCCCCTTGCTGAAGAGTCTAAACATCTTACAGCGTTTGCCACGGACTGGAACTTATACGAATACAACCGCGTGCCTTTCGGGCTCCCCACGGGGGCAGCTGTACTCACTAGGCTGTTAGATAGGGTCTTCTCCGACATCAAATTTGAGTATTTATATCACTACTTAGATGATGTCGTCGTATTTTCAGAGACCTTTGAAGAACATCTAGATCATCTGCGAGAAGTTCTTGATCGCCTTCGTAAGGCTGGGTTAACTGTCAAGTTGTCCAAGGTTGCCTTTGCTAAGCCCTCTATGTCATTCCTAGGGCATATTGTATCACCTGATGGTGTAGCAGTTGATCATTCTAGAACACAGGCCATCCGTGATTTTAAACCTCCCAAGGACATTAAAGGTATCGCCAGGTTCATTGGTATGGTGAATTTCTTCAGGAAGTTTATTCCTAACTTCGCTAATAGAGCGGCGCCCTTGAACCTTCTCCGTAGGAAAGGCATCAAATTCGAGTGGGGACCTTCTCAACAAGCCGCTTTCGAAGATCTTAAATTAGCTCTCTGTAATGCCCCTGTACTTGCTATGCCTGATTTCTCGAAGAAATTCATCGTCCAAACCGACGCGTCGTCGTCGGCGGTAGCGGCAGTCCTTCTTCAAGAGACTGAACTAGGGAGGCGACCCATCGCCTATGCGTCTAGGACATTGTCGGCTCAAGAAGCCAAGTATTCCATCTATGAGCTCGAAGGTTTGGCAGTCTTATTCGCCTTAGAGAAGTTCCGTCTCTATCTGGAACATGTCAAATTCGACCTGGAGACAGATAATCAAGCCTTAAGCTGGGTCTTAGGTAGGCCGCGTCGTACTGGTCGTATAGCCCGCTGGGCCATTCGTATTTCCGCCTTCCAGTTTGATGTTAGACATATCAGAGGCACCGAAAATGTTGTTGCTGATGGACTCAGCCGTATGTTTTCAAACGAGGTCGAGACCCATGAACCGGTCGACAGTTCATCACCTCCCGAGTCCATGCTATCTGATGTTAATGCCATCTTAACAGATGCTCCCATGCTCTTTAGGGATATCGAGAAATACCAACGTGAAGATCCTACGCTGGCTCCGATAATGGAAACCCTTTCTTCTGGGGAACATGTCGTCCCTTATGTTCTGAGGAATGGTGTTTTATGTTGCCCTTCGAGGCATGACAAGATGATGAAGGTTGTTGTTCCAGCTGTTCTTGTGCCTATGATCTTCAAAAACTATCATGAGACCCCATTGGGGGGGCATCTTGGAATCTTTAAAACCCGTGAAAAGATTCGTGAGATGTTCATCTGGAAAGGTATGGACGGTGAAATTCGTGAACTTGTAAAAGCTTGTAAATCTTGTTTGCTTAGTAAACCCACCATGTCCACTAAGGTAGGCCTTTTGTCTTCTCATCAAGCGTCGCGCCCCATGGAACGCCTGTATATTGATTATGTAGGACCCTTCCCCCAGTCAAAGGGGAATGCCAACAAGTTCATCTTTGTATGCGTAGATGGTTTTACAAGATTTTCTTAGTTATTTCCGACTAAGCTGGCTACCGCTCAGTCCACCATTACTTGCCTAAATTCTATTTTTGCTTCGTTTGGTCCGTGCCAATTTATTGTATCTGATAATGCTAAGGCGTTCACATCAAATCTTTTTCGTAAATTCTGTTTTGACTTGTCCATCTCTCATGTAACTACTTCTGCTTATTACCCTCAACCATCTCTGGCTGAACGGGTTAACCGTAATCTCAGGTCCGCTCTCATTGCTTATCATCATGAAGATCATTCCAGGTGGGACACGTCCCTGCATTGGTTAGCTTTTGCCTTGAATTCGGCGGTTCATGAATCACACAAGTTTACTCCAGCTTCTTTGATGTTTAAGTTCGTTCCCAACACGCCGCTCTCGAACCTCTGGTCTCTGAGTGACATTCTACCCGAGACAATAGATCCGGACAACATTAAAGATCTTTGGAAGAAGGCTAAAGCTAATCTTAAAGTGTCTCATGAAAAGGTTAGGGAAAGGTATGATCGTGGACGGAGACCCACCCCTTTGAAGGTAGGTGACCAAGTAATGGTCAAGAATTTTGTTCCCGCGGGCAAGCTTGCCCCCAGATTCCATGGGCCGTGTGTCATTCTCGATTTCCTTACGCCGGTTACGTTGTTTGTAAGCAATCCAGCCACCGAGAGGATATTTAGGGTTCAGCTGTCCCAGGTGAAACCGGTGTAAATTTTGTGTCAACTTGCTTCATATAATTTGATAGGAATATGAAGGTTATATATTTTTTTTTGAGTTCCACTCTTAAGGCATTCTGCTCCTTCTATCGTATTTTATATGTAAGCATTTCTGTGAAACCTCCCCCGATTTGTTAAACTGCCATCCTGTCCTTGCCACGGCCATTACCACGCTCCCGTCTCCTGCTCCACTACACACAGTGGCTGGCTTAGATGAAATGCCATGGATATCTGCACGCCGCTGGCCCCTCAATCTCTCTACAAGCCTGTGCCCTCAAAAAAATGATAATTGTCCAACAATTCTGCCGCCTAGCTTAAATGTTTCAGTGCCCCCGCAGCCGCGCGGCGCTGTGCCGCGGCTGGGTTCGAGGACGGGCCCCCTCGGCCCCAGCGAGGACGACATGTGCACGGCGAGCCGGAGCTCTCCTCCCGGCCTAGGCTGATGTGCGGCGCACGACCTGCTACATGCCCGCAGCCTGTATATGTTCACCGCGGGCGCGGCGTGCTTCAACACCTCTGCTCCCCTCATAGTGCGGGCGAGCGGTATCTCAGGGTACTTGAGGGGTCCGAGCGGCCTCCTTTGGACGCAAGCTGCAACGGCCGGTCTGGCCATCCAACTTCATCAACCTCAAATACATGAACAGTTACTATAAGCAATGACTACACTTGGGAATTCAACAGCAATATTTGGTGGACATTGCAAAATTTTCATCACTTTTAAGTATTAAAAAATTTATCTTCAGAATTCTACTTCTACAAACTTAAAGACTATACTTCACCTGCAACAACAAAATTTTTGGAACTGAATCAAACCAAAATAAGAAAATCTTATAATTTTTTTTTTTTGGCAATTAATCTCCATATCTACATCAAAACTTGGACCTGGTTTTCAAACAAAATTCTTATATCACCCCTGGTGGAACTTTTGGGGGGGGGGAGGTCTGTACCGGGCGGTACACCTCCACGCCGCTAATTTAAAATGTGCGCCAATTGAAACTCCTCTGCTGGAGGAAGTCTGAACTTTATTGACGGTATTAATTTTCTACTTTCTCAGAAGATGTCACCACGTGGAAAACTTTGAGTTTTCTGAACGGTGTCATTTTTGATGTGTTTTTGTTTCGCTTGTAGTAAGAAGTGTGAACTTTCTCTTCTAGAGGACACTACCGAAGATCTACTACGGTGTACCCTAGTGCGAAGTGAAAGAACTATTTTGTTGGAGAAATTTTTATTTCAAATGTTTGTTCCTTGCTAAATTTCTTTCAGTCATTGGTTAAGTTGGCAATATTAACCCCTTCTTTCCCCTTGTTTTAAATCTAGCCTATCACGAATTTCTTAAATTAATTTTCCACCAATTATGTGTTTCTTCTTAGTATTGTGTAGGGGGTTTATTGATCAACCAATAAAATCCTCGTGGGAGGGTGTTTTCATTCCCCTAACGCCTAGAACCTTCTGCGAGAGTATTTAAACTGCTGATTTTAGGGTCTCCGGGCCACTTCTGTTCCATCTTTCAGTGTATAAAGTACATAGCAGGAGGCGGGAAGCGCCTCTTTCTTCGGCAGCGGTCAACAACAAGGTAATGGCCAATTAATAACTTCTTTCTTTGCTTGCTCAGCAGTTTAACTCTCGGGGCGGGTTCGAAGCGTTCCAACATGTAACCTTTTCCTAAAATGTAACGACTCTTTTCATCTATTCTCTTTTAAAGCTACATACTGGGATAGAAAGTGCTAACCCTCTCGAGCTCCCACTCATATTGTTTTGAGGTGAACTTATTTTTCTCCACCTATTCTTCGTTAACGTAAAACAAATTGTTCTCTTCTTAAGTCACCTCTTTAGTATGGGATTAGCCCTTGTATTAACGGCCTAGCGCCAAGTAGGTATTAATCAAAGTGTTTTAGGAGTGCAAGATCGCCTCCTCTCAAATTGTTATTTTAGAGGTCATGTAATTGCCCCTTTTCATTTAATAGACCTCAGTAGGTTGGGTATTTTACCCCTGTGTCTATGTCCAGTGAGGACAACTTGAAGGTGGAGTTTGGTGTGGCCTGGGAGAGGCTTAAATTTTGAGAGCGAGTGGCTCTTTTGAAAATTGAGTGTTGTATGCCTCGTGGAGGCTTTTCTGTGTAATTTGGAGCAAGGGCTCCTAGGTATGAATGGGGTTTTCTGCCCCTCTGTTAAAACTCGTGTTTGGGGTAAAACTGAGCTGATTGCCCAAGCAGTGTAAAATCAGGGCGCGAAGCCCAATTCCTGTAAATATTGTAACTACCCTTTCTGATTTGCTACTTTGTACCTGCCATGCTTGTTATTTCTTTGTTTTTGAAAAGAAAATATAACCTTGTTAAATTTTAAATTAATTTTGCTTTCGTAGCTGGAGACCTATTCACACCCGCACCTTCTTTCACCTCTACCTACCACGGAAAATTCCGTAACAATAACAATGACATTTACAGTAAGATACAGAAGTTGAAAACTAGAAAAGCTGCTGGAATTGAAAAGATTTATGGGGATATAGCCTACTAAAGACAGTAGGTTGGGATATAGTACCATATCTGAAGTAATTTGATTATTATTTGCATGAAGGAGCTATATCAAATGAATGAAGTAGTCCCTGTGTATAAAGGAAAGGTGATGGGCATAAAGCTGAAAATTACAGGCCAGTAAGTTTGACGTGCATTTCATGTTAGCTTTGGGAAAGCACTCATTCTGATTATATTAGACATGTTTGCGAAATGAATAACTGGTTCAATAGAGGGCAGTTCGAGTTTAGGAGAGGTTATTCCACTGAAGCTCAGATTGTAGGATTCTACCAATATATTGCAGATATCATGGATTCAGGAGGTCAAATGGACTGTATCGCGATTGACCTGTCTAAGGCATTTGATAGGGTGGATCATGGGAGACTACTGGCAAAAAGGAATGCAATTGGACTATTACAAAAGAGTGACTGAATGGGTTGCTATATTTCTGGAAAATAGATCTTACAGAATTAGAGTAGGCGAAGCTTTATCTTACCCTGTAATAATGAACAGGGGAATTCCTCAAGGCAGAATTGTTGGATCTTTATATCTTATTTTTTTATTATTATTATAGTATTAACTTTATTTACCACACTGGACCACTTGAGTCTTCCATGGACACTTTCCTTTTAAGTTTGTACTGTTTGATTCTTATCTGCCCAGTACTTCTTCATTCGTTCTGAACGCAGTGTTCTTAATTCGTCTGAAATATTTACAGGCATGTGCATCATTTCAGAATGTTTCCTTATATATGTATATATACATATACAGAAATGATATGAGTAAATAAGTGGAATCAGAGATAAGACTTTTTGCGGGTGGTGTAAACAATAAGTTACAAGATTGTGAGCAACTGCAAACTGACCTCGATAATGTTGTGAGATGGACAGCAAGCAATGGTATGACGATAAACGGGGTTAAAAGTCAGGTTGTGAGTTTCACAAATAGGAAAAGTCCTCTCAGTTTTAATTACTGCGTTGATGGGGTGAAAGTTCCTGAAGTACCTAGGAGTTAATATAAGGAAAGATCTTCATTGGGGTAATCATGTAAATGGGATTGTAAATAAAAGGTACAGATCTCTGCACATGGTTGTGAGGGTGTTTAGGGGTTGTATTAAGGGTGTAAAGGAGAGGGCATATAAGTCTCTGGTAAGACCCCAACTAGAGTATGGCTCCAGTGTATGGGACCCTCACCAGGATTACTTGATTCATGAAATGGAAAAAGTCCAAAGGAAAGCAGCTCGATTTGTTCTGGGCGATTTCCGACAAAAGGGTAGATTTACAAAAATTTTGCAAACTTTGGGCTGGGAAGACTTGAGAGATAGGAGACGAGCTTCTCGACTAAGTGGTATGTTCCGAGCTGTCAGTGGTGAGACGGCGTGGAATGATACTAGTAGACGAATACATTTGAACAGTTTCTTTAAAAATAGGGAAGATCACAATATGAAGATAAAGTTGGAATTCAAGATGTTAAATTGGAGTAAATATTCGATTATAGGAAGGGGAGTTACGGATTGGAATAACCTACCAAGCGAGATGTTCAGTAAATTTCCAATTTTTTTGAAATCATTCAAGAAAATGCTAAGTAAACAACATATGGGGAATCTGCCACCTGAGCGACTGCTCTAAATTCAGATCAGTAGTGACTGATTGGTGGGACGCTGGGAGCTACAAACTTATTTGGATTACGGCCTGAAAGAATAGAAAATTTCTTCTGTTATTCTCATAACGACAGTTTCAGAAATTATTCAAAATAATACTGGTTCAAGTAATCCATGACGTTCTGTTTATGGAAGAGGGTTAATTTATGAGATGAAGTGTCTTTAATCTATCATGTACTTCTAGAACCTATCAGTTGACTGCTTTTTGCCAACAGGTGCTCAAGGGATGACGCTTAAAACTCTAAGACGATCTGAAATGCCCCTCGTTGATCGCAGAATCTGTGAAAGGAGACTGCGAAGAACGTCTCTGGGAAGATTCTTCAAACTTCACCCTAATTTTACGTGTGCTGGTGGAGAGGGAGTCGATACATGCAGGGTAAAATCATTTTGCTTTTTAGCCTCACTTCATAAAGAAAAAGGAAGGACATTAAGTCCTAGAAATTATGTGTTTTTATATTCAAGAAGAATATATTGGCATATTAGTTTATCGACACCTAGAAATTGTGCATAATAATTACGAGGAATTATGAAAATTTCGTGTTGATCAAATTAAGTAGGATAAGTTTAATGTTATTTTCAAATTTATAAGTCTTTTAACAAATAATTAATGCTGCACTCTGTATGTGTCTCTGTACACAAAATGTGAGAAAATATTTAATCATCGTAACAACCCCATCTATCGACATTGAAGCTCTTCATGGCTGAAATTGGAACACTCAGTCACTTCAACTTCCATCTTTATCAACACTTAAGTCAGTAGATGTTAGGAAAATGCATCCGTATTATAAGTGAACTATCCTTTGGTAACAGCAAGTGACAGTATTAGAGGAAAAAGCCGAAATCAGGAAAAAGTAAGAATTTAAAACAGTTGGAATCGAACAAGTAGAAGAGAATTCCGAGGGAAATACTCTCGAAACATCCCCACAAGTATCACTTATACATTACATTAATTACAGTCCTAACCCATCGGCCATATACGAAATTCAATCGAGCACACCAAAAGAAATGTAATAAATTTCAAAATAACGCCTTTAAAATATTTTAACCATAAAGAGAAATTTTATGAATGGTTTATAAATCAGGAACAACATCCTCCAAACCGGGAGGAATGAGGTGAAAAAGCCCTAACTCAGCTATCCACTAGGATTATGACTTTTTGTTAGAAAACTGATTTCCTGTGCCATGCAATGATGAACTTCCGCTGTTTTTTTTATGTAAGCGAGATAGTTTGCCAGTATCGCTTACCAACGAACCTACTGTACCCAACTTCCTAAATAAGGCCAGGATTGTTTCTCTCTTCGGAGAAATGCATGCACCATTTACTGTTCAGAGCACCATTTGTGTAGCAGTGATGGAGTCCGATATCGGAGTGGAGGGGATGGATTTTGGCACCGTCACTCGCATACATCACAGAACTGAACACTCGTAATTCTAAAGTCATTTGAACAATCCGCAAGAATCCATGTTGTATGAATAAAGGTATGCCATTTATAAAATCATTCTGTGCCTGCCTAGCCAGTTGCACCGCGGAAGACCTGCTAAAAGCAGCAACCAATTCACCTCAAGTAGCCATCTTTTGGTCTACAAAAGTTTAATCCTGTAACCACAGCATGATTTTTCATGTATTATATATATCTGCTTATGTATATATGTATGTATTGTATTTAAGTGTGTATACATATATGTATTTGTTTTCTTCTTAATGCATCATATTTCTTTATGACACGAAATATAAAATAGCTTCCAGTTGTACAAAGAACAGGCAAATATATCAAATACTTACGATATTTGAAGCATGCGCTTTTAGTTAAAGTAGGTTTTTAATTTATGTAAGGGAATCTGCAAGATCAATTGCCACTCGAAAGGTTAAATGTATGATCCTCGTCTGTTTCAGGGTGATGGCGGTAGTCCTCTGTTTTGTGAAAAGGATGAGACTTACTTCCAAGTTGGCATTGTGTCCTGGGGAGTAGACTGTGAAGTGAATAAACTGCCTGGAGTCTATGCCAGCGTGATGGCAGCTCTGAAATGGATCAAAAATAACATCGCATCCTACGAGGCAAGCGATTAGAACACTTGCGCGTTCTGAGGACTTGAGATAAAGACCAACGTAGAATAACTGTTATGGAATAACACTAGAGAAGCACCAAGGACAATTATAATAACTGTACATTGTAATAAAGGACAGGTACCCGGAGCTTCGCCCGAATATATTCATTAAAGTGCTAAATGCTTTTAAATATTTTTTTTGCTAGGGGCTTTACGTCGCACCGACACAGATAGGTCTTATGGCGACGATGGGATAGGAAAGGCCTAGGAGTTGGAAGGAAGCGGCCGTGGCCTTAATTAAGGTACAGCCCCAGCATGTGCCTGGTGTGAAAATGGGAAACCACGGAAAACCATCTTCAGGGCTGCCGATAGTGGGATTCGAATCAACTATCTCCCGGATGAAAGCTCACAGCCGCGCGCCTCTACGCGCACGGCCAACTCGCCCGGTTTTTAAATAATTTATTTAACAGCTGAGTTGCATATTTCTGGAAATAACTATTCAAATTATACCTCGTGAAGCCTAACAAATCCAGAGGAGTTTTCTTATACTGTGGAATGCTGACACATTCAGAGTAAAAGCAAGCAGTTTGTAGTACCACTTCTTAGATTTGTAATTTTATTAACTCTGTAGATTCCTACATTCTCGCCAAGTCTATCCGCTCCTCCCATGTAAGTTGTAAACAATAATTGTACCAAATGTAGTTATCTCATTGTCTCTCTGTTCACATCGGCTATATCGCTTTAATTTTCCAGTAGGACATACGCCTTTTCTGTTCGAAGCGATATCGACAATGCTGTTATCGTGATGCCGAATGAGAGTAATGGCTGATTTTTCATAGCTCACTTGACTATAGGAGTGTCTGTGTTCGTTTTTCATCTGTTGAGAATCTTTCAATGGAGCACCTTCGGTTCTATTTGATCGAATTGTACCATTTCCAGTGCAGATCTTTTAATTCAGTGCATCCAACAAGGGCCGTGAAGTAAACAACGTTATCAAAAAGGAAATCGTAGCCCTGTTTACCTTCATCAGGAAGTTTGGACACTAAATTCCAAACAACTAAACCGCCTACACCGAGCTCAGGTCTCTAATGATCTGTTGTTCTACCTTGGAATGGTTCACTTTGCGTTAGGTATCCTAGCCGTGTGCATAGACACCAAACTTCATAGCCAAATCTCACTGGTTTTCCTGCCATATCCTGTTTGGTACCGTGCCTGCAATAATATGGAAACATGGTTTCGTCAATGTATAATAGTTGAAAGTGATCGAACTTTGAAAAATTGATCATTTTGCGAGAGATTGTTGTTGTCACAGGCATGTAAATACTTCATGATCTTCTCAAATCTTTCTCTTGACATTGTTTTCGATACAGCTAAATTGTGACAGTCCTCGCTTATTTCCAGTACATTCTATATCTCGGTAGTGGATTATAGCCTGTCAGGAGAAGTATTGCGAGTAACACCCTAATTTCGTCATCTGATACGTGGAACATTATATCTGCACGCTGATGGGCTTAGGTATTTGTAAAACCAACTAACATATCGACTACAGTCGAATCATAGAAAAGTTTAAAGAAATGAACTGGAGACAAAACTTCTTGTAAAATATCTGAAAGCACCCAGGGTTTCACCTGCCAGTTTCCGTCATCTTCCTGCTACTGCTGCTAGCCTGTATTACAAGAACTGAGGGTTCGGGGGGGGGGCGCCAAATTGCTGCTAGTTGAGTGTGTTGGATCACTTAAACCTTTCGTTTCTATCTCCTAGGTAACAATTTCTCCGTTAATAAATTTGATCACTATTGCTTCGGCAGCATATCTCAATTGGTTGCCATTTAGAGGATTTATGTCACTGTCACATTCGTCATCACAGTCTTCGTCCTATTGCCACGGATTCTCAGGGAGGAGTAATGAAAATATCAGCATTACAAAAGTCACCTTCATCTCCTAAGATAACTAAAACTTCTTCAACAGTGAACCTAAAATGAAAAAAAAAAGAGAACACGTACTGAAATTTCTATGCTCCCACTCAATCCCGCGTATTCGGGTTCGAACCCCACTGTCGGCAGTCCTGAAGATGGTTTTCCGTGGTTTCCCATTTTCACATCAGGCAAATGCTGGAACTGTACGTTAATTAAGGCCACAGCCACTTCCCTCCCACTCCTAGCCATTTCCTATCCCATCGTCCCCGTAAGACCTATCTGTGTCGGTGGGACATAAAGACAATTGTAAAGTTCAATCCCACTGTTCCAAAATTGGAACAACTAATTTTACTGCATTATTGGCGATTGTTGATAAGAAATAATGAAATAATGAGTTATCACATCTTTAATACGTGTATTTGTCGCTTTCAATCATGATAGTACATTAACAAATTATATTAATGTTTATGATGAAATATCCTTACCTTTCCCTTGCTGCGATGTCCTGAAAAATGCCCAAGTTTACACATCAACTATGTACCTTCCGTATGCCATCAAGAACAACTGTTGGATTTCAATTGAAGCTTGGAGCTTGTTAAAACCACTTCATGTAACAAACCTTGAAAAAAATTAAATATCCTACCCGCAGCAAAATTTAAAACTTTTGATCCAAAACTGAATCATTGGGATCAAATGGGTTTAAGGTCGATAATTGCGAACAGGAAGTGAAACACAAAGGTTATTAATATGATTCCCAATGTTATTGTAATTGTTTTTTTTAACAGTCCACAGACTGCTGGGACACTGCTCTGTATGTCACCCTATCCTGTATTAACCTTTTTATTTATACAGCATTTAACTACTACATATCTACTTCAATACCTTTGTTATATTCATGCCTTGGTCCACCCCTTCTATTCTTAGGACCTACCAAAACCAAACCAAACCCCATGGTACTACAGCCCTTGAAAGGCCTTGGCCTACCAAGTGACCGCTGCTCAGCCCGAAGGCCTGCAGATTACGAGGTGTCGTGTGGTCAACACGACGAATCCTCTCGGCCGTTATTCTTGGCTTTCTAGACCTGGGCCGCTATCTCACCGTCAGATAGCTCCTCAATTATAATCACGTAGGCTGAGTGGACCTCGAACCAGTCCTCAGGTCCAGGTAAAAATCCCTGACCTGGCCCTTAGGACCTACACCTCCCTCAAAAGCTAACTGAACAAGTACAGGGTGTTTGAAGGTGTGCCTTATCAATCTCTTCTGTTCAAATTTTGCGAGATCCTTGTCTTCTCACCAGTTCGCTTCAGTATCTCGTCGTTTCTGATTCGATCGACGCATCTCACCTGTAGCATTATTCGATAAATTTAGATGTAGACAGCGTCTATTCTCTTTCGTTCTGAGTAAGTTATTGTATACGTTTCACTTTTATACAATGCCACGCTCCACACAGATTTCTTCAAAATCGCCCTCCAAAATGTATTCCAAATGAAGATGCTCATCATTTTCAGTAAAGCAGCAGAAAAATGGTTCATCACATAGTCGAAACATTAGCCACGTTAAAGAATAAACCAGCAAAATGAGGGCGTACTAGTTCAATAAAATCTTCACCATCTCCTAACGAAGTTATTTGCGGTTTGAATCTCGGCCAATGCACTGAAATGTTGGAAATGATAAATCACATCCCTGTGATTTAAATCCCTTGATATTTAGAGTATTATATTTAAAAAGGGAAACTACTTACTTTTAAAACGACAAATTAATAATATATAAAATAATTCAAGGGTACGGTCAAAAAACATGAGTCAGGTTTTTTCCCGAAAATGAGTTAGAGTACGTTTCATGTATCCCCTCCGTATACACATCGGCCAGTACGAAAAGGACACGATCATATTGCCCATTGTGACAAGGTAGGCTTCTGTCAGTTCTCAGCAAACTAGAACATGTCAGGTTCAACTTTGTCAAACAAATCCACCCAGATATACCGAATGTCACACCTCTGTATCAGCACAATTGTTCTATTGCTGATTCCAACTTTTAAGGCATACAAAAGTTTAAACATTCCAGCTGCATATCGTCCTTCCTATGAATCCCTGATCTGCAAGATTGCTGGCAAGGATAAATCTACATAGACAGAATAGGAGTAACGTACAGTGTAAGGCAGATATTGATTGTTTGAAGAACGTGTAACATTCTGCATGTTTTAAGTAAGTCACCTGCCAAACTTATACAGCACTCGCGTTGATTTCGTAATTTGATCAAAGCAATCGTTCCTTGGCATTGTACTAAGACATTATCTGAAAATTACTAAAGTATAAAAACTAACCCAAAAATTGAGTTTCATTTACCCCAGGAATTCTTTGTAAACCATGTCTGTGTTATTACCCTTTGGGGCTAAGACGACCATGCGACATGAAACTATACATCTGAGAAACAGACTTCTCTCAAGACGAAGAAATAAATACATGTTTGTTTATTTTAAAAGAAATTCCAAATACCTATTCCCACACCGGTATTTAACATCTTCAGTATTTGAGATATACATACGTATCCCCATAAAAAGAATTCAACCCCTTCATCAGTCCTTCCCCCACGCTCACCCCCATGTAAGTGTATTTTGCGAAAACAAAAGTACATGTTTCTTTATTTTTAAAGGAGATTCTAAATACCAATTTTCACGTCTGTAACATCTTCAGTTTTTTTAGATATAAGTAACCTCGTAGAAAATAATTCAACTATTTTTCACCTCTTTTCACCCACTGTTAAGTGCCTTTACCGAAAACAAAAAGGTACAGGTTCCTGAATTTTTAAAGGACTTTCCAAATATCAAGTTTCTTGTCTCTAACATGTTAAGTTCTTGACATATAATGTAGATATACCGGTACTCATTTTAAAAATTCACCCGCTTTTCCCGTTCTTTTCAGCCCCTTAACTGGATTTTTCGAAATAAAAAAACGTGTTTCATTATTTTTAAAGGTGATTCCAAATACCAGTTTTGCTGTCTGTACGTCTGTAACCCCTTTAGTTTTTAAGGTAAATGTATACTCATAAGAATAATTTAACTTCTTCTTCTTGACTTGTTTCACCCCTCTCCCGCCTGAAGTGGACTTTCCGAAAACAAAAAATACGTTTTCCTTTATTTTGGAAGGCAATTCAAAATACCAACTTTCACGTCTGTAGCATCTTCAGTTTTTAAGATATAAGTATCCACATAAAAAATAATTCAACTATTTATCACTTCTTTTCACCCCTCGTTAAGTGCCTTCTCCGGAAACAAAAAGGTTCATGTTCCTGTATTTTTAGAGGACTTTCCAAATACCAAGTTTCTTGTCTATAACATGTTAAGTTTTTAACATAATGCGGATATACAGGTGTTCATTTTAAAAATTAACCCGCTTTTTTAATTCCTTTCAGCCCCTTAACTGAATTTCCCGAAAACAAAAAAATACATATTTCATTATTTTTAAAGGAGATTCCAAATACCAATTTTCATGTCTGTAACATCTTCAGTTTTTGAGATATAAGTATCTTCATGCAAAGAATTCTACTAATTTTTCAGTTCATTCAGCCCGCTTAAGTGGATTTTCCGAAGACAAAAGAACACGTGTTTCCTTACTTTGAAAGAAGATTCTAAATACAATTTTTCATGCCTCTAACATCTTCAGTTTTTGAGATATATGTATCGTCATAAAAAGAATTCAACTCCTATTTCATCCCAGCCCGTTAAGTTGATTCCTCTGCTCCAAAAGATGCGTGTTTCTGTATTTTTTAAGGGGATTCCAAATACAAATCTTCACGTGTGTAACCTTAAGTTATTGAGATATAAGTTTTTCCATAAAAAGAATTAAAGGTTTTCACTTTCTTTCACCCTCCCCCTTAAATGAATTTTCCTAAAACCGAAAATACTTGTTTCTTTATTTATAAAGGAGCTTCCAAATGCCAATCATCACGACTGTAACATCTTCAGTTTTGAGTTATATGTATCCTGATAAAAAGGAACTAAACTCCTTTTCCGCCGCCCCCGCCCGCAAGTTGATTCCCCCCCCCCCCACTGCGTGTTTATTTTTAAAGGAGATTCCAAATACCAATTTCTCCACGTCTCTAACCTTCAGCTTTGACATACAAGTTTCTCCAGAAAAAATATTCAATTTTTTTACTTCCTTTCACACTCCCCACTCAAGTGAATTTTCAAAAAACGAACAATACCCGTTTCTTTAAAAGAGCTTCCAAATACCAATTATCACGATGGTAACATCTTCAGTTTCTGAGATACCGTATATGTATCCCCGTAAAAAGAATTCATCTCCGTTTTCGTCCCCCTCCTACCAAGTTAATTCCCCCACCAAATGCGTGTTTCTTTTTTTAAGGAGATTCCAAATAACAGTTTTCTCGTTCGTAACATATTTGGATTTTTTGGTATGTATATACATTCTCATACAAATAATTCAACTAATTCTTCAATTCTCCCCCCACACCCGTTAAGGGTTTCTCCCGGAAACCAAAGAATACGTGTTTGCTTATTTTTAAAGAAGATTCCATATATTACAATTTTCACGTCTGCAACATGTTAAGCTTCTGAGATATACTGCAGATATGCTAATTTTAAAAATTCACCCCCTTTTCAGTTCCCCTTAAGTGGATTTTCCGAAAAAGTATTTATGTTTCTTTACTTTTACATGAAATTCCAAATACCAGTTTTCAAATCTGTAATATGTTACATGTCTGAGATAATTTGCACATATATATTTTTAAAAATTCACCCCGTTAGTCACTCCTGTTCACCCCCTATTCATCGGATTATCCACAAAAATACGTGTTTCTTTTATTTTCAAAGGGGATTCCAAATTTCAATTTTCATATCTGTAACTTCAGCAGTTTTTGAGATATAAGTCTCCACATGAAAGGTGTTTAACCCTTCTCCCCCCTTTTTCACCCCTCTTAATAGGATTTTCCGAAAACAAAAATATACGTGTTTCTTTATTTTTAAAAAGAGATTCCAAATACCAACTTTTACGTTTTTGAGATATAGATATCCTCATTTACCGAGTTCGATAGCTACAGTCGCTTAAGTGCGACCAGTATCCAGTATTCGGGAGATGGTGGATTCGAGCCCCACTGTCGGCAGCCCTGAAGATGGTTTTCCGTGGTTTCCCATTTTCACACCAGGCCAATGCTGGGGCTGTACCTTAATTAAGGCCACGGCCGCTTCCTTCCCACTCCTAGCCCCTTCCTGCCTCATCGTCGCCATAAGACCTATCTGTGTCGGCGCGACGTAAAGCAAATAACAAAAACAAGATATCCTCATTTAAAAATTCACCCCCCCCCCTTTTGACCCCTTTAGCGACCGAATAGACAAAATTCCTTCCTTAGCTTACACCTACATGTTAATATGAATTTATCCCCAAAATTTCATTTCTTTATGCCCAGTAGTTTTGGCTCGGCGATGATGAATCAGTCAATCAGTCAGTCAGGACAAGTTATTCTTGTATATAGATTTGGGTAGCCTTCCGTTCATAGATTAAGAACAAACAGTTGTGAAATGCACAAATATAAAGAGATTTACGTAATATTAAACTGGAGTTGGACATAAAAATTCATGATTCAAGACAACTATGGTGCATTTTCCACGTAAAAGTAAATATTGCAATGCCGACATGCACACGTTAAAATTACACCACAGACAGTATCCAAATATCACGCACCAAGGATTTGAAAATTATTTTTCATATTCTTTCTTACTTAATCAGCTTACTCTCCAGGGTTGGTTTTTCCCTCGGAGTCAGTGAGGGACCCCCCCCCCCTCCATCCCCTCAAGGGCATGTCCTGGAGCGTGAGACATTGGGTCGGGGGATACAACTGCGGAGGATGACCAGTACCTCGCTCAGGTGGCCTCACCTGCAATGCTGAACAGGGGCCTTGGTGGGGGGGGGTGAGAATATTGGAAGGGATAGACAAGGAAAAGGGAAGGAAGCGGCCGTGGCCTTACGTTAGGTACCATCCCGACATTTGCCTGGAGGAGAAGTGGGAAACTACGGGAAACCACTTCCAGGATGGCTGAGGTGGGAATCGAACCCACCTCTACTCAGTTGACCTCCAGAGGCTTAGTGGACCCCGTTCCAGCCTTCGTACCACTTTTCAAATTTCGTGGCAGAGCCGAGAATCGAAACCGGGCCTCCGGGGGTGGCAGCTAATCACACTAACCAGTACACCACAGAGGCGGACTATTTTTCTTATCTCCTGTAAAATTTAGTTCCCTTGACTCGGCCCTCTTTTGTCGACGATATTCTTCAATTCCGAATTTCATATGGTGGTTAGCGTTTTTCGCTGGCAACTGCTTGCAAGTCAAAGCATACGCTTCTTTACAGTGTTACTTAAGTGAAGTGGTATCTGAAGTGATTTCAAGATAACATTCCAGTAACTGATTAGTAGATAATGGTTATCCATTGACAAATTAAGTAAGTAGTATCTATACAAAGCGCAATGTATTACTGAACGTAACAGTATCAACCGAGCTCGATAGCTGCAGTCGCTTAAGTGCGGCCAGTATCCAGTATTCGGGAGACAGTAGGTTCGAACCCCACTGTCGGCAGCCCTGAAAATGGTTTTCCGTGGTTTCCCATTTTCACACCAGACAAATGCTGGGGCTGTACCTTAACTAAGGCCACGGCCGCTTCCTTCCCACTCCTAGACCTTTCCTGTCCCATCGTTGCCGTAAGACCTATCTGTGTCGGTGCGACGTAAAACAACTAGCTAGTTAACAGTACCAAGTGGAGCTCTGAAGGCTGTATGAATCACGCTTTCCTACACGACCCACTGATAACTAGTTACCTGTAATTTTACCTTGAATGGGAGAGTGTGGCCATCCTACCGCTTACCACTCACTATTGTCACTAGATCATGTATTCTTGTGATATATTCTTTGTTTTTTTTTTGTTTTTTGTTTTTTGCTATTTTGCTTTACGTCGCACCGACACAGATAGGTCTTATGGCGACGATGGAATAGGAAAGGCCTAGGAATTGGAAGGAAGCGGCCGTGGCCTTAATTAAGGTACAGCCCCGGCATTTGCCTGGTGTGAAAAAGGGAAACCACGGAAAACTATCTTCAGGGCTGCCGACAGTGGGGCTCGAACCGACTATCTCCCGATTACTGGATACTGACCGCACTTAAGCGACTGCAGCTATCGAGCTCAGTGTGATATATTGTGTTACTTTCCTGGCTCGCTCTCCAGAATCTTACAACGCACTTCTAGCGTTTGGGAATACAACCATGAAGGTCTTATTGGTCATTTAAATGAGTTGTTGTTGCTTTACACAACAACCTCAAGTAAAAGACAACTCATTTGCATGGCAAATTATACTTTCAAGATTGTATTACAAAATACAGAAGCGTGTTTAAGGAGAACGGACACCAGAAAATGGCCAAATTATCATTTTTTTCCATTTGATCAACAATGTGTGCAAGAAACATTCCTATTGAGCATACAGAACGTCATTTCTTTCTCTGTCTGTCTATTTTCTGTAATGTTTACGGTAGGGTCCGATTTCCGTCAGGTTGAGAATATTTCCGAAGTCTGGTTTATTATTTTAACTCCAGGATTAGGTGTTTGTGTTTATCTCAACATACCAACCACCACAAGAACACGCAGTAATGAACTTAACCCGTCCAGATAGATAGATAGATAGTTAGATAGATAGATGTCTTTATTGACGTAGTTAAGGCTGTTAGGCCTTCTCTTACACTAAACCTATTACTATAAATTGGAATCAAAATTAACACTACCGTAATTAATACTAAATAATGTACAGTCATACTCAATATATTTTGTAGGAGGAATAAAATTCCACCCCAGTGAGACATACAATACATGCTACTACTACTACTACTACTACTACTACTACTACTAATAATAATAATAATAATAATAATAATAATAATAGTAATCCCCCTGCAGTAGCTATTGTGCGGTTTTAGTAGCTCAGTGGTTGCTATTGACGGTCCTAAGGCCAGATAAAATAGGAGGGTTAATCTCCGACAGGCATGAAAGGTGGTTGACCACAGACAAATAGTACACAATGCAAATGTTTCCACGCATCCGGAATAACCAATGGGGATCCAAGATGATGGTGAGAAGTGCCCTACTGGCCAAAGACCTTTAGAAAGAAAGGAAAAAAAATACATTTTACGCCGAGGAAAGAAACCGACACATGGAATGCGAGATTTGCACACCCTGGAACTTTTGTGTGTGCCACACCCAAGCAGTAAAACGCCGCTATTATCGCTGCGCACTCTGCACTCCTATACGACCGTAATGAATTCGCTTCATTCATCCTGTATCCCACGGGCGAATATACTGACATGTTCCTGATCTACGGGGAAGCAAGAGAGAATTCGTTACTGGCATTATGTCTGTATCATGTATCTGGGCAGGCGATATCCCACTGCAAAGGCTTTCCGCAGTGTTGAAAGACGTTTATGAAAAACAGGGGTACCGGTAGTTCATACTATACCACCTGCCTGAGAGAAGACCGTAACGTTTGGTGAGAATGAGGAGGCTGGTCTGGAGACGGCTCGCAATAACCCACACGCAAGTGGACGGGGAAGTGGACAACAGGCTTCCGTACTTTGAATACAGCATACGTATAAATATCACTCCTACGATCTACAGCTAACCAGGAACTCTTCAAGTGGCATTTCAAAGCTCGAATGTATTTCTGTTAGTGGCTTGTAGAAAATTCGGTAAATGATGCAGCATTCCTGTCGAAAACTCTGTTCTCGGACGAATCGTGATTCCACAATAATGGTACCGTCAAAGGCCATAGTATGCACCATTGGAGTGTTAATAATCCCCAATGGGTGGGACAGGTAGCCTATTAAGAGCAATGGGGAGTGAATGGATGGTATCTTGGATGATCGCTTTATTGGGCCGTATATTTTTTAGCGCCATTTAGCAGGCGAGCGCCAATTTCTGCGCCATGAACTCGCACTTCTGCTGGAGGATGTGGTTTCAACAAGATGGAGCTGCATCATACAGGACATTAGCTGTTCGTAACTACCTGAAGGAGACACAACCAGGAAAATGGGTAGGGATATGAGGACCTGTCTCCTGGCCCACCAGGTCGCTAGATTTAACGCCATTGGACTTCCTCTCGTGTGGGCATTTGAAGCAAACCCTTGACACCCAGTAGCCAGAAAATCCCGAGCGCCCTTAACAACTCATCGCTGAAACCAGCAGATCAATAACACCGGCTGCGATACAGCGAAGTAAAATATCCCGTCTTCAGCCGACCCCGATGACACATCGGCCCTTCTTAGGGCCACGTACACATTCATTCACTGAAAATATGCATAAAAGAAGATATTTCACGTACACGAATAAACGGTAAAGACTAAGTACATCAAAAACAAAAGAGTAACCTGCCCCGTACTCAAATCTATCGTATGTGAGACTGGCGCATCATAGCGTTCGGCTGCTCTTACCGTCTACGATATACTGCTCGGCATAGAAATGCGCGTAGATTACAGCTCATGTGATAGTTTAACACGGTCGTCATATCCACTTCGTGCTTCATGCTTCACAGACGTTTCATTTACATACTATATCATTTAGAAAGTGCTGTCGTGGTTTCTGTTATTTAGTCATATTATGACCTATCAGAATCCCATTTTTTTGAAGGCCGTAGGTACAAAGATACCGGTATCCGTTTATATTTACTGGGCATATCGGAAGGACAGATGTTTTCAGGACGTGTATAAAAGTGCCGAAAGCGAAGCGAAAACAAGTTATTTCATTCCCTCTCCTCAGGCGAGGAGGGGCGGGCCATCAGCTCAACTAAGGAGCTCTTCGGCCGTGTTGAGGAAAAATTGTTACAGAGAAGAGAAAATGTAGGGGGTGTGTGTTGGACACACCAGAAGGGGAAAAAAGTGAATGAATCTGGCGTAAGGGCACCAGCACAACAAGTCGGAATCCAGGGCGGAACCCGCAAAGCACCCCGCACAGGCAAACCCCTACGAACAGCAGGGTAATAGGGGGACTATGAACTTTATTGAAAACTGATGTATCTCGGGCGCGCGTTACAGAGAATGACATTTATTTACAGACATGTACAGAATCGGATTACATATACTGTGTGGGGAGAAAGGGGGTGTAAGGTGAGGGGTAGGACTGAGAGAGAAGGTAGGAAATGGAGGTGGTAATGTTGGTAAGGGAGGTGGCAAGAAGGCGGAGGAGGTCCAGGGTCGGGAGGGGTGGTAGGAAGAAGTTAGGTTGAGGAGCTGGTAAGGGGACCGCTTGCGGTGGCGGCGTGGGTGGCGGGGCGGACGGTGGGCTATGAGAAGTGGTAAGAGGAGGTGAACGAGCGGGGCGGGGCAGGGAGCGAGAAGGCTCCACTCTATATGTTCGCCCGCGAAATCGGACGCCGGTGGCGATGAGGCGGTCGACGTCGGCTGTGGAGGAGACTTGGAGACGAACCATGAAGGTCGGGCCGCTGGAGTTAAAGATGCGGAGCGCTCGACGGGCTGGAACGCCGGCGGAGGTCAGTTCAGCCAGGATGTCATGCTCGGTGAGTGCTGAGTCCAGGCCACGGATGACACAGCTCGATGACGGAGGCCGGTCCGGAGCTGGTACGGAGCAGTCTGCAGTGGCGGGTGAGAGTGGCGGAGCTGCAATATTGGCATCAGTGAAGTGAGCAGGCGGCGGCTGGGAGTGAGCAGGGAGGGAGAGAACGGGGCCAGACATGATAGAAGAGGGGTGATAAGATGAAACAGTGCAGGTGGAAGTGGACGGAGCAGAAGGGACAGAAGTGGTGATGGTGGTGGTGGTAGTAGTAGTAAATGTGGGGGTGGAGTGGGTAACGATGGGAGGTATGGTAGGAGAGATGGGGAAGTCAGGAAGGGAAAGCATTTACTGGAGGAGATGCTCCGGAGTAGCGACGGCAGCGTAGTCTGCATCATATAGACGTATGCCATTTTCAATGATGCCGAGCGGTGGGCCTGGAAAGCGGAAGAAGGCGACGACATCCGGAGAAGGTTGTCCAGAGAGGCCATCCTGGAGGCGAAGAACTGCGTCCACATATGTTCCACTGAGGCGAATTTCCTCACGGATGGAAGTCGGAGAATAAGATGTGTCCTCGCCCTTGATGAGGCAAGAGTACATGGTGGAGAGGGGAGGGCGACAGCCAACTAGGCGTCTGCCCGTTTGATTATTCTTGGGCCGACTGAGCGGAGAAGAGCGCCACCCAGCCGAAAAAAGAGCGTGGAGATGTGAAAAAGAGTGGTCACCGAAGCCCTGTACGTAGTGTGACCGGGAGTGTAAAAAAAAAAAGTGCCGTTTGCAAGAAGCAGTATTATTTAGGGCAACTGATTCACCTAGTAAAGTGGTTAATGTTTATTAAGTACCTAAAATTTGAAAAATTTAAAAAATGTTAATCGAATGCCATCTGCAGACTTTTAATTATTAATTAAAATGTCATATGCTAATACGACTTACAGAACGGCTATCCCAGTCAAAGAAAGACTAGCAGTACCGGTAATATGAAGATTTCTTGCGACTGGTGACTCGAACTCTAGTCTCCAGCCTCACTAAGCAAGCCATCAGTACCATTACTCAAGAAGTATGTCAGTACTTTTGTAGAGGCCAGGAAAGAAGAAAGTAAAGACGACGTTTTATTGCGGCCTTCTTACACCGTAACTGCCAGCTTAGAAGCCACTTTTTCCATGGCATTGTTTTCAAGAAAGATTGCGATCCCACAGTAATTGATAATGATGCCTGTTATCTAAAGAGCTTAACAATTAGGTCATCGGCCCCTACCACAGCAATTCGTTCTTCCTATGAATTTGAACCAGATGCTGAATCTTATTTTCTTTCCACTCCATTCCTCAATCAAGACGAGCGATGAGTGCGCAGTGGAATGCTCGAAGTCCCGTCCACTGCTTGCGACACTGCGTGGCGTAACACGATTTTACGTTCCGTCAGAAAACCGACAGCAACATGGATAATGACGCATCTCGACGTGCGCGGGAGCATGTAACAGAACTCAGATCATATACACGCATTTGCTCTGCGGCGTGGCACACGGCACGGTATTTGGCACACGTGTGTACCAGAGTAGTGGTTTATCACGGGTTCGGCCATCACCACCACCACACACCCCTGGGAGAGGCCTCCGCCTCATGGAATGTGCTGACTAAGAGTGCATACTTAACCTCCCATGACCTTGTTTGGCGGACGACTTAAAAAGTAGGGCGGTTCGCTAAGAGTGCGCCTGAAACCTTACATGACGTTACGCTAGTTACGTATATAGGCCTAACCTCACGGACCCTGAGTTCGACCCTAGACCTAAGCGCGTTAACATTACAGAACCAAGTTCGGTGCCCAAGAGTGCAAGCTTAACCTAACAGCCAACGTGTTCGTGGGTAAGAGTGCAAGATTAACTTAACGAGCATGACGTGTTCAGGTTTAACTTCACAGATGCCGGCTTCGAGTTCAGGCTTAACCTTACAACGGCGTTAACTTTACAGACCGGAGTTTAATGCAAGAAAAATGCAAGCTGAACCTAACTGCCAACGTTATTATGACCAAGAATGCAAGCTTAACCGAACAGGCACGGATTCGACTCAATGTTTAACTTCACAGGCACCGGATTCGAACCTAAGCTTAACCTAACTGCTAACGTGATTATGGACAACAGTGCTATCTTAATCTAACAGGCACAGATTTGCCTAACAACGGCGTTGCAGACTCAAATTTGAGATTCGATCCCAGGCTTAAAGTAAGTAGACAATATGAGACATAGTCCAGGGTAACTTTAGGGGGGACTTCGATGCTGAGCTTGGTGGAAGCTCAACTTGAAACAAGATGGCGGTTACACATTATACTGATAGGACTTGGGATGTGGCGTAAGGCTTAATGCATGTGCTTTATTCATAGGGGCCGTGACGTTCGAACAGAACTCGGAACAAGATGGTGGCTACACATTGTACTGATAGGACTAGGGAGGTGGAGCAAGGCTTAATACACATGATTTATTCACAGAACATAACGTTGAAAGGCGACCTCTGTTCTTGGAGCTGAGCTACCGCATAATGGGGAAAAAGGGCTAAAGGGGAAAAAGGGTAAAGGGCAACAGTGCAAGAGGTAAAAAGGGCAAAACGGAAAAAGGGCAAGGAAGCTAAATGCCAAAACGGCTAAATGGCAAAAAAGCAAAATGGCTAAAGGGGGAAAGGGCAAAAGGCAAAAGGGCTAAATGGCTAAAGGGCAAAGGGGGTAAAGGGCAAAGAGCAAAGGGGGTAAAGAGCGAAATATCTAAAGGGTAAAAGGGCAAAATGGATAAATGGCAAAGGGGATAATCGGCTACAGGGCTAAAGGGCGAAAGAGCAAAAGGACAAAAGGGGTAAATGGCAAAAGCGCAAAAGGGAAAATGTTCAAAATAGCTAGAAGGCAAAGTGGCTAAAGGGAAAAGGGCAAATGGATTAAAGGGCTTAATGGAATTATCTATGGTCTAGGCTTAGACCTGAACTTGGAACAAGAAAGTGGCACGTGACTAGGGAGAAGGCGTAAGGCTTAGTACATGTACTTAATTCATAGGGACATAACTTTAGAAAGCTACTTCAAGGTCTTGAAGCTGAGCGCCTGCAGGGTAAATGACCGTAGCGTGTAAGCTGATGCGGAACGCGCTGTTGGTTTTAGTGTTTGGAACACTGAATTTTTGATTGTAACATTTCGAGCTTACAAGTTTGAACTCTAGAGACTTATAGCAGCTTACAATCTTGTTGGCATTACTTAGAGATAAAAACTTTGTGTTCAGAACCGAAAAACAATTTCGCGCTACACATGACAGGGAATGGAACCTAAGGGGGAATTGAACTCATCACTCTCCTCGTAGGACTGCTGTTATTATAGTAACTAAATCATTGAGCGTTACATTCAAAACACTCAATCTTCGAGCTACAAGAAATTTAACAATTCACCGATCTGACTAGGAATTGAAATCGTGGCTACTCTAGGTGGGCAGGAAACAAGCGTGACTGTGCGTTAAAAGCTTGTTCGTTTGATGGAAACACCTGGTTTTAGCGCTACAAAATTGAAAGTTAAAATTCCCCAACTGAACTAGGATTCGAACATGGAGCTCGCTTCGACTCAAAACTAAAGAAATAAAATTAATAATCCTCAACCCCACTAGGATTCGAACCTGGAGCTCGCTCGGACTCAAATGTGAAGTTCTATTCAAATATCTAACTCCGAAAATTCAAGCATCTAACTCTGAGCAAAGAAAAAATCGCCGGCTCGGGGGTTCGAACCTGGAGCTTACTTGGACTCAGAACTAAAGAAGTTAAGTGCATAAGAAGAAAATCGTTATAAATTCTCAACCCGACCTGGAATCAGTGGCAAGCTTTTCTTCCAGTGAAGACAGTGTGAACGTTTAGTGCAAAGTATGTTAACTGAATACGGAGAGAGAATGCAGCAAATAAAGTAAGATCGTGGCTGTACGAAAAAGTTGATTAGACTTAGAAGTACTTGCTGAGACACGAAATACAAAGTTCATTGTTTTGCATTTAGCCTAGTATGCACATGTCAGCAAAAAATAAATTGGTGGAACGAGCAAGTTGAGTAGACTTGGAAGTAACTCACTTGCTGAGACAGGGAATACAGAGTTTATTGTTTCAACATTCAGCTCTGAGCTGTATATTTGAACCCTGGGGGTTTGTAATTGCCTGCTGTAACGTTTACATCATTAGCACTTCACGTATGAGCTACGAGAAATTAAAAATGCCTCAGTCCGACTGGGAATCTAACAGGGCACACTTTCCCTTGGACTTCTTACTTCATAGTAACTAAATGATTGTGTGTTAAATAAAAAATACTCAACCTTCGAGCTACAAAAATTTAAAATTAAATCTCCGACCCGACTATGAATCGAACCGGTGGCTCGAAAATAATAATTTAGAATTTCCTACCCACGTGCCTACTGAATACTAAACATGCATACACAATGAAAAGATAATCTGGTGCCGGGATTTAGCCCCGCAGGATTTCGCGTCTTATCATAGTCATCCAATAACGAATGAATTTCCCGACCCAGCTGGGAATTACAATAATCTACGACGTGTTCTACACTCAGTTGTAAGAGACCAAAGCTGTAACTGTTGCAATGATTCCTGCTCAAACCCTAACAGTTCTGAAAGTAAAGTAAAGTAAACTCTTGTCATCCCGAAATGGTGCAGATCTTTTCAGA
Organism: Anabrus simplex; assembly: GCF_040414725.1. Classification (NCBI taxonomy): domain Eukaryota; kingdom Metazoa; phylum Arthropoda; class Insecta; order Orthoptera; family Tettigoniidae; genus Anabrus; species Anabrus simplex. The sequence continues at coordinate 258,697,720 of NC_090269.1, forward strand.
CACACCCCCAATGGAGGTGAGCTGCATGTGCCATTTTAACCACATACCAGCCTTCCTGCCATTCCTAAATTTCTGGCAGTACTGGGAATTGAACCCGCGACCATGTGGACGGCAGCTAATAACATTAACCGTTACGCTGCGGAGGCGGACAACAGTTCTGATGATCCCTGCGCACATCTAGCTTGCGAGGCCCGAAGAATTCAGTAACACGAACCTTTCCCCTTTGCTTGTCAGCGTTATTATTGCGAGCCTTATGGTTAGAAACTACAGTACAGTAACCCCTTTGGTCTTAGACAACAGAGTGTGGAACACGTCTTAGATTTTTGTAATTCCCGGCTGGGTCGGTGATTGTATTGTTTATTTCGTGTTTCTGATAAGACGCGAACTCCCGCTTGGCTGAATTCCAGTATCAAATCGTTCTTTTTTATTTATTTTGTAAGTATGGTGAGTATTCGGTACGAAGGTGGGTTCATCATGTACATTATTATTATTATTTTGTGTGCGTGGGTTCGGCACTTAATACTTGAATGTCGGGCTTCTAACCCCAACTTGACAGGTTCTATTCTGGCTCAGGCCGATGGTATATGAAGGTGTTCAAATACGTCATCCTCGTGTTTGAATCAGGGATTGCAATTTCAGCACTTAGCAAATTAATTGCCGAGCTGAGTAGCTCAGACGCTTAAAGTGGTGGTCTTTCCTTTCTTACTGTGCATGTATGTTGACTATTCAGCATGAAAGCGGGTTACATCTACAAAATTATTATTACTATTATTATTATTATTATTATTATTATTATGATTATTATTATTACGGAGTTTCCATGGTTCACAGAGAAATAAGAAGCGCGTGGGCTGAATCGCTGGACAAGGAATTAATGATAGCATAATTTATCACAACAAATTTGGAAATGTTACTTCTTTCCTTTTCTAAAATAGAGAGACAGAGAATCTGAATGAATAACAAACAATATTAATGAGCTCGTCAGCTCATATCGGGGACTAGGAAGTCCGAACATCAGGTACAAAACTTGCCATAATTACAAGGTAGTTAATTTTACATAGAGAAGAGCTTAATTGCTCCAGAATGGTAGAGCCATCTAACAATAGGAGATGAAATTTCTTGGGAGTTTAAAAGTTCAAGTCAGTTTGTATAGATGGGCGTAGAGAAGGCACGAAGTTCTGATAGCCATGGAGGGCGTACCCCAGGAGAAGTTATTATTATTATTATTATTATTATTATTATTATTATTATTATTATTATTATTATTATTTGTCAACTTATGAAATGTTTCGGTGTATTTAGTAAGACGTAAAGCTATTATTATTATTATTATTATTATTATTATTATTATTATTATTATTATTATTATTATTATTATTATTATTATTATTATTATTATTATTATTATTATTATTATTATTATTATTATTATTCCCCCCTCGAACGGAAAGCGAACTTGAGGTGTTTCAATTAAACACATAAGCTTTTAATCTACAGTCATTTAGTTAGCATACTTGTTTGCTGCCCAAGTAAAGGAACCACCAGTTCGATTCCTAGTCGCGTCGGCGATTTTATTTCTAATTTCTTGAAGCTCCAAGGTTGATTATTTTATGAATTTAACGCATAATCATTTAGTCATTATGATAGTAAACAGCCTAAGGGAAAGAGAGCCCAGTTTGATTCCCAGTCGGACTGGGGATATTTTTATTTTTCGCAGCTCAAACGTTACGTGCTAAGTGATGTAAACATTACAGCAGGTAATTACAAGCCCCCAGGGTTCAAATCTACAGCTCAGAGCTGAATGCTGAGACTATAAACGCTATATTGCCGTCTCAGCAAGTGAGTTACTTCCAAGTCTACGCAACTTGCTCGTTCCACCAATTTACTTTTGCTGACATGTGCATAATAGGCTAAATGAAAAACAATGAACTTTGTATTTCGTGTCTCAGCAAATACTTCCAAGTCTAATCAACTTGTTCGTTACAGTCACGATCTTACTTTATTTGCTGCATTCTCTCTCCGTATTCAGTTAACGTACTTTGTACTAAACGTTCACACTGTCTTCACTGGAAGGAAAGCTCGCCGTCGATTCCAGGTCGGGTTGAGAATTTTTAACAATTTTTCTTATGCACTTAAGCTCTTTAGTTCTGAGTCCAAGTAAGTTCCAGGTTCGAACCCCCGAGCCGGCGATTTTTTCTTTGCTCAGAATTAGATTCTTAAATTTTCGGAGTAAGATATTTGAATAGAACTTCACATTTGAGTCCGAGTGAGCTCCAGTTTCGAATCCTAGTTGGGTTGAGGATGTTTAATTTTATTTATTTTTATGCACTTAAGCTCTTTAGTCCAAGTGAGCTCCAGGTTTGAATCCTAGTCCTGTCAGCGAATTTTAACTTTCATATTTTTAACGCTAAAACCAGGTGTTTCAATTCAACGCACACGTTTTTAACGTACAGTCACGCTTGTTTGCTGCCCACGTAGAGGAGCCACGGGTTCGATTCCTAGTCGGGTCGGAGATTTGTTAAATTTCTTGTAGCTCGAAGGTTGGGTGCTTTGAATTGAACGCACAATCATTTAGTTACTATAGTAGTCAGCAGTCCCACGGGAAGAGTGTCGAGTTCGACTCCAAGTCGGGCTAGGATTTGTTAATTTTTCACAGCTCGAACTGTAGGTGTTTTGAATTAAAACGCACCCTTTTAGTGTGTAGTAATTAACTTAGCATAATGCTCAGCAGTCGAAAGGGAAGAGCCATAGTTTCCATTCCCTGTCATGTGTAGCGCGAACTCCTTTTTCGGTTCTGAACACAAAGTTTAAATCTCCAAGCGATGTGAACAATAGTGTAAGCTACTATAAGTCTATAGAATTCAAATTTGTAAGCTAGAAAGGTTACACTCAAAAAATCAGCGTTCCAAACACAAAAAACAACAGCGCGTTACGCATCACCTCACACGCTAGGGTCTTTACTCTGCAGCCGTTCAGTTTCAAGACTTGAAGTAGCTTTCTGAAGTTATGTTCCTGTGAATAAAGCACATGTACTAAACCTTACACCATGTTCCTAGTCCCGTGTCACCAACTTGTTCCAAGTTCAACCCATAGCCCTAGACCGTAGCTCATTCGCTTTAGTCCTTTAATCCTTCTGCCCTTTTGCCCTATAACATTCTTGTCCTCTAGCCATGTTTCCCTTTTGTCATGTATCCCTTTTGCCCTTTCTCCCTTTAGCTCTTTTGTCCATTATGCGGTCGCTCAGCTCCAAGACTTAAGGTGGCCTTTCAACGTTATGCCCCTGTGAATAAAGCACATGTATTAATCCTTACGCCGTCTCCCTGGTCATATCGGTACAATGTGTAGCCTCCATCCTGTTTCAAGTTAAGCTTCCACCAAGCTCAGCATCAAAGCCCCCTAAAGTATCCCTGGACCATGTCTCATATTGTCCAGTTGGGTTAAGTCTGTGATCGAACTTCAAACTTGAGTCTGCCACAACCTTGTAAGGTTAAGTCTGGCGTCAAATCCGTGCCTGTTAGGTTAAGCTAGCACTCTTGTAAATAAACACGTTAGCAGTTAGGTTAAGCTAACGCCATCACAAGGTTAAGCCTAGAGTCGAATCCATTACCTGTGAGGTTAAAATTCGAATCAAATCCGTGCCTGTTAGGTTAAGCTTGCACTCTTGGCCACAATCACGTTGGCAGTTAGGTTCAGCTTGCACTTTTTGGCATCAAACTTGGATCTGTAAGGAGAAGCCTGGGATCTAAGCTGGGATCTGTGATGTTAAGCCTGCACACACCATACCTATTAGGTTAAGCTTGCACTCTTGGTCATCGAACTTAGGTCTCTAAGGTTAACGCCCTTAGGTCTAGGGTCGAACCCAGGGTCTGTAATGTTAGGCCTGCACACTTAGCTAGCGTAACGTTATGTAAGTTTAAAGGCGCACTCTTATCGAACCTCCCTACTTCTCAGACTGTCCGCCAAGTGAGGTTAAGCATGCATTCTTAGTCAACACATTCCGTGAGCGAAGGCCTCTCCCAGGGTCGTGTGGTGGCGGTGGCGGCCGAACCCGTGGAAAACCACTACTTATCAGCGGCAGCGGTGATTGGAAATTAGAAAAGCGCGGGCAATAAAATGTACAGACAACAAAAATTACCCGGGTTTGTGGGGATATCGCAGTGAGGGGTGAGGAATACATCAAAACTGAAGGAGAACCCTACAAATGGCAAGTTGTTTTATGTTCTCTGAGCGAATTTCGACAGGGAGGTAAAAGTTGACAGTTTATTAATTTAAGTGCTGTAATAATAGTTTTTTCAGATTTTGATTCACTACTATACAATAAAACTTTCACCAAAAGGAATACTATTACACACGTATTACAATTAAATAGTAGTGCAGTGTGATTACACAAAGTATTTGACTACACGCTAAGAAACTAAAAGACTGAAGACAATACCAGACTGATGAATGCGTGCGGCATACCCCAGTGTCTATGACCTTGGCGAAAGAGTATAATCCTGCTACCCTTCATCACAGCACACGCAGTCTCCACTACTTGCTGTGGCGCTATACAAATCCGTTAGCAGCGACGAACGATATTTTGTGCGAATTTCCGCTAATAATTTTGTTAATAACTAAGAAAATAAAGAAAAGAATTAGCTGATAAGATAACAGAGCTTGTACAAATTGCTTTTTTAATAATTCCTAAAATTCCTAGTTTCAGCCGGCAAAAATGGAATAAAAATTTAATGTTTCCTCCACAAAGTGGGAGAGGGTGAGTGACCTCTCCCCTAATCGCCTCTACTGTGTACCAGCCTTTGCGGGTCGGAAGGCAACAAAGGAGGTCAAACAGAAAAGGAAAAGGAGGAATCTGTCACGGGGAAGAGAATGCAATATCTAGCTAAGCCGTAGTATCGTGATGCAGGGGACTGTTCAGAAGATAAAATCCATCATTGACAAGAAATGAACACACACATACTGTATATATAATGAAAGTAGCAAATAAAAATATTTATTCTCTATCAGTTGAGCATACATAAAAAGCAATCAGTGAGTTTGCAATCTTTTCAGTTGGGCACACCAAGAAAGTCGAGGATGTCCTTGAGAGTGTAGTGGCTCAAGATAGGGTTCACCATTCCCTTTACCGTGTCCGCGATGAGAGTGCTCAGTTCTGCTTGGTGCCCCTTAATGAACTCCGGAGCCGACTCACTGATCAGGCTGTTCACTAGTTCACCCAGATCACCACCTCCCATTAGATTCTCGAAGTTGGACTGTGAACACAAGGGGAATTGTTACAATCACTCCGATAATAACATGTCGTTGATGAACAGAATCCATTTTTAAATGACTGTTCCTTTCTTAGAATGGTTACCACGTTCTTCAATAAAATAAGATAAAAAGGAAAGGAAACATTGGACATTGTTGAGATCTTCAACAAGGATGTAGCAAAGATCAACATAATATATTTCAGTTTCACACATTTTCTCCGCTGCTCGGAAAGACATAGGATCATAGATAATGTTCTTGGGCTTAGAAGACGAGAGAGACAGTACAGATTATTTTGCTGTCACCCTCTTAGTATCCTGTTACGACAAGCAGGTGTTACCAATAATGCCTGTATTTATTTATTATAATTATTTATTTCCCTCTAGATCTACAGTATTTTCTACCTTAATGATCCTTAATGGAGAGAAATAACATTGCTCAACCTAGGCGAACATCTTCAACTATACTCTACAATAGATGAAAATAATAATGGAATAGTGGGCCCTCTCTACAATGATCACTGTCGTGGTATTCACCCGCTATTCGACGATTACCAGAGATTCACGAGGCTGCTCACGAATATGGTAGGGGTTTACCAATAATGCATACTTTGACTTCACCCACGGGGGATATTGAGAATCCCTACAAATCAATCAATCACTACTGATCTGCATTTAGGGCAGTCGCTCAGGTGGCAGATTCCCTATCTGTTGTTTTCCTAGACTTTTCTTAAATGATTGCAAAGAAACTGGAAATTTATTGAACATCTGCCTTGGTAAGTTATTCCAATCCCTAACTCCCCTTCCTATAAACGAATATTTGCCCCAATTTGTCCTCTTGAATTCCAACTTTATCTTCATATTGTGATCTTTCCTACTTTTAAAGACACCATCCAAACTTATTCGTCTACTGATGTCCTCCCACGCCATCTCTCCACTGACAGCTCGGAACATACCACTTAGTCGAGCAGCTCGTCTCCTTTCTACCAAGTCTTCCCAGCCCAAACTTTGCAACTTTTTTGTAACGCTCCTCTTTTGTCGGAAATCGCCCAGAACAAATCGAGCTGCTTTTCTTTGGACTTTTTCCAGTTCCTGAATCAAGTAATCCTGGTAAGGGTCCCATACACTGGAACCATACTCAAGTTGAGGTCTCACCAGAGACAAATATGCTCTCTCCTTTAAATTCTTACTACAACCCCTAAATACTCTAATAAACATGTGCAGAGATCTGTACCCTTTATTTACAATCATATTTATGTGATTACCCCAATGAAGATATTTCCTTATATTTATACCTAGGTATTTACAATGATCCCCAAAGGGAACTTTCACCCCATCAACGCAGTAATTAAAACTGAGAGGACTTTTCCTATTTGTGAAACTCACAACCTGACTTTTATCCCCATTTATCATCATACTATTGATTGTATCCACAAATGCAATCCACGAATTGTTAAGATGAAAATCAGCTTGGAAAATATACATCGAAAAATTACGGAAAAGTTTATCCGAATCACACAAACTTCACTGATTCTTTCTAAACAGTAGTGTATTCTGTATTTAAAAATCAAAGCCATCTCCGTAAACGTCATGAAGGCCCGTAAAGGAATGGAAGTCAAAGGATTCCATTATCCACTGATAAATTGGTTTGCTATATTCCCGAATACATTTTCCCTCAGGAGTTAAACTGGAACTCTATTTTAGTGGGGACTGAGTGAAACTCATGGCCTTGTGCCTCTCCTGAATTAGAAATATCGACTGCTTGACCGCAAATCGAACACACAACCTTCCGAGTAAATCGAGCACGCTTCTACCATCTTTTGTTTACAATTATAAATTGTGAACATCTTCATCAGGGCTGGTGGTAGTTATTTTTGTTTTAAGAGGAAGTACAACTAGGTTTCCTGCTAGTCCAGTGAACATGAACAAAATACTTCAGATCTCAACATATTCAGAATATATAAAATAATTATAATCACTAAGGTCTATATTAATGGACGAGTAGACAATTATAGTCTATTACCTAGCTCCATATTTACCTTAATTTAATACAATAGCACCATAGCGGTCAGCTAGTGAAGGCAAATATAAAGTTAGATTTAAAAAGTACAAACCCACTATCCCTTACTACAAATCCAAATACGACCTTCAGGAAATTTAAATAATAGGGATAATGGTCGGAGATCGTGGTAGTACCTTGTCACTTTGTCGCCAGGTGAAAGCGCTTCCAACTTCCAATGAAGCTCATCCCCGAAATTACGACCCTAAAGGGTTGGGGTGACCCACCTAGAGGGTTACGCCCTCTCTCTGGCCGAGAGAAAAGTGTTAACCGGGACTATGCTCGAATGCAATGTGACTGTATGAAAATCAATTCGATGGCCCTGTATTACCATTGTGGTTTACAAAGGAAAAGTATTGTGCGTACAATCACAGCCCCAGGGACTCTGAACTTTGGAGCGTGGGTTGGCGACCACGGGGCCCTCAGCTGAGTCCTGGCATTGCTTCCACTTCCTTGTGCCAGGCTCCTCACTTTCATCTATCCTATCCGACCTTTCTTGGTCAACTCTTGTTCTTTTCCGACCCCGACGCTATTAGGTTTGCGAGGGCTAGGGAGTCTTTCGTTTCCACGCCCTTCGTGGCCCTTGCCTTTCTTTGATCGATATCTTCATTTATTCGAAATGTCGGATCCCTTCCATTTTTCCCTCTGATTAGTGTTATATAGAGGATGGTTGCCTAGTTATACTTCCTCTTAAAACAATAATCACCACCACCGTACAATCACAGATATAACTCAATCCTACACCAAACACTGGCGTATATATAACGAGAAAATGATTAGTTAACAACATTGATGATATACTTTGAAAACCATGTGTATGAATACTTATTTTACCCACTGTAAACCTTTAGACATTTCTAAAGATTTAACATGGAAATCGTATTATAATTATTTCATTTTGAGAAAGATGGTATCTTAATCATCTGTGAAGATTTACTTCAGGGTAGTGATCAGACTTCGCAATACGAGCACTGAGCGTGGGGTGTACAAATACTGTAAATTGGGTAAATGTACATGAAAATAACAGACATACAGGGTCGTGATAGAGTGGCATCATCACTGACCTCTCAAAAACACGGCAGTCCTTCTAATCCCAGTCAATGAATGTGGGATTTTTGCAATGAAAAGTTACATCCCTGTGGTTCAGTTCTCACGTAAAGTGGAGAAGATAGAGGTAATGCGGTGTTATCACGATAGAAACAGTCATGTTGAACTTCATGCTTGCTTACATGCCTGGTGATCAGCAGTGTCAAACCTTAAGGCAAGGAAAAAGCAAATATTTCAATTTTTACTATTGGTAAGGGTGACTTAGTGTTCATAATGATTTTTACAAGAGAGGCATCTCTTACGAGTTCCATTTACGTTACATGATTATTTTTACGACCAAATTATAACATTAGCTTCATAGCTCACCTTCTGAGAAATATGAGAAATTTCGACAGATTCTGTCTGGTGAGGAATATTTACAAGATGGCAATATCAAGATGACAATACCTCAGTCTACTATACATTTTTATACATTGGCAGCGGAAAGTTATTATGTTAAGATTCGGATGTATGTTTTTCGAGAATGGGGAAATTCCCTTCGTATCGGCTTGTGAATTAAAATTTGAATGTTGAATATAACCAAAAAATATGCCTCCCCTTCATATTTTATTATTTATTATTAGTTAGACCGTGGAGACCACGTCGTAACAAAGCATTATTCTGTGATATTTTGGATCTGAAAAAAAGATGTTCTAGCAGTAATAGCTCGATAAACTCCGTTCTTTACGTACCGCCATTCCTTTCACGGAGAAGTGCACCAGTAACTTGTCCAACTCGGCGGGGCTATCTTTGCTGCCACTCTGACTGCTGAGGTAAACAGTGCCACCAACATCGAAGCCATCAACAACCAATCTGTAGAAATAAATTTTAGGTGTGATACTGATATTGATTCAACAGCCCATGGTCAGCTTATAGGAACGGTAAAATTGATTTCAAGTATCCACAATGTATGTATACAAACTCCAATAATATCCAAAGATAATATGTCAGTACAATACCCTACTTTCTGATTGACTAATTACTTACTTACTTACTTATCTTGACAAGATTAAGCTAAATTCTAAATTCCCATAGAGGGAATTAGATATTTTTCACCAATAGAGCATGTCAAAAACATATCAGATGTAAGGCTTTTCAGGCATTTGCTGGTTAATAGAGCAAATGCCTGAAAAGCCTTACATCTGATATGTTTAAGATTAAGCTAGGTGACCTCCTCTTATATCTAATTCAATTCAACTTCAATTCAGTTTTTATTTATTGTCTATAGAACTTTTCAGTTGTCAAACAACGTCAAGCTAAACCCTATGTGCAGCAAAAAACATATTTTCTCATTTATATACAAATGAAAATGACACATTCTGATTTATATTTCATTTTGGGATTACAGACACCTGTTAATTAGAATATCTTTTAATGACATTTGATTTTTTTTTTTACCAGACAAAATGTTTATATTCTTAGGCAGTTTGTTATAGAGTATATAGGTTCATAGGTTGCATCAAGTTATTAATAAAGATATCACGTTAAATGAAATGTGTGCAAACTGTTAGCAATACACATAAATCACATGAAAATTTTACTTGAACTGCTAAACGTTGTGAAATGAGATCTTGACAGCACGGACAGAATTTCAGTACAGTACAGTATATATGAATATATTGAAATATTAGGGTTTTGATACCTCTGTATTGTTCATAATCTTACTATATATAAAAATGGATGTATGTATGTATGTCAATGACACATCTCCTCCTAAACCACTGGAGCAATTTCAATCAAATTTTGAACACTTATTATTTGCTATCCGGAGACGAGCACTGTGGGGGTAAGCCACCTATAGCCCCCTTAGGAGTGGGGGTTTAGGGGGTCAGGTAAAAAAATAATCGAAAGTATCGAATCCGTAGTTTTTGGGGTCGCTGAGGTGAATAGTGACACTCCCGATTTTTTAAAAGTCAAATTTCTGCTCCCATTTGGATGGGGGACGAGGGGGTCTGATGATGGATGTATGTGTGTAAATGACACATCTCCTCCTAAACCACTGGAGCAATTTCAATCAAATTTTGAACACATATTATTTCCTATCTGAAGACGAGCGCTGTGGGGATAAGCCACCTCTAGCCCCTTAGGGGTGGGGGTTTAGGGGGTTCAGGTAAAAACATAATCGAAAATAGTGTCGAATCCATAGTTTTTGGGGTCGCTGAGGTGAATAGTGGCACTCCCGATTTTAAAAAAATCAAATTTCTGCTCCCATTTGGGTGGGGAGCGAGGGGGGGACTGATGATTGATGTATGTGTGTAAATGGCACATCTCCTCCTAAACCACTGGAGCAATTTTAATCAAATTTTGAAACTTATTCTTTGCTATCTGGAGACGAGCACTGTGGGGGTAATCCACCTCTAGCCCCTTAGGGGTGGGGGTTAGAGGGGTCAGGTAAAAAAATAATCGAAAATAGTGTCGAATCCATAGTTTTTGGGGTCGCTAAGGTGAATAGTGACACTCCCGATTTTTTAAAAGTCAAATTTCTGCTCCCATTTGGGTGGGGGTGAGGGGGGACTGATATATAAAATTAAACGAAAATAGTGGCGAATACATAGTTTTCGGGGTCGTCGAAGTGAATTGTACACTCCGGATTTTTAGTATCAAAAGACAAACCACGTGGGGGTAAGACAGCCAAGGAAACCTTAGGGGCGGGGGGCAAGGGGGTCAGATATACAAATTAATGAAAATAGTGTCGAATCCATACTTTTCGGGGTCGCTGGGATGAATAGTGACACTCTGGGTTTTTTAAAGTCCAAGTTCAGCTCCCTTTGGGGGTGAGGGGGAGAGTGATATATAAAAATAAACGAAAATGGATGTATGTATGTGTGTAAATGACACATCTCCTCCTAAACCACTGGAGCAATTTCAATCAAATTTTGAACACTTATTATTTGCTATCCGGAGATGAGCACTGTGGGGGTAAGCCACCTATAGCCCCCTTAGGGGTGGGGGTTAGAGGGGTCAGGTAAAAAATAATCGAAAATAGTGTCGAATCCATAGTTTTTGGGGTCGCTGAAGTGAATAGTGACACTCCCGATTTTTTAAAAGTCAAATTTCTGCTCCCATTTGGGTGAAGGGCGAGGGGGGACTGATATATAAAATTAAACGAAAATAGTGTCGAATACATAGTTTTCGGGGTCGTCGAGGTGAATTGTACACTCCGGATTTTTAGTATCAGGAGAAAAACCACGTGGGGATAAGACAGCCCAGGAAACCTTAGGGGCGGGGGCAAGGGGGTCAGATATACAAATTAACGAAAATAGTGTCGAATCCATATTTTTCGGGGTCGCTGAGATGAATAGTGACACTCCGGGTTTTTTAAAGTCCAAGTTCAGCCCCTTTGGGGGTTGAGGGGGGGAGTGATATATAAAATTAAACGAAAATAGTGTCGAATACATAATTTTCGGGGTCACCGAGGGGGATTGTACACTTCGGATTTTTAGTGTCAGGAGATAAACCACGTGGGGGTAAGACAGCACAGGAATCCTTAGGGGCGGGGGGTGAGGGGGTCAGATATACAAATGAACGAAAATAGTGTCGAATCTATACTTTTCGGGGTCACTGGGATGAATAGTGACACTCCAGATTTTTAGTATCAGGAGACAAACCACGTGGGGGTAATACACCCCAAGAAACCTTAGTGGCAGGGTGGCAAGGGGGCTCCGATAAAAAAATCATCAAAAGTAGTGTTGAATCCATACTTTTCGTGGTCGCTAAGATATATAGTCACACTCCGGATTTTTTTAAGTCCAAGTTCAGCCCCCTAAGTGGTAGGGGGCGATGGGAGAGTGATATATGAAAATAATCGATAAGAGTGTCGAATCCATAGTTGTCTGGGTCGCTGAGATGAATAGTGAGACTCCGGATATTTTATAAATTCATCCCCCTTTGGGGTGGGAGGCGAGGGGGGAATGATATATAAAATTAATCGAAAATAGTGTCAAATACATAGTTTTCGATTTCGCCGAGTTGAATTGTACACTTCGAAATTTTAGTATCAGAAGACAAACCACGTGGGGGTAGGACACCCCAGGAACCCTTAGGGGCGGCGGGCGGGGGAGCTGAGATATAAAAATCATCGAAAGTAGTGTCGAATCCATACTTTTCGGGGTCGCTGAGATGAATAATGGCACTCCGGAATTTTTTTAAGTTCAGCCCCCTTCGTGGTGGGTGGCAATTGGAGAGTGATATATAAAAATAAACGAATATAATGTTGAATCCATAGTTCTCGGGGTCGCTGAGATGAATGGTGAGACCCCGGATATCTTACAAGTCCAAGTTCATCCCCCTTTCTGGTGGGGGGTGAGAGGGATTCAGATTTTAAAATAATCGAAAATAGTGTCGAAGCCATAGTTTTCGGGGTCGCTGAGATGAATAGTAACACTCCCGATTTTTAAACTCAAATTTAACCCCCTTTAGGGGGGGAGTGAGATATAATAAAAATCGAATATACTGCCTAATCGATATTTTTCCGGGTCGCTGAGTTGAATAGTAACATTCCGGATTTTTAAAGTCCAGCTTCAGCCCACTCTGGCATAGAGGGTGCGAAAGGGTGAAAAATAAATTGTCAAAAATGCTCCCCTTTGGCATAGAGGGTGAGAAAGGGTGAAAAAATAAATTGTCAAGAGTGCCCAAGGTAATAGACGTGTGTATGTTCCAGTATGACTTTCAAGTATGACTTACTACCTGGAAAACATATTGTGGGAGTAAGACGCCCCGAGAACCACTTCGGAAGCGGGTGAAATATGTAATCCATATTAATAAATAGAAGTCAGTTTGGGGCGATCTATATATATTGCACTATACATATATAAATTAAGGCTTAAAAATGAAAACAGACGTGAATTAATGAGACCATTCTAGGCATCCTAGAAACTTAAAACTGGTACCAGACAACCTGAAGACTTCAGGATTCCTAGAAAAATCTAAAATACTCAAAATTATCTGAGAGGGACACGTTGGGAGTTTCATATCTGCATAAGAACACAGTCGGTGATATTAATTCTGAACGATAACCTATAGATTTCATGGGCTTAAAAGTTTCCTGAATGTCCTAATGTTAACTCCCTCCCCCATATCAAGATGGCAGCATCATCTCCCAGACGAGTCAGAAAATAGAAATTTGACAAAATTATAGCTTTTTGCCTGTAACCGATGGAAAATTTACGAGATGTTTTAAAAAAATTTTTACCCCCCAAAAATATCGAAATATGGAGGCAATTTTAATGACGGTGCAGACCTTCCTTTCGAGGTATTTGGTGGCTAAACGGTAAGTCGTGTCACAAAACGGATGGCACAATCTCCGTTCAATTTGGAGTGATCTACAACTTTGGTCCTATGACTTTTTGTCGTATCTTTATCCTTTATGTTAAATTTGGCTCTATTTCTGGATTTACGTAAATTTTTCACTTTGTACACGTATAATTGATGCTTTGATTCACTTATAGGAAAGAGGGGATCATCAAATTCTACACGAATATTGGCCCACCAGCCAAATTCTATGTTTGAAGCTGTCGCATACGTATCTGAAAAGTAATTCACTGTGTGAAGACCTTACACAAATTTCACCCTATTCAACGTTTCTAAAATAATCTTGCCTTTAAATAGATGAGATACGAGGAAATATCATAGGGCCAGCCATTTAGATAGCTAACTGGGGCCAGAGTCGTCTTTTTGTACAATCCGTTTTTCAATATGAATGCACCGTTTAGCAGCAGTTATTCTGTAAATGAAGGTGAACATGCATATACTTCCGTATGTCTATCTACATTTATTAATTTAAGTCGATTTGAAACGATCTAGAAAGGGGTGTGTCTTACATTGTAATTAATACTTTACAAATCAATAGTGACTCTCAGCAGGAGGGCGTCTGCTGTTGTAATCAGTACTCCCCACATCGACTTTAACTAGCAATAGGAATGTGGTAGTTCTCCAACGCATGTGTACCATTGTAATGCGTAATTCCCTTCTTGATTTGACTAGCAGAAGGCAAGGGAGCGTGCATTTTTTTTAAACTCTTTTACCTGATTCTCTTTATCATTAGGTATAGGTGCCCCCGATTACAAACAAATTTACCCATCAAAATGTGACTGACGTTACGCATATTGAATTGCGGTAGACAGGTGGACCTGTCGTTATCATAACAACTCTGCAAATCGCACTTCACATTGGAAAAAACGTCTGCGGACCTCCCTATGCTTTTCTCGGATAAGGCCAAGAGACATGCAATTAAAAATTTTTTATTCACTTCATGTACAACAATTTACTTCGATATCCGTATACATTGTAGAATACCGTAGCGAAGCACGGGTACATTTGCTAGTAGAATCTAAAATACAATGCAATATGAAATTTTCGTCAGTCATATATGAACGTATATACAGTTAATAAAATATTTCGTTAGCACAAATGAGGAAATTTTTACTTATCATCTTATCAAAATGCATTTCAATAAATACCTTAGATACACGGCACAACATTTAAAACTGCAACAACAAATTAATATTTTCAATACCTAAATATTATGTTACGTCATAATGACCATTTTGCCATTAAGTACGTGATGTCTCAATAATCATTCCACCAAGTTTCATTCTAATCGGTCTAGTCAAAGCCAAACGGTTCCCTTGTAAGTCTACAACTCGTTTCCCAGAAAATGAACAAAATTACTTACGAGAAAGCTCCGTTGCCGAAAATCTCGAGGGAGCCCATTGCTAGGCCAGACATATTGTACTGCCCGCTGAGAGTAATACGCTCAAAACTCAGGTCGAAGTCGGCCTTCAGGTTCTCCAAGTCGTTAGCTATCTTCACTATTTTAAAGGTTGAGAGATTCTTTATCACGAGATCGTCCAAGCTAGCGGTTATTCTGGAACAGCAAAAAATACAAAATCAATCAAAAACAGGTTTTACTGAAATATTTTGGATCTAAAGACCTTTAAGACAGTGTATGATTCCAGCAAAGGATAGAAATCGTGGCTTAAAAGCTGAAACAGTGCTCACTCAGACTAATGAAACCAACTGAGGGACTGTCTGATATAAGAGGCACTGAATTGGTTATTAACGTACCTAATAAGTGACGTTTGCTTTAGTTTTATAATTGATAATTTGCCTGAACATTTCTTCCCACAAAAGAAATCGCAAAGGCTGTGTAGACGACACGGCCGAAAGTTTTAGGCGTGACAGCGTGTACGTGTCGAGTGTAGTGACATAAAGAATTTGTATCAAATGTAATAAATTTGTTCGTAAGTCACGAAAAGAACCTGAATGAAGCACAATGTTCGCGGCCACACTGGACAAACGAGATGTGCCGCAAGGTAGCGGCGCGGTTGACCTCACGTCAGCATCGGACATACTGTGGTCATATTTCTTTGAACGTATCTCTTAAACGGATGAAGATATCTGGATGATTCTTTCACCACCATATTTGGCTCAATAAAATCTAGCAATGTTCGACATTTCAGCGATAAATATATAATGGTAATGGTGACACAGAACTCAACGATCACTTTTAGCTCAAGATTCAAATTTCACGTAAAACTATAAACACAGTATTGGAACAACATCTTTGTGGAGTGTATGCCTATTCAGCTTTGAAATGTTACCTGAATAAACGGCACTGAGAGCGCGCTGGGACAGCGCATCGCAAGCGGGGGAGAGCAGTGAATGGGCGTGTTTCAAACGAGTGGGGCATCGAGTCAAGAACAGTCGCTACGGAACGATATGCCCTCCCCCAAACCCCATGACACTACAGCCCTTGAAGGGTCTTGGCCTGCCAAGCGACCGCTGCTCAGCCCGAAGGCCTGCAGATTACGAGGTGTCGTGTGGTCAGAACGACGAATCCTCTCGGCCGTTATTCTTGGATTTTTAGACCGGGGCCGCCATCTCACCGTCAGATAGCTCCTCAATTCTAATCACGTAGGCTGAGTGGACCTCGAACCAGCCCTCAGGTCCAGGTAAAGATCCCTGACCTGGCTGGGAATCGAACCCGGGGCCTCCGGGTAAGAAGCAGGCACGCTACCCATACACCACGGGGCCGTCTACGGAACGATATGAGAACAATTAAATCGACAGTCGCACAACCAACATTAGTTCAACAAAGTACATTTTACTGGAGAAGCATAAGACAATTTAGCTTCAAAATGGAGTGTCTTGAATTAGTTCCGTACTAAGCCCCGCTATCTGCTTATTTTCGGGAAAGGGATCAAGATGATACAGTTTAATGTTTCCGCTCAGCAATGTTTTAGATTATGTGGAGTCGTGTTGTTACTGAAATAAATAAATTTTTGGTACGAAATTTTACGTCGTTGGTTTATCTGTCTTACAAAAAAAAACATTTTCTTTTCTTAGCTACGTATTGAACGTTTCTTAACAATAGCCGTTCGCTAACTTGTAATTTTTACTGGAATATAATTGGAAAATTTGTATAATACGCTTAAATTAATGGAAGCAGTGAATCAGAAGTATGTAGAAAATAATTGTTTGGCAGGTTGGTGTTTCGATTATTCAGATTCCAAAGCCATACGACCAGAAAGCATTGTATCTACGCTAGCTCACCTTCAATGCATTCTGCATCAAAGATCTGAAGAAGAATAACTCAACATTTAATGCATAGGCCTACCACAAAGGTACTGTGCCTACAAGGAACCCAGTGAAGTTGGTTCTTTCCATTTTGATTACATCAAAACAGAGCTGCTAGAATGTGTTATGTCCGGCCCCATGCTAAATGGTTAGCATGTTGTCCTTTGATCACAGGAGTCCCGGATTCGATTCCCGGCAGGGTCGGGAATTTTAACCATAATTGGTTAATTCCCCTGGCACGGGGACTGGGTGTATGTGTCGTCTTCGTCATCATTTCAATCTCCTCATCACAACGTGCAGGTCGCCTACGGGTGTCAAATAAAAAGACCTGCGCCAGGCCTCTCCGGAGGACACACGCCATCATTATTATTACATTGTGTTTCCAATTAATGTCCTCCTCAGAATACGAATAACACAATTGTGAGAGTAAGTAACGGAGGGCTCAGAGATGTTTTCCAATACTATCCTATATTTGGATATTCGTTTTTCCCATGTGACCCTACATTTGCTGGTATCGAGAGGCTAATAGGAAGTAAGACCAGACCATATCGTGCGGGTACATCCATTTTAAATAAAAGGACTCGTGTTATTTTTGTGTCAAAGCACGCACGTACTGTTTAAGAATGCTGGACTGCCCTTAACTCCATTTTGATAAAAAGTGAACTCATGTTTTTTTTTCATCCATAGATTCAGTTACTTTAGGTTTATAATCACAGAACAGTATCCTGTTATAATGAGGTCTACTTTCGTTGCACGGCTCGTCAAAACACAGTATTAATAATCAGACCAGCCCGGCCGCACTGGGCTAGCCTCAACGGGTGCCGAGCTGAGCACCTCTGTTCTAGACCAACTGCATAAGATATTAAATTTGAATCATCAAAATAATCAGTAAAATCAAATTTTACAGACTCATCAGGATGAGCACCAACATCCAATATGATAGCGAACTAAGTAGCATTTGAGACCCTTCAATATAAGTCAAATGTTTGCACATATTTTTAACTTAATACTGAATTACACAAACAATTTTAACCAATTCATTACGCTTTTTGGAGACAGTTTATACAAGTTCAATATGCCTATGAAATAAATAATAAAGCATGTTGCTGTAAATAATGCCACAAAGACAGAGACCAAAATTTCGAACAGGGCTGTGTTGGGGGTTGCGACTGCGAGTTTTGGCGGAAAATACTTACCGCCTGATTGATATTGTCGAAATAAAATACAGTATCCAGTATGTAGTCATATAGGGTTTGAAATTTGAATGGTCAAATTTGATTTCTTCGTTCTAGGCAAATTTATATATCTTTAAGATGACGAGTTCCAAATCATTCTCCACTATTGGAGCAGTAGATTTGCATGACTGGTGCTCCGGAAGCGTGGAACACCCCTCGCACGTTCGGCCGTCTTAATTTTCAGACGCTCCCGATAAACCATCTGACGCTCGATATTGGTGGTTTTGGACTTTTTGGAATGTTGACAAGCTGCTCTGTTCTCTTGAATGTGTCTTCGATAATTGCCAAACCATGTACTGTCGATATGCCTCATATTTTGCGAAGGATTTTTTTCTCGCAATTCTCTTCGCCACAATTTTCTCAATATCTCTCGTTTGAATTTTTGCCGTATAGGTGCAGAACGCACCGAGACAAGTCAAACGACACCTTATGTGACGTGGTCCCACGCCGTACTCCAGAGCTATATTAACTGTTCGCTGTTTCAGTACCTCAAGATGGCAGTGCTATTGCACACCTAATGATCACTCTCTTGTTGATGAGTACATCGGTCCTTCCTCTTTAAAATGAGATACTGAACTCTGTCGTCACGCGTGCTGTCTAGCTCATTAAAATGTTAAAGCTTTCATGTTTCTGTAGCACTCACCGGAACAAGCACGATTCTCAAACTATTGACGTATTCCATGTCAAATTAAACTTGGATAAGAGCGACCCTTTGTTCGTTGTCAGCCAGAGATAAAAATGACGGGAGAAAAAAGAACACGGAGCAGGGTAGCATGCTGGCTCCTAATTTGAGTGTTTCAGGGAAGTGTTAGTTGATATGAACTTTGTGTGGGTGTTCCTTCATTGTATGCGATTTTCAAAAAATTGTTCTTTTTTCTAGCGATTTAACGTAGCACTAACACACAGGTTTTCACCTGCGCTGGGATGGGAAAGTGAAAGACACAGCCCCATCATTTTCCTAGTTTGAAAATAAAAACCACGGAAAACCTTCTTCAGTTGAGGTTTAAACCATTATATCCTGACTGCAAGCTTACAGACATCCGACCCGTGTCACTTAGCCAACCCGCTTCGTCAACCTGTACGGTATTCTGTTTTGAAGCTCGTACCTACATATTAATAAGATAGGTACGCTATTTACAATATTCCATGTATACACGTCGTTCTGGCTGCACTTTTAAAATATTGACCTGATACTTGTTTTTACCCGCGAAAGCATGAGGTCTTGTGTGGTCGCTGGTTGTTACACCGGACAGGACAAATAATAGCCTATGGCGGATTCAGTTCAGTTGTTGTCTGTCTGTTTGTTACAGCATCCCGGAAGAATGGTTTGGTGGATTTTCATGAAGTTTTGTATTTATGTTTAGAATAGGGGCTAACAGGATCCTAGCTCTAATTTGATCAAAAATTTCAGCAGGAGTGGAGTCTTCAGATGAGATCTTAAATATAAAAATCGATGTACTGTATCTCTTTTACGGTTGGCTTTACAGAAAAATTGGTTTTCACAAAATGCATTTAGAGTATTATTTTGTTTCATGTCTTTTACCAATAAAGTGAAAAATAAGGGAGATATCGGTAGTGGTTACGTGAAAAAGTTCCATAGCCAATAAAGTAATCTATTAGGATAATATAAAATGTACTTACTTGGCCAATTCTGTGTCTACGTTGAGGTCATAATGAGGCACTGTGAGAGGCTCCATGACTGGTACTCCAAGCTCTGGAATACCTTTTGGCATCAGCTGCCGTAGAGCCTCCAGGGCTGAGATGATGGCATTGTCAATGTCGTTCTTGGGGGCTGGTGGTGGCAGCCATATTCGGGGACGCACTGCACAGAAACAAAACATCAGTATTGAGTAATTTCATAGAGGGTATGCCTTTGTGCGAACAGTTATAGGCTATTAAAAGACACAACAAATTAACTGCGAAACTATACATTATGAATTTGAATCAAGTTTAGTTGTTTTAGAGAGTGAATAGAATTCTTCAGGAAATATTTCTAGCTTTGATCCATTATTGGACAAAAAGGCGTCATTGTGACTTTTAAAGATTCTAAGGAAGATTGTTTTCATTGGATGCAGTCGTCATGCATAGAGAAGATGCATACGTCTCCCTTATTGTTAGATAGCATATGTAGAAATGCATACCATGGCCGTAGTGAAGATACTCATGAAATGTTCATTTGTTAAACAATTCACCGATTGAACTATTATTATCTTAAAACCTATAACAATATAAAGGACATTAAACAAACAGCATCATTTATTGTGGATATGATATCGGCCTTTTGGGCTTATTCCGTGTCAAGAAAATAAGGTGAAATTGTTTACGTTTCGCAGAAAACTTTGCTCTGCGTCTTCAGAAGGAAATCTTGACTGTTCACGAGGAATACTTCTCTAATGATGGACATCTCTCTCTCTCTCTCTTCCTTTCTTCCTCTCCTTTTTCAATTATTGACATTTCTCTCGCTCTTTTTTCCTCTCTTTGCTCAATTATAGACATCTCTCTCCCTCTTTCTTCCTCTCTTTGCTCAATTATTGACATCTCTCTCGCTCTTTCTTCCTCTCTTTGCTCAATTATTGTCATCTCTCTCGCTCTTTCTTCCTCTCTTTGCTCAATTATTGACATCTCTTTCGCTCTTTCTTCCTCCCTTTGCTCAATTATTGACATTTCTTTCGCTCTTTCTTCCCCTCTTTGCTCAATTATTGACATCTCTCTCACTCTTTCTTCCTCTCTTGGTCAATTATTGACATTTCTCTCGCTCTTTCTTCCTCTCTTTGCTCAATTATTGACATCTCTCTCCCTCTTTCTTCCTCTCTTTGCTCAATTATTGTCATCTCTCTCGCTCTTTCTTCCTCTCTTTGCTCAATTATTGTCATCTCTCTCGCTCTTTCTTCCTCTCTTTGCTCAATTATTGACATCTCTCTCGCTCTTTCTGCCTCCCTTTGCTCAATTATTAACATCTCTTTCGCTCTTTCTTCCCCTCTTTGCTCAATTATTGACATCTCTCTCACTCTTTCTTCCTCTGTTGGTCAATTATTGACATTTCTCTCGCTCTTTCTTCCTCTCTTTGCTCAATTAATGACATCTCTCTCCCTCTTTCTTCCTCTCTTTGCTCAATTATTGTCATCTCTCTCGCTCTTTCTTCCTCTCTTTGCTCAATTATTGTCATCTCTCTCGCTCTTTCTTCCTCTCTTTGCTCAATTATTGACATCTCTCTCGCTCTTTCTGCCTCCCTTTGCTCAATTATTAACATCTCTTTCGCTCTTTCTTCCCCTCTTTGCTCAATTATTGACATCTCTCTCACTCTTTCTTCCTCTCTTGGTCAAATTGACATCTCTCTCGCTCTTTCTTCCCCTCTTTGCTCAATTATTGACATTTCTCTCCCTCTTTCTTCCTCTCTTTGCTCAATTATTGACATCTCTCTCGCTCTTTCTTCCTCTCTTTGCTCAATTATTGTCATCTCTCTCGCTCTTTCTTCCTCTCTTTGCTCAATTATTGACATCTCTTTCGCTCTTTCTTCCTCCCTTTGCTCAATTATTGACATTTCTTTCGCTCTTTCTTCCCCTCTTTGCTCAATTATTGACATCTCTCTCACTCTTCCTCTCTTGGTCAATTATTGACATCTCTCTCGCTCTTTCTTCCTCTCTTTGCTCAATTATTGACATTTCCCTCGGTCTTTCTTCCTCTCTTTGCTCAATTATTGACATCTCTTTCGTGCTTTCTTCTTCTCTTGGTCAATTATTGGAGAAGTCTTCCTCGTGAACAGTCGAGATTTTCTTCTGAATACAAGTTCTCTGCGAAACGTAAAGAATTTCACCTCATTTTCTTGACACGGCATAAGCCGTCTACAATTATGGGTCGCGAAAGCATCAATGGTAACAGCATAATTTATTTTTAACATTTCTTAATATTTTTTATAAATTTATCCAAAATATCCATGTTAACTTAGACCTGTGTTTTATTGGAAATATTTTAGATATGACTATGTTCAATCATTCAACAAGTCGTAAGTTACATTCTGTAACATCAGAGTCCCAGCATCCCAACAGGTAGCTAATTTCCTTCGATATAAATTGTTTGGATAATTATACTTCAAAACAAATTATGAGTGTGGGAGATTATTCTACCAGTGATGTATAATGGTCTGAGCGATAGTTTCCAAGATTGTTTCTTTATCGTTCTATTAAAACATGTTCGCTCAATTGTACTTTACTTTGAGCGAATACAGAAAATCACGTGGTTCGTCAACCTCAGCAGCGGAATTGGTTGGTCGTTGCTCTTCTGTTCATGATTGTACGTTCAATTCTGGCTGAGGTCAGTTGCAATGTAACAGGCTTCTGATACGTTAAGGAACTCATTGATGTCCTTTAAAAACTTTATGTATTGCTTTCTAAATCAATATCTCAGTCTACAATTTTTGAAGGGGTCAGCACATGTCCATACACGTACTTGCTTATGCTTTTAGATAGACAATATACCTCTATCGATGGCGAAGTTAAGCTTCAAGGCCCTCTCTTACACTTAACCACTTGAAGAATATACATCTCCATAACTTATAATTATGAATACAAATAACATAAATAATATTAACAGCAATAATAATAGTAACTTAAGTCGGCCAATACTTAAATGGCCTAATACAGTAATCCATTCAGTCATTTCTTCAACAATTATCCAGCAAGTCAGCAGGATGTACTCAGCAAGTTTTCACTATAAGCCACTTCAAATTTGTGATGAGACGGAACATCTGTAATGTTCTCAGGTAGAGAAGTCCATGACCTGGACGCAGAGACTATGAAGTCAACAGCTATGGCAAGAGATGAGCCAGATCGTGTATTGTGGTCATGATAGGACGAGAAATAAGAAAATGTTGAATAAAGATAGTTGGGAGTATTAGCGGGAAGTATTTTGTGTAGAAGTGATACTATCATGTTAGTGTTGAGGTTGAAATTTTTAATACTCGTGAACTCGCCAGAAGAAGAAATGAACACCAATTAGTAAAGAAATCTCTTGCCATGGAAAAGCCAAAGAGAGGAAGAGGGCGTTCTAAGGCAATATGGAAACAAACTGCTGAGGCTGCCTTAAGGAAAAGTGAAGTGCCAGTAGATCTGGTAAAAGAACATCGGACGCACTCTCTCCGAGTCAGACATCGAACCAGCCCTCAGGTCCAGAAGAAATCCTGACCAGACCACGAATCTAACCCAGGGCCTCGATCTAAGAGGCAGACACATAATAATAATAATAATAATAATAATAATAATAATAATAATAATAATAATAATAATAATAATAATCATGTATAGTTTCAGTTTTAAATTTTTACCGGAAGCCAATTTAAGCTGCCTGAGAGTCAATTTCCCCATCGATGGTATCTTTACCTTGTCGTGGTGGTGGGGCTTGTGTGGTCAAAAGATCCTGAGAGCTATGCCGGCGGTAGCTTAGCTACTGGTAGGGCCTCCCTTGCCGGACAGGTCGAAGGTGATGATCCAGACTAAAAGGGATACCCTGGTCCTCCAGGTTGGGGGTTGGGCATAGGGTTGACAACTCTATCCCATTAAAAAAAATAAACTGTTGAGAAGCCGCAAAGAGTAAGAACAAACCGGACGGATAAAATTGACAAACGACCTAGGCGAGGAAATGGTTATGGGTTGGTATTAGCGACTTGGAATAAGAAAGCGATGGATAGAAGATGTGGAGGCTGATCTACGTACCATGGGAGTCCGGAGATGGAGGACCAAGGCAATCGACAGAGAGCTTTGGAAGAAGATTGTTGCGGAGACCAAGGTTCTGCAAGGACCGTAGCGTCAAGGAGTAAGTAAGTAAGAGAGTCAATTTCGATGTTCACATAAACGCTGAATGTGTCATCACATTATATGTTTCCCATACCGGCATTATTACGACATAGAACTTTGTCAAGATCGCGAAAGAACCGTTGAAACATTGAATAGCTTCACTAGATCTAATGAATGTCCATCACTTTTTAAAAGTGTGTACCTTTCAGACTACCCGCACTGTTTCAGTAAGGTAGCTCGTCACGTGTAAGTCCGACCTTGTGTCATGAGTATCTTGGGAGACATATGGTTTCGGTTATAGACGTCATCTCAACTGTTTCTCCCATTTCAAGAACCTGGCAAATTCTGATTTAAAACCTTCACTACACTATATTATTGTCCATGTTAATGACATTTACAAACATGCAGGAATATACTCCAAAATAACGAAGTATGAATAGTTAACCAACGCAGCAACAACATAAGATGATTGGCCGCGGTGTTCTATGCAGTTTTAATGCGGAAACAACAACAATGACTGGAAGAAAAGCCACTTTGTTAAAAGCCCGCTTAGACTCAAACTAGAGTAATAGTTCATAAAATCAATACCTCCAATAAATGTACTGTCAATCATCAGGCTTGAAAATGGTTCGGAGACTTGTTTCTCAGGTGGATAGTCGTCATCCTTCTTCGACGGATAAGTTTTTCGCCAACAATACAAAGATCGTTTGAAACAATTGTAACAAAAACGAACGTAATTCCACAGAAGCATTGCTATAAAACTATTAACTATTGAACTATAATTTGGCGTCGGATTGAAACACGGCTTCTCTCGTCCACCAAAATAAGAACGATTCCGCACTGCAGGGAACGTAATTTCATCTTCTTGGCCTCGGAATTTTACCTACTGACGAGAAACGCTCGATTTCATGCACAGTAAATGACTGTAGTAAGTTATATTGATCTTCGTCACGTGGCATTCAGAAAGAGAAGAAGAGTGGGGATTGACATTACACGAGGTCATTCCTCAGTCGTCCAATCATTTGACCGAAAAAATACTTCAAGTACATGGCGATCAATATATTGTACATCGGGTGTCCCAGATAATGTGCTTTGTTCTTATGGTATCCATGCAGTATTGTAGTTTGTCCAAGAAGTCGCTTGAACAAAATAATGGGCAATTGATTCAAATAGAATATTTAAAATCCCATTTTTAAAAAAATAATAAATCATAGATATATTTTTCCCCGTGTGTAACTAAACAAAGTGCAAGGACACTTTACGTATTACGAAACTTAAATGTTCTTACAATTTTAGTAAGCATCAATAAAACAGTAATAAATTCTGTAATTTGTCGTTTTTGCTCGAAGTGTAATTTAAAATGTTTAAAAATCTACCGATGTGAGTAGGCCGAGTCCGAATCGAACCCGCAAACTTTGGTTCCGAGTTACTCAGCCACAAAAAGGAAAAATATCCAAACCCCATGGCGCTACAGTCCTTGGTCTAGCAAACAATCGCTGATCTGCCCAAAGGTTTGCAGATTACTAGTCTATGTGACGCGTGGTCAGCGTAACGAACCATCTTGGCCGTTATCCTTGACTTTCTAGATCGGGAACCACTCATTCCGGCAATAGGAATACCGACCTCGGTGTTGAAGTTGGTTAGTTCTCTTCCTTCCGTTTCCTAGATAGGAGCTTCGATCCCACTGAGGTCAGTGGTAAAAAATCGAAATGGCGTATGGCTGTTAGTGCCGGGAGTGTCTGATGACATGTTCGTCCCGCCAGGTCCAGATCATTTGATTTGACACCCGCAGGCGACCTGCGCGTCGTGATGAGGATGAAATGATGATGAAGACAACACATACACCCAGCCCCATGCCAACGAAATTAACCAATGATGCTTAAAATTTCCAACCCTGCCTGGAATCGAACCCGGGACCCCTGTGACCGAAGGCCAGCACGCTAACCATTTAGCCACGGAGCCGGACCGGTCAATGGTGTTAGAGGAACTTTAAAATAGGACAACTTCAATCCGTTAAGGAACTACTAGAGACAAAATTTTGACACCCCTGTCGTCTCTCAAAACGTACAGCAATTGACGGGACGTTAAACAAATATCGTTTAGATCGGATGCCCTTTATTTACTCGACCACGGGCTATTTAGAAGGCGGAACACGCTTCAAAACAATAAACCAACTTAATATCCTGTAGTATGTTAGTTCATTCTCTAATGATTAAATTTTAATCGGTTAAGTTTCAGAGGGAGATAAAGGAGTGGTCCCACTTGCAGAGTGTCAGCATATTCGCGTTAGAGTCTCCTAAGGTTGTCCTAATCTCCGGTGAAAAAGACCGAAAATTTGACTAGAGGCAGTAAGTGTCGTCACTGGCTCCACACCAAAGTAGACGAATAAGTTTGAGTGGCGTGTATAAAAGTAGGAAAGATCACAATATGAAGATAAAGTTGGAATTCAAGAGGACAAACTGGGGCACATATTAATTTATAGGAAGGGGAGTTAGGGATTGGAATAACTTACCAAGGGAGACGTTCAATAAATTTCCAATTTCTTTGAAATCATTTAGGAAAAGGCTAGGAAAACAACAGATAGGGAATCTGCCACCTGGGCGACTGCCCTAAATGCAGATCAGTATTGATTGATTGAAAGTGGCGTGGTTCGAGTCCCAGCCAATGGAATTTTTAAATTAATCGTTACTTCCTTGTGGTTTGGATTCCACGTAAGGCTCGAGGTTCCGTAGCTATGATCAAGATACTGTCAGCCACGTACATCTACAAGCTTGCCTTGAAAATGCGACACGAACATGAAACTTCCAGACATCTGCGTTGACAGATTTCGCAGGGATACTTGACACAAACGATAATCACGTCAAGTATTCAAAGATGTTGAAACGGTTGTCTGTGAGACAATCGGCAGTTTAATAAGCGGTTTGTTATAAATGCAGGTAACGATGTACCAGCGCACTTCGCCAGCCATGCCGGAGACATCTTAACTTGTTAGAATCTTAGTACTTTCAGAGGATAAGTTCTCTTTGTGCTGCCATTATGTCTGTAAAGTCTTCAGCCTGAAGGCTAGTAGGATCTCCAAATAGCACCACGAAAAGTTATGCGGTTAGCTATAGGGAAGCCGCAAAATCTGATGGCGGCGCAGTCATGCGGTATAGAAGGCATGTTGAACACTGGGGTAGTTTGCCATTGCTTTCCTCACTGGGCCAGAAAGTGCTATCGTAGCTCGACCACCCCTATGAGTGGGACCTTTCATAACACTCAGCTTTGCTAATCGTGCTCTGAATGCCATTACTCAGCACCAGCCGTACTTCAGAAGCTTAAACTCTAGCACAGTTATAAATGAGTGAGACTTCGGTGTAAGCTACATTTTGTTCCGGTATTTGCCAAGCAACAAATCCAAAAAATACAGCATCCGTCAGGAAATAAACAGGCAGTTAAATAAGGTATAAGAGGAGTTTTTCCACGGCGCGGAAATTGAATGCAAGATGTGAAATGATTTAACAATATTCGTGATGTCTTGGTTGTCAATTCATACCTCAATAGTTCGGCATTGATATTTTCATCGTTATTTTCCTATAAGGGAATGTTAATGGTGACTTTTCCTTTAGGGGGGAAAGAAATTATTTTATCATGCCCTCTTAAGATTAATCGAAGGGGAAGAAGGAAGTATGAAGCTGTCAGTAAAAGAGACCATAAAAGAACACGAAGGCGGAGCATTTTGTAGGTGAAAGCTATGATTGCGGAGTCAGAAGGAAACAAAAGACCACCAAGGAAATATAAAGAGGAAACTTGTCAAAATGAAGTGAAAGTAGCATCAGGCTCTGCTTGGGACCCGTCGTCACGTCGCCACGATCAGAAGTTGTGATCTTTAGCAAGGAAGACAACTTATACAAAGGTTGTATTATGAAAGTGCTCGGGAACAAAAATCACTAGCTAAGGAACAGCTTCATAATTAACGTAATATTTGGTTGTGGTATATCTTTACAATATTTTTCTGGAGTGAGCGAGTATTTGTAATTAGGAGCTGCGTAGCAGAGGCTGTAAAACTGTACTCCATTCACCCACAAGAACATGGCATCGATTTCCACTTGCGAAGAAGCGCATGGCCCTATGGTTCACTCAGCCTAAACAAAAAATGATTACCAGCAAAGGTAGTCGGGCATAGAGCTAATCAGTCCATTTCGAGGTTACGGATAGAGGAAGTCTTTAACCTTCCACTCCTTCAAGTGCCTTCATGACATGTACAGAAAAAACGCCTTTGCTTTGCTTTGCTTTGAATATTTGTAATTCTTCTGCATGAAAGCAGCTGCTGGGTTCGGAATAGTGTTGTTCTCTCTGCGTATTCATGGAACTGAAATTAAAACATTCTTCTGAAGAAGAGAGGTCTTCACGACGCTTCAAAACTGTTAGGCAATTTATCTTGCAAACCCGTAAGGAGTAAGTTAAATTTCTTTATGCTTGTGTAACCTGCCCTGGAAAATTCCTTGGCATGACATGACAAGGCAACCGTTTTAGAGTAAACGGAAACAAAGTATGTTTACAAGAACAAAACTAATTTATATTCCAATGAGTTAAATATAATTTCACAATTCTCATTGTTTCTTTGTTTCTAAAACAGTTTACCCTCTAGTTGGCTTTTTCCCCCGGGCTCAGCGAGGGATCCCTCCTCTTATCCCTCAAGAGCAGTGTCCAAGAGAATGAGACTTTGGGTCGGGGGATGAAACCGGGAAAGAGGACCAATACCTCTACCAGGCGGCCTCACCTGCTATGCTGAACAGGGGCCTTGTGGGGGATGCAGAAGACCAGCTGGGAGAATGGGGGATGGGAAGATTGGAAGGGATAGACAAGAAAGAGGGAAGGAAGCGTCCATGGCCTTAAGTTAGGTACCATCCCGCCATTTGCCTGGAGGAGAACTGGGAAACCACGGAAAACCACTTCGAGGATGGCTGAGGTGGGAACTGAATTCCTCTCTACTCAGTTGACCTTCCAAGGCTGTGTTCCAACCCTCGTACCACTTATCAAATTTGTGGCAGACCCGGGAATCGAACCCGGACCCCTGGGGATGGCAGCTAATTACACTAACTACTGCACCACAGAGGCGGACTCACACTTCTCATACTTACCTGAAATATTATTCATTGGCTACACGGCTAGTGTCATTAATATATAATATTATAGGTGTGAATACTATGTCAAAGAATGGATGAATGAAACGACTGCTACCGAGCGGAGTCACGTAGCCGTCAGCTTGCATTCGAGAACTAGTGGGTTCGAACTCCACAGTCTGTAACCCTGAAGATGGCTTCCGTTGTTTCCCGTTTTCACACCAATCAAATGCTTGGTCCGTAGCTTAATCAAGGCCATGGACGCTTCCTTCCTACTAGCCCTTTCCTGTCCCGTCGTCGCTATGAGACCTATCTGTGCCGGCGCAACGTAAAGAAAATTTTAAAAAAAGGTCTGCTTTGCAAGTATCGCTTGTAAGTTGATCCGGTTCACATCGAAGAAGTGTCTATTTATCTAATTTGATAATCCGTTTTCCGGTAATGGAAATTGTGAGGAAACTGATAAACAGACTTTAATGAGTGATCCTTCATTTTAAAGTATACCATCCAATGGTCCTCGGGAAAAATTGTAGTTATACAAGATTGCCCATTTTCGCATTTTCTTCCAGTAGTTTCAGGAACCTCTCCTAGGTACCGTGGTGCTCAACTGGTTACCGTGTGGCAGCAGGTATAGTTCCAAGTTTCTCCGCTTCGTATCGTGTGGCAGCAGGTATCAGCGCTACTATTCAAGGTCTATATACACACGAATGTTACTTATGGAGCTGCTATTTTTGGATTCCATGTGGGCGATCCCTACAGCATATAGGCGAGTTTTGGATTTTAAAAATGTATTTAAGAACACAAAATCTGTTACGTAGGTAGTTCCCTTCCCCGCCCCTTCTCTATTGTAATTTCGTTTCGGTGTTTTCCAAATCCGTACGTTCCTCATCACCGGATGTTTCATTCCAGGCTTGTGCCAATGTCATACTTCCATATGTCTGTACACATGGTATGTTGTTTGACTCCCTCTCAGACTGATTCTGATGGTTCCGTCAGCTTCCGCTTTAACGCTAGCGCTGTACCGCATCCCGTGAGCCATCTGGTGACGAATGATCGTACCACTTCCACTTCTATTATAACGTCTAAATTCAAACCTCAATCTTTGAGAAGTCTTCCTCGTGAACAGTCGAGATTTTCTTCTGAAGACGCAGAGCAAAGTTCTCTGCGAAACGTAAAGAATTGCACCTTACATTCTTGACACGGCATAAGCCCGAAAACCTATATCATGTCTATAAATACGGGCCGTGAAAGCAATGGAAACATACAAAGGTAAGCTGACCTTATTGCTCTTGGCCTGAACCCTCTTAAACCCCAGGATTTTTGTTGCCTTGTACTTTGCCTCTTCACACTGTATGTTCCACTTTAAATTGTCACAGATAGTTATGCCAATTAGTTTGAAAGTGGTGCACTGAGGAATGATATGTTTCCCTAGTTTACAACTATTCGTGATGGGATTTCTGGACCTACTCATTCACAAATATGTGCACTTATTTACATTTACATTCAGGCTATTTACACCACACCACATCGACAGATTCTCCATATCAGATTGTACAGCAAGGGCGACATCCTTATTTCTTACACACCTGTACAGCACAGTATCGTCGGCATATTGAGCCATTGGTGATAAGATACAACCTGAGAGATCGAGAATATAGACAGTGAAGGGGAGATGCCCGATCACAGAACCTTATATTATTCCAGATGTTTGCTAGTTGCTTTACGTCGCACCGACACAGGTAGGTCGTATGGCGACAATGTGATAAGAAAGGCCTAGGAGTTTGAAGGAAGCGGCCATGACCTTAATTAAAGTACAGCCCCAGCATTTGCCTGATGTGAAAATGGGAAACCACGGAAAATCATCTTCATGGCTGCCGACAGTCGGATTCGAACCCACTATCTCCAGGATGCAAGCTCACAGCCGCCTACCCCTGACCGCACGGCCAACTCGCCCGGTACTCCAGATGTTACTTGAACAGCCGGTGATCGAGCGCTTCAGTACACCACACACTGCGTCCGACCCTTCAGGAAGGATCTTATCTATGTCAATAAATTGCCTCCTATGCCGAACTGCTGTAGTTTCAACATGGTGCACAGCTATCGGTTGCAGGTCATTTTGAACGTAATGTATATTGTTACTTAAACTATTACTCCTATGTCATCTAAAAATAATGATAATAATGATAATGATAACCGTCCTTTGAGTTCCAAGTTACTTATGTCTTTAATATAGATAAGGAAAATAATATGACCTAACACAGAACCTTGTGGGACACCACATGTAAGCAGAAGTTTATCACTTTCTATTTCACTCAATGTTGTTCTCCATGTTTTGTAACGTTAGTCCACGCAGTGAGTTTTTCCGTAGAATAAATATGTTTTGATGATGCAGATTCTTTATATTCTTTACCGATCAAATAATAAACTATAAACATTCTACTGAACATTTAATTAAAATGATCCGTATGTCTATTATATTTCTATTGAATAATTCATTTTAGAAACATATCTACAATAATTAAAAAAAGAGAGACACAGAATGTGTGTGTGCGATGCCTAGCCAAATTTATGGCACGCAGAGATGTGAAGTTTTCAACGTATGCGTATTCTTAAAGTAGATTAATCTTTCTACACAACTTTCATTAATTATTCATATCATTTTGATCGTCGTAATTATTTATTTCCGTATTTTATATTTACCCGATATTAATTTAGTTCACTTAAGATGTTAGGGAATACGAGGATTTCGCGAAATCAGCAATAAAACGTGAATCGTATTTTCCTTCAACTAACTCAATCACATACTTTATTTAGAGGAAACATATAGTGCATAAGATAAATAATAATAAACAAGGAACAGCAATACGTACATCAATCGTTAAGGTTACATTTTAAATCCATGGCATAGGAAGCTATTTTCGTTCAGACCGTGATATTCGGAAGTGTTTGCATGTGTATATGTGCGCGATGCCCAGCCAAATCTACGGTACACAGAAATCTGAAATTTTTGCCGAATACTACTGAAGCCAATTTAGTTTCCCGTTTGATTGAGTTTCGCTATGTGCATCAACAAAGCACAACGACAATCGCTTCAAGTTGTAGGATTCCGTCTTCGGAAACGGTGCTTCTCCTATGGTCATCTTTACGTGGGTTGTTCAAGCGTTGAAAAGGCAAACACACTATACATCTTAGCTCCAAATGGAAGGACACTTGATATAGTGTACCTGGAAGCTCCATAAGGAAAGTTTGTTTTTGATATAATATAGTATTTGATATTGTTTAAATATTATTTGTACTATCCACCAACCCGGTATCTTAAGCACTGAAAGTAACACTATTATTAAAAATAAAATGTGTTTCAGGGAATTTATGTTAAAAAAACTGTGATAATAAATATATTTTTTATTTATTTTATTATTTATTTATTTATTTATTTTATTTATTTATTTTATTTATATATTTTATTTATTTTAAATAAATGGTTTAAAACATGTAACGATTGAATTAATAAACGCGGGGGGAACGGCAAGTACATGCTAGTTTTAAATAAAATGGTACGGAATTCCTCCTATACGATGATAGTGAGTGTCTAAATGGAATATATAATAATCATAGTTGTATGGTGTACCTATACGTAGTAAGAAATGCACATCCATGTACCATTAAAAACTGATTCTTGGCTCTACAGGAAAGTTTTGAAAATGGACATACGCCATTTTGCTTCTCAGGTACGGATATTATTGCCTATGAATTTCAAAACTTCTTTTGGCAGACTTTAAAGAGCTGCTAACTTCACGTTGTATATGAGAACTCGCTCAGTCAATAGAGTATGGAATTTCAGAATTCGTAAAGTGAAAGGTTACAAAACCGTGGCCTGCAATCGGTGTAAGATCTCCACTTCCATTCAAAATATCAAAACAGAACATCATAGCTTATGTGAAGCATTCCCACAAGCAAATACAATTTGTTCTGTACTTAGAAGGGAACGAAGTAGCACCAATTTTCTCCAGCCTTTCAAGCAAGGGTACCTTGATGGAAGCTAAATACGTTAAAAAATATCTTGAAGTATTCGTACTCCGGTGGTTTTACGTGATGTAGATTTTTTTCAAAACTGTATTTAATTCTGATTATTGTGCTAAGGAGGGCAGTGACACAGTAGTGAACCATGTAGGAGCGCACTGTTAAGTTCTATAACATTTACTTCCAATACGTTCATATCAATAAACGGTGGTATAGTGAATCCGAAGCATTTAGTTCACAATATTTATTATAACCTTTCTAGAGAAAGTTCAACCCACGGACGCATTAAATGTTTGAAAATAATAGCATTCTACTACTTTCTTCCTCCTGTACACCTGGAGTGCACGTAAAATACTGCTAAGCCCATGGACCTAACAGTTTTGATGGATATTCTGTTATGTGAGCCCTTGTATTTTAATGAAAAGCATTAAAGGATTTCAGTCCTATAGCCATCACAATCTACACTGTAACCATTGCTATGAGAGACTCCACTCCTGTGTTCTATAAAATCGCTCACTGTCCAAAGAAAAATAAAAGAAAGAAAGGCAGAAATAAACTGCCCACGTTTGTGTGTTAACTTGTGATTGCCGAAGTTATTGCAGCGTTGTCTGTGTTTTATTGTTGCTATTCCTGAAATAGTTTTAAAATGGACTAGCTTGTTTTGGAATCGTAGTCTTCAATTTGATAAGCCGTTTCCGGGTATTGGAAATTGTGAGAAAACGGCAGAATAGACTTCAGTGAGCGAGCGCCTGGTATCGTTGCTACTAGTGCTATACGGGAAGAAGCTTCAGTTTCAAAGAAAAGCGTGTTAGATCCTGTGAAGACGGTAACGTGAACTTACTGCGGGCTGTGGTTTGAAGTTTTCCTGGTATAAATTTACGGGGTTACCTTCACCATATTAAATCTAATGTGCAAATGAATATAATATCATATCTACTAGGAGGCGTCTTCGTGGACACGGCCGATCATGCACTTGAGAGGAATTGAGTGCAGAGCCCGGCAATAATTATGTCGCGATGACCGACGGCAGTTTCGCCCAGGTACGTCGGAACCATGATTTCTTTCTTTTAATTTTTATTTATTTTATTTTATTTTATTTTATTGCCTCTTGTCTATAAATACTTTCCTGCACGGGAGGTATTGAAATATGAAACTACGGCCAAGTGCTTTCTGCCAGATTTGATCTTATCAGAATGTGTTGACAGTTTGAGAGTGGAAACTACAGTAATCGTACTGATAACGTGCTTATGTTCATTGATTGCACTGCCCAAAATATATCGCGAATAAAATACTTCGCCTTACCGGTTAACGATAACCAATATTGTGTAAAAGATACACACCACATAAGGGATTAACTCTTAGGACTATAATTGTGGGTAGGTATATCGATCCGTGATAGTGTTACACAAAATAATTATTACCTGCTTGAGGACGGGAGAACACTGCAGCATTTGATGCTGCAACCGCCAATACGACAAAAATGGCTGTGTACACTCCTCTCATGGTTGATCTGAGGAACAAAAAAACAATCATTTTTATGAATAAATAAAAACAGGTTTCATTTGGTTTCAGTTTTCAATAATAATAATAATAATAATAATAATAATAATAATAATAATAATAATAATAATAATAATAATAATAATAATAATACGAGGGTCAAGTCATAAGTCATGGTATTTTTTTTCGCGAACAGGAGACAACTAGAAAAATCTAAGATAGCCATTTGGAAATATAGGGCATGTACTTATGCATAGCGCCTGAAGACAAATTCTGACTTCAGGAGATTCTCGTAGGAAAGTGACAAAACACAGGCCACTGGTAAACATTGCTTTATTATGGTATAGACATCAAATACACAAGACTACGTACAAAGGACAGGTCTCCACTAAATACAGAGGTTCGAAATAATCACCCACATCTTTGTCCATGGACACTGGACGGCCAGGGCGAGGCAAATTGGCAGTTGATACTCTACCCAACCAGCCTTCGGGCTGAGGACTAAACATACATATACTCTACCCCGTTTGAACGTCTCCACCCACCTTGCTACTGTTCGATAGGGCATGGCATCCACACATAATGCTTCCCGCAGCTCTGCATGGCATTGGCGTCCATTTCTGCCACGGAGAACTGCTATTTTAATATACGATCGTTGCTCCTGCTTGTTGACTTCCATTTTGTGACGCTCTCACTCACACACTGAAATTGGGGGCATGGTTAGACTGTTGTTTAGATACTCCATCTAGTGGCATCATACGCAAGTACATATCGTACGTTTCCAAATGCATATCTTAGATTTTCCGTATTGTCTCCTCTTCGCGAGAAAAAAATAGTTGTCGTGACTTATAACTCGACCTACGTAATAATAATAACAATAATAATAATAATAATAATAATAATAATAATAATAATAATAATAATAATAATAATAATAATTGTACAGCTTGGTACACTTATACGCCGCACATTCGAATTTTCCGCCTTAAAGTACTCCTCTACAGTTGAAACTCTGAACTTTGAAACTGAATTAATTCAACCGTTTATCTGAAGATGTCACCGTGTTAATTTCGAGTTGTTTTTGTTTACTAATTATCAAGAAGTGTGGACATTCTCTCACAGATGTCTCTACCAAAAACTATGATCATGCACCCTGGTGCGAAGTGAAGGAACTTTTCTTGAAGATATTTTATACTCATAAGTTTTCCTGTTACTAAATGTTGTTCTTTCATTTGTGGGTTGGCAATATTAATCTTTCTTTCCGCCAGTTTTGAAATTAGCCAATCGTAAATTTCTGTCATTAATTTTTAGCCAATGGCGTCTTTCTTCCCCATTCTTGATGTGTGACTGTAAGCTATCCAACAAACGACAGTGGGTGTGTCAATCATTCATGAGAGGTCTCGAATCTTCCCCGAGAGTATAAAAACTGCTGATTTTCCTGGTTCTCCGCCACTCGTACAACATCTTGCTTAGTGTATGGAAGTATAGCAGGGGGCGGAAAGCGCCTCTTTCATCCGCCAGCAGCTCTTCTACAAGGTAATGGCCTTTTAACATCTTTAATTCTTGCTAGCTCAGCAGTGTAGCCCTCGGGGAAGGTCTGAATCCTTTTCATGTAAACCTACCTTTCTAAAAATGTAACTTAGTGCCGGCTTATGTAAAACCTTCTTATTACTTTAACTTTAAATCGGGGATAGAGAGTGCTTTACCCTCTCGAGCTCCCCTTCATCTTGAGTTGAGGTGACTACGTTTTCATATCTGATGTTCTAACTCTTTATGTCTTAAAATTTTCTTATACGAGCCACCACCATAGCTTGGCAATAGCCCCTGTGTCAGCGGCCTAGTGCCCCTTAGGTTTTATAAGGTTTCATGTAGGAGCGCAAGCAACGCCTCCATTCATATTGGTATTTTGGGCCATTTAATTAACCTATTATTTTTCGTTTAAGGCCCTGTAGGCTGGGTACAAGATACCCCTGTTTAATTCTTGTAAGTTGTGCCTCGATGGCAAGTTACTGTAAAGTTTGGTATTGCCTTTAAGAGGCTTGAAAAATTGAGAGGGGCTCAGCTCTTTCTTGTGTTTGAAAGGTGCCTCTAGGAGGCTTGACATTACTAGATGGTAGCAAGTGCTCCATGTAATGAGGGGTTTTCTGCCCTTTGGTAATTTGTGGTTGTGAGCTGAGAGCTCAGAGATTGTAAAAGGTGGGGCTTGAAGCCCAGATCATTAATTTGTCCCTAAATCCTTGCTTTTCTGGTCTTGTACCTGTTTATTGGATAGCTGTTGACTTGTTGTACTCGTTAAGTTTTCAAATTCTATTGTTAAATGTTGTTGTCTATTGAAAATATAACCTTTATTTAAATTTTAAATTCATCTTTCGGACTTGTAGTTAGAACCATTCCAGCCCGCACCTTGTTTCACCTCTGCTGTTCCACAGATACCTCGGAACAATAATAATAATAATAA
This sequence comes from Anabrus simplex, assembly GCF_040414725.1. NCBI lineage: Eukaryota > Metazoa > Arthropoda > Insecta > Orthoptera > Tettigoniidae > Anabrus > Anabrus simplex. Next base: position 258,734,789 of record NC_090269.1, read on the forward strand.
TAATAATAATAATAATAATAATAATAATAATAATAATAATAATTAGAGGGCCCGTGCTGCTCCGCAGCATTTTTTAGAAATAGATCAGATATAAAATTGGTCCATACGCTGCCCGGGTACTATTTTGAACTTTTAGAATTTGTATTACCCGTTAATTATGTGTGAAGTGTATTCTTGTAATTTCTTTATCGTGACGTTGACTGACAATTTACGATTATTTTTTTTACAATTTCTTGTACTGTATATCGCACCAACACAGATAGATCTTATGGCAACGATGGGATAGGAAAGGGATAGGAGTGGGAAGAAAGCGGCCGTGGCCTTAAATAAGGTACAGGTCCAGCATTTGTCAGGTGTGAAAATTGAAAACCATGGAAAACCACCTTTAGAGCGGTCCATCGCTATTTTAAAAATAGAAAAAAGAATAGTAAGAACATGCAAAATAAGAAGTACCAAAAATAAGGAGAATGGCGTATCATCCCAAATGCAGCAGTGTATCAGGAAACAGAACATATAACGGATTACATAAGAAAGAAGAGAATACCATTCTTTGGTCATCTGTTGAGAACATCTCAAGACATATTAATACGCAGAATTTTCGAGAAGCTTTGGAGGCAAAAAAAACTTGTCTGGATAAAAGAAGTAAAAGAAGACATGAAAGAATTAGACATAACACTGGAGGATTTAAAAAGTAAATCAAAGTAAATAAATTGAATAATAGTAAAATTAGATTCCTACCAAAAATTGATAGCGTTTACTAGTGCTTTTTCTAAAATTCAATATCCTTGTGGTCACATACAGTACGTGTGCTGATGTCCTTAAGAAATAAATGTAAATAATGTTTTTTTTTTTGTTTTGTTTTTTTATGAACCAGACATCAAGAGTTCAGGGTTCAGAAAGCCAGTGCCTTAACCGTCGTAGCCACTCAGCCCGGCATCATCATCATCATCATCATCATCATCACTGTAGGATCAACTAGTTCATCTCCTATCATTGGGACAATCGTTCCATCGGCTATAGTCAGACACATAAGAGCGCAAGCCTCAAGATCGTATTATTATGTATTGATGATGATGATAATAATAATAATAATAATAATAATAATAATAATAATAATAATAATAACAATAATAATAATAATAATAATAATAATAATAATATTAATGTCCACCTGCGTAGTGTAATGGTTAGCATGGCCGCCCATATGACAGTTTGCAGGGGGGCCTAGACCTGGGGGTACGTAGTATTTTTAATTTTTTCTTTTGCTATTGGCTTTACGTCGCACCGACACAGATAGGTCTTATGGCGACGATGGAATAGGAAAGGCCTAGGAGTTGGAAGGACGCGGCCTTGGCCTTAATTAAGGTACAGCCGCAGCATTTGCCTGGTGTGAAAATGGCAAACCATGGAAAACCATCTTCAGGGCTGCCGACAGTGGGATTCAAACCCACTATCTCCCGGATGGAAGCTGACAGCCGCGCGCCTCTAACCGCACGGCCAACTCGCCCGGTATTTTTAATATTTTGGAAATAATAATTTCGTGTGGCTATTTCTAGCCGAGTGCAGCCCTTGTAAGGCAGACCCTCCGATGAGGGTGGGCTGCATCTGCCATGTGTAGGTAACTGCGTGTTATTGTGGTGGACGACAGTGTTATGTGTGGAGTGTGAATTGCAGGGATGTTGGACACAGCACAAAACCCAGCCCCCGGGCCACTGGAATTAACCAATGAAGGTTAAAATCCCCGACCCGGCCGGGAATCGAACCCGGGACCCTCTGAACCGAAGGCCAGTACGCTGACCATTCAGCCAACGAGTCGGACCAATTCCTGAGAGCTTGGGGGGAGGGTGCACCTTGCCCCCGTGTATAGTGCCCTTGTTGGTTAGCGCTAATAGTTGCCATCCTCGTAGGCGCGGGCTCGATTTCCAGTACAGCCAGAAACTCAGCTTCTTGTTCTATCAACTCTTGAACACTAACAATAAGCAAAAGCTGATTGGCAGGAAAACTGGTATGTGGTTAAATAGGTGCCTGAATAGAACTACATCAGCTCGGGACGAGGATATGAATGTATCTATAATAATAATAATAATAATAATAATAATAATAATAATAGGCACCTTCTAGACTACTTTCGTGTCAGTTTCCATGTTCCGTTTACTGGATCTCTTTCGGGCGATCTATGGCTGAGGTTTTAATTCATTTTAATTATTTTGTAATATTAACACCAAAAGTCACACCAGAGATCTTCTATATGCCGACATTGTACGTCATGGAGTGTCGAATGAACTTCTTCCTGCCTTTCAAAAATCCGACTGCCTCTTCCAGGTTTTACCCGACACTCTACCATTGATTCATAGAGGAAGCTAATTGTTCACATAAACCAAACTTGATTTTGACCATCAAAGTCCATGTCTCAGTTATTTATTCAGGAGTTTTTCAATATCTTTAACGAAAAGAAGTGAAAGCTTGTCTTTTGGCATCGTGATAGTAGCCACAGAACCCTCAGTATTCGAACCAAAGGGACGTCACTTTTCATTTCAAAAAATCATATGCTTCGCCTGGGATTCTAATTGCTGTCGCCTTAATGAGATGTCAGTAACAATGTAAAACACACACACACACGTGCGCGCGCGAGCGCGATTTCTCCCTCTTATATATTTACATACAGACTGACTAACGTTGTGTTAGGTATAGAGACTCACCTACTGCTGCTCGAAGAATAGATCTGTCCGAAGTCGGGTAGTGTTATATAGACCGCGTTCAATCAAGGACATGAAATGCTCCTTGCTCAAGTACGTACTCCAGTTTTTAGTTGTAGTCATGGTTCAAGTATTGATATCAATACTATCAATCAATACTGATCTGCATTTAGGGCAGTCGCCCAGGTGGCAGATTCCCTATCTGTTGCTTTCCTAGCCTTTTCCTAAATCATTTCAAAGAAATTGGAAATTTATTGAACATCTCCCTTGGTAAGTTACTCCAATCCCTAACTCCCCTTCCTATAAATGAATATTTACCTCAGTTTGTCCTCTTGAATTCCAACTTTATCTTCATATTGTGATCTTTCCTACTTTTATAAACGCCACTCAAACTTATTCGTCTACTAATGTCATTCCACGCCATCTCTCCGCTGACAGCTCGGAACATACCACTTAGTCGAGCAGCTCTTCTTCTTTCTCTCAATTCTCAAGCTGAGTTCTATTAATAATCCATCTTTATTCCAGCTCTGGAACTTTGGACTGTTAGATCGGCAGGTTAGTACTGTTCATTAAAAGCAAAAAAAGAAAAAAGTGTGGTTTTTCATTTGATCAAATATTTCATATTAAAGCATTGCTTTTAATCGCGCCATTCCTATTGACGTCACTGTAATGATCTATGTTCATTTCAGTTGGCAAAATCACTAAGACACTCTTTCTGAGGATATAAAAAGGCAGGTGGAGAGTGTATCTGCCATTATAATGAAAACTCCCCAACCTGATTTGGCTGATGGTAGGCAAGCGGGCCTACCATTACAATGAAAATTTCCTAACCCAGTCTTCGTATGAGAAAAATCGTTTGGTGAATTTCCCGTCGCGTCTCTAGGGTAGCGTTAAGAGCTATGCAATTTAATACAATCTTGCTCACAACGTGTACACTACCTAATCTAGAATTCTGTATACAATGTACAATTCCGCAGCGAAGCACGAGTACATCAGTTAGCTCTTTGTATAACTCGAATCCAATGCCTTTTGTGAGGTTATGGAGACTATTTCACGATCTCGAAGTTCTTAAATTTTCATTGGATCGAGAAGGCCGTTCCGCTGATTGGTAACCTGATTGACATTGGTAGTAATGTTGAGGGAACAAAGACGTGCTGTTATTTTATCAGATGGTGTCCGATTTGCAAATATATAGGCGTTGGCAGCTTTAATTAACGTATTACAGGCGTTAATATGTCCGATACCTAGAATGTGGCCCCCAAACCAGTGGGTCCATCAGAATTAACGATCGTGTCCTGCAGAAGACCATGCATTTTAAATACTTAGGGTGTGAAGAGTTACCTTATACTGTGATACCACTTCCGATACCCGCGAGGGGTTAAACGCAGCTTGGTTAAAATGGAGACAGACATAAACTTCCACTGACTACCACTGATATTTCTCTTTTTTCACTCTATCAGAAAAGGGTATATTAAATCGCTACTGGGGGCACCGCTGACGTCGACCCGGCTGGCGACGGACTGCGCTAACGTTAGCCTTGCTGGCGACGGTCGCGAACAATGCTACCCTTTAAATTAGTATGCAAATAACTTCCTTCTTTCTCCTTGAACAAGCCAGGTCATGCAGAGAAATCTCATCCTGGTACATTGAACTGTATCCACATGCAGCTACTTGGATAGAAAGTCGCGGACGGCGCATTGTATAAAAACTCGGTCGCAGAAGGGAGTGTCATGAATCACCCACTACCCCAGGGTCACCAGGCCGGGAGGAGGGACGCCGGCCCACCAAGAGTGGGCCGCCCAGCCGCAACCCAGGACTGCTCCCAGGACAGCAGCCGACCGACGATCCGCCAGGAGAGGACCTCACAGGGTAGCGGCAATCAGGTGAGATCGAAACGTCCCCCTCAACAGCTCTTGCAGTGTTTCCTCTGTTTGAGGTGGGGCCACCGGCAGGAGAGGTGCGGGCCTCCAAGTGAGGTGCAACCGCTGTGGTGGTGATCACCACTACACGACCTGCGCAACACTTAAGGAGGCGCCGGTGTGCACCAATTGTGCGGTGGGCCACCCGGCCTCCCATCGCAGTTGCCCTGTTTACCGGGCCATAGCACGGGCAGAGAGGAAGGAGGCCCGGCGTCATGACCCACCCCCTTCCAGGAGGCCCCCGCCTCGGCGGGCTTGGCCTCATTCTCCGGGATCGGAGACTGGGTATGAGGGATCCCAAGGAGGTGGCGCTGTGCGGCGGGCCCTAGTGTTACTTGACGCATGGCTCCGCAACCGGCAAGACCGGCGCTAGTCACGGCAGTGCCCAGACGGACTGATCCCCTGGCAGATGGAATGGCGAGACTACGGTTCATGGTTTGGTGCATGATACCTCTTCTCAACTAACACTACCACTGGACTTTTCCAGCCCACATCCTTGCATGTGATATTACAAGATGTCAGGTTTTACATGTAGGCGCTTTCTCTTTTCTGCCTATGTGGTTTTTCCCTGACCCTTCAATACCACACTAGTGTTGGCTACTGAATGTATGATTCGAAGCAGTGTATCGATTCATCCAAGTGTCCGAGTGAATCGATTCACAGGAACGGCGAGCTCACGGCACATGATTCAGCTTACTCCCAGCGGACAGTGCTGAGTGGCGCACTCACTGGACGTTGACGGGGAGCCGAGCTTCCGCTGCAGCGAGACAGTGAATCAGTGAATCATGGCACATCGAAAGAATCGTGAACGACCGCGGCTCAGTGAGACACATGATACACACGGCTCCTTATCGGCTCACTGGACACGCGGCGAGCCGAGCTTCCGCTGCAGCGAGACATACAGTGAGCCATGGCACATCGAAAGAATCGTGAACGACCGCGGCTCAGTGAAACACAAGATACACACGGCTCGTTGGCTCACTGCAGCGAGACATACAGTGAGCCATGCTACACTGAAATAATCGTATGCTATAATGGACTCTCGAGCTCAGCTCATTTGAAAATAATACCCATTTGCATTCACTGTCCTCTTCTTACAGGGAGGTTTAAATAATAGATGGATTTATTTACAGTGTTAAAAAGGTAGTCACAACATAATTCTGAAGTAGCTAGTAAGTAGGTAGGCTATTAGGTTATACTGTTTATTAGTTTAATGAATCTTAGTATTATAACTTAGTTGACATTTGACAATTAAACTCGACTCTAGCCTGCCCTATGACTATGAGTCATGCTCATGACCACTCAAACGTCCCTGTTTTATATTGGGAAGAATGGCTCAGTATTCTCTCAGTTCATATGTCACATCGTTGCACAAGACTTCAATCATATGTGGACAGACGCAATAACAGTATGTTGAATCAGAAAACCAGCGGGCTACTGTACATCTCGGGTAGCCTATACAAAATATGACTATGAAAAAAAAATCCTCAGCTGATAGAAAAATATTTTTAAAAAATGACTGAGCGAGTTGTCGTGCGGTTAATATCGTGTGGCTATGCGCTTGCATTCGGGGGATGGTGGGTTGGAATCCCACCGTCGGCAGCCGTTAAGATGGTTTTTCCGTAGTTTCCCCATTTTCTCACCAGGAAATGCTGGGACTGTACCTTAATTCAGGTCATGGCTGCTACCTTCCTAATCCTAACCTTTCCCACCCTGCGTCACCGGAAACCTTCGATGTATTAGAGTAACTAGCATTTTTTCTAAGAAAGGAGTTCATAGTATGAAGACCAGATGGCAGCTGCGAACGCAGATTTCTGAACATTGACCATAAAATAATCCAGGTCGGTTTATAAAAAAACTTGTTTGGTTTAATCGTATTAGAGTAACTAGCATTTTTTCTAAGAAAGGAGTTCAGAGTATGAAGACCAGATGGCAGCTGCGAGCACTGAATGCTGTTGCTGCTGTCTTACCAGCACATACTACACAGATGCAGTAGGAGCGGTGACCAATGAGCCGTGAATCGGATCACTGTATCGATTCAGTAACGTGAACGCAATCAAATGAATCGATTCAGTAAAATGAATCGAATGTCCCATCACTATACCACACTTCAACACCACCTTACCAACACAAACTCTTGCCGTGTAGCGAGTCTAACTCGGAAACCGGCAGATACTCCTTGTATCACTTCCCATTCTTCCCTGCTATCTCTTTCTTCTTTAGAATTAATAGCATGTCGGAGGCCCCTCCCCCCCTCGAAGAAAAAAGGAGTGTCATGCATTCTCTAGCAATGGCTCGAAGTATTATCAACGCTACCCCATCTGCTGGCTACTGGTGGGCTGCCACCTATGATGAGGCAGTACACTTCATAATAGAGTACGTCGAAGCAGAGAACTCTATACACTTGACACTGCATGCCTCACGCATCTTTCTCCACGAGGGGGAAGAAGTGGAGTCGCACTTTCCTTCCCACCTGGATACACTCCTGGACGTAGATACCCTGGAATCTACTGATTTCTTCGACGAGGCGTATCAGAAGTTATCGGACATCGACCATTACCCAACAGCTCATGGTTCTGGGTACAATTTCGTTGGCATCCATCGCTGGTGGTTTACGGTGGCACTCTGTTAACCCAACAACGCTGCCCCGCCGACCGGAAGAAATACGAGGTCTCCAACCTACATCGATGGAGGAGCAGACAACAGAGTACTGTGCTTGGCTGTATTGCCCTTTACCACATTCCTGAGAAACATTTGAATGCTCGTCAGGTAAGCCGTAGGATCTAGGCGTGGCTAGCGGTCAAGAGGTATTTGATTTCCGACCTTAAGGTGACTATGAATAACATAAGGGAGTGGGATACTCAAATTAATAGATTTAATTTACAGATATTCAATAAGTGCGGGAATGTTATTCATCAGGTACGAAAGGAACGTGACATTAAAGACTATATACGCATTTTTCACTCCGATGACAAATTTTCGTTAATATCACGGTTAGATGCATTTCTCCAGGACAAGGCACCAGTAGGGATTCGTAAGTTTTGTAATACTTGCTGTCGCTACCATACTCCTGGAAAATGTTCCCGGAAATTTTTTCTTTACAGGGTGATAATACTGTCACCGTATCGGACAAGCCAGGAAGAATGCATAGTATAGTAATACATACTGGTTTTGAATCGTATATTGATGAGACGAAGCAGCATGTCCCTTCGGGATACGTCTGGTATGCACTTCTTAATGGGGAGGTGATACATAAAGACTTACAAACTCTGAACACGGTTAATGATGTAGCCGCCGCATTTGCTGAGTCTATTTTCATGAAAAACCAAAAGTCAATCGTAAGACAAATACATCGAGTTTTATGATTTAGGCCCCTTCTGGAGAATTGTTTGGGCAACTTATAGCTAAGATCCTACTCGACCCTATTCTAAACTGAAATACCAAGTTTCATTAAAGTCCACAGATCCATTTTCCCGTGATGTTGTTATGGACACGGACAAATATTAAACTAACTTCGACATAAGTCATTACAATGTTGTCAGCATTCTTGTTAGAATACAATATTAACCGACTGGAACGTCGCGGTTGAAGCCTTTATGGCACAGGCGGCAGCGCGCCGGACTCCCATCGCTGGGTTAGGTCCTAATAACATATTTGACAACTTCATTTTAAGCCCTCCAATAAACTACCATTTCACCCGGCGAGAATAACGATATTTATAGACTAGATTATAGCGCCTTATTCCCCAACTTTACATACCGATTTTCATTAAATTATGTTCCCCCATTTTCTCATGGCTCGGTGTTGACATGAATTAAGCAACAAAAGTCTAAATTCATGAATCTCTGTTATCATAGCCGGTACGGTAAAACTGAATAAGACATCAACGATCGAGAATTGCATTCTCTATAACTTTTGTTATGTAGTATTTATTGATAGACATAGATATTTGAGACTTAAATTTTAGGCCTTCCCCTAACTCACCATTTCATTTAGCGTGAATAAAATTATGTGTAGCCTAAACTGTAGAGACTTATTCCTCTACTTTACCTACCGATTTTAATTAAATTCTGTTCAGCAATTTTCTCGTGATACGCGTACATACATACATACATACATACATACATACATACATACATACGTACATTGCAAATTATAAACTTCATATTGGGTGGGGTCCGTATTGAACTACGTATAAGCTCATGAGAGAACTGTCTCATAGAAGACCACCTTCTCGACACACTTTGTGATGTATTAAAAATCAATATCGAAGTAACATGTTAAAATATCGGGGCATGTTTCGCCTATTATATATTAGGCATCTTCAGCCGCCTTATCCTTAACGTTAAAATTAAAGTTGTAGACTAGACTTGAGACTAAAATTAAAATGCTACATAAAGTGGGTTATGACATTAAAAGAACTATTATAATAACACACTTATTTAGATAAAATGAGCACTTGAGTGAGATTGACATTTGTGTTGTGTCATTACAACATCGTAGTGGTTAAAATAACGTTGGTCGTGTGTGACAGTTGATATTTGATAGCACTCAAGTACACTTGTATTCTTAAAATTTGTATCTTCCTAGGATAAAAGTGCTGCTGCTGATTAAAGCCGTAGTGGAGCAAAGTGTGGATGATAGTGGACTATTTTCCCGCCATAACCGGATTTTCGTTTGCACCTAGGCTGTCAGAAGAGAAGTATGGATGACAGTGGACTATTCTCCCACGATAACCGGATTTTTTTTTTTTTGCACTAAAACATATCCAGCCACAGGAAGAACTTTCTCTTGAAGTCGCCTCTTCTGCTCTAGCCATATAGGGCTGCTGTCTTCAAGATGCACACAAATCAAGTCCAGCTACAATGACTCATAAATTCACGATTTTAAATTGCCATCACGGCCTTAATCAGCAGCAGCACTTTTATCCTAGGAAGATACAAATTTTAAGAATACAACTACAAGTGTACCTGAGTGCTATCAAATATCAACTGTCACACACGACCAGCGTTATTTTACCCACTACGATGTTGTAATGACACAACACAAATGTCATCTCACTCAAGTGCTCATTTTGTCTAAACAAGTGCGTTCTTATAATATTTATTTTAATGCCATAAGCCACTTTATTTAGCATTTTAAGTTTAGCCTTTAGTCTAGTCTGCCAATTTAATTTTAATGTTAAGGACAAGACGGCTGAAGATTCCTAATATATAATAGGCGAAACATGCCCCGATATTTTAACATGTAACTTCGATTTTGATGTTTAATAAATCACAAAGTGTATCGAGTAGGTGGTCTTTTATGAGACAGTTCTTTCATGAACTTTTACATACATTCAGACATGACGAAAACTTAAAACTGTATTTCCTTTTCATTGTGGACATGTGCGATGCATAAACACCATTATTTTTTTAATTCTGAGCAATGTACAGAAAAAGCTCGTATTTTATAGCTATATAGATTACGGTAAGACACTAAATTTTCAAACCCGTACTAGTAGATACTTTATTTCAACAATACCTACCACCTAATAAGTACTTTATGTGAAGGCTTGCGGCCGTGACCCCGATACAGCCCCATTCCCGTCCGACTGCTTTCTTAAATCTTGTTCCCTGCCATATCAAGTTTATGGTGCGTAGGGAATCCTTCATTTTCCAAACCTAGTTCTTTCGTCCCTGAATATAATTCACGGTTAACTGCCGATAAGATGCATAGTTCGTGAGAACTGATAATAATCGGAGAAAGGCAGTGGAAAGTTTGACACCTATCGAGCAATGAGATAACACAAAGCATGAAACTGGGGCGTGTAATAACTTCCAAGGCGAGATATCACCTCTAGAATGGTTTCAAACGAACACCTGAGAGCTGAACTCTGTGAAGAGTAGGTAAACATTGGATAATGTTCATACTGGTATACAATAGATTAAGCACACGCCCATTCGCTACTATCTAGGACAGGTGTTTTGTTTACCTGGCACGTGCCGGGCTTCCTGTAGTTAGTGTGTGAAAAACTTAACTGCGACACCCTTCTGATTACTTATAACTAGAGCCGGGATGTTTATGCAGTAATCGGTTAGAATGCAAACTTACTGCAGCGAGTGACAAGTAGAGTCTACCTGCACGACGGTAATGCTATGAGGTTTGCATAAACATTAGGGGTTCGGCCCATTAGAAGCCCTATAATTTATGTTACTCCCACTACATTACGTTAGAGCGGACTAGTCAACATTTCCTACTAATGCGAACCTCTACTGTTCATGCAAACCTCTTAGCATTACCGTCGTGCAGGTAGACTATACTTATTACACGCTTCAGTAAGTTTGTATTCTAACCTATTACTGCATAAATATCCGGGCCTTACTTATAATCCACAAAATTTTATTTCCGATTTCAAACTCTCTCTAGAGGGCGTCGAAGGATGGAGCAACGGCCCTGTCTTGCAAGAAAAGATATTAGACAAAATTATTGACATCATATACCTGGAAATAATCTTATCGCTATATTCAGGGCGTATAATCTTCATAATCCGGCCGTTCAGTAGTCCGGTACTTCGAGTAATCTGGCCTTTTTATTATCCGCCCGGCGTACTACGTTGAAACATCCGGATATGAACTGCGACTCATAGTAGTATGACCTTTGAAAAAGAAAGGATTTCAGCAGAATATACAGTATTTCACTGGCTGAATAGTTAACAGTCGTTGCACTGTTATCGATTTTTATCGCTCTTCGTATTCAAATATTGCATTGTGGCTACAGTCGTGAACAAAGGCTATAGTATAGTCAAGAAAATAAAAATAAGATGATACCTGTATTCTGATCATTTGTAGTTCTGAGTACGTGGTTTAAGAATCCGTAATTTATAATTCGCACCCTCGATCCTTCAGTATTTAAAAGTGGTTAGCTAATAATCATACTCCTGTGTCCCTATAATTGCAATTCAAGTCCCCGGCGTAGTTTTGACTGAAGTTTTTTGAGAAATTATTGTAGACATGTTTATCCTCTGTTCTGCGGAGTAGAGAAAATATTAGTAATCCACCCGCTGTGGTAATCATTTTTTTTTTTGCTAAGGGCTTTACGTCGCACCGACACAGATAGGTCTCATGGCGACGATGGGAGAGGAAAGGCCTAGGAGTTGGAAGGAAGCGGCCGTGGCCTTAATTAAGGTACAGCCCCAGCATTTGCCTGGTGTGAAAATGGGAAACTACGGAAAACCATCTTCAGGGCTGCCGATAGTGGGATTCGAACCTACTATCTCCCGGATGCAAGCTCACAGCAGCGCGCCTCTACGCACACGGCCAACTCGCCCGGTGTGGTAATCATTAAACCACATTTCAGTTGAGAATTGCAGTGTAGATACGGTATATTAGATAGTGTCTTGCCTGCTATATCCGTATGTATCTTTGTGTACGGTAACCCTTTCGATACTTCAGCATTTAACCAAACGGCAGTTTCCATTTCTATAATAGTTGGGCCCACGAGAGTTGAAGTCTGGCGTTTAGCGCCACCGGCAATAAAAAAGTTGACCAACGCTGCTCGAAAATGCTCTGTTGCTATGACAACGATAACAGAGATGTCACATTTAAGGAAGTTATCGCCACGTGGGTTGGCTTGCTCTCAGTCGCTTTTGTGATATCGCCCAAGAAATTCCTAAGAAGAAGGTTTTGTGATATTATTCAAAGTAGTACTGTGTTAGCTGTGATAATTGTTGCTGGTTTATGTAATAATTTAAGTGTTTGTTTCCTGAATATTATTTTCGTTGTTAGTTTATTGTTTTTTTGTAAGTTAATCAGTGGCTAGTTGTACAGTTCTAGTCTCTATTTAACATGTGAATTTGTTGACGTTATTGTCACTTTAATGAATATGAAATCTCATATTTATAGGCAATGACGTGTTATATCTTAAATGCCGGAATTATTAGCAGGAGTTGAGGAACGGGTCAAAGTTTATTGAATAGCATTAGGCCAACATAGTTGATTAAATAATCAGCCTGTATGAAAGGGTCATATGCCGCAGATTGAGATAATTATGACAACTCAGCGTACTTCGTAGTTACTACTTTCGCCGCCCAAATGTCACACTTCAATTCTCGTCGGCCCAACTACAGAGCATAGTAGGATAAAATAGTACTAATAAAAATTCTGTCTATGCATTTAACTTTGTTGGTAGTCTTCGAGAAGTTCTTGCGAATTCCAAACTTTATTTGAAATTTTTATTTCTGCTTGTGTTTAGAAATTAACTATTGTAATTAGGGTACGTCTGAACGTAGTTTAAAATTATTGTAGTGTATTGCAGTATCTTATTAGAAATTAGCGAGCTTATTTTATTACTGTGAAATATTTGTGACCGAGCTCGATAGCTGCAGTCGATTAAGTGCGGCCAGTATCCAGTATTCGGGAGATAGTGGGTTCGAACCCCACTGTCGGCAGCCCTGAAAATGGTTTTCCGTGGTTTCCCATTTTCACACCATGCAAATGCTGGGGCTGTACCTTAATTAAGGCCAAAGCCGCTTCCTTCCCACTCCTAGCCCTTTCCTGTCCCATCGTCGCCGTAAGACCTATCTGTGTCGGTGCGACGTAAAACAACTAGCAAAAATGAATATTTGTGTAGTAGAAGTAGGTATCTATAGAAAGTCTCGTACCAGAATTCTGTTGATGTAATTAAGATAGGCTTAAGTGCAGTCTAGAATTGTGTAATTCATATGTATTCCTATCAGCATTCAGTATTCAGTGCAACTAAGCAGTATTGTAGTACATTAATTACCTCATTGTCATGTGATCTTTGTCTACTATCCTAGACAACATTTCTCTCCTTTCATTTTTTTGTGCACAGAATAAGTTATTTTTTTCCATTATTCCGTAAAGAATGGCTAAGGATTGCAAGTTCAGGAGTATTAAGTACGAGGGCAGATCAGAAAATAAGTTGCACTTCCCAGTTATGGCCATTTATTACACCACCTATAACGACATACACTGTAACGTCACTTTTCCACATAGTTTCCAAGAGACTCCAAATATTTTTGCGAACGCACAACCAACTTGTCGATGCCGGATGCATAGAAATTTCCTCCAGCGTTCTGCGACCACTCGGAGACAGCGGCCTTCACCTCCTCATTGGTCTAGAAACGTCGACCACCGAGCTCCATCTTGAGCTTACCGAACAGATGAAAGTCACATGGCGCTAGGTCGGGACTGTAGGGTGGATGTTGCCAGACCTCCGACTTGAAAGGCTGCAGCAGTTCTATCATTTGGCGGGCCTTGGGAGGTGTTATGTTATCGTGCAACAAAATCACACCGGCGCTCAATTTCTCCCGGCGCTTCTCTTTAATCGCTTTACGTAACCGGTGCAACGTTTGACAATACGACGCCACGTTGATCGTCGTTCTTTTCGGCATGAATTCCACGTGTAGCAAACCCACCATATCAAAGAACACCGTCGCCATAACCTTACCGGCTGAAGATTGAACCTTGGCCTTCTTTCGGTGTGGTGATGAGGGGTGCACCCATTCCATTGATGTTCGCTTCGTTTCGGGGGTGAAGTGGTGGACCCACGTTTCGTCGCCTGTGACGATTCGCCGCAGAAACCCGTTGCCGTCTGCGGCATAGCGTTGCAGAAATGCCAGGGAGGATTGGAAACGTTGTCCCTTGTGCTAATCGGTGAGAAGACGTGGGACCCATCTTTGATACAGCTTACGATATCCAAGGTCCTCGTGAACAATGGCGAACACACCGTCATACGACATGTTCAGCTGCGTCGCGATTTCTCTCAGTTTAATGCGCTGGTTCTGTCTAATGATCGCATTCACACTGTTGACCTTTGCACGGGTCCTGGACGTTGCGGTAGTGATGGGCAGTCTGAGACGAGGTCTCGAGATTTCTCGGGATTTCTCGAGACTAGCGCAGGCATTATTTCTCGCGAGAAATTTCGAGAAATCTCGAGAGCGTTGTCCCCACAATGTGCGGCGAGCAGCGTGTCGTAGGCCTGCACGTAGTCGGAGCTGAATGTTGTTTGATCCGAATATGCGAATAGCCAACCACGGGCCTTCTCATTTTCGTAAATACGTGTCAACAATCGACTAGGGCGTTCGTTTATACCGAGGTCTATTTTGACGAAGTATAACATAATTATAAAGGATACGTATTCGGGCATTGTATGCACTGGTAGGTACACGAATGAGTGGATTAAGTACAGAACCTGACGGCTACTGTAGGTATACGTAACTGGATACTAGAGGCGTGCATTATTCGAACTCGAGACGAGGCAAGACGCGCCTTGCTGCATATGCAACCACCATTACTCATGAGTGGAATGTGCAATCTAAATTGCTATAGAGTATTCGCGTCATAATTAGGTAGGTATTTCGATATATGACGGTGCAATGTGAACTGTGTCCAATTGTACGCGACAACTTGAAGACGATGTCCGAAACGCAACGTAAGTCGTGGATGTCGGTTATTTTTAAGAGATGTCACATAGCAAGCCCACTGTGTTGCTTATTCAAAAGAAGTAAAATACATCGGCAGAAATACTTCTGGGATGATCCGGCACTTACAAACGCATAATATCAATGAAGACCGGGCGAGTTGGCCGTGCGCGTAGAGGCGCGCAGCTGTGAGCTTGCATCAGGGAGATAGTAAGTTCGAATCCCACTATCGGCAGGCCTGAAGATGGTTTTCCGTGGTTTCCCATTTTCACGCCAGGCAAATGCTGGGGCTGTACCTTAAGGCCACGGCCGCTTCCTTCCAACTCCTAGGTCTTTCCTATCCCATCGTCGCCATAAGATCTATCTGTGTCGGTGCGACGTAAAGCCCCTAGCAAAAAAAAAAAAAGAAATCAATGAAGAGGATTCGTCACAGAACACCTCCGGCCCGGTCTGAATCACAAGAAACTACCCTGCCGACAACGATTGTGAGGCATGCAGGTAGGATTACATCCTAATAACAATTATTAACAAATTATAGGGGTTATTCAGCTAAGACGTCCACCTGACATAACTCGTGAACAGTTTAAGATACTGGCATTCTGTATTCACTTTCGTTAATGGTAAGGAGCTCATAGTTCAACAGGCAGTGCTTTCATAGGATTTTAACAAAATTTATCGTCACACACGTTTCCATGTGAGAACTGCTGATAATAACTATGAAGCTTACGCTCGTAGTTACTGGGACGACGCACAGCTCGCAGCACACGAGAATCGGTCTCGAGAGCGTTGCCCATCACCCCTGTTACACGTTCCACTCATGTGTAATGGGGGTTGCATATGTAGCAAAGCACATCTTCCCCGTCTCAGGTTCGAATAATGCACGCCTCTAGTATCCAAGTAGGTGTACATCCTATCTACAGTTATTCACAAAAGATGTCCACCCCAAATAAGTCGTGAACAGTTTAAGATACTGACATTCTGTTTCCACTTTAGTTAATGGTATTAAGGGGTTCAAAGTTGAACATGCAGTACTTTTCCAGGCGTTTGACAAAATGTGTTGGCTCACACGTTTTCATAAGAGAACGTTATTTCACGCAATAACTGCCAATTATATACTGTCAAGTTTACAGTCGTACTTACTGGTACGTCGCACAGCTTGCGCTACAGGAGGATGGTCTCGGGATTCTCGCGAGAGTCTCGAGTCTGCGACGTCAGTCTCGAGAGTCTCGAGCGAGAGCGTTGCCCATCACTACGTTGCGGGCCTGCCTTCGCGATGGTTTTCCGTGATATCCGTGCGTCCGGCTTCGAATTGCTGACACCACTTAACTATACCTTGCCAAGAAATGGCACGCTCCCCATACACAGCACTAATTTCACTATGAATGTCCGTGCAATTCTTCCTTTTGGCTCATATGAATCATATGAATATGATTGTCGCACGCACCTCATATTTGGAGTGAACGTCCAGTTGACGCGCCATTGCATTTGGCCGCTATTCACGCAATACTGGACGAGACACCACAGCGACCTGTCTAACAGACGTGAGGGCAGTGTCTGTCCCTTTCTCCGTTGTGTCCACGTTTGCGACACACAGCGCGCTGCTGCGGCGTGTTAGTGCAACTAACCTTTTGATCCACCTACCTATTTTACCCAGACGATGTGTGATAAAACATCAAGCATACTGATGAAAAATTGCTGGAAAACATGCAAATTATAGTGTCCAAAGTGCAACAGTGTCTGATTTGTGTGAAGAAGAATTTGATGCATTTTTAAGTCTGTTTGATATTATCTGCTGTTCAGAAGAATAACCACATACCTACAAAGGAGATGTTTGATGCAGAATTTTCAGGGATGCGGTAAAAGGCTACAATGAGCTTCGACAGTTTTGACTTTCTTTGTGAATGTTAAACATTTTGATGACCAGACAACAAAGCTTCTGAGGAGAGAAGTAGACAAATTTGCTCCAATAAGAGAGATTTGGGAACAATTGATATCTGCCTGAAGGGAATCTTACAAGCCTGGATCATTCCTTAAAATTGATGAGCAACTTCTTGCTTTCCGAGAGCAGTGCCCTTTCAAAATGTACATTTTGATGCCATACCATCAGAAATATGGCATCAAAATGTTATGGTATGTGAGGTTCGAACCTCAATGTCGGCAGCCCTGAAAATGCTTTTCCGTGGTTTCCCATTTTCACACCAGGCAAATGCTGGGGCTGTACCTTAATTAAGGCCATGGCCGCTTCCTTCCCACTCCTAGCCCTTTCCTGTCCCATCGTCGCCATAAGACCTATCTGTGTCGGTGCGACGTAAAGCAACTAGCAAAAAAAAAAAAAACAGATTTCTTTGTGAAAACCTTAACAAAGAGTGTCCATGGAAGCAATCACAACATAACAATGGACAATTGGTTAATAACTGTTCCCTTGGCAACAGACCTATTGAAACCACCATATAACTTGACAATACTAGGCACTATTCGTAAGAATAAACAAGAAATTCCACCTGCATTACTGAATCATGTAGCAAGAAAAGTACGCACATCTATGTTTCGTTTTGACCAAGAAGAAACACTTCTGTTGTACAAAACCAAGCCAAACAATGTGGTCTTAATTCTTTCGACCACTCATGAAAGAGGAGAGATCAATCCAACATTGAAGAAGCCGATTATGATTGACGATTTATAACGACACAAAAGGTGGTGTGAACACACTAGACCGTTTGAACAATCAATGAATTGTAGTAGAAAGACAAGAAGATGGCGTCTTTGTGTCTGTTTTGGTATGTTGAACATTATTCTAAGAACTCTTATGTGATTTATATTCATAATAAGTTCAACAATAAAGAAATGCCTTGACTAGGAGGCAATTTGCAAAAGAGCTGCAATATGAACTTATGAAGCCATGGGTAACACATCGCCCTGTAATGCGCAACTTTCCGCACATGCTGCACTCGTCTATGGCAGAAATGCTTCACATGAATATGCCTACAGATGAAGCAGAAGGTCATGAATCAAGAAAATGCAAGATATGTGCCTTTTACCCAAGCAAAAACCGGAGGATGATGAAAGTGTATTGTAGCAATTGTTCCAGAACTATATGCGGGGAACATCAAGCAAGATGCTGTTAGGAATGCAACAATAGATGATGAATGTGGTCAGAATGTTTGTATATATTGACAAGACTCTATGAAAGAAATTTATCATATAAAATACATAAATATGTAGCAAAGGTCAAAAAATGTCGATTCTGCATGGTCCTAGGTGACCCATTCACGAAGAATAAGAATAAGAATAAGAATAAGAAATTTTTATATAGCAATAAATTTGTTCATCAAAATGACTGTGTTAGATTTAACATTCCTGAGAAGAGAAGTAGAAGACGCAATTAAACATCTGAAGAATCATAAAGCATCAGGAAGTGATGGCATCACTGGGCAAATGATTAAGGAAATGGGAGAAGCAGTATGTTTAATGCACTTCATCAATCAATCAATCACTACAGATCTGCATTTAGGGCAGTCGCCCAGGTGGCAGATTCCCTATCTGTTGTTTTCCTAGACTTTTCTTAAATGATCGCAAAGAAATTGGAAAATGATTGAACATTTCCCTTGGTAAGTAATTCCAATCCCTAACTCCCCTTCATATAAAAGAATATTTGCCCCAATTTGTCCTCTTGAATTCCAACTTTATCTTCATATTATGATCTTTCCTACTTTTAAAGACACCACTCAAACTTATTCGTCTACTGACGCCCTCCTACGCCATCTCTCCACTGACAGGTCGGAACATACCACTTAATCGACAGCTCATCTCCTTTCTCCCAAGTCTTCCCAGCCCAAACTGCGCAACATTTTTGTAACGCTACTCTTTTGTCGGAAATCACCCAGAACAAATCGAGCTGTTTTTCTTTGGATTTTTTCCAGTTCTTGAATCAAGTAATCCTGGTGAGGGTCCCATACACTGGAACCATACTCTAGTTGGGGTCTTACCAGAGACTTATATGCCCTCTCCTTTACATCTTTACTACAACCCCTAAATACCCTCATAACCATGTGCAGAGATCTGTACCCTTTATTAACAATCATATTTGTGTGATTACCCCAATGAAGGTCTTTTCTTATATTAACACCTAGGTACTTACAATGATCCCCAAAAGAAACTTTAACCCCATCAACGTAGTAATTAAAACTGAGAGGACTTTTCCTATTTGTGAAACTCACAACCTGACTTTTAACCCCGTTTATCATCATATCATTGCCCACCGTCCAGCTCACAACACTATCGAGGTCACCCTGCAGCCGCTCACAATCTTGTAACTTATTTATTACTCTGTACAGAATAACATCATCTGCAAACAGCGTTATCTCTGATTCCACTTCTTTACACATATCATTGATATATATAAGAAAATATAAAAGTCCAACAATACTACCTTGAGGAATTCCCCTCTTAATTATTACAGGGTCAGATAAAACTTCACCTACTCTAATTCTCTGAGTTCCATTTTCTAGAAATATAGCCACCCATTCAGTCACTCTTTTTTCTAGTCCAATAGCACTCATTTTTGCCAGTAGTCTTCCATGATCTACCCTATCAAATGCCTTAGATAGGTCAATTGCAATACAGTCCATTTGGCCTCCTGAATCCAGGATATCTGCTATATCTTGCTGAAATCCTACAAGACCTTTCCTAAACCCAAACTGCCTTCTGTCAAACCAGTTATTAATTTCACAAACATGTCTAAAATAATCAGAAAGAATGCTTTCCCAAAGCTTACATGCAATGTATGTCAAACTGACTGGCCTGTAATTTTCAGCTTTATATTATCACCCTTTCCTTTATACACAGGAGCTACTATAGCAACTATAGCTACTCTCCTTCAACCAAACAATAATCAAATAAGTATTTCAGATATGGTACTATAGCCCAACCCATTGCCTTTAGAATATCCCCAGAAATCTTATCAATTCCAGCTGCTTTTCTAGTTTTCAACTTTTGTATCTTAATGTAAATGTCACTGTTATCATAGGTAAATTTTAATACTTCTTTAGTATTACTCATCTCCCCTATCTGGACATTATCCTTGTAACCAACAATCTTTACATACTGCTGACTGAATACTTCTGCCTTTTGAAGATCCTCGCGTACACACTCCCCTTGTTCATTAATGATTCCTGGAATATCCTTCTTTGAACCTGTTACTGCCTTAAAATATCTATACATACCCTTCCATTTTTCACTAAAATTTGTATGACCACCAATTATGCTTGCCATCATGTTATCCTTAGCTGACTTCTTTGCTAGATTCAATTTCCTAGTAAGTTCCTTCAATTTCTCCTTACTTCCACAACCATTTCTAATTATTTTGTTCCAGCCTGCACCTCCTTCTTAATCTCTTTACTTCTCTGTTATAATATAGTGGATCTTTACCATTCCTTACCACCTTTAAAGGTACAAACCTATCTTCACATTCCTCAACAATTGCTTTAAACCCATTCCAGAGTCTGTTTACATTTTTATTTACCATTTTCCAGCAATCATAGTTACTTTTTAAAAACTCCCTCATGCCTGTTTTGTCAGCCATATGGTACTGCCTAATAGTACTAATAATCTCTTCCTTTCTTTCACATTTATTTTTAACTATGACAAAAACAGCTTTGTGATCGCTAATACCATCTATTACTTTGTTTTCTCTATAGAGCTCGTCTGGTTTTATCAGCACCACATCCAAAATATTTTTCCCTCTAGTTGGTTCCATCACTTTCTGAATCAGCTGCCCGTCCCATATTAACTTATTTGCCATTTGTTGTTCATGCTTCCTGTCGTTCACATTACCTTCCCAAATGACATTTGGTAAATTGAGATCACCTGCTACTATCACATTCCTTTCCATATCATTTCCAACATAGCTGATTATCTTGTCAAATAATTCTGAATCAGCATCAGCACTACCCTTTCCCGGTCTGTACACTCCAAATATATCAAGTTGCCTATTATCTTTAGAGATGAGCCTTACACCTAGAATTTCATGTTTTTCATCCTTAACTTTTTCGTAGCTTACAAATTCTTCTTTCACCAGAATGAATACTCCCCCCTCCTACCATTCCTATCCTATCTCTATGATACACACTCCAGTTCCGTGAGAATATTTCTGCATCCATTATATCACTTCTCAGCCATGATTCAACTCCTATTACAATATCTGGTAAGTATATATCTATTAAATTACTTAATTAGATTCCTTTGTTTACAATGCTTGTACAGTTGAGCACTAACATTTTCATGTTATCCCTACTTGATTTCCAGTTCCCTGTTCTCTTCACAGCACTCCCTAGGCCATCTGTAACATCTGTAACAAGATACGGGACAGTAGTGTATGGCCAAAAGACTGGCTCATTTCCATCTCCATTCCACTTCACACAAAGGGATCAACAAGGAACTGTGCGAATTATTGAACCATCTCACTAATATCACATGCAAGTGAAATATTATTGCATATCATAAATGAACATTTGAAGCCTTACGTTAGATATCAGCTTCCATCAGAACAGGCTGGCTTTGTCGAGGGAAGAGGAACTAGAGAACAGATTCTAAATATTCATCAGTTGGTTGAAAAGGTACATGAATTTAACATTCCTTTGTTTCTGTGTTTCATTGTCTACCAAAAGGCTTTTGATTGTGTTCTATGGTCGAAGTTGTTGTGTGTTCTAGAGGAAATGAAAATTCCATCTCATCTCGTTTCACTTACAAAAGCCTTATACGACAACAACTTGGCCAAAGTCAGAGTTGATGGTGATCTATCATCAAGTTTCAAAGTCTCCAAAGGTGTGAGACAAGGATGCATCTTATCAACTCAATTGTTTAACATCTATGGTGAATATATCATGAGGCATGCCCTCAACAGTTGGGAAGGAGGATTTTTGATTGGTGGGAAGAGAATTAATAACCTCCATTTTGCGGACAAGAACACACTTGTAGCCAGCAGTGTACAGGAGCTTGTCGAGATAACGGATCTTGCACAACAGGAAAGTCACAATCTTGGCATGGAAATTAATTGAAGGAAGTCAAAACTAATGAGTGTCAACAAAGGTGCAGATATTCAGCTGCCACACCACCTGAACAATCTCCAAAGAGTCTGTCAGTTTTCTGATTTTGGTTCAATAATTAAGTACGGTATACAAGTAGCTGCGAAAAAGAAATGAAACGTTGCATCATATTAGAACGTACAGCTACGGCAAAATTAAAGAAGATCTGGCAAGATAGAGCAGTATCTATGAATATGAAGAATAGATTAGTCGATTTGCTTGTGTTCTCGATCTTCCTGTATGGATGCAAAACTTGGAACATAAAAGCTAAAGACAGGAACTGAATCAATGCCCTTGAAATTTGGTGTTGAAGAAGGATGTTGCGAATACTGTGGACATCCAGACGAACAAATGATTCTATCATCTGGGAAACTGGAATACAAGAAAGTCTATGCCAAGTTGTGTACCAGGGAATCCTGCAATTCTTTGGTCACAATATGAGAAGAGAGGATGACAACCGGGAAAACTTAATTGTGCAAGGAAAAGTTTCTGGCGCAAGGTCACGAGGACGAGTCGCAAAAGGATGGGTTGATCAAATAAGAGAGATCATGAACTTACTATGGAGAATTACTGTCTGAAAAACGCAAGTTCGTACAGCTTATAAAAGAAACAAAAACGTCCTTGGGTCACAATACTCAGTCATGAGTGGAACGACTGGAGAGAGAGCTATTTAGGGTAAGTAAGCACTGTGAATTTTGAGAGGATGGAAAACATTCATAAATCAGTAAACATTCATTTTGAGGTAAAGTTAAAAAATGTGAGTTTGAGGAATTGATTTATAAACTATGTTTCAGAAAAAATTATATTGGCCAAAAAATCATTAATCTACAGTAACTTTGTTTACTTATACTTATCTTTATTACTTTTTTTGTTGGGAACTTTTATTGAAAATATTTACTTTATGAACAAAATAAATGTACAATGATATTCTTTGTTATCAAGGAAACATGAAAAAATAACAGAAAGAAGTCAAAATCAAAACAATAATTTAATAAATAATACACACAACAACTCTGAACAGTATAATTTAAATTAATATATTTTCTAAATGATCATGCATTTCTCATCATGAAAACAACTTAAATTACTAGTATTCTAATCACCTGATACTTTGGTTACACAATTCATAAGAACCAGCAGTTGTGAATCCAGAGTTAAAAATCAACCTCCCAAAATCCTTGTTGCAAGAAAAATATCTATTCTCCAGTGTGGTATTTCCATTGCATACTCACTTTGAAAATTCTGTGTAAATGGCAATGATAACTTTTATTCTAATAGACAACTGTAGTCTTCTGGACTATTAAGTTGTGGTGCTCCAGTTTTAGCATCATCTGAATCAATTGGAAAAATTTTGCACAGTGCCATACTCATTTACAATCTTCACAAGGCCTGTTGTAGATACCAGTAGAAGAAGAAACATTGATACTCATCAATATGTGACTACAGTCTGAATGTCCAGAAGACAACAACTATCTTTTAGATGATGGCCATAAAGTCCACATCAACACAACTTTAATTCTTTGTAATAAATAAAATACATCATAAAGTAGGTGAAAGGTAAGTAAAATAACTAATGTACAAAATGCCAAAATTGTGCAATTATTAATGTCTGAGTGCACAATTTTTAAATTCATATATGAATAATGTCATCAAGTAAGTTCATTTGTATTTTAGTAATGGATCACAATAGAATACTCATGTAAAACAGTGGTGACCCTCTAGACAGGTGAAGCACCAGATTCAAGTAAAAAAATTAAAATTAAAATATTCTTCATAGGCCCTACTGCATAATCACGTAACATTTTTAAGATGTAAGATAAGAAATGGGAGCAAAGTACAAGTTATAAAACCAATTAGACCCTGTAATGGGAGAAAGAATTCAGTTCAGATCTAATTAAGTCAATTATAAAATATAAGGTAACACAAGGTAGGATTGAAAACATTCATAAATCAGTCAAATTTCATTTTGAGGTAAAGTTAAAAAAATATGAGTTTGAGGAATTGATGTATAAACTATGTTTCAGAAAAAAGTATATTGGCTAAAAATCCCATTAATTTTTAAATATTTGATGATTAATTTTTTATTTCTTTTATTTTGAGAAAGTTGTATACCTTTACATCATTCTACAAACTCACAATTTTATAGGGCTACCAGCTACGGCACTTCTTCCCTGTAAGAACAACAACCTGTTCCTGCAGTGTCCCTCATTGTTCAGAGCTGACTTAGCATCATTGCTGCCCTAAAACAAGGCAAAAATTTAATTTATTTTATTTCTCACTCCCTTTTAGCAGATTATTGTCCTCGACTCCTATGACCATAATCTGCTGCTCCCTGGTGATGAACGAAGGAACCTCAACACAGACATGCTTCAGTTCAAAATGTAGCGTGTATACTGAGCATAGGATGTTGTAAGAGCAAACTCCTATTTCTTCACTGTGTAACCTTTCGGCACTAACTAAAGCAAAGACTTTAGAACCTGAGCATTCAAACAAGACAAAATAGGAATCATACTTCAATTTAAAGGACATTTGAAACAAAAGAACATTGAAGGATTCACATTCATTTTTAGAACACAAACAGAAATATCCAAATAGGGGCGAAAACAAAGTGATAAAAATCCTCCAGGGTGGATTTTTATTACAGTTGGAGAGCTTCGGTTAGGTGTATGTCCTCCATGAGCATTTGTCACAACTTGGCACCTACGTGGCATGCTCTGTATAAATTGACAGAGGTCACATTGCGTTATCAGGTCCCATTCTTCAATGAGAGACTGTTCGAGGTTTTTAAGAGTTTGTGGTGGAACAGGACGCCCACGAACATTTCTGCCAAGCCTATCCCATACATGCTCGATGGGATTAAGGTCAGGACTCACTGCTGGCCATTCTATCTCTTGAATGCCCAGTGTTCGCAAGACAGCTCTGGTGATGCGTGCTAAATGAGCCCTGACATTGTCGTGAATGAGTACAAATTCAGGGCCAACACCATATGCAGCAACCAACACATGCTGTAGCAGTATCTGCTCGATGTACCCCACAGCTCTAAGATTACCACGGACGACGACAAGATCCGTATGGCCATCAATACTGATGCCACCCCACACCATCACAGAACCTTGTCCGAATTGGTCGCTTTCCTGGACAACATTTGGCATGTATTGCTCACCATGACGTTTCCATACACGCTGACATCCATCACGCTGTGTCAGGGGAAATCTGGACTCGTCTGTGAACAACACAGGTCTCCATTGGCGAAGTTGCCAGTTGACGTGGGTACGGGCGAACAGAAGGCGAGCTGCGCAATGTTGCCGCGTTAAACGGGGCACTCAGACAGGACGTCTGTGTTGTAAGGACACTTCTCTTAACCTGTTCCTTACTGTCTGGTCAGAAACCGTGACTCCAGTGACCCTCCTGAGGTCTCATTGCAGTTCTCTGGCAATTGCTGAACAACGCTGCAACACACAGATGGTCAGATGGTCGGTCATCCTGTAGGGTTGTCATGCATCCACGACCTTGTCCAACCCTCCTTGTGAACTGACCTGTCTCATTGTAGCAATTCCACAAGCAGTGAATAACTGATGGATAGACATTGAGATCCACAGCAACACGACGAAAAGTCCATCCTTCCTGGATCAAAGTGACGGCCCTTGCGACTTGAACTTTGTTAAGAAGTCTCATGGGATGTGCTGGTTGATGTATAACATGCTCAAATGACTGCAGTAGTCTGTGTACCTCACAACGACACATGGACGCACCGCTATTCCCTTTGTTTTGAGGGGTCACCTACAGTTTAATGCACAGCTATGCCTACAGATGGAGTATAACTTCGATTTGACATACCTCGAGTAGCTAAGGTCTCAAGGCATGCTATACGACCATTGGAACCCCATCTACTAAATTAACATTCATGTACCAGACATTAAAAAACATGTTCCCCTAATTTTTTTTTAACTGTGTATATTGAATGCTGTTTTAGCTTAGTAAAGCAGTGTTTCATTTGCTTTAGCCTAGTGCATGCCACTGATATAAATTTTTACCAAATCAAAAAACCCCATGGTGCAACAGCCCCGAAGGACCTTGGCCTACCAAACAACTGCTGCTCAGCCTGAAGGCCTGCAGTTTATGAGGTGTCATGTGGTCAGCACAATGAATCCTCTCAGCCATTATTCTTGGCTTTCTTGACCAGGGCTACCATCGCACCATCCGATAACTCTTCAATTGTAATCACATAGGCTGAGTGGACCTCAAACCAACCCTCAGATCCAGATAAAAATCCCTGACCTGGCTGGGAATCAAACCCAGGGCCTATGCGCAAGAGGCAGACATACTACCCTACACTGCAGGGTCAGCAAATTATGTTTACACACTATTTATTTTCCCTGACAATTTCAGCTTTTATTTCTGTAAAATATAAATGTTTAAGTGTTACAGATAACAAGAACTAGAAAAATCATATTGTTCTTTCCTAGATTATATATATATAATCCTTTATTTAGGAAACTTACCCTCAACAGTTTTGCCATAAGACACAGAATTGTACAATTTTTAAGTCTTGAAATATAAATGGTTCCCTAAAAGAAGCATGGACCCAAGTACAGCCACCACAGCAAGGTAGCTCTCCTTGAGGGCAAACCTCTTCCACAACTCGGCCATTATTCCCATGAAAAATCTTGTAATATATCTTCATGAGATTTGTACTTAAGTGAAAAGATGTTTGTTCCAATCATGAATAGAATGAATGTGGGAATGAGAACAATGTTGCACTGAACCCACCATGATGTTTGCTGTTTATCACATTCACGGCCGATGACGACACGTGCGTCATGACTCCACTTTCACTTAGTGCCAGTGATAACACACATACGTCACTCTCTGTGCCAAATATTAAAGCTCATATTTTCAATGTGAACAAGTGGACCTCTTACTTGTGCATTGTTAAGCTGTTGTTAAACATATTTTCCATCTGGGCATCAGAATAATTGTTATTTATTATCTCTGTAGGCGTTACATTTCAGCATACTTTTCCGCGATGTCAGTCGAGAATAGTGAGGTTGCAGGACCTTCTGAGCAGAAGAAACACCATCTCGTAGACTCCAAAAGTCTATCACTATGCTTGCAGGAACCCATTTTGCCAGTAAATGTGTGGCTAAGATGAATGGGCGTAGAGTACAGACAATCTTATGAAGAGGGTTAGCGCAAGACAGCATGCTCTATTGCAGGGAGTGTCCAGGGCAGCCAGGTTTGTGTCTTGAGCAATACTTCATGGAATTTCACAAAAGAGAGAAGTAATTGGCTCCGAACAATGAAATATCTACCTGTGTTTGTTGCAACACACTATTACAGGCTATGTACGTTGTACAGCGATTGGTCACACAGCAATGGCCTAATGAGGATTTTACTACACACCATTTTTGTAAGAAATTTTCAAAAATGAATCTATGTGTTGTAAAAAAGTTATTAAATACCTAGAGTTGAACAAAACATGCTTTCCTTCATTATACTTGGTTACCTGTCATGACAAATACACTGCGTCAAATGGCACCAGAGGAGAATAGCTCATCGGTAGTATTGCTGATGCACCATATGCATCATGACTCCTATGCAGAAAAATATTATTGAAATATTTCAAATGATATTCTAAAATGCATAAGGACACAGAAATAAACTCTGTTAAGCAAAATAAGAAAAGTATTTTGGTACGGCAAGAATAGTTACTGATATACGAGCAACCGTGAATGTTTTATGCTGTTTTAATCTCTCTTGCAGTCAATAATCAAAGAATCTGAAAGAATTTAAAGTGGGACTTCATGTATTTTGAGGGAAATGGCACAGATTGGTAGTGTTTCCAGGAGAAAAGAAGAAACTCCTGATCCTGGAAAAGAACTTTTTGTACACTATGTACTATTTCAGAAAAAGTTATGTGTGTGTGAAATGCATATAAACCCTAGGTATTGTATTCAGGTTATGAGTATATGAATAGGAGAAGTGAATGCATGAGAAGCACACTTAAACAAAGAACTTCTTCCTGGAAGAAGACAACCAACCGTGGATCCCAGCATCATCTGTGTGGTTCATGAAGCAAGTACAACAGATGTCAGGAAACCTACAAACACAATTAACCTTCTGAAGGAGCAATGTTCCTTTTGAAATCAGTTTATAGAGATCTTGCCCTCCCTAATTTGCTTGAAGTAATGCTTGCTTGCATGAGAACATTCAAAATATTAATGAAACTTCTAACAATGTACTAATTTGAAACTGTGTGCCTAAAAATCCTAAAACTGTGAATAATACTATGATAACTTTTAATATGGAAGATGCAGGAAAAGTCATGGTACCCGAACATCTAGAGATCCAACTAGGGTGCAATTCAGTCTGTGCATTATAGACACTTTACACATTAAAATGGAAGATAAAAAGGTGTATATGGTGGAAAATAGTGCAAGAAGGAGAAGCGGAGCAGCTACAATTAGTCTAGAGGACAAGGGGGATAAGTTATATGCAACAAAGCATTCTAAAATTGTATTCAGGTAAGATTTATTTCAAGATAACTTTTAAGCAACTTCCTCAGCTTTTGTATTTTTTGCTTTTAGGTATGCTCAGTTAAAATACTATAAAATAGAAGATGAAACAATTATCTGTATTACAGGTACTTCTAAATATGCTGCATCTAAATCTATATCAAAGAAGATACGTTCAGGAAAAGATATTCCTAAAAAATTTGTATATATTTTGACAACTGAAAACAAAATTCATAAAAGTTAATAGTTCAAAGAATCTCAAAATCAAATTCAGTAATAAATAGCCTCATGTTTATTCTTCAATGCAGCAAAGTTTCAAATCTGTAGGTTTAAGTACTCTGAATCTGAGCATACCTAAAATTGAAGAAATTAACATTGTCAGGATATGCAGTATGTTAGCCCCTGAAGAACTAACAGGCAGACACAGTAGGGAGCACTGAATGTGATATGTGATCATAATTACTGGTCTTCGTTATTGCGGCTCATATGGGATTTTTAAAAATGCGTTAAAAATATTGCCACAGTGGGGCTTGAACCCCTGAACACAAAACACAGCATTGGTTGTTACCCACTGTGGCCACGGAGAAGTCTTCTGCAGTTATTCTGATACCCTTACATCTCAGTGTCAACCCCATTTCTGATCTTTTATAGGCGTAGCACGGGTCTATGCATTCACTCAGTATTACCTCCTTATTGTCCGACTCATTGGCTGAATGGTCAGCGTACTGGCCTTCGGTTCAGAGGGTCCCGGGTTTGACTCCCGGCCAGGCCGGGAATTTAAACCTTCATTGGTTAATTCCAATGGCTCGGGGGGTGGGTGTTTGTGCTGTTCCCAGCATCCTTGCAACTGAAAAATGTTGAACAAAGAATCCAAAAGCCCAAATGTCCAATAACAGACCGTTTATATTGGTATCTTTAAGTAATGTGTTAAACTTATATTTTGGAAAGCCTTGTCATACATACTATTTTGTACTATCGAGTATTGAAAAAAATTGTATCCGATCAATGTCCGGGAATCTATCAGTCACTTGTGTGATTATAGCATCAAATTATACTAAGATGTTTCCATTTCATTTCCATCCATATCCATTCTCTGACTGTTTTTTATTGTGCAGTCTTTTGCTGCTTGCCACATTCAATCTTTGACCAAATCGCCCCATCGATGAACACAGATTGTTTTTGAAGTCGTCTCCTTTTTGCTTGCAGAAACCAGCATCATAGATTTTTCTGAAAAATGTTGAACAAAGAATCCAACTGAGGTAACAGAGGCAAAAATACCAAAAGCAAAAGTCTAAAAAGAAAGCTCAAAGGAGTATGACATGGCACATGCCCTAGTTTCACCATCCTACATGTCTTTCTCTACCATTTCTGATGGAAAAGTCTGACAAGTTAAGTTTTAATAATGTTATTGGCTTTACGTCCCACTAACTGCTTTTGTGGTTTTTAGAGACACCAAGGTGCCAGAATTCAGTCCTGCAGGAGTACTTTTTACATGCCAATAAATCTACCAACGTGAGGCAGACGTATTTGAGCACCTTCAAATACCACCGGACTGAGTGAGGATCGAACGTGCCAAGTTGGGGTCAGAAGGCCAGTGCCTCAATCGTCTGATGATATAGATGTTAATTCCCATAGGGAATCTGAAATATTTATCCCGAATGAGCAATTTTATAGTACCAATATAAATGGTCCGTTATTGGACATTATAAATTTTCCAACTAACTCATTCCTGGTTGCCAGCATTTTGCCCCAGTGTGCTAAGTTGGGCTCATCAGTTGGTAACTGAAAGAAGTCATCTCTTGTTTTGCTTGCAGAAAGCAGTATCATAGATTTTTCTGAAAAATGTTGAACAAAGAATCCAAAAGCCCAAATGTCCAATAACAGACCATTTATATTGGTACTACTAACCGTCTGAGCCACTCAGCCCGGCAAGTTCAGTTTTGAGGTGAAAAATGGCATCTAACATTTTGTTTCTATAGTTCCATCCTGTGCTAGATACTGTTGGCAGGTGTTTTTTTTTTTTTTTTTTTTTTTTTTACCATGTCAGTTGGCAGAGGCCAGGGCAGTACTTATGAAGCAGCCTTGACAACACAGCAGACTTCTCCATTGCCTATTGGCTGCAGCTCAAAACGCTGAAGGCTTCACGTTCACTAAACCAACTATCAAAAAGGGGTAACCTAAGTCTAGTGGTAGTCCATGTCTTGACCCCTGCATATGCCACTAACGATCAATTAAATCATTCTGAATGTAATTTGGTGTTCCACATAATGCAGCAGTAGTTTGAAGGTAGTGGCCTAATTCATCATCAGTTTGAGCGAGGAAGTGTAAAAGTTCCACATAATTGCCCCTCTTGACAGAACCATCCAACTCATCTCTACTCCTAAAAGTTCTTGAAGGACCAAGTAACATACTGCACTTATTAAATAAGACATTATATAACTGTTTCTTTTCATAGCTTCATTGTATTTTCTTTTGGCTATTTTTAAATGCCTCACTTAATGAGAAGTCTATTCTCATTTTGCCAAACCGCACTGGGCAAAAAATGGATGCAACAGGATTATTGAAATTTCATGACACGTGCGTGCAGAACACGGAAACTATCCATATACTTGATATCATCTTTGCTCGAAGCCTTTGTTTCTTTTTGTCATTTAAAAAAGGTGAACATGACCAGCAAAAGAGTCTTGATAATATTTCACTACCGCACAGCCATTGTGATTCTGTACACCATGATACATCAACATGCCTTTCGAAACTTCATGTGATTTAGTCTTCAAGTCTTTTAATTCACAAGTTGGTCTTCTGTTCGAAATAATATTACTTTACTCACTAAATGCATGTGATCCTAAGGAACAGTTTAAAAGGCAACACCTCTCACCATGGCACTGAAGGTCACTGACCCCCAGCCTGGACAAGTTTGCAGTTGAAACTCCAGTGGGCAACATGTGACATAAATAGGAAACATTGTGTATGTACTACGTATCAGTTCAATTCTTTGGCACTAGTTGGCAATCATATCTTTTCTGACACATGTTACAGGAATCTGGCAGATTTAGATTATTGATTAACAAAATTCAAATTATATAATAATATACCTAATTTCTATTTTTCTGTATATTCCTGGCAGCAACACTGGCAATGTAGATGCTATGCCCCTGAAATCATATCTTTTTATAACATCTCTCTACACTGATTAGAACATTACCAGAATGAATATATATTATTTAATCTGTTGTCATGAAAACACAAGTACAAATTAATATGGTTCTCCAGAGATAAAGATTCTACTTTACATCTGTAAGCTTGTTTAGGTTACACACCATCTACTCTAACAGTAACATTTCTGTAACAATTAACTTTTGTCAAACATAGCACAGATCAAAAATTTGCATTTCTAAGAATAAATAAGAAACTTGTTCAGTTTAAGAATGATTATTATAGCACCAACTCTTCTTCCATTACTGGTACATAAATGGTTACCTTTGTACCAATTATCTTACCCTCCTTTGGCTAAGAAAATTGCAATTCTCACACAGTTATTACAAAAGATATTGAATAACTTAGTGATCATCCTCTGTTCTTTGTGATGTAAACTCATGGATGAATTGCTAAATTTTCAAGCTTCATCGATGCAAGTTGAGAGTCAATCCAGTTCCTGAGGAAAGCAACATTTGTGTACACAGCAGGGATCTGGCTATCTTTGCAACCAATGCCCCATGAGACGATACCAGCCTGTATATAACGCAGTGGATCTTTCATCGATTGACACATCAATGGCCCACCGCCATCTCCCTGCAAAGGAAAGGAAACATGGCTTCAAAACATCCTTCAAACCTTTCAGCATAAAAATATTAGAGTATAGATAGAAAATATATGTCAGGAATAAAGTAGAAACAAAGAAATTATTCTAATTATGTATTTGTGTATCTTAAGATGAATTTATACGGCATTCAAACAATCAATACTGACCTGCATTTAAGGCAGTCACCCAGGTGGCAGATTCCCTACCTGTTGTTTTCCTAAACTTTTCTTAAATGATCCCAATGAAATTGGAATTTTATTGAACAAATCCCTTGATAAGTTATTACAATTCCTAGCTCCCCTTTTTATAAATGAATATTTGCCCCAATTTGTCCTCTCAATTTCCAACTTTATGTTCATATCGTGATCATCCTACATTTAAAGACACCACTCAAACTTATTCGTCCACTAAGGTAACTTCACGCCATCCCTCCACTGACAGCTCAGAACATACCACTTAGTCAAGCAGCTCATCTCCTTTCTCCCAAGTCTTCCAAGCCCAAACTTTGCAACATTTTTGTAATGCTATTCTTTTGTCGGAAATCACCCAGAAGAAATCCAGCTGCATTTCTTTGAATTTTTTCCAGTTCTTGAATCAAGTACTCCTGGCAAGGGTCCCATACACTGGAACCATACTCTAGTTGGGGTCTTACCAGAGACTTTTATGCCCTCTCCTTTACATCCTTACTACAACCCCTAAATACCCTCATAACCATGTGCAGAGATCTGTATCCTTTATTTACAATCCCATTTATGTGATTACACCACAGAAGATCTTTCCTTATAACAACACCTACATACTTACAATGATTCCCATCAGGAAAATTCATCCCATCAATGCAGTTATTAAAACTGAGAGGACTTTACCTATTTGTGAAACTCACAACCTGATTCGTTTACCATCATACCATTGCCTACTGTCCATCTCACAACATTATCAAGGTCATTTTGTAGTTCCTCACAATCCTGCAACCTATTTATTGTTCTATACAGAATAAAGTCATCTGCAATAAGCCTTATCTCTGATTCCACTTCTTTGCTCATATCATTTTATATAAGAAAACATAAAGTCTAATAATGCTGCCTTGAGGAATTCCTTTCTTAATTATTACAGGGTCAGATAAAAGCTCCACCTACTCTAATTCTCTGAGTTCTATTTTCTAGAAATATAGCCACCCATCCTGTCACTCATTTTTTCAAATCCAATTGCACTCATTTATGCCAGCAATCTCCCATGATCTAGCCTATCAAATGCCTTAGATAGGTCAATCGCGATACAGTCCATTTGACCTCCTGAATCCAAGATGAAAATGAAAACGAAAACCTACAACATGTTTTCCAGTCATTGACCGGGTCAAGGATGGAATGAAGGAAGCAGATATAGGCTGTTAGTACAATGGGGTCGCCACTCCCAAAGTGATTTATTAATGCCTGATAGATGCTATGAAATGAGAATGGAGAGTGTTGCTGGAATGAAAGATGACAGGGAAAACCGGAGTACCCGGAGAAAAACCTGTCCCGCCTCCGTTTTGTCCAGCACAAATCTCACATGGAGTGACCGGGATTTGAACCACGGTATCCAGCGGTGAGAGGCCGACGCGCTGCCGTCTGAGCCACGGAGGCTCTCCCCTGAATCCAAGATATCTGCTATAATTTGCTGGAATCCTACAAGTTGAACTTCAGTGGAATAACCTTGCCTAAACCTGAACTGCCGTCTATTGAACCAGTTATTAATTTTGCAAACATGTCTAAAATAATCAGAAGGAATGCCTTCCCAAAGTTTATGTGCAATGCATGTCAAACTTACTGGCCTGTAATTTTCAGCTTTATATCTATCATCCTTTCCTTTATACATAGGGGCTGTCATAGCATATCTCCATTCATTTGGTACAGCTTCTTCATGCAAACAATAACCAAATAAGTACTTCAGATATGGTACTATATCCCAACCCATTGTCTTCAGTATATCCCCAGAAATCTTATCAATTCCAGCTGCTTTGCTAGTTGTCAACTTTTGTATCTTATTTTAAATGATGTTGTTATCATAGGTAAATTTGAATACTTCTTTAGTATTAATCACCTTCTCTATCTGGACATTATCCTTGTAACCAACAACCTTTACATACTGCTGACTGAATACTTCTGCCTTTTGAAGATCCTCGCATACACACTCACCTCGTTCATTAATGATTCCTGGAATGTCCTTCTTGGAACCTGTTTCTGCCTTAAAGTACCTATACGTACCCTTCCATTTTTCACTAAAATTTGTATGACTGCCAATTATGCTTGCCATCATGTTATCCTTAGCTAACATTTTTTTGCTAGATTTAATTTCCTAGTAAGTTCCTTCAATTTCTCCTTATTCCACAGCCATTTCTAACTCTATTTCCTTCCAACCTGCACCTCCTTCTTAGTCTCTTCACTTCTCTGTTATAATATAGTGGGTCTTTACTATTCCTCACCACCTTTAAAGGTACAAACCTGTTTTCACATTCCTCAACAACTGCTTTAAACCCATCCCAGAGTCTGTTGACATACTTATTTACTGTTTTGCACTGATCATAGTTCCTTTTTAAAACTCCCTCATGCCTGCTTTATCAGCGATATGTCCTGCTCCATGGCTTATGTCCTGCTCCATGGCTAAGTGGTTAGCATGCTGGCCTTTGGTCACAGGGGTCCCGGGTTCGATTCCCGGCAGGGTCAGGAATTTTAACCATCATTGGTTAATTTCACTGGCACGGGGGCTGGTTGTATGTGTTGTCTTCATCATCATGTCATCGTCATCACGGCACGCAGGTCACCTACGAGAGTCAAATCAAAAGACCTGCACCTGGCGAGCCGAACATGACCTCGGACACTCCTGGCACTAAAAGCCATACACCATTTCATCAGCCATATGGTACTGCCTAATGGTCCTACTTTTTTTTGCTAGTGGCTTTACATCGCACTGATACAGATAGGTCCTATGGTGACGAAGGGATAGGAAAAGCCTAGGAGTTGGAAGGAAGTGGCCGTGGCCTTAATTAAGATACAGCCTCAGTATTTGCCTGGCGTGAAAATGGGAAACCACGGAAAACCATCTTCAGGGCTGCCGACAGTGGGATTTGAACCCACTATCTCCTGGATGCAAGCTCACAGCCCTGTGCCTCTAACCATATGGCCAACTCACCCGGTAGTCCTACTTTTAAGACCATCCTTTCTATCACATTTATTTTTAACTACGACAAAAACAGCTTTGTGATGACTAAAACCATCTATTACTTTGGTTTCTCTATAGAGCTCATTATTTTACCAACACCACATCTAGAATATCCTTTCCTCTAGTTGGTTCCATCACTTTCTGAATCAGCTGCGCTTTCCATATTAACTTATGTGCCATTTGTTGGTCATGCTTTCTGCCATTTGCATTACCTTACCAATTGATATATGGTAAACTGCGATCACCCGCTACAATCACATTCCTATCCATATCGTTTCTCACATAGCTGATTATCATATCAAATAATTCCAAATCAGCATCAGTGCTACCCTTTCCCAGTCTGTACACTCAAAAAGACATCAAGTTGTCTATTATCTGTACACCAAGAATTTCATGTTTGTCATCTTTAACGTCTTTGTTGCTTACAAATTATTTGTTCACTAGAATGAATACTTCCCCTCCTACCATTCTTATCCTATCACTACGATACACACACCAGTTCCTTGAGAAAGTTTCTGCATTCATTATATCATTTCTCAGCCATGATTCAACTCCCATTACAACATCTGGTGAGTATACATCTATTAAATTACCTAATTCTATTCCTTTCTTTACAATACTTCTAGAGTTCAACAGTAACATTTTTATGTCATCCCTACTCGACTTCCAGATCTCTGTACCCATATCACCGCTCCCTAGACAACCCAGTTTCCCTGAAGGTACCTCCCTATTACCCTTCCAAACAAATTTCCTAACTTATACGTACCACTACGGTTTAAGTGAAGGCAGATCCGTATCTCCTACCCACCCATTAGGATCTAGAAATCACAATCCCAGTTTCCCACACACCCACTCCATAGCCTTATTTAAATCCCCATCACCTTCCAATCAATATCCCTCCTACACCATATTCCACTGACAACAATGTCCGCCTCCTTAAACTTCACCCATGCTGCATTTACCAGACCCCATACATCCCCAACTATAATGGTACTTATACTGGCTTGCCTTACGTTGTTGGTACAAATGTGAAAAACTACCACCTTCCTCAACATCTGCCTTAACCTAATTCCTGGATAAAACTCTATCCTGAGCTGATGACCTTAGATGTTAGGCCCTTTTAAACAACAACCATCATCATCACACTCTACCCTGGTCCCCTTCCCTGCACACACTTTCTCCCCATGTCTAACAATGGAATTCTCCGTGTCCAGAGCATCAACCCTACCCACCTCATTTGATCCCCTCCCCTCCTGGTCAGCCCTATCTTTCCGGACGGCTACAGAAGCTACTTCCTCCCCACTTTTCTCCCTCCCATGACCCTATTCCACCTGTCTTTTCCTATACTCTACTCTATATTTGCCTTTCCTACCTTTTCCTTTCAGGGGCTGCCTGGCCGAGGCGGTACAGGCGTGCTCGGTTCACCCGGAAGGACATGGGTTCGAATTCCCGTCAGGAAGTCGTAAAATTTAAGAAACAAGATTTCCACTTCCGGAGGTGCATACGACCCTGAGGTTCACTCAGCCTACACCAAAAATGAGTACCAGGTTAATTCCTGGGGGCAAAAGCAGCCGGGCGTAGAACTAACCACTCTATCCCATCACGTACCGAGGTTAACAATGGTGGAAGCCTTTACCTTCCACTCCTCCAAGGGCCTTCATGGCCTGTACGGAGGTGACTTTGCTTTGCTTTTACCTTTTCTTTTCATCCTGCTTCCACACTTCTCAGCAACAGTTCCCTGTTCCTCATCTTCCCTCTGTTGTTCTATCTACAGTGACTCGTACCGATTTCTCACAGACACCTGTCCTGAATTCTGATCCTGAATAGAACCCTTATCCTGAAATCTCCTTCCCCTTAAAACATTAGATCACCTGTCTTCTACAATTTCCCCCTTTCCTTCCCATCCCTCTTTTACACCTACTGTATATTGTTTGAGGGAGGCCTACCTTCCTTCCTGTCTTCTGAGAGAATGCTAATAAGCTCCCTCAGATTCTCGAACACTCTCCCCCCTCATAGGGTAAACCATACAGTTATTGGCCACTTAAGGATAATTTGAAGTTTGTTATTCAATAAAATTCATGAATGGCAGTAAATAATTTTTTTAAACAGATTTTTGCCATAGTTATTTATTTCTAATACAAGAAGGACTAAGACTCTTGTGATAAAATAATATTACAAATTTATACATTAAATTATTCATAAGTTTGTAAAATTGTATAGTTATTGGCCACTTCTGACAGTAATTGTCCACATGTGGTACAGTAATTGGCCACTCCATACTTCTACTGGTGATGTTGTATCTTGGGTTTATTGAACAATCTAGAAACTCCTATATAACAGTGTATCATACTTTTCTTGGAACACAGTCTTAAATTCTACGTTTTACTAGGTTATATAGTTCACCAACTTCATCATCATCATCATCATCATCATCATCATTCACACTATTGTCAGTGAAATCTTCAATTTCACTGGCTGATTTCACATTGTAGCAGAAATGGCAAAGGAACCCATCCTCGTCCTCAGGCAGGGGAATATGATTTTTGTGGTTGTTAGGTACACATTTTTCGTGAAATGAACTGCGGCAATCGTCACAACGTATTTCCCTCCCATTTTTTACTTTGCCATGGCAGATGCAACACGATACTTCATTTCCACCTTTCCCAAATAATTTTCTTTTAATTGTGCATCTGTCGCGTTCCTTGCATTCCTTTTCTCCTTTCTGTTCTGCACGTTTCCTTTTTCGTTGTTCTTTCTCTTCCTCTGCGGCAAGTTTAGCAAGGCGCTTCTTCTGAAATATGTCTTGATATTTTTTTGATGTCACAGCAAATGGCTGTCTGTCTGTGATCTTCTTTCCCTTACGCTTAGGAGTTTCAGGCCAAACAAGAAATTCCTCCATATGGTCTAAACGGGCTTTTTTGATTACTGAGGTAGTCGTGCTGGTTGAACCCTTTTCCTCCTCTCCTGTGTACATTCTCTTGCTGGAGATATTGCTAGTTTCTGCTCTTATTTGGCTGTTCTGTGAGACATTATTTGGGATCACATTGCTAATGATATTTCCTTCCCCGTTTCTCTCAGGAGTCCCACTAGTGGATTGGCAATCAATATCCTTCATATTGGATAAGTGGCTGTAACACTGAATCATGCCACTTGCTGTGCTGCTTGATTCAGCGCCTGACATTTGCCTGAAGTTCTTCTCTTTCTTGAAATATTTCCATATTCGGAACAAAGAGTGAAAATCTTCGCTGCTTTCTCGCAGAACCGTCCCATCGCTCTTCTTAAATGTTTCAATTTTTTCAGCTCCTACAATGCTGAAAAATGTGTCATAATTCATAACTACATTTGAGATATTTTCATCATTGCAGGGAATCTGTCCCTGCTCCTTTGGGACCGCTGTCACATTAGATTTCCCCAGACATTTGGACTAATCCACTGCATCAGGATTTAAAGGACAAATACCACATACTTCAAAACCTTTCGCCAGGGTTTTAGGTTTGGCAGCAGACTCAACTACCTTCTTCAACAGAGGTGCAAATGACAATTTGTTTAGAACCTCACCTGGATGATTAGAATACCAATCATGCACTGCCTTTCGCCAGCATACTTTCAGGGGCCGAAACACAGCAACATCTGCAGGTTGTAAGATGCGGGTAGCATTTGGATACAGTGCTATTATTTCAATCTGTAAATCACTGCACAAGACACTTAATTGATAAGTTAGGTGTGATTTATGTCCGTCAACAAACAATACTACTGGCAGTGTTATACCTTCAGACACAAGAAAGGGGTGAAACACATTTGCTATATATTCAAAAAACACCTCGGAAGTCATCCACCCACTGTCGCTTCGAGCGATTCCCCATTCCTTGGGAACAGATTCCGAAATCTTTTCAGGAATTCTTTTATAGGGATAGACAATCATTGGACAACATGTTTTCCCACTGGCCGAAAAGGTGAACATAACAGTTATGTTCTCCTTAGAAGGTCCCTCCTGTACCAAATACACATTTTTTGCCTCCTTCTTCACCAGCACTCGACCCGTTGAGGGACATATTTGGAAACCTGTTTCATCTCCGTTGAAGACTCTAGATGGGTCTTTCATAGCCTCTTCAAGATTTTTCTCTTTAATGTACTCCTTTACTTCGGAAAACCACTTCCTAACATCACTTTCCGAGACACGTGAACTTGCTGCTGTTACTGACTCACTTGTTCTCTCTGTTATTTGAGGATGACGATGCAGGAAAGCCTATAAACAAGAAAGAGAACTCAATATTTTCAGAAGAATTTACAGTTACATGGATACTAATCAAAAGTTCTACGAATATATTATTACCTTCAGCCAGCCTTCACCTGGGCGGTTGTTCCTGAAAGGGTTCGGCCATGGATTTAATGTCAAAAAATTCTGTATGCTGGAAATTATGTCTTCTCTCTTTCTCGGAAAACCTTTCCTTGCCATTTCGAGAATCCACCTAGAAATATTAAATTTCCTTTCCATTGTTAGGAACCATCACAATAATGCAAAATATCTCTCTACTTCATGTTACACATTATGAATCATCTTAGGCTAACCTGACTAAAGTATCCTCCTCTTCCTTCGTGAGAACTGGCGATAGACCAAAAGAATCTTTGTGAGCAGGGTTTTTCAATTTAAATTGTAGACTGGTTCATGGTAGGCCATATTTTTTCGCCACGGCTCTCAGAGATTTATCAGGATCATTGTGTATTTCCGCTATTGCTGCTTCCATAGCAGCAGGATCGTATTTTGGAAGTTTAGGCATTTTTAAAATTACCTACAAAGTACTAATCAAAAATTCTTACAGTAATGGACCACACCCAAAACAGTTATTGGCCAGGTGGCCATTAACTGTATAGGTTGCTTTTATTACAAAAACCAAGGAATATTGATATTCTGATCATATAAGAAGCTTATCTACCGCATAAAAAGTATGATTTTTATACACTCCCAAAACACAGCTATTGGCCGGGGTGGCCAATAGCTATGTAATGCAATTTTTTCAGTTACAGTTATTGGCCACCCACGTGAATGGTACACACTGCAATGATTCTTATAAATTATCACATTAACTCATTGGTTATTAACTTAACTCACTTCAGTAACCTTGCCTGGAGTGTAGGACAGTATCAAAACACTATCAGAGATATTTCAAATAAGTCCTGACGCTAAAGAAATTCACAAGAAATATCACAATATTAAACACTGTGCCAGTTGAGTGCCACCATTTTGAACTCTCGCAGATAATGGAGGGAAAAAGTTCCATGCTCATGGAGAATAAAGGATAGGTCTGCCATCTGGTGACAAAAATCAGACTTTAAATGCTACAACTGCCTTGTAATTGAACTTTAAATCAGTACTGGCCAATAACTGTAAGGTGGCCAATTACTATACGGTTTACCCTACTCCTTAACGCCTTGCCACACACAAAGTTCCTCTGAAGGCTGGTTGAAATAGTGACTGCTGCTTGTTTTTGTTTTTGGTGTTTACTGTTTGCTTTACGTCGCACCAAAACACTCAGGTCTTATGGTGACGATGGGATAAGAAATTACTTGGATTGGGAAGGAAGAAATTGACCATGGCCTTAATTAAGGTACAGCCCCAGCAATTGCCTGGTGTGAAAATGGGAAACCATCTTCAGTGCTGCCAACAGTGGGGTTTTGAACCCCTTATCCCCTGAATGCAACCTGACAGCTCATCATCATCATTGTACTGTTTCAGTTTCCCGGGTACTGTTAATGAGCCTCTTCCACTTCTTCCTGTCCATATACAACTTGTTATGGAGAACATCATCCACTGTCCATCCTCTGGTAACTAGATCAACCTTGATCATGTCCGTCCATCGGGTTTTAGGTCTTCCTGCAGGTCTTTTCCGCTCCACCTGAAGAGCTACGCGACTGAAACTGCATGGCCAACTCACTCATTGCTTACTGCTTTTAAGAGGAGGTTCAACTAGATAACCATCCCCTCTAAATTTCAATCAGAAGAAGAAAGAGGAGGAAGTTTGTCTCTTCAATGAATGAGGATATAAGCATAAGAAAGGAGAGAGTCACAAAGGGCACGAAAATGAAATACTTCCAGGCATCGCAAACAATAGGTCAGAAAATAACAACCGGGTGAGTTGGCCGTGGAGTTAGGCAGTGCAGCTGTGAGCTTGAAACCAGGAGACAGTGGGTTCGAACCCCACTGTCAGAAACTCTGAAGATGGTTTCCCGTGATTTCCCCATTTTCACACCATGCAAATGCTGGGGCTGTATCTTAATTAAGACAATGGCCACTTCCTTCTCACTCATAGGCCTTTCCTATCCCATCATCATTAGAAGACCTATCTGTGTCGGTGCGACGTAAAGCAAGTCCTAAAAAAAATAAAGAAGAAAAAATTTGACCAGGAGAGGTGGCTTCAGTGACTGCCAGAAATACCAAATACAAGCTGAAGAAAGTTAACATTTATAGACATGTAATTCGGCAGCTTTAAAATAATAAAACACCATCATTCAACCACAAATGAGAAAAACTGTTCAAAGTTATCTTTATTTTTAAAAATTCTATATACCTATTTATTGTGGTTTAACTCTAGGTACAGTACATACTAAACTATTTTACCATTATACATTAGATACATTAAAAATACTGGTTCATGAATGAAAAAGGCTGACAGTTCTCTTTAATAAGAAATGAAAACCTACAGCCTGTTTCCAGTCATTCAACCAGGTCAGGAATGGAATGAATGTAGCCCCCATTTAGCTGCAACGAGGATGGGAATTGTACCAGCTACCAAAGCCTGTTGGACTCCTCTGGGGCAATGATTAATAAGTGACAGATGAAACAAAATGACACTGGAGAGTGTTGGAGGAATGAAAGATGACATGGAAAACCAGAGTACCCACAAAAAATCCTGTCTCACCTCTGCTTTATCCAGCACAAATCTCACTTGGAGTGACAGGGATTTGAACCATGGAACCCAGTGGTGAGAGGCCAGTGTGCTGCTGCCAGAGCCACGAGGGCTCATTGGTTCTCTTTAAATAAATTCAAATTATATTTCTTCAAAAGAAAACAATTACAGTTAAATAAGAGTTTACTGGATGGTACCATATGAATTGGTGAATATGAGATTCATACGATAGGTAAAACATCTGCTCTTTTAACAGTTACATATGAGAAACTAATGAATACAGCTTTTGAAATAATATAGGCTACATTCATGTTTTTTCATTCATCATCCACTGAAAAGTCTTCTTATTTTCAAAATCATGACATCTTCAACCTCTGAACTGGAGAGAAGTTATTAATAAAAAGGCCAGGCCTCCTGGGATATAAGATGACCAACAAAGACAATATCCTTAAGCTTCTTCTCACTTATGGACTTTCCTTAAGTCCACAAGAAAATCAACTTAGCTAAATGAAAGCAGTTTGAAGGTCTTCTTTGCTGTTTACTCTTAATATAAACTTGAATGACACCTCCAAGCAAATGACTAGTTTTTGTTTGAAGGACAAATGGGTTGCTCCTCATCCTGATGATAGCCCCATCCCGTGTAGTCCACACCCGGAGATCTGAATGGAGGATTATTTTACCTCCAAAATATTTTACCCGGGAGGAAGTCATTATCAGTACATCATAATTTCATTAATTCATTCATTCAGAGAGAGCTGCATGTTCTCGGGAGTTAGTTACAACTGAATACTTCAGCCTTCTGTAAGTCCTTACATATACACTCCCCTTATACATTAATGATCCCTAGAATATCATTCTTGGAACCTCTTTCTGCCTTAAAGTATCTATACATATCCTTCCATTGCTCACTAAAATTCATTTGGCTGCCAATTATATTTGTCATCATGTTATCCTTAGCTGATTCTTTTCACTAAATTCAATTTCCTAGCAA
This sequence comes from Anabrus simplex, assembly GCF_040414725.1. Classification (NCBI taxonomy): domain Eukaryota; kingdom Metazoa; phylum Arthropoda; class Insecta; order Orthoptera; family Tettigoniidae; genus Anabrus; species Anabrus simplex. Next base: position 258,778,320 of record NC_090269.1, read on the forward strand.
GCTCCTTCAGTCTCTCCTCACTCATGCAACCATTCCTAACTCTAGTTATTTCTAATCTGCACCTACTTCTCAATCTCTTTATTTCTCTGTTATAATATAATGGGTCCTTACTAATCCTTACCACTTTTAAAAGTACATACCTGTTTTCACACTCCTCAACAAATGCTTTTAACCCATCCTACAGGCTCTTTACATTTTTTTTTTTAACCACTCTCCATTGATCATAATTGCTTTTCAAAAATTTCCCCGTGCCTCTCTTATCAACCTTACGATATTGCCTAATAGGTCCTACTTTTACGACATTGTTACGTATTGCCTTTATTTTTAACTACAACAAACACAGCTTAATGATCACTAATACCATCTATCACTCCAGTTTCTCTATAGAGCTTATCTGGTTTTATCAGTACCACATCTAGAATATTTTCCTTCCTGATTCAACTCTCCTTCCGATATTAATTTATTGACCATTTGTCATTCGCATTACCTTCCCAGTTAACATTTGGAGAGTTCAGATGACCCACTATAACAACATTCCTTGCTGTGTCATTCCTGACATAGCTGATTATCTTATCAAATAATTCTGCATCGGTGTCAGCAGCAGTCTTGCCAGTTCTGTACACCCGAAAAAATATCAAGTTGCCTATTATCTCTACAGATAAGTCTTATACCTAGAATTTCATGTTCCTTATCCTTAACTTTTCATAGCTTAATAATTCACCAGTATGAATACCCCCCCCCCCCCCCTCCTACTGTTCCTAACCTGTCTCTACAATAAACACTCCAGTTCCATGAGAAAATATCTGCAACTATAAAATTCATGAGGTATATTTTTGGGCTTATGCCATGTAATTAATTATAAAAACACACTCTACGCGTTTCGAAAGGAACCTTGCCTTTCTTCATCAGGAGACACAGAGAAAATGAAACGACGCATAACAGGTTGCTAGGAGAAAGCAACAAGGAACTTGAAATGGTGCCCTAAGATGTAAACGGGACACCATTTTAGCCCCAGATAGAGACAACGAATGGCAACAGTAAAGCATTACTCTCTAATGGTTCTGATAATAGGTAGCCATGATTCACTAAGGTTGAAGCCTGTATCGCGGTTGAAATTATCTGGGTGTTTACGTATTTCAACCGCCTCCCTGATAATTCTTGGGCGATATTGCTTTATACGGGCAAGAACATCCACTTCTTGGAACAAAACATCGTGACCAAGTGTTAAGGCATGATCAGCAACAGCTGATTTATCAGGCTGGTTGAGTCTGATACATCTGGTATGTTCTTTGATGCGAGTACATACCGTTCTTGAAGTCTGCCCAATATAAACCTTGCCACAAGTACAGGGAACTCTGTAGATACCAGGTTGTTGCAATTTAGGCAAATTATCCTTAGTTGGTCTCAGGAGTTGCCTAATCTTAATTGATGTTCCAAAAACAGTTCGTACATGGTACCTACGTAAGATTTTAGCAATACGATCTGTCGTGTTATGTATGTAAGGTAGGTAAACAGTTCCTTTTACATCTTTTTTCTTAACAGACGTCCGATTATGTGTCGATTTAAGAGCCGTTGAGATCAAAGCTCTGCTGTAACCATTGCTCTCAAAGGTGGTTCTCAAGGTGTTAATTTCCTCTTGTAGAGCTGACACTTCATAAATCCTCCTGGCCCTGGTAATCAGAGTTTTAAGGATACAATGTTTCTGGGCAGGGTGATGGTGAGAATCTGCATGGAGATATCTATTGGTGTGTGTAGGCTTATGGTAAACGCTCTGTCCTAAAGATACATCCTCTTTCTTGGTGACGAGAACATCTAAAAATGGTATTTTGCCGTCAGATTCCATTTCCATGGTGAAACAAATGGAAGGGTGCTGGCGATTAAGGTGATCCAGAAAGTGACTAAGATTGTCTTCACCTTCCGTCCATACGACGAATGTATCATCCATATAACGCCACCAGATCTTCGGTTTGCAAGGTGCCGACGACAAAGCTTTCTCTTCGAAGTTTTCCATGAAGAAATTAGAAATGTTTTGTTCCAAGAAGTGGATGTTCTTGCCTGTAATAATAATAATAATATCGTATGGTCTCAGCTACCGTTTGCAGACATTTCGATTTGACGCCATCTGGCTGTCTGCTCGTCAATTTCGACGTTCCGGTTTACTCTGTCTGCCATCTAGCGGACCTAGAGTAAACCGGATCTCTCTTGGGCGTCTATGGCTGAGATTTTAATTAATTTTGTCGGGTAAATACCAAATGTATCACCAGAGATCTTTAACATGCCGACATCGTACGACATGGAGTGTCGACTGGACTTTTTTCCGCCCTTCAAAAATCCGACTACCTCTGCCGGGTTTGAACCCGCTATCTTGGGATCCGGAGGCCGACACTCTACCACGGATCCACAGAGTTCTTGCCTGTATAAAGCAATATCACCCAAGAATTATCAGGGAGGCGGTTGAAATACGTAAACACCCAGATAATTTCAACCGCGATACAGGCTACAACCTTAGTGAATCATGACTACCTATTATCAGAACCATTAGAGAGTAACGCTTTACTGTTGCCATTCATTGTCTCTATCTGGGGCTAAAATGGCGTCCCGTTTACATCTTAGGACACCATTTCAAGTTCCTTGTTGCTTTCTCCTAGCAACCTGTTATGCGTCGTTTCATTTTCTCTGTGTCTCCTGATGAAGAAAGACAAGGTTCCTTTCAAAACGTGTTGAGTGTGTTTTTATAATTAATTACACAGCATAAGCCCAAAAATATACCTGGTGAATAGTTACACGGGCCGTGAAAGTCTAAATGATAATAAAACTATAAAATTATTCAATTCCTATTACAATATCTGGTAAACATACAGTATATCTATCAAGTTAATTCTATTCCTTTCTTTACAACACTTCTACAGTTCAACACTAACAACTATCCTTATTGGGATTCCACCTCCATATACTCTCATCACCACTCCCTAGTCCACCCCGTTTCCCTGAATGTACCTCCCTGTAACTTTTCTAAACAAATGCCCTAACCTGCATATGTACCATTGCGGTTCAAGTGAAGGCCATATGAACATAGACCCCTATCTCCTTCCCACCAATTAGGATCTACAAATCTCACTCCCAGTTTCCCCACATACCCATTCCATATTCTCATTTAAATCCCCAATCACCCTCCAGTCAGTATCCCTCCTACACAGTAACCCACTGATAACAATTTCTGCTTCTTTCAACTTCTCTGCTGCCGTAACCAGATCCCACAGATCCCTAAAAATGTGAGTACCTATTCCTGATTGCCTTATGTTATTGGTAACAATGTGGAATATTACCACCTTCTCATTTACCCTCCTCCCTCCCTTCTACTTTTCCTCAACATCTGCTGTAACCTAGTTCCTGGATAACACTCAATCCTGGTTCCCTTTCCTTCACACACTTTCCCACATACCTGACAATTAAGTCACCCATGACCAGAGCCTCAACCCCACCCATGTCATTATATCCCCTCCTCTCCTGACCTCTTAACTTCTCTGATGTCTGCATAACCCACTTCCTCCACCCTTTTCTCCCTCTCACTACCCTGTTCTACCTCCCCCTCGCTATCCTCTACTCTACGTTTCCCTTTCCTACTGGTCCCTTTCTTCTTGCTCTGCCCCTCCTCTGTAACTTCCCTGATCTCCATCTTTCCTATGATAATAATAATAATAATAATAATAATAATAATAATAATAATAATAATAATAATAATAATAATAATAATAATAATAATAATAATCATAATACTTTCTTATGAGGGACTATGAAAAATCTTCAAAAGACACTCGTGAAGGGTCTGCACGCCACAAGTGTATGGGATTCTTACCCACTGAAAACCACATACCCTTTTCCTATGATGTGTATCATCACCTCGGAACTGCTCTCGCATTACTTCAGGGTGATATCATGCTTGCTTTGTCTTTCAGACTTCTTCTTTCTTCATTTCTCCTTTATGGGCGTTCGTATGCTTCCAAATCCTTCTTTTTCTGATAAAGGACATCCTCCACATACACTGCCACACGATTCCAGGATTCCTGGTTTCGTAGCATCACAGAAATAATGTTATCTGCTGTCAGTTCTCCCCGTTCAGTTTCCACACATCTTCTCTGTATCATCCAATGGCCGCACACAATGAAGGTGTGAAATACATCATCGATGTCATCACAGTATATGCATGCTGCATCAATCTATGCAGGAATTTCCAAAAATATCCATGTCCTGCCAGAAGCTGCATGAGGTAATAGTTGACTTCACCATGAACTCTTTCAACCCAGATATCCAAGCGTGGTATCAGTCGCTTGGTCCATTTACCCTGAGGGTCACTTTCCCATCTGAGTTGCCATCGCCTCATCCATTGACTGAAGGCACGCTTCTTTGCGCATTTCTTTCCCAGCCCTCCTTGGGTACACCAGATTTCTTGTCGCTCCAATGCAAGCAGATCTATTGGGGCTATTGCTGCCACTGTGAGGATTGCAGGTTCAGAAACCGTGCGGTATGCACATGCAATATGTAAAGCTGCTCTCCATTGTACGGCAGCTATCCTTCTCCGATACCAAGCAATTCTCAAGGATTCAGCCCAGATTTCAGAGCCATATAGGAGCACCGACTGAACCGTCAACATGAGAAGGTGTTGTTTACTAGATTTCAGACCTTTAATATTTCCCATCAGTCTACTAAGTGCAGTCATGTATTTTACTGCCTTATCTATCGCTCTCTGAATATGATTCCAGAATGTGAGCTTGGAGTCAAGTGTCACTCCTAGATATTTTGTGCTCGTAGATGTTTCAATCATTAACTCTCCAACAGTCATTGGCACAAGAGTCTCGATCCTTTTCCTTGTCAGAAAAACTATCTCCGTTTTGTGTTCTGCCAGTGTTAATAATAATAATGATAAACTTCGGCAAAGGGTCGAGGAGTTCCAGGAGAAGGCTAGACCAAATGACTGTGACTTTAACAACACCAAAAGTCTCCTTGTTGAGGCTGCCAAAGACATTGCAGAAATTAAGAGAAGCAAAAAGCATGCCTGGTGGAATGGTACCTGCAAATAAGTCCTCCAAGAAAGACTCAATGCGTGGAAACAGTACTACTCTACGAAATCAGAAAATGATTGGGAAACCTACAAAACCCAACATGCCCAAGCAGCTAGGGTGTTCAGAACTGAGAAACGTAAATACGAAAAATCTCTCATTGAAAAGGTGAATACCAAGGAGGGTTCAGAAAAGGTCGCTCAACAGCTGAACAGATCCAAAATCTCAAAACGATCATCAGATATTGTACACTAAGGTCCAAGCAGTATGTGTCTGTCTTTGTGGACTTTAAGAAAGCGTACGACTCCATTGACTGGGAAGTCCTGCTAAACATCTTAAATGAATTTGGAGTTGATTTGAAACTGCTGGCATTAATTAGAGCCACCCTGACCGATACAAAATCCAAGGTGAAGTTCCACGGATGTCTCTCGCATTCCTTTGACATCAAAACAGGAGTCCGACAAGGTGATGGGCTATCCCCGATACTCTTCAACTGTGTTCTTGAAAAGATCATCAGAACCTGGCAGGTGAGATTACAGGAAACCAACTACAGTCCATTGAGAATAGGAACCAAATCCAAGGGGATCGCAACAGACTGCTTAGCATTTGCCGATGATATTGCTGTTCTCTCAAATGACATAGAAACCACTAGAGCTCAAGTTGAAATTTTAAAGGAAATTGCCGAACAAACTGGTTTGCAGATATCGTTTGAGAAAACAGAAGTAATGACTAACATCAAAGAGGCTCCACCAAAACTCCATACAAAATACGGTGACATCACCCAAGTAGACAAATTCAAATACCTGGGTGAGATCATCATGAAAAATGGACTGGACAAAGAAGCACTTCAGGAGTGAGTATGCAAATTGGAAATAGCCTACCAAACATCCTGCACAATCTACAACAAAAAATGCCTTTCCCAAAACACCAAGATACGTCACTATGAAACAGTTCTGAAGCCAGTAGTTCTATATGCAGCCGAAACCCTGTCTCTAAATGCCAACAAAGGACTCCTTGAAGAACTGGAGAAAAGAGAACGCAAAATTGTGAGAGGAATCTTGGGATCAAAGTACAGAAATGGAATCCATCAAAAGAGATCTAACAAGGAAGTCTACAGCAAAATAGAGAAAATTACCAACACAATCAGAAAAAGATGGGCACGATTTTACTGTCATCTGAAAAGAATGGATGGAAGAAAGTTAACTAAAGAAATCTTTCACTTTTTTTATTCAAACCCCAAAACCACAATTCCCTGGTTTAGAAATACCAAAGAAGACCTCCAAATGCTACATATCTCAGCTGAAGACACCCTTAACAGAGATCTCTTCCGCAAGAAAATGTTGACGAACAGGCTAAACCAAGACGAGCAACCGAAGGGAAGACACGGTGCCTCTTGGACAGAAGAGCGTAAGCAGGCTTACTCAGAAAGAATGAGGGAAATTTGGGCTCTAAAGAAGGCCAAGTTCAGTGTCAAATGCAACAAGACTTAACGTGGTCCTTGATGGCCCCAGCGAATGATATATATATATATATATATAATAACAAGAATAACAATAATAATAATAATAATAATAATAATAATAATAATAATAATTGTATGGCCTCCGTTACCATGTGCAGACATTTTAATATGATGCCATCTGGCTGTCTGCTCATCGATTTTGACGTTCCATTTTACTATAGGCCTACCAATATGGCAGAGTAAACCGAAACTTTCTTGGGTGCCTATGGCTGAGTTTTAATTAATTTTGTCAGGTAAACACCAAATGTGTCACCAGAGATCTTTTACATGCTGACTATGACATGGAAGTGTTGAATGGACTTTTTTACCTCCCTTCAAAAATCCGACTTCCTCTGCCGGGTTTGAACTATTTGTCTTGGGATCTGGAGGCCAACACATTACCACTGATCCACAGAGGCAGTGGTCTAATCTACCTGCAGTGAATCATACTGATTTCTCACCGATACCTCTCCTGAGGAAAACCCTTAGCTCTCATTTTCCTTGGCCTTAAAACATCAACTAAACTGACTTTCACAACTTCTCCCCTTCCTTCCCTTCCCTCTTGCTTACCTGTACATTGATTGAGGAAGATCTATTTTCATTCCTATCCCCTGTTACAGGTCCAATTATCTCCCTTCTTAAATCATTCATTCCAGATTACCTATTTTTTGCTCGCTGGAGCTACCGTAGCTCATTTTGGAATTTGGTTGAGAGTTTAAGACTGGATGTACTTACTAACACCAAAGTGGAATTATATGGAGATTTGAACCTCGGCCATCCAGACTGAAAGCCAGTAACTAAGTCACAGAGCTATCGTGACCTTCCTCCCACATTCAGTTGAATAAATATCTGTGGACTATCTGTGTACATAAAGAACCTTTTCTTAATATAGCATGGACTAACATGCATTCCTAGAGAATACCACTTCAACTCACTTTGCATGTATCCTTCTCTCCCTCTCCTCCAGCACATATGAAACTCTTGTTCAGTCGGAAGAAGATCCCAAGTCGTGTGGTGCGAAGGCTGGACTGGCAGGTACTAGATTCAACAATTGGTAAGTCAACTTTCCTCAAAGTTGTTTGGACTTTACCTTCTCTGCCTAAAAAACATAAAATACAATATTGTTATAACATTTTCAACATGAAAATTATAAAAGCACACAGTGATTTCAGTGATACATTTAGAAATTTAGCTGAAACTCAGACTCAAATCCAAAACTTCCCGCTCTCCTGCTTTTCCAGAAGGATGGTCTTCATGCGAGAAAACAACTCTTAGAGCTCCTTACTACTGCCTGATTTTGCTGTTGTCGATGACGACAATCATGATGTTTGTACTGTTCATTGTTATTTTTGCCTTTTCAGGTAATTTCTTTTTTTTTTTTTTTTTTTGCTAGTTGCTTTACGTTGCAAGTGGCCGTGGCCTTAATTTAGGTACAGCCCCAGCATTTGCCTGGTGTGAAAATGGGAAACCACAGAAAACCATCTTCAGGGCTGCCGACAGTGGGGTTCGAACCTACTATCTCCCGAATACTGGATACTGGCTGCACTTAAGCGACTGCAGCTATCAAGCTCGGTACATCTGGGATTGCAGGATAGTATCTTTTTTTGCTCCTTAAGAAATAATTTAAAATGTTTTAGACTATAGGTGTAGTTGACATGTTTCCTGCATGACTTTTTGTAGTGTCATAAAATTGCTTATTTAAGTCTTCAGTGCCTCTTGTACTTTTAGTGTCCAAAATATCTTGTTCTTCCTGGCCTCTTTCCCAATTTACAGTATTATTGGGGCCAGCACGTGATGTGCCTTCCTGGGGCCAACCATACGAAGAGGCATGTATTTACTTTTGTGTGTTTCTGTGATGGCTGGTAATGGGCTGTTTTATATGTAAATGAAGAGATGGTCATTAAGACAAACAAAATCACCCAGTCCCTGAGCCAGAGGAATTAACCATATGCAGTTAAAATCTTCAGCCCAGTTATGAATCAAACCCAGGGACATTGACCATTTAGCCAAGGAGCCAGACTAATACCTAAAAATGTATATTTCAGTTCCTTTTAAGATTCCTTTAATGTTCAATTTTAAAATATGTTAAATACCTGTAGTATAAGAAACTCAATTCAGACTTCTTCGTGTGTGTGCTGTCAACACTGGTTTGAATGCAAGATTCGGCCTTGAGGCCAGCAATTGTAGGTGCGGATGTTGCGCTCTGTCTACACTTGATTGGTGGATATACAGTCATCTTGTAAGATAAACACCACCAAGCACATGGTTACAGGATCAATTATGTCAACTCCTACACAGTGGCTCCCTATCCCTCCACTTCATTTGGTGTGATGCAAGACTCTGTTGAGAGAATATCTCAAGATCCGGACCAACAAAGAACTTCCTATTCATGGTGACATTAAGAATTTCTACATGTACACCTACCTATTTGTACGGTGCAAAGTCTTATATCTAACAAATTAAATCTGGCTGAGAGATGGTCTCATAAATGGAAATTGTTTCCCCCTCCAGTGAGTTCAGAAATATCATGCATAACCGAGAAGGTGCCTGGGTTTCTTCAGCCCAGAAAGATCTGGTTGATACTGAATCAAATTCGGAACAACCACTGTGTGTGTATATGAGGACCTAGTGTACAAATGGAGACTTTCACCATGTTATGTCTGTGGCGCTGAAAGGCATTTGAAGAATTAAGGTACTGGCAGAAGAAAGAGAAGGACAACAAAGGGTGTGAGATAATGGAAGACTCTCAGGCCTCACAAAACCTAATGCCGCTGGGGTCGAAACAGAACAAAAGTTGACTCAGGGAGGTCAGATGGTAATATTAAAAGTGAGTAGCTTGACACAAGTGGAAAAGATGTCAGACTCAGTTGGGAATCCGTGGTTGCCAACCCACGCTCCAAAATTGAGGGCCCAAGGGGTTTACCCCTTTCAGTCGCTGTGAATATATTCTACCACTGCCACGACCTACAGGGAAACAGAAAAAAATGTTAGTTTATCAAAGGGGGAGGATAACCTAGATAACCGTCCCATCTTAAAAGTAATCAGAAGAGGAAAAACTTCGCACTCATACATTTTCTCCCCTGCATTGAAAAGCTCAGAATCTTGGAAATAGTTTTGGGCTTAGAAGATGAGAGTGAGTACAGCTTCTTGGGTTGTTCCCCCTTCTAGTATCCTCTTATGACATGCAGGGGTTCATCCTTTGACTCCACCCATGGGGAGATAAAGAGTTCTGATAAATCGAAAGAAAAAGGAGTGTGTCCACAAAAGAATGGTAAAGTTCATGAATTGTGAAAAAAAAGAAAGACATTCTAGACTTCATAAATATCTGGTCCAATTATTTTTTTTTTCTAGCTGCTTTACGTCGCGCCAACACGGATAGGTCTTATGGCGACGATGGGTTAGGAAAGTCCTAGAAGTTGGAAGGAAGTGTCTGTGGCCTTAATTAAGGTACATCCATAGCATTTGCCTGGTGTGAAAATGTAAAACCATGAAAAACCATCTTCAGGGCTGCCGACAGTGGGATTTTAACCCACTATCTCCTGGATGCAAGCTACCAGCCGTGCACCCCTAACCATACAGCCAACTCGCCCGGTCTCTAAATCTAATAATTAAATTTAACTCTAAACATTAAATCTAATTATTATTATTATTATTATTATTAGCCAGCCCTGTGGTGAAGCGGTAGTGTTTCTGTCTCTTATCTAAGGCCCTGAGTTTGTTTTCTGGCCAGTTCAAGAATTTTAATTCTAGACTGAGGAGTAGAATGGGGTTCAACTGATATGGATTTTCTCAAGCTCTTAGTTACATGAAGAAAGCACACAGTGAGAAGATGACACTACTGACCTAGTAGTATACATAGACAAACACTGGTTGCATTGGTTACAATGGTGTCTGGAAATTGATGATGCTAATTTCAGACAGACCCCAATCCAAGAACATATCCATGTTAAAAAGGGAGATGTCGGACCATTTGAAGATTGAAGATATTAGCAAAGGTAAGGGAGGGGCAATGAAGGGGTTGGAATTGAAATACTCACCAGGTCTTGAGGAACTATTACCTTTAAGGACAGAGAGAACATGTATTGACCAAGGAAGGTAAGATAGGAATGGTAAGCTGAGGAGCCCAGCACAAGCAAGGGGTGGCAATATCAGACTCGACTAGATGTCCCATGAGAGCTCCTGGAGCCTCTTACTACAGGTGTGGGATGAAAGTGAGGAGATTATTATTATTATTATTATTATTATTATTATTATTATTATTATTATTATTATTATTATTATTATTATTATTATTATTATTATTTTACAAGCGAATGGACCACTAAGGATCACGCTACAACTTCATTTCTTTCTCTTCGTGCGGAGTTTTCTCTGTGTCCAATACTCCTTCATGCGTTCGCTGGCCTGCTTCCGCTGTTCATCTGTCCAGGCTCTTCCGGTCTTCCTAGTTCTTCCTGCGGCTTGAACACCTTCCACATTCTTCAGTCTGTTCCTAAATGTATTCCTTTCTAACAGCTGGTCTTCCAAGATGCTTAACCTTTCCATATCCTTCTTCGTTTCCTTAATCCATGCTGTAGTGGTCTTTCTTCTCCAGAAGTAATCAAATATCTGTTTGGTAAGTCTGTTTGCGTTCATTCTGTATAGATGTCCAAGAAACGCCAGCCTCCTTTTCTTCATCGTCTCAGATTCTTTCCACCTTCTGGTAAACTTCTTTGTTACTCCGAAGTTTCCATCCGCTTTCAGTTTGGACAGCTCCCATAATGTTTCTGAGGATTCTTCTTTCCAGGACCTCCAGCTTCTCCAGCTTGTAGTTCATGGACAAGCATTCACTGGCATGCAGGCATTCTGTTTTGACCATGGTGCTGTAATGTTTTAATTTGGAAATCCAGGATAAGTACTTCTTATTGTAGATGTTTTTTGTCAAGCCATATGCTCTCTCCATTTTTGAGATGCGATCTTTCACTGCAGCTTTTTCTAGTCCATTCTCCTGTATCATCTCACGAAGGTACTTGAACTTCTTGACCCTTCCTATCCATCCTATCTCTGTTTCCAGGAATTTTGGTCCATCTTTGATGTTCGTCGTGAATTTGGTCTTTTCTGCTGAGATCGTAAGTCCTGTTTGGCTGGGGATTCTTTCCAAGAGGTTAATCTGCATGGTTGCGACCTCTGGACTTTCTGATAGTATAGCAAAGTCGTCAGCAAAAGCCAAACAGTTGACTTTAATCCCACCTGATTTTCTCCCTAGACAGATCAGGATTATTCCTTGATGTTCAAGTTCTGAGTTCCATATTCTCACTATCTTTTCTAGGACACAGTTGAATAGGAGTGGGGATAGTCCATCCCCTTGCCTCACACCTGTCTTGATTTCAAATGATTGTGAGAGATGCCAGAAAAATTTTACCTTGGAGGTTGTGTCTGTTAGGGTCTCTCTGATTATATTTACCAGTTGGGTTTTGACTCCAAATTCCCTAATGATCTTATCCAAAGTCTCTCTGTCCACCGAATCGAAGGCTTTTTTGAAATCTATAAACGACACCACAATTTTCTTACTACTAAACATTCTGTGGCGGAGTATTGACTTCAGGTTGAATATTTGTTCGAAACAGGAGCGGCCTTTCCTGAACCCTGCTTGGTATTCCCCTAGTTGTTGGCCCAGATTCGCTTCTATTCTATTAAGAAGCAGTTTTGAGAGAATTTTATAGGCGATCGGGAGGAGGGACACGCCCCTATAGTTGTTGACATCCTGCTTGTCCCCTTTCTTATGCAGCGGATGGATAAGTGCTGTTTTCCATTCTTCTGGGATTGTCTCCTTCTCCCAGATTTCCTTGATGATTTGGTGAAGATCATCTAAGATTTCCAGTTCTGCCCATTTCAACATTTCTCCCATTATTGAGTCCTCTCCACTTGCCCTGTTGTTTTTGAGGTTTTCAAGAGCTTCCTTGACTTCTTCCTTTGTTGGTGGTTTGTCATCTTCTGAGTTCTCTGGTATGTCTGGAAATTCTAGTTTAGAGGTTGGGGAAGGACAATTCAAGAGAGTGTGGAAGTATCTGGCTAATATCTCACACTTTTCTTGGTTGTGCAGTCCAATTTTACCCTGTTCGTTTCTGAAGCTCAAACTTGGCGGTTGGTATCCTTTAAGTTTTCTCTTGAAGGTCTGATAAAAGTCTCTGGAATTGTTGTTGACAAATTCAGTCTGGATCTCTTCCAGTTGAGCTCTTTCAAATGATCGTTTAGTCCTTCGAAATACCCTGGATGTTTCTTTCCTCTGTTGCCTGAATTGTTCCATGTTTTCCTTTTCTCTGGAGCATTTCCATTTTCTCCATTTCTTGGACCTCTCCCTGAGAGCTTCATCGCATTCTTCATTCCACCATATTTCTCTTTTCTTCCTAGCCTGTCCGAGTGTTTTCTTTGCGGCTTCATTGATTCCCGTGCATAGTTCTCGCCAGTTCCCCTTTCTGCTGGTCCGGATTTTGTCACTGAAGTTTCTAATGATGTCTTCAGTGATGTTCATTTTTTTTGTGTTGTATCTCATTATTTTAGGTGGGTCTATCTTTTGTCCTATTGAGAGAAAACGGATTTTTAATTCTGGAAAGATAGTGGTCTGAATCGAATTCACCGTTCCTAATCACTTTGACGTTCATCGCCTCCTTTGAGTTTTTCCTTGTTATCACTACGTGATCCAATTGGAATTCCCCTAGTTCGGGATTCAGAGATACCCATGTCTTCGATTTTCTCGGGAGTTTCTTGAGGTGTGTTGACATAAGTTTCAACAGAAAAGCTTTGCAGAGTCCAGTGAGCCTTTCCCCATTCTTGTTTTTCCTCTTATGTGCTGGATATTCCCCTACAATGTCTCTGTACTTTCGTTCCTTCCCAATCTGTGCATTGAAGTCTCCCAACAGGATTTTTACATTGCTCTTGGGTATCCGGGTGATTTCAGTTTCCAGAAGATCCCAGAATTCATCAACTTTCTGTGGGTTCTTCTTGTTGTCTTCGTTGATCGGGGCGTGACAGTTGATGAGAGTGTACCTCTTATTCTTGCATTTAATAGTTAGTAGAGACAATCTTTTAGATTTTGATGTGAAGTCTGTGACATTGTTTACTACCTTCTTGTTTATGTAGAAGCAGGTTCCGAGCAGAGGCATGTTGGTGGGTGTTCTAATCGCCGACTTTCCTCTGAATATTCTGTATTGGTTGATGTCTATGATGTTTTCTTCCAGGAATCTTGTCTCTTGTACAGCTAGGATCTGGATTTGATTTTTTTCCAAAAGCTTTTCTAGTTCTTTTTGTTTTCCGACTCTGGTAAGTGAGTTGATGTTTATTGTTCCAATGAAATAGTTCTTGAATTTGAGTTTGGAAGGTGATTCAAGACGCTCAGACTCGTCTTTCTCGCAGATGTTGGGACTCCCCAGAATCCTAGATCCCATTGCATTGCATAGTGCAATGGTGGATTTCTCTGCCAAGCTGTCACCTGGGGTAGTGCTTTCTTTCAGCGACATTTCCATCTTGCGAATGAAGTTGTGATTTGTGAAGGAAGGAATTGGCTTCCAAAGTAAGATCAGATTGTTAGTCCAAAATGATTATTTTATCATGGTTACTTCACTAAGTTCATCCGCTCTCATTGCCGTTGGGAGTTAAGATTCCTCTTACGCCTTTGAGACCGTTGACCGAGCACCTTGCAGCCGCCCCTAACATGGGAGACAAACGCTGCTGATAAATAGTGTACTCATACTATTCCCTGAGTACTGGGCTGTCTCTTCCGCAATCTCCATCGTTCCGAAGTTCAACTTCCCCGCTTTAGATTTCGTTGAGGTCTTCCCCCGTAACCCTGAGCTGGGACCCTTACCAGATGATACACACCGGGTCAGTGTGCTCTGGGACTCGCACAGGCAGGGGCGCCACTCCCTGGATAGGGCTGCCTCTGAAGAGGGTCCCTACTTGTTATTATTATTATTATTATTATTATTATTATTATTACAAATGGCTGTTACAGCAAGAAGCAGCTCTTATAGGGCAGATCCTCCAACGAGGGTAGGTGGCACCTGCCATGCATAGAAAACTGTGTGTTGCTGTGGTGGAGGATAGTTTTGTATGTGGTGTGTGAGTTGCAGGAATGTTTGGGACAGCACAAATACCCAGTCCCTGAGATAAAGGAATTAACTTTTTAAGATTAAAATCCCTAGACCCAGTCAGGAATCAAACCCAGAGCTTGTAGGACGAAAGGCCAAGACATAGACCACTCAGCCAGGAAGCCAAACAGTGAGGAAAGTGGCACAAATTGAAGTAATGCCAGGATCAGCTAGGGACCACCCCTGGTTACAGTGCCAACTCCCAAACAGACAGGTACTGAGGAAGGAGAATGCCTCCTAAGAAGGAAAATTGAAGTATTCTCTCTCCATTGATATTTTGTTGTAGAGGTTCATTCCCAATAACTTGATAATTTCCTACTGGAACTTAAGACTTTAACATATCACTCACCAAATGCATCCCGTCCCCATCCTGTCGCCAAACATCTCTGTCGATCGAAGAGAGCTCCTGGTTCAGGTAAACACACTATTCCAACGTTGATCGCTTCTTGAAACGGAGACTCAAGTTCAAGCAATGCCATGTCATTAAAGAGAGAGCCCTTGGTAAAATTAGGGTGTAGGATGATTCTGGATACTCCTCTGTCTTGATGTCCTATTGGCTCATCAAAACTTGTGGTGTTCCATTCACCAGCTCGAACTATCAGGTCCTCAGCTAAAATTCTGAAAAATTCAAAATAAAATTATTGCTGATATAGTAATTTTCCTCTTTATAGATTAATAAATAATATACACCATTAATTGTTCCAAAACAAGAAGTTTATTATCGGACATGATTAATGATTAAGTTCTGTTTTACCATAGACATCCACTCCACTAATCCTACAAGGATGGAACTGATGACAATTACTGTTTTAAGAGATAAGAAAGCAAGGTCATCAGTTCCTCATATTCTACATTGATAGGTGATGGTGATTATTTCTGTTTTAAGGATGTACTGTGGGTGATTTTTACCACCTCCATCAAGAGGTATAGATCAGGTTAGGTTCTGAAGTTGCCAACCCACACTCCCAATTTGAAAGTCCCTGAAGGTTGCACCTTTTAGTCCCCTATAACAACAGGCAGGGGATACCATCGATGTATTCTCCGCCTTCTTCCATAGGAGGAATGGCTAGCTATGCAGGTCTCTTTTTTGTTGAGCTGTCTATCATCACTGTTATGAACACAGAATTATATCTGTAATGCACTTCTTAAGGTATAAAGAGAAACCGAGGTCCAACACTCTGAAGAGTGAAGGCATCGATAAAAGAAAGGGAAGGTCACAAAGAGCATGAAAATGAGACTTGCTAGGTATCATAAATCTAATATGTTCCCCCCACCCACAGGGGGTCCATATATCAGTTAATAGAATGGTTGAATAATATGTGACATCATGATAAGTACTTGGTAAAATTTGCCCTTCAGGGAATAATAAACATGCCTAACCGAAAGATGGATAAACAAAGAAATGAGTGAAGTTCATTTGTGTAAAAGAAACTGAACTGACAGTATTATTGAGGTTAGTGAAAAATGGCTAGTGAGTAAGTTCTAAACTGATAGGGGCCAAAGATCTTCTTAGGTCGACGCCCCAAATAAATAGCTTTTTTTTTTTTAAGTTGTAAACTGTGTAAATGTATAAAGTGTTTGAAAATCTAAGAGTTCCTAATTTGTTAGCAACATTACTGCAGATCTAAATTTATGGCTTCATTTTTGTTGTCAGTGTAATTTGTTCTGTATATTACATGCTTAATGACTGAATACATTCCATGCTACTCTTTTGTCAGAGGTGACAAAATAACAGAAATGACAATGATAAATAATAATGGCGTGTGGCCTCCAGAGAGACCTAGTGCAGGTCTTTCGAATGGACACCATATAGGTGATCTGCACCTCTGTGAGGATGGGGTCCTACCCAAGATTAATTTTAATGTTTAAAGACGACAAAATTTAATGCTCTCGGCTTTGGTCTATTTAGATGATCTCATTACCAGGTGTTATTTCTAACTGTTTCCAATCCTTTTTTAACATTTAATTGTATCCTAGAAAAAGTGTGCATTTTATATAATTCTATTTATAGAACGTATGCTCAGTATGAACAAAAATCTGTATTACCGTAACATACTAATTTTGTAAAATACTGTCCCTAACATGACCAACAGCTCATGGGATCTTCGAAACAATAAAATAAATAAATAAATAAATAAATAAATAAATAAATAAATAAATAAATAAATAAATAAATAAATAAATAAATAAATAAATAAATAAATAAACCTAACCTTTTTTTAAAATTGGAATTGACAAACCTCATATCTCTCTCAATGGATCAACAATATTTTCTTTGTGGAAAATTCTAAATTCCCATAGAGGGAATTAGATATTTTTCACCAATAGAGCATGTCAAATGAAATATTTTCTTTCTCAAGGAAAATATTACACACAACCAGGAGTGGCCATGGGATCACCATTATTGCCATTGTTTGCCAATATTTATATGGATTATACAGATAAGTAAATTTTCAGCAAGTTCCCAAATTCAAATTTACTGTATTGGTATTGATATGTGGATGATATTATTATTCTCCGGTCAGGAACTTGAAGTCAACTATAATCTTTAGACAGCATCGAGCAAATAAATTCAAAAATCAAATTTACTTCAGAATTTGGAGGTAATAGGTTGAATTTCCTTGACCTCACAATTTCATTAGTTAATGGCAAGCATGGATTTTCAATTTTAGGGAAAGCAACTGATAGTGAAACTGTCATCCACAGCTCTTCTAATCATCCTAAAGCTCATGAACATGCTGCATTGATCAGTATGATCAGTCAAGTGTTAATCATTCCAGTGACAGACAGTACTCTGATATGAGAAACATGTACAGTATTAATTTTTAATTTCATGTGGCTATTACTAGCCGAGTGCAACCCTTGTAAGGCAGACCCTCCGATGAGGGTGGGATGCATCTGCCATGTGTAGTTAACTGCTTGTTATTGTGGTGGAGGGTTGTGTTATGTGTGGTGTGTGAGTTGCAGGGATGTTGGGGACAGCACAAACACCCAGCCCCCGGGCCATTGGAATTAACCAATGAAGGTTAAAATCCCCGACCCTGCCAGGAATCGAACCCAGGACCCTCTGAACCGAAGGCCAGTACGCTGACCATTCTGCCAACGAGTCGGACATGTACAGTATAATTAAAGAGATAAAGGTAAGTAATAGCTACTGTGAACAACAATTAGTACATATAATGATGATGATGATGATGATGATGATGATGATGATTGTTGTTTAAAGGGGCCTAACATCTAGGTCATCAGCCCCTAATGCTACGAAATGAGACGAAATGTAATGACAATTTCACAGTCCAAAATCCTCCACTGACCAGAATTCAAAATGTGAGGATGAAGAATAGTTACAGTTATGGAAACCAACATGAAGAAGGAGATTTGGTAATAGATTTTTGTAGAAGGAATGGATTAATTGTTGGCAATATGTACTTTAGAAAAAAGAATTCACAAAAATAATTAGATATGGTTGGAGAGATAGAAAGACGAAGACAATGATTGATCTTATTCTGGTGGAGAAGGAGAAACGTAGACAACTGGAAGATGTGACAGCAATGCCAAGAGCATTGAAGGAGACCATAAAGTGGTGGTAGCCAAATTAAGACTTGGTAAAATAACGAAGTTAAAAGAAAAAAGGGAAGAAAAATAAAGGGATGGAAATCAAAAGAGAAAGAAATAAGGGTAAAGTTTCAAGAGGATCTGAAGAAAGAAATTCCCAAAGATGACATGAACAGTGTGGAAGAGGAGTGGACACGTTTCAGAAATGGATTTGTAAAGTGTGCAGTAAACACCTGTGGAAGACTATCAGGGAGGAAAAAGGAAAGGGAGATTCCTTGGTGGAACAGCAGGGTAAAGGAAGCAGTTAAAGAGAAACAGATGACTTGGAGGAAGTGGATAAGCAGCAAAAGTACAGAGAATCAGCAGAAATATATAGAAGCCAAAAAGGTATGTAAGAAAATAGTGCAAGAAGAGAACCGGAAGAGCTGGAAAAGTTTCACAGAAACTTTACAGGAGGATATAAAGGGAAGTAAAAAGAGATGACATATTAAAAAATGGGAAGAATACTTCTCAGAATTGCTAAATATTAAATACAGCAAACTGGCAGATGAGAGGGAGAAGGAGCAAGAAGAAACAATGGGGAAAGAAGAAGAATAAGAAAAGGAGATATCGATGTTAGAAATAGAGGAAGCCATACAAAAGATGAAGAGCGCTAAAGCAGCAGGAATGGATGAGGTAACTATGGAAATGATAAAAGCAGCAGGACCAATAGGGCTACAGTGACTGTATAGATTATTTAGAATAATCTGGAGGAAGAAAGAGATCCCAGAAGAGTGGGGAAAGGGTTTAAATATCCCAATATTTAAAAAAAGTTATAAAAAGGAATGTAATAACTACAGAGGTATCACCCTTATTGCCCATGTAGCTAAGATATTTGAGAGAGTATTGGAAGGAAGTCTAAGGAGGAAGCTAGAAGGAGAAATTAAAGAACAGTATGGTTTTAGGAAAGACAGGTCAACGTTTGACCTGATCTTTACATTAAGACATATGATGGAGAAAAGATGGGAGTTTGGAAAAGACATAGTGATGACATTTATTGACATTGAGAAAGCTTATGACAGTGTGCCCAGGCAGTTGGTATGGAACACATTAAGGAAAAAACAAATTAACAGAGTGGAAGTGCAAATGATAAAAGCTATGTACAAAAGTGGTGTTAGTAGTGTGAAGTCTAGTATAGGAAAAACAAAATGGTTTAAATTTCAAACTGGTCTCCAACATACTATTCATCATAGTCATGGACGAAATTCACATGAACATTAAACAGAGATTGGGAAGACAGGCAACAAAAGCCATGTTGTTTGCAGATGATATAGTGATATGGGGTGAGAATGAAACGGAAGTGCACAAACAACTAGATGTATGGAATCTAGAGTTAGAAAAATTTGGGATGAAAGTAAGCACAGAGAAAAGTAAAACAATAGTGATGACAAGGAGAAGGAAGGAAGAAAGGAAGGAAGGAAGGAAGGAAGGAAGAGGAAAGATAAAACTGAATGGTAGAATTCTGAAAGCGGTTAAAAGTTTCAAGTACTTGGGAATTGTGATCACAGAAGATGGAAAGATAACCAATAAAATTGGGAAAAGAATACAACAAGCAAAGAGCTTCTACCAGAGTGTAAGGGGTATCTTGTGGAACCAAGATGTCCTGAAGAAATGTTAGAAAGTATTATATTCAACCTATGATGAACGCATACTATCCTATGCAGCTGGATCATGGACTACAACAAAATGAGAGGAGAGTAGAATACAGGCAGCGGAGATGAAATTCCTAAGAGGTATCGAGGGCAAGACCATAAAGGATAGAATTAGAAATGAAGAGATAAGGAAAAGGACAGGAATCTTGAAACTTCAAAACAAGATAGAAACAACAAAGCCAAAGTGGTACGGGCATATGATAAGAATGAGAGAAGAGAGAGTGCCAAAAAAAGCTTTTTCAGGGAAGTTAACAGGAAAGAGACCATGAGGAAGTCCCTGAAAAAGGTTGACAAATTCAGTGTAGGAGGGCATAGAGAAGAGGGGAGGAAAACCAGAAGATGTACCTAAAAAAGGAGAAGAGTGGTGGAGAGTTAGGCAGCAATAGAGGTCCCTGATTTGCAACCCAATCTGGGAAGTTGGAAACTGGAAATGAAGATAATTATGAGGAGGATGAAGAATGAATGGAAGGATATGAATTTAAAACAATCAGTGAATCCGACCTGCAATGCCCCACATTCCCAGAAACTAACGTTAAACAATCGTATTACTGACCAAGGGACTGCTTCTAAAGCATGGTGTTGAATCTATGATG
Organism: Anabrus simplex; assembly: GCF_040414725.1. Taxonomy (NCBI): domain Eukaryota; kingdom Metazoa; phylum Arthropoda; class Insecta; order Orthoptera; family Tettigoniidae; genus Anabrus; species Anabrus simplex. Next base: position 258,798,843 of record NC_090269.1, read on the forward strand.
CTTGTAGTCTAAAGGGGTCCAAAATCCAAGTCATCAACCCCTCATAATGGTACTTATCGCTAGGAAAGTGAACTATGGTTTTTGACATGTTGCGGTACTAATCAAAAGTAGCATAGACTTGCAGTATTCCACACATTATGGAACTACTCGCAGGTAATGTAATATGCACATGTAACACAGATCTATGGTGTTTCTCACATTGCAGCGCCATTTACAGGCAACTCAAACCTGTGGTGCTATCCCGTGGTGTTCCTCACATAATGGGTACTAATCATAGGCAAGGCAGAACCATGGTGTTGCTCATATAGTGGTACTAATCACAGGTACTTTAAAAGCCAAATGCACACACTGTCACTACTAATCACAAACCTATTACGTACCTAACATAGTGGTACTACACGCAAGTAAAAGCAACCCATGGTGTTCCCCGCGTGGTGGTACTAATTACAAGTAGTCTCATGGTTCTAATTCGATCATAGCTTGGTCACCCCTTTTAGTCACTTCTTATGACAGGCAGGGAATACGATGGGTGTATTTTTCATCTGCGTCCCCCACCCACAGAAGGTTTTGTGTTTGGTCTGCGAGAGCTATTTTATTTTGCTCAAGTCCACTGGCAAGCCGGTTAGGATCCACCTATCCGCCACTTGGGACGCGCCACATGGGAGTATCACCTTTCCCCCAGCTACGCCAGCATAGTAGGTTCATGGTGTACAGGTCAGAGATATCCAGTCTAAATAAAGAAAATCCAGTCAACATTTGCAAGCAATGGGTAACGAATATTTATGATTGGAAGTTATTTTTAAAAAATGTAACAGAATTTTAACAAAAAAATATTTCAGCATTGCATTCATAACAAAGTACAGTTCAAGATCAACTTTTGGATCTGTTAAAGATACAATTAAGCCAGAAGAAACAGCGAGCTTTATAAATTTAAATATAGTTGTGGAGCAGAATACTGTAACGTGGAAGGCTTCTACATCCACCATTTTCTCGAGAGTCATGGGTAGGAGTAGCCAAACCTGGACTGGATAGGGAGTGACGTCACTGCATTGGAGCCTCCCCATTCGCCACACAACAAGTCAAATGAGAGAGAGCTGGTGCACATTGATCAGACCCTTCTGCTGTACTGCCATTAGCCATTGCAGTGCTGGAGGTCTCTGGCTATGTAGAAAGTATGAGAACTCTGAACAGAGAGCCTTCCATCTCCAGAGGCTTCCACGGGCTCCTAGTGTCTGAAGTTTCTCAAAGGGCCGTCTGGCTATATAAGACATGCGAGACTTGCCAGTGGTGGTTCGGTTCAGCTCTGTTGGAGTGGAGAGTTCAGTTGTGTTCTGTCCGTGAGCGAGCTTGTGTGTGAGTGAGTGTCGCTGTTGGAATGGACAGCCTGAGTGGAGAAAGCAATCTGTGGAGTGTTCTGTCCGTGGAACTCAGGGTTTTTTCCACCTGTCTGTTGTCGTAAAGGTGAGTTTCTTCGGCCAGCCACTGTGTAGTGAACAACAACTTCTGTAGTGGTGTGGAAGAGAACACTGGGTATCGGCATGGGATAGTGAACGAAATCAACAGGGAGTTTGGACAGTATGCGTCATACCAAGCTGTGAGACTGTTGTGCATGGGCTGTGAACTGAGGACTGCGATAGTGGCAGGGATAGTAACTTTGGGACTGAGTGAAAGTGTAAATGTTAGTAAACAAGTTAGTGTGACTGAAAAATGAAAGTAAGAGAGAGCATGAACTGTGTAATTGTGTGTTTTGTACTGTGAGTGTAAGTTGTGGTCTTGGTGTGTCAGTGTGCTGTGTAAGTAGCTATTAGTAATTAATTAATTAATTAATACATTTTAGAAGTTAAATGCCACCAGTTGTAATCTTCATATATCTACCCTGCCAATGCATCAGAAAATATTGGAAATACAGGAAGAAAATTCCACATATGAATTAAAGAATATAAGAAAGGTTGACTAGACAAAAAGGGCAGGTCATCACTTTCAAGTAATCTAATTAAACTGGCCAAAGCTGTAGTTTCCATCCATCAGACAGGCAGCAGGTTGAATTATCGCACTTTTGAAATAAAGGTGAATAATAATCTGAATACTTGAGAAGAATTTGAAATTATCATTAGCAGTAAGAAGGGAAAGTACTTTAATGAAGAGATTCCAGAGAGATCTACACTAGTGGATTTATTTCTTTATGGTTGAAATGTTAATGTTCTTTAAGTTTTTATGTTTTGATCTTTACTTTAAAGTGAAGGCATGAAGTTTCTTCTGTTCATACAAGAGAAATCTGTACTGATGACAACATATTTACAATATTTTCTCTGAAGATAGCCTAATCGCTGAGACTGGTCAGCAGAAAAACAGGTTTTCTTTTCTTATTAGTGGAAGAGAAGAAGGGGGAAGAAAACACAGGGAAAGGCCTTGAAAGGCATGAAGCTCGCTCATGGACAGAACACAACTGAACTCTCCACTCCAACAGAGCTGAACTGAACCACCACTGGCAAGTCTTGCATGTCTTATATAGCCAGACAGCCCTTCGAGAAACTTTGGACACTAGGAGCCCGTGGAAGCCTCTGGAGATGGAAGGCTCTCTGTTCAGAGTTCTCGTACTTTCTACATAGCCAGAGACTTCCAGCACTGCAATGGCTAATGGCAGTACAGCAGAAGGGTCTGATCAATGTGCGCCAGCTCTCTCTCATTTGACTTGTTGTGTGGCGAATGGGGAAGCTCCAATGCAGTGACATCACTCCCTATCCAGTCCAGGCATGAATCGCAAACCTAATGCCATAGAAAACAAGTGTAGACTATGGGAGATAGAATAAGAAAGATGAAAGTGATAGTTCTTCACAAGCAAATGGGCTTTTCTATTTGTTTTATGTCACCCTGACACACGCAGGTTCTATAGTGATGATGGGATAGGAAAGGGCTACTAGGATTGGGAAGGAAACAACCCTGGTCTTAATTAGGGTACAGACCCAGCATTTACCTGATGTGAAAAGGGAAAATTATCTTCAGGGTTGCAAACAGTGGAATTCTAACCCACCATATCCCAAATGTAACCTCCCAGCTACATGATGCAAACCGCAAGGACAATTTCCTTGGTACAAGTAAATGAAAGCAGTATTTGTTCCATCTATGCCTTCATGCTTTAAGCCCCTGGGAGTGCATGAGCAATGAGGAGTTGCTTACTTTTGAACGCAATGTGCCGCTGTGAGTGCCACTTTGTAATGAATAAGTGATGCCCCACACTCAAACACATTAATGCCACGATCTCTTCTCAGAAGAGCCAGCATCCAGGGAAATTCTGCAAATGCGGTGGTACCATCATCAATGTTGATACGAGACCATCCAGCATCCAGATTGAATGACGTATCCCTCAGTCCACAGCCATTTCTGTCTGGCTGCAGTGGAGGCAATCTTGGAGTTGATGGGTTTAGGTCTGGACTTGACCCACTGTCAGTGTCTGGTGGCTCCTTACAGCAGACTTGTATTCCAGAACAAACATCCACTGTTGGTCGACCACCAAATCTGAAAATAAGACAAAGTGATATTGAGCTGAAATTCAAAGATCTTTTTACAGCACTTTTTTCTGCACCACTTTCAGACATACCAGACATACTCTCCACACATCAATGTCATTAGTTTGGAGGAGAAGGTGGTGGTGGTGGTGGTGGTGGTGATTGTAATTGATGGTTTAAGGCAAAAACAATGTATTATCAGACTGTCATTAACTAATTAAACAATAAACAAAAGTAAGTATCAAATTCACAGGTACATGCAAATTGTGGCAGAAAAAGTATGAACGTAATGTAATTTTATACAAAAAAAAAACGCATAAGGAATGAACATAGTATTTCCCTTGAATAACTATATACAGCACTTAAATTTAGAATGTTTTATAAAGCTTACTCTCACCCATAACACTAATTCTCTTCTGAGTCAACCAACATCAGCTTCTTTGAATTTCACGAAGTCACAGAGATTGACATGAAACACAAACTACCTGATGAAATACACAGATTCATAACAAAACACATCATTGACACTATTCTTCCTATCATTACTGATATATACAACACCTACCTGTAAGGTAGCTTCTTTCCAACAATGTGGAAAAAATGACATTATAAAACCTTCATCAGCTATACTTATAACAGATTGTTGACCTGTTTGCATACTCCGACTCTCTCTAAGCCCTTTTAATGTGTAGTTCATGTGCAATTAACTGACTATTTAAATAAATACTCATTATTCGACTCTTTACAGTCGGGTTTCAATTAGGGACACAGTCAAGCCAATGCCCTATTGAAGGGTACAGATGACATGAGAAATGCTATGGACGAGAGACAGGTGATGTTACTCGCACTTCTTAATTTTAGCAGCACTTTTGACACAGTAAACATAGATATACTGTTTGCTAAATTGAAATCACTTCACCTTGGACAGACAGCTATAGGATTCTTTCTCTCATATCTTACGATCGAAGACAATGCATAATTCTTCAAAATACTGCACATTATCTGAGCAGGTAACAAAATATTCAAGAGTATCATATGACTCAGTACTTGGAACACTTCTCTTTGTAATCTACATTAAAACAGCAACGGGCACAGTTGGAACGGGAGTGGGCGCGTGGTGAGATTTTCTCTCACCCATGAAATGAATTAAGAGAATCATCTTTATAGTAGGTACATACATACATACATACATACATACATACATTAGTAGGTACATATTTAGATTAAATTGGTGATTTACAGCTTTCTGTATTTATTTTCATAAGAATTGTATTTGAATTTTACAGTATTTTAGTTACAAATACAGAATATTCTACCTTGCTTAATTATATCCTTACTCAACACAGTAAGTTACTCAATATTATAGAGAAGCAACAAAACCACAATAAACATGAAGTAAACAAATAAACAAAATGGTAGGATATTTATTCAAATGGAGTCCAATGTAACTGAAACGTTTTAGTTGTCACTATCTTCACGTAGTTCACGTCCTCGGCACCTGATACAGAGAACAGCTGGTGCGTGCTCATTGCACACCGGTAGAAGACAGTCGGCACAACATGTTTTGGTGTAACGATTCTTTTTGCTTGCACAGAAGCTGCACGTTTTTTTTTTAAATCACCATCCACTTGTGGTAATTCAGAGGGCACAGCCTCTGCGGAGTCCCCAACGATTCCTCTTACCTGTGATCGCAAAATTGTAGGCAGGCATACTACTGTTACTCTCCTAGTGAGGTGAGGCTTCCAGAGTTCTGTTGCTAAATTTTTCTGATAGAGCCTTCTTGGGCTAGCATTTTCACAGTTAAATGTGTGTATGATATAACTGTTTAGAGCACCAATATCAAGGAGTGTATAGAAGATTCGTAATGGCCACCTTTTGGTTTTTCTGGCAACCGTGTAGAGACATTTCAACCCGTCTACACAGTCTATGTCACCCATCATCATATTATAAAATGTAATGGTTTCAGGTTTATTTTGCTCCCCTGTTGCTTCATCAATGTATTCTCCTTCATGCATTGTGGAGAGTAACAATACATTTTTTCTTCTGTTTGATACATATGAACAAAGCAACATATCTTTTCCATGAGCAAACATGCTTGAAAATGGTGGTCTTCCCTTTGTACTCAGGAACTAAACAGGTATCTGTGGTTTGTTACTCCTTAGAGTTCCAACCATTGTTGAACTGTGATTGTTTAGAAGATCTAGTGCTGGAGGAACTGATATGAAGAAATTGTCTGTTGTTACATTCCTGCCAGATCTAGTAATGGGTTGAATGAGACATTTCTCAACAGCATGTGCACTGTTGTCCAGAAGGAAGGGCCCTTGTGGCTGTTGTGTCCCGGGATAAATATCCATTTTAATTGTGTAGTAGACATGCGCATCTGCTAAGGAATATATTTTGATGTCATATTTTGCTGGCTTATTTTGCATATAACACCAAAATGAACATCATCTTCTGAAAGACTCCAGCATTTCACAAACAGTTACATGTTCGTGAGGTGTCCAGTATGTCTCACATTTCTGAACAAATTCTTCAAATAATGTCCATATAGAAGCTAGCTTGTCTTCTTCCTTTCTTTGCTGCCTGGTGTTGATATCGTCAAAACGTAGCGCGCGTACAAGCATACAAAAGTGCTTTTGAGACATGACCAAACGAAGCAGTTCTGGACCTGTTCCATCAGTGGCCCACAGACGTTCCAGATTTAAACAAGAACTCTTCATCATACCCCATAAATACAGCAAACCTAACAGAGCTAACATTTCTTCATAACGAGTATCGTCAACATCTCTTTCCCGTGTGACTTTTTCATGGATCTCTGCCAATTTGATATTAGTATAATGCACAATCTGTTTTATAGTGTCTTCTCGGGAAAATAAATACCATGCTTCTTTTGTCAAATTTACATTTTGTGCTTGTCCTCTGGCACCTGGTAGATATCTCACGAGATTCCTATGCTTAGTTTTATGTGTCATTTTTCTACAGTGTACATCCCATTTGGTAACTCCATCTTTCCCTATGTATACAGGTCTATTTTGAACCACTTGATCATACTTTGCAACAACGAGTTCCATTTCAGTTCCTGAAAACTCACTTTTGCTATTTTGTTCAATTCGTTCAACATTATCTACTTCACTATCACTGCAACTGTCAATTATATCATCTGAATCTTCACATGCTTCTTCCTTCCCATTCATCTCATTTTCCACTTCATCTATCCATTGTAACACTTTTTGATCAGTCTCATCACCCATAGTTCAATATATTCACATGCAATCTATATACTTACAGTACTCAACAATGCCAGAAATAGTAACATAAGCCGCAAGGTGAGGGAAAATCTCACTGAACTGCAAGGATTACAACAATGCACCACAAACGAAAACAACAAAACTTCACCAACAAGCAACAGTTGAAGATTTACACGGTAAACAATGAACTTGGAATACCTAGAAGGAGAGTCTCATGCGCAAAACCATTGCTCGGTGGGATATGACGAAATCAAGGAGTGAGAGATTTCCTCACCACGTGCCTGTTGCAAGGTTAATGTTATATAAGAATGGCTAAGACACTGTAAATACCACTTGATGGTGGTGGTGGTGATTAATGTTTTAAGAGGAAGTACAACTAGGCAACCATCCTCTATATAACACTAATCAGAGGGAAATATAGAAGGGATCCGACACTTCGAAAAATGAAGATATCGGTCAAAGAAAGACAAGGGCCACGAAGGGCGTGAAAATGAAAGACTCCCTAGCCCTCGCAAACCTAATAGCGTCGGGGTCGGAAGAGAACAAGAGTTGACCAAGAGAGGTCGGATAGGATAGATGAAAGTGAGGAGCCTGGCACAAGTAAGTGGAAGCAATGCCAGGACTCAGCTGAGGGCCCCGTGGTCGCTAACCCACGCTCCAAAGTTCAGAGCCCTTGGGGCCCCTTTTAGTCGCCTCTTACGACAGGCAGGGGTTACCGTGGGTGTTATTCTACCGCCCCCACCCACAGGGGGGTAAATACCACTTGTATGTTAGCGATTTACAAATCTACTATCACTCCCACATAACTAACATCAAGTCAAGCAATAGGTTATATGAACTCTGACTTAAATAATATCTGTGCATATGCCCATGAAAACTACACATTTTAATTATTCAACCTCTGTGGCTCAGGTGCCAGCACACCAGGCTGTCATCACTGGGTTCCGTGGTTCCAGTCACCCCATGTGAGATTTCTGCTGGACAAAGTGGAGGGGGGACAGGTTTTTCTCCAGGTATTCCGGTTTTCCCTGTCATCTTTTATTACAGCAACACTCTCCAATATCATTTCATTTCATCTCTGTCATTATTCATTGCCCCAGAGGAGTGCGACAGGCTTCAGCAGCCTGCACAATTCCTATCCTTGCCACTAAATGGGGGCCTCATTCATTCCATTCCTGATCCGATCGAATCACTGGAAACAGACTGCAGATTTTCATTTTTCATTTTTATAAAAATCTGAAGCTAGTATTGCTGGGCAGATCATAGCCTGCTGCAATGTCCTAAAGGACACCATAGCGAGCTATGGGCAAATTAAACAAATTAGTGTGGTAAAAAGCAAAAACACTCCTCCACTAATTTTATCTGGTAAAATTATTCCATATAAAAACTTGGTAAGAAATCTTGGTATAATTATAAATGAGAGTCTTAAATGGAAAGAGTGCAATACCAATGTCTGTAGAAAAATGTACGCTTCCTTCCACCCAATAAAATATCATCAAAATATGCTGCCACTAAACATGGTAATTAAACTTATATATACCCTTATCCTCGCTCTGTTTTCCTGCTGTTATATAGTGCTAATGCCAGCCCCATCATATAGGGGTAGCATGCCTGCCTCTTACCCCGAGGCTTCGGGTTCGATTGCTGTCCAGGTCAGGGATTTTTACCTGAATCTCAGGGCTGGTTCTAGGACCAATCAGCCTACATGATTAGAATTGAGGAGCTCTCTGACGGTGAGATAGTGGCCCCGATCTAGAAAGCCAAGAATAACGGCCGAGAGGATTTGTCGTGCTGACCACATGACACCTCGTAATTTGCAGGCCTGCGGGCTGAGCAGCGGTTGCTTGGTAGGCCATGGGGTTTGGCTTATGTAATACTAATTGATGCCATGAGAGAACAACTAACGCGATTACAACGTGTTGATTTATGAACTCTTGTATTACATTTATCTTCATCTCGTGCTATGATATTCATGTTATCCATTATTATTGTCAACTTTCCCTCCTAAAATTTGAATCATACAGAAACCTCTGAATCTTAAATGAGAATATGCCCTTTCTTCACAACTGAATTTCCTACCCTCTTTCCACCAGCATAACACACACACATCGGTAGCACACTTGCTACAGAGCTACACAGCTTGCAAATAGAGCGAGAATATAGAACACACTCTCCCATAACATCAGAGCCATAAATAGGTTAAATTCAGTTAAATCATCTTGTCATGATCTTCACCTCGATGTGTGTCGCCGGGTTGAAAGAATCTTGAGGAGTGAATGCTTGTGTGAATGTAGTTTACTGTGTTATGTTATTTTGTGTCATGTTACTTCCAGATTGTAGCTGTAGTCTCTAAGAGAGGATTAAGAATATTTATTGGGCTTATGTTTTATTATTTTCTGTCATGTCACGTCTAGTTTTTAACCATAGTTTCTAAGATAAAATTAAGAATACTTTTCTCCAGTTGGCGTACTTGAAGGTAGAAACAGGTTCCAGGAAGGACATTCTAGGAATTATAAATGATCAAGTGGAGTAGTGAGGATTTACGGAAGGCAGAAGTATTTAGTCAGCATTAAGTAAAGTTAGTTGGATACAAGGGATAATGTCCAGGTAGGGGAGGTGACTAATACTGATGAAATACTGAAATTTTTCTTTGATAATAAATATATTTACAAAAAGATACAGAAGTTGAAAGCTAGAAAGATAAGATTTCTGAAGATTTACCAAAGGCGATGGGCTGGGATATAGTGGCAAATCTGAAATATTAATTTGATTACTGTTTGCATGAAGGAGCTCTAAAAATGACTGCTGAGTTGCAATTGTAGCCCCAGTATACAAATGAAATGGTGATAGTGGATAATTACAGGCCAGTCAGCTTGACGTATTACTTGTAAGATTTGGAAAAGCTTATTTCTGATTTTATTTGACAAATTTGAAAAATTATTAATTGGTTTAATAGAATGCAGTTCTGATTTAGGAAAGGCTATTCCAGTGCAGGTCAACTTGTAGGATTTCACTAAGATATGACAGATATTTTAGATTCAGGAGGTCCAATAGACTGTATCGCTATTGACACATCCACGGTGTCTGACGTGATAGATCATGGAAGATTATTGACAAAAATGAGGGCTATTGGAATAGACAAAAACATGACTGAAAACAGGACTCAGAGAATTGGAGTTGGTGAAGCAATATCTATCCTATATTGATTAAGAGGGGGGATCCCACAAGGAAGTGTTTTTGGACCTCTGTATTTTCTTATATATATAAATGATATGAGAAAGGAACTAAAATCACAGATGGCTTTTTGCAGATGTTGTTATTATTATTATTATTATTATTATTATTATTATTATTATTATTATTATTATTATTACAGGGATTCTGTGGAACACAGAGGTCAAAGAAGGTGCGGGCATGAATGGGTGGATGTACGAAAGTCAAAAGACTGATTTAAAAACCTTAAAATTGGCAGTTTTATGTCCTTTCTTAAACTTTCTTTTTTTCTTTAACTTATACTTTGCCAAGCAAATAACAATTAGGTACAAAATTTAGCTCGTAAGCTTGAATAATTCTTTTAGAGAGGTCTAGAATAATCAAATAACAATAACACTGTCCTGCGATGGTTTCATTGCCGCCATCCCGTATTGCTTTTTAGGATGACTTCTGCATCCTGAATCAGGATACGATGAAAATTTTTTCCCCATCACAACACATTTTCTCAAAAATCCTATATTATGTTTATTTCATCACATGCACTTCTTACGTTGTTAGGAAGAGTGTTGCTTTAATTTAGATTTTCATATTTGTTTATTAATTTATTTTATTATTTTATTAATTTGACATCCTCCAGCCATCTCATAGTCCTGTATTATCACGCTCAGAGTGTACAGCTGCAAACTATGTACAACATAGCCAGCAACACGCGATTTTGGCTGAGTGGCGTCATTCTCTCGTTGTGCTTCATCCGCGACAGTATGAGTTGTGTTTCGCTTGCTAGTGAAAAGAGATTTTTTTCTTCATAAGCATTCTATATGTGAGAGACGTACTGTGTTAATATTTTTATTGAACTTACATCTATCAACATGCCACAACGTGGCTGCAAGAACAATCCAGATACATTCTGCTATGTATGTGGAAGTTTCGTGCCGATGAGACAGCGGTGCAATACAACCGAGTTCGTGAGAAAGGCCTACTATGCCTAATTTGGCTTGAAACTTCGAGACCAAGACAAGCCACGGGCACCACATAAGGCTTGTAGAACCTGTATAGAACAGCTACGGCAATGGATTAACGGTAAGCGAACTGCCTTGCCATTCGGTATTCCAATGGTGTGGAGAGAACCCCCAGATAACAGTACTCACTGCTACTTCTGTTCTGTGAAAGTGAAGGGATTTAACAGTAGCAACAAAGGTAACATTGTGTATCCAAGCAATATTCGATCTTCAATTTTACCCGTTCCTCATGGCCCTGATACACCAGTACTACAGTGTCCAGAACATTTACAGGATTGTGGCTCTTCTAAATCTGACTCAGAAATGGCAGGCACTAACTCTGACTGTGTTGAAAATGAACTGAGACTGTTTGAGCAAAGTGCATTAAATGACTTCATTCGAGATCTTGGCCTTACAAAGGAATCTGCCAAGTTACTCAGTTCTAGACTTCGTGAAAGGAACATGTTGGTACCAGGGATGACGTACTATTGGTACAGACATTGCGAACAAGAATTTACACCCTTGTTTTCTGAAGAGGGAGCCTTGGTTTACTGCAACAACATCCCAGAGGTTGTCTTAAAACTAGGAGTACCACAGTATTACCCTATTGACTGGAAATTTTTCATCGACACCTCCTAGCGTAGTTTGAAGTGCGTCCTTCTCCAGAATGAAAACAAACTTGCATCCATTCCCATTGCTCATTCAGTTATTATGCGAGAAATATATGGAAATCTTGAAATGCTGTTGTGTAAACCGAAGTACCAGGAACATAAGTGGCAAGTGTGTAGTGACTTCAAAGTGACAGGTTTTCTATTAGGTTTACAAGGAGGTTACACAAAGCACCCCTGCTTTCTGTGTGAGTGAGACAGTCAAGCAAGGTTACATCACTGGACTCAAAAAGAATGGTCACGTAGACAACGGATTGTAGGGTCAAAAAACATAAAGCAAGAAACTGTTGTTCACAAGAGCAAAATACTGTTACCTCCGCTTCTTATCAAACTAGGGCTTATGAAGCAATTCATTAAGGCCCTAAACAATGAAGGTGAATGCTTTCAGTAACTGTGTCATCGATTCCCAGGCATCAGTAATTCCAAAACCAAGGAGGGTATTTTCACAGGTCCAAATATCAAAAAACTTCTTTCTGATGCTAATTTGGAAGATGTTATGTGCTCTGCAGAGCGATCAGCATGGACAACATTCTGGAATGTGGTAAAAACTTTCTTGGAAACACAAAGGATTCAGACTACAAACAAATGATGGATAGATTGCTTGTTTCTTTCCAAGATTTAGGCTGCAAAATGAGCTTGAAAGTGCACATGTTACATTCACATCTGGACTATTTCCCTGAGAACCTAGGAATGCTGAGCAAAGAGCAAGGAGAAAGATTCCATCAGGATCTACAGGAAATGGAATGCAGATATCAAGGGAAATGGACCAAAACATGCTGGCAGATTACTGCTGGTTACTAAAGAGAGAAGGTCCAACTACTCCTCACATACAAAAAGCAAGGCGAAGACGTTTCTTATACTAAGGTAGGACATTATCAAATTGAAACCGTTGACTTACCATTCTCAGTAGGTTATGAGGCTTAATGCGTGGTAAATTTTGGTCCATTTGGCTGTGGTTTTCTACAGATATGTTAACACAATACACTATATATATTTTTATATTATGTTCATAAGTATACCAGTGTAAGATAGGAGTGTTCAGATGGCTGAAAATAGTAAGAAAGAAGTGTTCTTTACATGTGATAATAGTAATCTTGCATGTGTGCGTGCTGCATACTTATCAAATTTTCATTTTGAATTTGCACAAAAACCCAATGTGATAGCGGGAAACTGACTTCAGTTCTGGAATCAGCCTCCCTGAAATATAAAAGATCACTATGTAAACTTCATGCAATGATCAGAAAGTTTGAATTCGCAGCTCAGTGTAATTTAACAATATGAGCTTGAAGCTCCCTAATTACAAATGATACCTGAGCACTACTGCTCCATTCAATCAACAATCAAGGAGACAGATTTCCCAATTTCTTACAACAGTGGAAGAGCTTCTTTGCTCTACAAATTTACATTTTAGTAGACTATTCTCGAAATTTACAAGTTCCAGGCCTATCCAGGCATGCACTACCTTTTAACAAAATTGAACAGTATTCACTGTCTTAACTGCTCAACAGTCTGATTTGTCTTACAATGAAATAAATAAGTTGACTTTAACAGGGGCAATGAGTACCCATTATATGTGGCCTTATTTAAAAACAGAAGATTAAAGTTACTGGCCAAACATCCAAAACGTTAGGAGGTGAACTCTTGCACTCCTTGAAATTTACATGAAATACTTAAACCAAATCAATAGGTTAGGAGGCGAATGCCCGCACTCCTTGTAATTTATATGAAATACTTAAAACCCTACTTGGGCTTATAGCCCGATGTTACAGAGGCTAACCTATACTACGTATGTGACTAGATGGAGAGAAAATATTTAAGTTACAGAAATTACAAGATAGATTTTAAAGGTTACAAAACCATGGTCACCTCAGTATCAAGCTGAGAGGGAATACAAGAGGGTACCTCACTCTTTATTCCCTAAGTTCGATTAAGTTCTTTTGACTTGTTTGAAATTTACATTTGAGAAGATAAGATTGCATTACTAAAGATTTGAAACCTTCCCCTCCAGCTAGCTTTCAAAGACTATCACATTGTTAATCAGAATCTGCCATTACCTTGAGCTGGTGGACCTTCCGAAGATGGACGAGGCAGCCTTCGCCTCTGTTACGAACACACTCTACACTGGAGCGATCACAAGGACAAGACAACATGGCCCACCAGCCCCCGGCTTTTATAGCAGAGAGGAAGGTTCCAGAAAACTCTGGGTCAAGGCCCTGACACACCCCAAATTTTCATTGGAAAATCAAATAAATATCAAAAGTTTATCATTCGTGAATAAATAAAAGTACAAAATTTCTCATTGGCCAACATCTTAAGTTGGTGGGAATAAATAAAAGTGTTGATAACTTTTGAAAACAAAAAATATATATATAAAGAATTCAGTTTAGGAAACCTTGACATACAAAATTACTTTAAAAATTATCAGTTCATCTTCACCCCAGAGGGCACAACATACAATGATAGTAGCGACATCTGTCGAGAAATGTCCAAACTATTTCCAAAATGAGTTTCACATTTCCTGATCTAGATGGCCTTCTACAAGGCACCAGTTTTAAATGCACGGGGCAGGTGTACCTCCGGTACAGTTATTATTATTATTATTATTATTATTATTATTATTATTATTATTATTATTATTATTATTATTATTATTATTATTATTATTATTATTATTATTATTATTATTATTATTATTATTATTATTATTATTAACTTTATTGGCTACATTGGACGACTTGAGTCTTCCATGTACACTTTTTCTTTGAAGATTGTACTGTTTGATTCTTCTTATCTGTCCAGTACTTCTTCATTCATTCAGATCTCCGTTTTCTTAATTTGTTTGAAATCTCTACCAGCCTTCTGTGCATCATTTCAGTTGAAAATTTGTGATTCTTAAGAAGGGTTCTTGTTTTCTGTATCTATAATTTCAAGTCCAACTGTTTTGAGATCCTCTTGAATTTCTTTGATCCAATGCCCTCCTGTCTTCTTTCTCAGATTTCTCATCACTGCTTGTCATAAAATCCTGTTTTCTGGTAATCGTAAGGTGTGAAGGAAATAAGAGATTCTTTTCTTCTTCATTGTGCTGGTAACTTGACAGACAGTTTCACTGAAGAGGATTCTCCAGACTTCTTCAACCTGGTACTTTTTATTTATGCTAGTTCTGATAAGTCTTCTTTCAGTTTTGAGGAGCTGATCAGTTCTTCATTCATTTTTCATTTGGAACAAGGTTTTGCAAGCGTAAGTGACTTCAGACAAAGTTACAGTTTTGTAGTGTTGGATCATAGTGTCTATTGACAAGTATTTTTGTTATAAGCTGACCAGGTTGGAAAGTATGCTTTTTCATTTTTCTGGTTCTATTTATCCATGTTGCTTTCTCACTTAAGTTGTGCATAATAATTTCTCCAAGGTATTTAAATTGTAGGACTATGTTAATTATTTGATCATTTATGATGACTTTGTTTATGTCAAGGGGTTTCATTGGCATGAACTATGTTTTCTCAAAGGATATTTGTAATTCTATTTTTAATGCAATTTTCTGGAGACTGGTGATCTGAGCATGGACGTCTTCCATGTCAAGGGCTAAGAGAGCTAAATCATCTGAAAACCCTAGGCAGTTTGTTCTCATTGAGGGTTTTGCTCCAATTATGATTTTAGGTGGGTTTTTTCTGCTAAACTGTCATGATGTAATCTTGAGCAACACTGAATAGCAGTGGAAATAATCAGTCACCTTGTCCGAGGCCTGTATTTATTGTAAAAGCATTTGACATTTCTCCCCTGAACTTTACCTTTGAAATTGGTTAAAGTTAGTTGATTAATTTTTGTTAATTTAGGATAAAGGCCATATGATCTGGCATATCAATGTAAATACCCAGGTATAAATATAAGAAAAGATCTTCACTGGGGTAATCACATAAAGAGGGTTGCAAATAAGGGCTATATATGTCTTAATATGGTTATAAAGGTATTTAAGGGTTGTAATAACGATGGAAAGGAGAAGGTGTATAAGTCGCTGGTAAGACCTCAATTAGAGTATGGTTCTAGTATATGGGAGCCTCATCATGATTACTTGATACAAGAACTGGAATGGATTCAAATGAAAGCAGCACAATTTGTTCTGGGTAATTTCCAACAAATAAGTAGTGTTACAGAAATGTTGCAAAGTTTGGGCTGGGAAAACTTGGAAGTAAGGAGGTGAACTGCTCGACTAAGTGGAATGTTTGAGCTGTCAATTGAGAGGTGGCTTGGAATGACATCGGTAGCTTGAGTGGAGTGTTTAACAGCAGGAAAGATCACAAAATGAAGATAAAGTTGGAATTAAAGAGTACAAACTGGGGTAGGGGAGAGAGGGGCACCGACACAGATAGGTCTTATGGTGACGATGCTATGAGAAAGGCCTAGGAATGGGAATGAAGAGGCCGTGGCCTTAATTAAGGTACAGCCCCAGCATTTGTCTGGTGTGAAAATGGGAAACCACGGAAAATCATCTTCAGAGTGGCCGACAGTCGGGTTCGAACCCACTATCTCCCCGATACAAGCTCACAGCTGCGCGGCCCTAACCGCTCGGCCAACTCGTCCGGTCTCAATAGAATTGGAAAAAGTCGAAAATGAAAAAATGTACCGTACTTTGTTTAGGCACATTCGTTTTTTAACATAGTGCCAACGATATGACGTCAGTGTTGTTATCGACAGGTCCAGGTTATGTCTAAAGCACTCAAGTCAGAGAGATCCATACACTCCGTGAGGTGGTAGGCCGCGCGGTGAGATCGGTTCCATATGAACATACTCGGAAAATTCCCTCCTTAGGAGTTAAGAGTTCGTAGATCTTCCATGTCTTATCCTCAACCTGCATAAAACTAAGGCCTTCCTCTTTGACGGCCGAAAAGAGCCACATAGCAGTTGCCCTTTTTAACAGCCTCAATTATGTGAGCGTTCAGATAGCTAGCCATTTCAATTTCCAAGCCGCCAGGATGGTTTAGCGTAGCTGAGAACTAATATTTTATAGATACATCCAGGGGCCTAAATTGTAGCGAGTCTACCTCCATAGTATACTTGTCTCTTCCTCGCTGTCTTTACGCACAAGTGTCGAGAATCGTGCATTAGCGCAAACCTTCTCTTTGGGTCGGACCACTTCCGACGAGATTTCACCAAGGAAAGTCGCATAGGAAAGATGCAAGTGAGGAGCCGGACACGATTGGCAGAATCTGCCTGGGGACATAAGGTCTCCAACTCACGCTCCCAAGTTGAGGTAGTGGTAGCGATTATTATTTTAAGAGGAAGTACAAGGAGGTCCCGTGGTCGCCAATCCACTCTCCCAAGTTAAGAGGCCCCTTTTAGTCGCCTCTTACGACAGGCAGGGGATACCGTGGGTGTTATTCCACCGCCCCCACCCGGGGGGATCCCAAGTTGAGGATCACTGGGATTACCCTTTCAGTCGCCTATTACGACAGGCCGGGGATACAGAGGATATAGTCTAACGTCCCATCCACTGGGATTTATAGAAAGGCGAGTATGATAATACCCTGAGCAGGTAGAGCTCCATGGTAGCAAAATATATCTGGTAAAAGGAAATGTTTATTGCGACATCCTACAAAGGAACATCCCGAGGATGTGGTAATTGCACCCGTACTCACGTAAACATTACCACATGATTATATAAATGAAGACCACAGAGAAAGATAGAAGCAACGTTATCTGGATATGTGGTTTTGTTGCTTTCTATGCCATTATTATAATTCCTTTGATCGCAACAAGTACTTCTCATTTTCTTCTAATATGTTTATAGAAGATAGACACTCGATCTTAGAGACATTGTTCCTTACCAAACTGGCAACCAAATAACTGTGCAGCTATGGTTAGCATTTCATTCACTTACGAAAACAGTTCATACAAACACACTGTTCTTTGTGCCAACACAGATACACTTTCACTGTAGACTAGCTTGACGGTGCTCACTATTTCATCCTATATTATACACTAACCTTTTCATTTCTACGTAACTACCGTATCTACCCTAATCTGCTTTATACTGTGCATACATGCCTTTACCCACCCCTAGACCGTTCTTACAACCTACACGTTTCTCGAAAACTAAATGAGCCAGGCTGTGTGGCTCAGATGGTTGAGGCGCTGGCCTTCTGCCCCCAACTTGGTAGGTTCGGTTCTGGCTCAGTCCGGTGGTATTTGAAGGTGCTCAAATACGTCGGCCTCGTGTCGATAGATTTATTGGCACGTAAAAGAACTCCTGTGAGACTAAATTCCGGCACTTCGCCTTTCTCAAAAACCGTAAAAGTAATTAATGAGACGTAAAGCAGATAACATTATTGTTAAAAACTAAATGAACACGTTCTGGGTGTCTCAAGATCTGTCCTATCAATGTGTCTCATTTTCTGGTCTAATTTTGCAAATTTTCTTCTTCCGCCGTTTCCCCCACACTCCATATCTCATTTGTTGACTTGGTCCTGTTTTACGGGCAGAAGCCCTTCCTGACAGCAACCCTATGAGAAGGGATGCATTCCCAACTGCGTGTTGTATTGTGGTTGGTAGTGTGGTATATTATGTACGTATTAACAATTTCGACCCTGAAAGTTCTCAGTTAGGTAGAAACTTCTTATTAAACGAGCCTTCTTAACGCAAAACCAGAAATATCCCCGAATTTTTAGAAAATATATATACTAACAATTAGGTCACAACTTCATGAACAAATTTCCCTGAAGGGCGAAGTTGGCTTTTTTTAAAAAATCATGACTATATGATGCACAACAGGTGATTATAGGCTATCCAAAATTAATAGATCTATATATCTATCTTCGTATTATTCTGCCACTTTTCCCACATCTGTGGGGTAGCGGGTGCGAACAGTGTCGCACATGTGGATTACGCTCGGATACCTTTCCTGACGCCAACTCTTTATGGAGGGATGCAATCACTACTGCGTGAATCTGTGATGGTTGATAGGGTGGTGTGTTGTCTGAGTATGAAGAGGAAAGTGTTGGAACGAGCACAAACACCTACTCCCCGAATCAGAAGAATAAATCAGACGTGATTAAAAACCCCGACCCTGCCGGAAATCGAACTCGGGACCCTTTAAACCGAAGGTCTCAACGCTGACCATTCAGCCAATGAGTCGGACTAATATATTTATATATCTATATAACCTAAATAAAAATAAGAGTTTTGTCTGTACATTGCTCAGAATTTAAAAAAAAAGAATGGTATTTCTGTATCGGTTATATCCACAGTAACAAGGAAATGCACTTTTTTAATTTTCCGTATTTTCTGTCAGTCTGTCTGTCTGTCTGTCTGTAGGCCGTATGTATGTATGTATGTATGTATGTATGTATGTATGTATGTATGTATGTACACACATCACGAGGAAACGGCTGAAGAGAATATAATGAAAATCGGTATGTAAAGTCGGGGAATAAGTCACTACAATCTATGTCATAAATAATTTTATTCACGCTGAGTGAGATGGTAGTTAAGGGGAAGGCCTAAAATTTAATTCTAAAATATTTATGTTATAGTGGTCCTATCAATAAATACTACATAACTAAAACTATATAGTGTTAGATTTCCGATCATTAATGTCTTATACAATTTTACTGTACCGGCTATGATAAGAGATTTTCTTGAATTTGGATTTTTGATGCTAAGTCCATATCAGCGCCGAATCACGAGAAATGGGTAAACATAATCTAATGAAAATCGGTCTGTTAAGTCGGGAAATAAGGAACTACAGTCTATGCTATAACTAATTGTATAAGACGCCTTAATATCATAGAGTCGAAAGAAAACTAAACGTGAAGGCCTATAATATAGAAAGCTCATACAACTGATCAACAATAACATTACATTGACCATTGTTTGTTGTGAGATTCTTTCTCTCTTCTGCTGCCATTCATTCGATAGATGGGATTACTGCTGCGTACCGAGTATAACAGCCTGCCTGAATACTGGCGGGATGTAGATGGGGAGTTAGATCTCTCTCTTCTTCAGCATGCCATTCTTCTGGTTCACACATTTTCTGATACTACTGGTATATAACACACTGGTTCATCAAAGCATTCCAGCTATTCAATCCCTACTCTGAGGCACTGATTGGAATGAGCAGTATGCACATTTAACGGAATAATGGTAGACGAGTGTTCACGGCTGTCTGCGGCCTGGTCATTCCAGCACTGGAACTTTGGACTCTTAGATCGCCAGCATAGTACTGTTCGTTAAAAGCGAGAAAATGTGCGGTTTTTCATTTGATCGAGTATTTTATATGATAACGTTGCTTTTATCTTGATTAATATTTTTTTTTTTAATTTACACGCCAAGCTACCAAGCGATACACCTCCCAATCATCTCACGACAATAGTTAGCAAGTATCATAGACCGAAAAAGAACCACCTACAACAACAGCTTTCATAACCCCAGCAGCACATTCATCTTCAATCTGTATATTCAACAAGACAATATAAATTTATAGTGATTGGACTTTAAGCAAATAGTGGCCAATAGTGCCCCATTTGAACTTGGCATGTACACGTGAAGAACAGTACTTCATATGAAGTTTTACAAATTTGCAGGACTGCCTCTTACCTTTTAACTTATATTGAAATGTACCATTGTTTTATGTTGAATTTAATGTATTTTACACAGTATATATTTGAAGAGGTCATTCAATACAGGTTTTAATTACCTGGCATTTCATTTCTCAACGCAATCTCAAAATTCAGTTTCACATTACTTAATTTGACAAAGTTTATATAAAGTATACTACCCCATTTGAAATTGACACATACGCATGAGGAAAGAACAATACTTCATATGAATTTCACAAAACGTATATGATTGTTTTATACCTTTCTACTTTTATATATTGAAGTGTGCTAATGTCTTCTTTGCATGAAATGTATTTTAAATAGCATATAATTGCAGGAGTTATTCAACAGAGGTTACAATTACCTAGATCACTATTAATTCAAACGCACTTCACTTTGTTATTGTAATTTCAACTTTGAATTCACATTTTGACGAAGTCTAAGCCTAATAAGAAGTATCTGTATAAGCACATGCGGCTACATTTAAGCATATTTAGTCGACTAAAAACAATGCAATATAAAAGTCCCTTTAAAGAACTATTATTAGTAAAACTTGAACGATAATGCTATATTCAAGGTCAGGTGTAAACAACAAATTTTATCATGTGTTGTAATTTTTTAATGTGTTAAAGATAGATATCTTTTTAATATTCTTGATCCTTTAAACTTAGATGTAAGAAGCAGAATTTCACTTCTAGACATACTACCTAATGTCTATCAAACACGACATGTTTATTTGTAAGATACAACTGTTTGAACATGTATTCTAATGTGTATGTAAATGACAGCTGAAGATGACTTGTAATAAGTCGAAACCGGTCCTGTTTTAAATAACAATATTAAATTTAGTATTGATAAGGTGGATCTCTTTCTTTCTATGACATACAACGTTGCTTTTAATCACTACATTCCTACTGACGTCATTGTTTTGACCTACGTTGACGTCAGTTGGGAAAACCACAAAGACAGTCTTTTTGAGAATTCCGTAGGGAAGCACGGGCACATCAGCTAGTATTCTATAAGATTAAATAATATTTATAGACCCTACTTATGGAATATAAATGATGATTGCTTTACGCGGTACATAGTCTAACGTTGAATAAGACGAATAATCTTGGAGTTCTTAAAATTAGGTGAGATAATAATATGAAGATAAAATTGGCATTCAGGTAGACAAGGTGGCGCAAGTATTCGTTTAGGGATTGGAATAATTAACCAATGAGAGATGTGCGATAAATTTCCAACTTCTTCGAAGTCTTTTCTTAAATGACTAGGTTAACGAATGAGAGAAAATTTTTCATCTGGATGACCATAAATGAAGATCTGTAGTGACAGATGATTAATAAATGTTCAGCCATATCCGCTTATTATGTTTATTTATTCTTCTAATTTGTTTAAGTTCTGAAAGATAGTGCTATCTTACCAAAGGGAGAACCAAATACGAAGCAGACAGTTCAAAAGTTATAAACTCAGGCAAAACATTAGAAAGAAATAGATAGTAATGGACACTGAGTCTAAGTGTACTGGGACAAAACACAATCACCCAGTCCTTAAGGTGGTGAGGTGGTGGTGATTATTGTTTTAAGAGGAAGTACAACTGGGCAACCATCCTCTATATAACACTAATCAGAGGGAAAATATGGAAGGGGTCCGACACTTCGAAAAATGAAGATATCGGCCTAAGGAAGGCAAGGGCCGCGAAGGGCGTGAAAATGAAAGACTCCCTAGCCCTCGCAAACCTAATAGCGTCGGGGTCGGAAAAGAACAAGAGTTGACCAAGAGAGGTCAGACAGGATAGATGAAAGTGAGGAGCCTGGCACAAGTAAGTGGAAGCAATGCCAGGACTCAGCTGAGGGCCCCGTGGTCGCCAACCCACGTTCAGAGCCCTTGAGGCACCCAGTCCTTAAATCAGAGAAGTCAACCAGGTACAGCTAAAACCCATAACCTGGTCGGGAATAGAACTCGGGACCCTTTCAACCGAAGACCTCGAAATTTAGTCAAGCAGCTGGACAGCTTTTCATTTACTCCAGCTGATAAAAAACATTCCGACAGCTAGACAGCTATAATCCTACCCGAAGGCGACCAGGTGTCTGAACGTCACTTGAGGAATACTAATCCTTTCTTTCTGAAGAACTGTAGCCAGAATTCTTCTCAATGGGGGTATTTTGTGTCTGGAGTGAAATCGGCATTCTAATTTATCCCATTCATAGTGTACAGAATTCGGAGCTAAGGCTTGGCAACTAGCCGATTTCGGGAACCATACAGTAGACTACATAAAAACATTCCCTCACTAATCTTTCTTCGTGATAAGGATCACTGAAATACTGATACACACATACAGTAGACTTCACTGAACTGACAGCACGCAACAAGTCAAATTATGGCTCAAATCACACGTTCCTATTTGGTGGTAGTGATTGTTTTTTTAAGGAGGAATTTCAGGTAGATTACTGCCCTCTCTTAATTCTAACCAAAAGACGAAAAGTAAGAGGTTCGACTTTCAAAAATGACGGTATCAGCAAGCGGGTGGAAAGGATCAGTCTCTCAAGGTCTCCCGTACCTAATACTGTCGGGGTTTAAAGAGAACAAAAGTTGGCCAGGGAATGTCTGTTAGGAAATATGAAAGTGAAGAGTCTGGAACAAATAACACAAGCCATGAGTTCCATGGCGGCAAACCCACGTTTCCAAATTGGTGGTGTAATGGTGGTGATTATTATTTCAAATATAAATACAACTAGGCAAACATTCTCTCTTAACGCTAAGAAGAGAAAGGAAAAGGACTCAATCAATCAATCAATCAATCAATCAATCAATCAATCAATCAATCAATCAATCAATCACCACTGATCTGACTTAAAGGGCAGTAGCCCAGGTGGCATATTCCGTATCAGTTGTTTACATAGTCTTTCATAATGATTTCAAGGTACTTGGGAATTTGTGGAATATCTCCCTTGGCAAATTATTTCAATCCCTAACTGCTTTTAATAAAAAAACGAGTGTTTTCCCCAATTTGTCTTCTAGAATCCCAACTTTTCCTTACTCGAATCAAGTAATTCTGGCGAAGATTCCATATACTAAAACCATAATCTAATTATAATCTTACCAGTGACTTTATACACCTTCTCCTTTATGTCTTTACTATAATCCTAAATACCATCATAACCGTATGAACAGATCTGTAACATGTATGCGATTATCCCATTTAAGATCTTTTCTTATATTAACACAAGCTGTAGGTACTTACAGTGATCCCTATAAAGAACTTTAACCCCATCAACACAGTAATTAAAACTGAGAGGACTTTTCCTCTTGGAGAAGCTCACAACCTGAATTTTCACCTCGTTTACCAACATACCATTGTCTGCTATTCATCTCACAACATTGTCGAGGTCTTTTTATAGTCACCCTGTAACGTATTTATTACTCCATACAGGTCCGACTCGTTGGCTGAACGGTCAGCGGTCAGCCTTCGGTTCAGATGATCCCGGGTTCGATTCCCGGCCAGGTCGGGGATTTTAACCTTAATTGTTAATTCTAATGGCACGGGGGCTGGGTGTATGTGCTGTCTTCATCATAATTTCATCCTCATCACGACGCGCAGGTCGCCTACGGGAGTCAAATAGAAAGACCTGCATCTGGTGAGCCGAACCCGTCCTGGGATATCCCGGCACTTAAAAGCCATACGACATTTCACTCCATACAGTATATCATCTGCAAAAGCTGACCCTTGTGCTTTTCTCAAATCATTTACATATATACTGTATACACATAAGGTCCAATAACACTGCCTTGAGAAATTCCCCTCTTAATCAATGCAGGATGAAATAATGGTTCAGCTACACTAATTCTTTTCTTTCTTTCTTTCTTTCTTTCTTAATCCGTTTACCCTCCAGGATTCTTTTTTCCTTCGGACTCAGCGAGGTATCCCACCTCTACCGCCTCAAGCGCAGTGTCCTGGAGCGAGAGACATTGGGTCGTGGGATACAACTGAGGAGGATGACCAGTACCTCACCCAGGCGGCCTCACCTGCTATGCTGAACAAGGGCCTAGGTGGGGGGTGGGAAGATTGGAAGGGATATACAAGGAAGAGGGAAGGAAGCGGCCGTGGCCTTAAGTTAGGTACCATCCCGGCATTTGCCTCGAGGAGAAGTGGGGAAACCACGGAAAAACACTTTCAGGATGGCTGAGGTGGAAATCGAACCCACCTCTACTCAGTTGACCTCCCGAGGCTGAGTGGACCCCGTTCCAGCCCTCGTACCACTTTTCAAATTTCGTGGCAGAGCCGGGAATCGAATCCGGGCCTCCGGGGGTGGCAACTAATCACACTAACCACTACACCACAGAGGCGGGCTACACTAATTCTATAAATTATATTTTTTTAGTCTCCCGTGATCTACCCTATCAAAAGCCTTGGATAGGTCAATAGCGATACAGTCCATTTGACCTCATGAATCTAACGTAAAGCGAGCAAGTTGGCCGTGAGGTTAAGGTCACGCTGCTGTGAGCTTGTGTTCGGGAGGTATTGGGTTCGAACACCACTGTCGGCAGCCCTGAAGATGGTTTTCCGTGGATTCCAATGTTTACACCAGGCAAATGCTGCGACTGTACCTTAAGTAATGCCACGGCTGCTTCCTTCCAACTCCTAGCCCTTTCCTATCCCATCGTCCTAATAAAGACCTATCTGTGTCGGTGAGGCATAAAGCAAAATGTAAATACAAAAATCTAAGGAAAGAGCAGTGGTGGTGATTATTGTTTTAAGAGAAAGAAAACTGGGCAGCCATCTTCTCTTTAGGACTAATCAGAATAGAAAAATGAACAGGTCCGATCCTTCGAAAGATATAGATATCAGCAAAAGGAAGGGGAGAGCCACGAAAGGCACTCAAGCCCTCGCAAACTTAACTCTACCGGAGTCGGAAGTGCACATTTACAATAAGCTACAAAAGTTGAAAACTCGAAAAGCAGCTGGAATTGATAAGGGAGGCCGGACAGAAAAGATGAAAGTGAGGAGCCTGACACAAGTGGAAGTACTGGCTGACTCAGCTAGGGGAGCCGTGATCGTCAACCCACGCTCCTGTGTTACGAGCTCTTTCACATTCCGCCGTAAGAAACGAGAGTACTTCAGAAAATAGATAAGATTCCTGAAGTGCCGGTATTTAAAGGAAGCTCTTTGTACATAAGAAATGTGTATTCGAGAGTGTAGAAACATAATGCTCGTGTAACTCAGGGACAAGCATTTCCCTTCATACTAACTACCTCCATTCTACTTGGTCAAATGCCCTTTCACTGCAACGTGTTGTAATCGGTGGCATACACACACGTTGGCTCCAACGTTTCGCATTGCATGTGTCGACCTCTTCCTTCTTACTCTCCCTTTCAACTTAGCCATCAAATCTCGTTCTTCTCCAGCCCAGCCGGCATTTAGTTTGTGAGATGTAGGCTGACATTTTGGTAATGCTAGTGCTTGTTGTCTTAACTTTCAAACCAATTATCATTCATCCTTAACACTAATCACTTAAAGAGGAAGTCTGACATCTCCAAGAATGATGGTATCAGCAGAAGAAAGTAAAGGACCACGAAGGGCGTGAAAATAGAAGACTCCCTAGGCCTAGGCCTTGCAAGCGTAATAGAAGATAACAATGACGTTTACAATAAGCTACAAAAGTTGAAAAACTAGAAAAGCGGCCGGAATTGATAAGATTTCTAGGGATACTAAAGACAATCAATCAATCAATACTGATCTGCATTTAGGGCAGTCGCCCAGGTGGCAGATTCCCTATCTGTTGCTTTCCTAGCCTTTTCCGAAATGATTTCAAAGAAATTGGAAATTTATTGAACATCTCCCTTGGTAAGTTATTCCAATCCCTAACTCCCCTTCCTATAAATGAATATTTGCCCCAGTTTGTCCTCTTGAATTCCTACTTTATCTTCATATCGTGATCTTTCCTACTTTTATAAACGCCATTCAAACCTATTCGTCTACTAATGTCATTCCACGCCATCTCTCCGCTGACAGCTCGGAACATACCACTTAGTCGAGCAGCTCTTCTTCTTTCTCTCAATTCTTCCCAACCCAAACATTGCAACATTTTTGTAACGCTACTCTTTTGTCGGAAATCACCCAGAACAAATCGAGCTGCTTTTCTTTGGATTTTTTCCAGTTAGTACCATACCCGAAATACTTATTTGATTATTGTTTGCATGAAGGAACTACAGTATACTAAATGAATGGAGAGTTGCTATAGTAGCCCCTGTGAACAAGGGAAAGGATGAAAGACATAAAGCTAAAAATCACTGACCAGTCAGTTTGACATGCATTGCATGTAAGCTTTGGGAAAGCATTCTTTCTGATTATATTAGACATGTTTGCGAAATTAATAACTGGTTTGATAGAAGGCAGTTTGGGTTTAGGAAAGGTTATTCCGCTGGATTCAGAAGGTCAGACGGACTGTATCGCGACTGACCTGTCTAAGGCATTTCATAGGGTGGATCATCGGAGACTACTGGCAAAAATGAGTACAATTGGACTAGACAAAAGAGTGATTGAATGGGTTGCTGTATTTCTAGAAAATAGATCTCAAAGAATTAGAGTAGGCGACCCTGACCCTATAATAATTAAGAGGGAACTCTTCAAGGCAGTATTAGTGGAACTTTATGTTTTTATATATATAAATGATATGACTAAAGAAGTAGAATCAGAGATAAGCCTTTTTTGCGGATGATGTTATTCAGTATAGAGTAATAAATAAGTTACAAGATTGTGAGCAACTGCAAAATGACCTTGATAATGTTGTGCTTTTATTTTATTGTTTTGCTACGGGCTCTGTCGCACCGACACAGATAGGTCTTATGGCGACGATGGGATAGGAAGGGCCTAGGAGTTGGAAGGAAACGGCCGTGGCCTTAATTAAGGTACAGCCCCAGCATTTGCCTGGTGTGAAAATGGGAAACCACGGAAAACCAGGGCTGCCGACAGTCGGATTCGAACCCACGATCTCCCGGATGCAAGCTCACAGCCGCGCGCCTCTACGCGCACGGCCAAGATAATGTTGTGAGATGAACAGCAGGCAATGGTATGGTGATAAACGGGTTTAAAAGTCAGGTTGTGAGTTTCAAAGATAGGAAAAGTCCTCTCAGTTTTAATTACTGCATTGATGGGGTGAAAGTTCTTGAAGGGGATCACTGTAAGTACCTAGCTGTTAATATAAGGAGAGATCTAAAGCATGTATCCTCATTTACCATCGACATCAGCCGAGAGCAATCCAACAGATTTCACCGGTTAGGTCACCTATTAAAATGGGAAAACCGATAAGTACTATTTATATCAAGAGGGGCTGTGAGAAGTGCGAATCCATCACATTCCGGGTGAGAAGGGAAAGTAGTAGAGAAAGGAGTTTAGAATCATGACGCAAGTCGTCATTTATGACGGTTGTGTATAAAATAACAGTTGTGCAGTGAACGGTAACAAAATATCATGTAACTGAGCCAGTATAAGTTAGGGACAAGACACTAGCTTTGATATTCGCTAGCTCAGGGGTTTTCAAACTGTGGGGCATGACCCCGAAGGGGCTGGGATTAATTTCTGGAAATGGAAGCTCAGGATACTTTCCTAGAGGCAAAAATTGACATACATACATTATCATTATAGACTGTTATGCCTTTCAGCGTTCAGTCTGCAAGCCTCTGTGAATTTACTAAACGTCGCCACAATCCTCTATTTGCAATTAGTATTGTGGCCTCATTTAGTTCTATACCTCTTATCTTTAAATCGTCAGAAACTGAGTCTAACCATCGCCGTCTTCGTATACCTCTACTTCTCTTACCCTCCATAACAAAGTCCATTATTCTCCTAGGTAACCTATCCTCCTCCCTTCGCCTCACATGACCCCACCACCGAAGCCGGTTTATGCGTACAGCTTCATCCGCCGAGTTAATTCCTAAATTAGCCTTTATCTCCTCATTCCGAGTACTCTCCTGCCATTGTTCCACCTGTTTGTACCAGCAATCATTCTTGCTACTTTCATGTCTGTTACTTCTAACTTATGAATAAGGTATCCTGAGTCCACCCAGCTTTCGCTCCCCTAAAAGAAAGTTGCTCTGAAAACAGACCGATGTAAAGATAGTTTCGTCTGGGAGCCGACTTCCTTCTTACAGAATACTGTTGATCGCAACTGTGAGCTCACTGCATTAGCTTCACTACACCTTGATTCAATCTCGCTTACAATATTACCATCCTGGGAGAACACACAACCTAAATACCTGAAATTATCGACCTGTTCTAGCTTTGTATCACCAATCTGACATTCAGTTCTGTTGAATTTCTTACCTACTGACATCAATTTAGTCTTCGAGAGGCTCATTTTCATACCATACTCTTTGCACCTATTTTCAAGTTCCAAGATATTAGACTGCAGGCTTTCGGCACAGTCTGCCATTAAGACCAAGTCATCAGCATAGGCCAGACTGCTTACTACATTTCCATCTAACTGAATCCCTCCCTGCCATTGTATATCTTTCAGCAGATGATCCATGTAAACTACGAACAGCAAAGGTGAAAGATTACAGCCTTGTCTAACCCCTGTAAGTACCCTGAACCAAGAACTAATTCTACCATCAACTCTCACTGAAGCTCAATTGTCAACATAAATGCCGTTGATTGATTTTAATAATCTACCTTTAATTCAATAGTCCCCCAGTGTAGCGAACATCTTTTCCCTCGGTACCCTGTCATATGCTTTATCTAGATCTACGAAACATGAGCACAACTGCCTATTCCTCTCGTAGCATTTTTCAGTTACCTGCCGCATACTGAAAATCTGATCCTGACAGCCCCTCTGTGGTCTGAAACTACACTGGTTTTCATCCAACTTCCTCTCAACGACTGATCGCACCCTCCTTTCCAAGATGCCAGTGAATACTTTGCCTGGTATACTAATCAATGAGATACCTCGATAGTTGTAAAAATAAATGAGATGTTTATAATGAGATGTATTTTTGTAATAGTTTTACTGAATTTAATTCGATTAAAATCCATTTGAAAATGCTTCGGGGCCATCTTTTTTGCTAGTTGCTTTACGCCGCACCGACACAGATAGGTCTTATGGCGACGATGGGACAGGTAAGTGCTAGGAGTGGGAAGGAAGCGGCCGTGGCCTTACTTAAGGTACAGCCCCAGCATTTGCCTGGTGTGAAAATGGGAAACCACGGAAAACCATCTTCAGGGCTGCCGACATCGGGGCCATCAGTGGATACCGTGGATGTATTCCAACATCCCGTTCGCAGGGGGGTCAAGTCATACGGAGTCGTCTTCTAGTGTGATGATAGTGATTGTTGTCAGTTGATATTAGACAACGGTTGCGTACTCCTACCGATGTGAATAGAAGAGAAGCCGCGGCTACGTCTCACGACTTTCCCCTGTACCGGCCAGCCAGTTATCCGCATCATTCTATCCAATACAAATACAAACTAATACAAAAGAAGTGAATTCATCACGTATTTCACAGTCATACAGCATAAACTCTGGATATACTCATAAATCTTACAATGCGACCAAGAACGAAATTTTCCAACTATCCTGAGCCAATAAACAATACCGGTAACAGCTTTTTTTCCTTGGAGACATAAAATCTGACATTTATAAACAATGTATAAAATATCCCACTGTATTTTGTGTTAAAATTTGTATTCGATCAAATGTGTTTTCGAAGACTCCAAGGTGTCGGAATTTTGCCCCGCAAGAGTTATTTAATGGTGGTGGTGGTGGTGGTGGTGATTATTGTTTTAAGAGGAAGTGCAACTAGGCAACCATCCTCTATATAACACTAATCAGAGGGAAAATATGGAAGGGACCCGACACTTCGAAAAATGAAGATATCGGCCAAAGTAAGACAAGGGCCACGAAGGGCGTGAAAATGAAAGACTCCCTAGCCCTCGCAAACCTAATAGCGTCGGGGTCGGAAAAGAACAAGAATTGACCAAGAGTGGTCGGATAGGATAGCTGAAAGTGAGGAGCCTGGCACAAGTAAGTGGAAGCAATGCCAGGACTCAGCTGATGGCCCCGTGGTCGCCAACCCACACTCCATAGTTCAGAGCCCCTGAGGCCCCTTTTAGTCGCCTCTTACGACAGGCAGGGGATACCATGGGTGTTATTCTACCGCCCCCACTCACAGGGGGAAAGAGTTTTTTAATGTGCCAGTAAATCTACCGACATAACGATGACTTATTTGAACACCTTCAAATACCACCGGACTGAGCCAGGATCGAACCTGCCAAGTTGGGCTCAGAAGGACAGCGTTCCAAAGTCCGAGCCGTTGTGAGTGTCTTTGTCATTACGGAGACGGATTTGAAGCCCCACGTTTTCTTATTAGTTTTAAATGATAATTACATTGGAAAACCCCAGTTCCAAGAAATGCAATGAAATTAAATGGCGTATGGTTTTTAGTGCCGGGAGTGTCCGAGGACAAGTTCGGCTCGCCAGATGCAGGTCTTCTGATTTGACGCCGTAGGTGACCTGCGCGTCGTGATGAGGATGAAATGATGATGAAGACGACGCATGCACCCAGCGCACGTGCCGGCGACATTAACCAATTATGGTTAAAATTCCCGACCCTGCCGGGAATCGAACTCGGGACCCCTGTGACCATTTAGCCATGGAGCCGGAAAAGAAACGCAATGATTGCGAAAGACTGTTTTGTATACGTACCTGTTGTGAAATGGTGCTGGTGAAGAACGCAACAGCAGAGCGGCACTGCAACTGTAAACTTACACTGACTGACAGTGACACTGCAACACCAAGGAGGAGTGGTTCGAAAGGGATGAAAGTTGGGGAAAAAACAGAGACGGCACGGAAGAATAATTGATGTTTATTTCAAACCGATATGCAGGTTACACAATGCGCACGGCATCGACTCAGTAGGATGTAGGACCACCGCGAGCGGCGATGCACGCAGAAACACGTCGAGGTACAGAGTCAATAAGAGTGCGGATGGTGTCCTGAGGGATGGTTCTCCATTCTCTGTCAACCATTTGCCACAGTTGGTCGTCCGTACGAGGCTGGGGCAGAGTTTGCAAACGGCGTCCAATGAGATCCCACACGTGTTCGATTGGTGAGAGATCCGGAGAGTACGCTGGCCACGGAAGCATCTGTACACCTCGTAGAGCCTGTTGGGAGATGCGAGCAGTGTGTGGGTGGGCATTATCCTGCTGAAACAGAGCATTGGGCAGCCCCTGAAGGTACGGGAGTGCCACCGGCCGCAGCACATGCTGCACGTAGCGATGGGCATTTAACGTGCCTTGAATACGCACTAGAGGTGACGTGGAATCATACGCAATAGCGCCCCAAACCATGATGCTGCGTTGTCTAGCGGTAGGGCGCTCCACAGTTACTGCCGGATTTGACCTTTCTCCACGCCGACGCCACACTCGTCTGCGGTGACTATCACTGACAGAACAGAAGCGTGACTCATCGGAGAACACGACGTTCCGCCATTCCCTCATCCAAGTCGCTCTAGCCCGGCACCATGCCAGCCGTGCACGTCTATGCTGTGGAGTCAATGGTAGTCTTCTGAGCGGACGCCGGGAGTGCAGGCCAAGACCAACTACAACCTATCAGACCTTAATGCAGAATCCAACATGGCGGAAACATTGGGCGCACTGTCTGCTGAGGGAAGCAGCAGGACATTAATTCCCAACTAATATAATTATCGCCGATAACGTTCATAATAATCGTAAAGAAGAATTAGTGCATGAAATATAAATCATCTTGCCATAGTTAGAAAACACGAAACAGTTTAAAATAATATACCAAAAGTATTCAACCAACTTACATAACCCTACAATGTAAGTACCGTAATTAATATTTGTTGGTAAAACACAACAGCGCACACGCAACACATTACAAGAAAAAAAAACTCATAGCACTGAAACAGCGTACCGTACTCAGTAAATAAGAAAGTCTACTTTAAATACGCACACGACTCACTAACACAACCCTACAGCCAGTACACTTGAAAATGACAGAATTAAAGCAACATTTGTTGGTAAAACACATCAATACACAACACGTACGTATGTTAAGGACTCAGCCTGGAGGCTGGTTTGATCCTCAACAGTTCCACCATCAGCTATCAGAGGTGGCCTAGGTGTCACTGAAGAGGCATATTAGGGAAATGAGAAGTGAAGTAGTTCCCCGTTGCTTTCCTCGCTGAGCCAAAAGTTGCTATTATATATCAGTCTGCCAAGCCCACTAAAATGAACGCACCGACTAACCCTATGGGCAATATTTTCACACCGTCCATCACAGAGACTGGCTGCATAAGGAATGGCATTACTCATACCTCGGTCACTTTCATGTTAATACCAATATTGTTGGTCCGTTATTGGACATTATAAATTTTGCAGCTAACTCATTCCTGGTTGCCAACGTTTCGCCCCCGTGTGCTCACCACTTGGTAAATAGCACACCTACCAAGACGCATGGCTAGTGCATACCGTGGAGGTCACTGCGAAGGATAGTGCCAATGCACTATGAGAGACTTTATCTCATTTTCAAAAATTGATGCCTGCCAGGCCATCATGTTCCCCACGGAAATCAACATCTATATCACTTTCATTGTCAAAGCCAAGGATGAGACTGAGACAGGTTAATGAAAGTAACAAAATTGCTCTAGCCCATACCAGAAGACACAGTGCACTGAGAACACTAGGTCCTGCCAGCAAAGGCATATTACATGAAAAATACAAATTACCCAGGACAATGAAATAACATGCTCTACAAATACACATTCACCAGCTACATTGTACTTTAAATATGCAATTAAAGGTGTATTTATAAGAACATCAGGTTATTTTCAATGACACTAATCGAGATTAGAGACAAACTTAACTGACACATTTAAAAAAGCTTTTCAATCTGTCGAGCACACAAGTTAAATATAGGCTAAATATTACACTATAAGATACCCGTAAAAAAACTATTAAACAAAAAATGACGTGCTTCCTTCATAAAAGAACATCAGATTCTATCAAGTCACATTCAATATTTTTAAATATTTGTTTACTTTGTCCAAATACCTATGAATTTGAAATTTGGAACTTACGTTAATAAAGTCGTGCCTTCTCCAACTCCACCATACATTGTGAGGCGTTTGCAAAACTGTTACTTCTTTAATGGCTCGAAGAGGGCTGATTAGGAAATATAGTGGGGTATGCATCAGGAGTCAGTTTTGAGATGTTTCTGGGGTCACTGTTGAGCACGGGAAAAAGATCTTCACTTATAATAAACTTAAGGTCAAAAAGTTTAAGCATACCGAAGTATTATAAGTAACCTCAAACTGGTCACGATGAATATTCCTAACCCATTTGTCTCGTAAAACTTTGTCCTCAGGAAACCTAAAAGTTGTAGTATTGGAAGATCCATAATTTGATCGACAACCAGGCACAGAACATTTACGACCCATTGTACTTATCTAACACATTTATGCACTCCACCAGACCAAACTCACCGAAGCAGCAGCAAACAATTTACGGCACTAATAACCTCTAAAATACTAAAACTAATTCCACTCGACCAGACCAAGCTCACTGAATCACCAACACATTACATAACCTCTGAATACAACTAGAAACATCACTAGCACTTTAAATATAACTAGATAACAAATAAAAGGACACTGAAACATTACTTAACACACAAACATATTCGGTGGATAATTAACTTGCGAATCCCAGTAGCAACGAACTAGACACGTGCTGAGCTTACACCAAACCAAGGATCATATGAATGTAAACATGGCCCTACATGCCGGATACGCGTAGCCCAATGCGGCGGCCATTTTGTGACGTATCGATATGTGCCTTCAGGTCTGATAATATTGTAGTTGGTCTTGTGCAGGCCTCCTTCAACCAATCGACGGGAAATTGTTCTGGTCGATATTGGAACAGCCAGGGTGTCTTGCACATGCTGAAGAATGGCGGTTGACGTGGCGTGCGGGGCTGCCACCGCTTGGCGGCGGATGCGCCGATCCTCGCGTGCTGACGTCACTCGGGCTGCGCCTGGACCCCTCGCACGTTCCACATGTCCCTGCGCCAACCATCTTCGCCACAGGCGCTGCACCGTGGACACATCCCTATGGGTATCGGCTGCGATTTGACGAAACGACCAACCTGCCCTTCTCAGCCCGATCACCATACCCCTCGTAAAGTCGTCTGTCTGCTGGAAATGCCTCCGTTGACGGCGGCCTGGCATTCTTAGCTATACACGTGTCCTGTGGCACTCGACAACACGTTCTACAATGACTGTCGGCTGAGAAGTCACGGTACGAAGTGGGCCATTCGCCAACGCCGTGTCCCATTTATCGTTCGCTACGTGCGCAGCACAGCGGCGCATTTCACATCATGAGCATACCTCAGTGACGTCAGTCTACCCTGCAAATGGCATAAAGTTCTGACCACTCCTTCTTGGTGTTGCATTTGCTCTGTCAGTCAGTGTATTTTCTTGCAACGGTTTCATTCAACAAGTCAGTAGAGGCGCGGTTAGACTGGTGGTGGTGGTGATTGTTGTTTTAAGAGGAAGTACAACTAGGCAACCATCCTCTATTAACGCTATAAGAGAGAGAAAATTGAAGGGATCCAACACTTCGAAAAATGAAGGTATCGTCCAAAGAAAGTAAAGGGTCACGAAGGGCGTGGAAATGAAAGACTCCTTAGCCCTCGAATGCTCTAAAAGTGTCGGCGTAGGAAAAGAACAAGAGTTGACCAAGGAAGGTCGGACAAGTTACATGCCAGTGAGGAGCCTGGCACGAGTAAGTGTAAGCAATGCCAGGGCTCAGCTAAGGGGCCCGTGGTCGCCAACCAACGCTTCCAAATTGAGAGCCCCTGAGGCACCATCTTTTAGTCGCCTCTTACGATCGGCAGGGGATACCGTGGGTTTTATTCTACCACCCCCAGCCATGGGGATGCACTTCGTGATTTCAAGTCTATCTGAAGAGATGTATTCACTATTGCGTGTTTAGGCCCCGTGTGGTTTTTAGTAGTATGATATGTTGTATGTAGGCGACTTGAATTAAGGTGATCACATATACCCATTTCTCGAGCGGGAGGAATTAACCGAACATAATTAAAATCCCTGGTCCGGCCAAAAATCGAACTCGGGGTGCTATGGAACTAAATCCACTATGTTGACAATTCAGCCAAGGAGGTGGGCTGAAAACATTTTCCATAGTCGATAGCAAAGAATTCAAATAACCGATTAGTTTTTGTGGACAAAATATTCTGTCTTTAGTGTCACACTTAACGATGTCCTACCGGACTTCCAGGGACTGACTGGCCGAGGCAGCAAAGGTGTGCTCGGTTCATCCGAAAGGACGTGGGTTAGATACACCGCCAGGAATACCGAAAATTTAAGAATTGAGATTTCCACTTCTCGAGGTGCACACGGCTTTGGGCCCACACCAAAAATGAGTACCAGGTTAATTCCTGGGGGCAGACGCGGCTGGGTGTAGAGATCACCACTCTACTCCAAGTGCCCAGGTTATGGATAGTTGAAGTCTTTACTTTCCACCCCTCCAAGGGCCTTCAGAACCTGTACGTAGATGACTTCCCTTTGCTTTGCTTTGCTTCCTACCAAAATTTTGTTCATAATTTCGAATTTTCTTTACAGTAAGTGCACTTGTAAAACCCTTACCTACGTCAGTTTAATAACACAAGAGCATTCCCTGACTCAGAAACATGATATAAAGGCTCGCAAAGAGAACCTCTAAGCCGGAGGAAAACCCAACAGATGTTATTATAGATTCAGAACCACAGAAATATATGCAAAATCCCAGCAGATGTTGGACATATTTTTCCTAGTATACTCATTTTAATTCTTTTTGTTTTCCCCACCTAAAGGGTCATATTTGCAGTAAACAAAATGAATAAATGTAGCAACGTTAATCTGTGTAAAGTCGTATCTGGACAAGCCAAGTCTCTCACTGTCGTATCGTTCTGGAAACCGTTTAACGTCTTAATTGTTAAGAGATAGTTAGATCGTGGTGTATGTCTACTAGTTAGTTCCGTTTTCTGATACGGGGTAAGGGTTTAAGTGAGATGAAATTAATTATATGGCATGATTTTTAGGCCGGATGCTCTTCCTGACTTCAACCTTACTTAAGGAGCTAGTGAAGATGAAATGAATGATGGTGAATGAAAATGGAGAGGAAGTGGAAGAAATCGGCTGTGACCTTTGAAAAGGGACTGTCTCAGCATTTGCCTGGGAAACCACAGAAAACCATTTTCAGGACAGCCGACAGTGGAGTTCGAACTTGTGTTCCAAATGCGGAGCTTGGTTTCGTAGGTACTACTACTACTACTACTACTACTACTACTACTACTACTACTACATGTTTGCATTCCTACCCTGAAGGCGGAGGCGGGCCTTCTAGACGCTGACGTCGTCTCAGGCCAGGAGGTTTGATACGGTGAAGATGTGCGGAGAAGAATAAAGGGTTGGCGGCCGTGGCCTATACTAGGAACTGTTCCGCCATGTGCCTTCGTACAGGAAAGCCACAGAAAGCCATTCTCAGGCAACCCGACGGTGGGGTTCGAACTCGTGTTCCAATGTGGAGCTTAGCTTCGTAGCCGTAGCGCGTTAACACGCGCGGGCATTTCGCTCGAAATAGTTTGATCGTTTATATTACGGTATACTTTCTCTTCTTCTTCTTCTACCGCTTTTCCCAAACGTGTGGGGTCGCGGGTGCGAACTGTGTACCACATGTGGATTTGCCCATGTTTTACGGCTGGATGCCCTCCCTGACGCCAACCCTATATTCTTACGACGCCTGGCGATCCAATTGACCGAAACAGCGTCTCGAAATATTTCGATGAAGAGATGTAATCACTATTGCGTGTTCCTGTGGTGGTTGGTGGTGTACTATGTTGTCTGAATATGAAGAGAGAAGTGTTGGGACAAATACGCAGTCCCCGAGCCAGAATAATTAATCAGACGCGATTGAAATCCCCGGCCCGGCCGGAAATCGAACCCGGGACCCTCTGTACCGAAGGCCTCAACACTGACCATTCAGCCAAGGAGTCGGATAAATTTATATTATACTCTAATAACTTTAATAGTAATACATAAGCCCGCCTCTTTGGTGTAGTGGTTAGTGAGTTTAGCTGCCACTCCTAGAGGCCCGAATTCGATTCCCGGCTCTGCCACGAAATTTGAAACGTGGTACGACGACCGGAACGGGGTTCGCGCAGCCTCGGAAGATCAACTGAATAGAGGAGGTTCGATTCCCACCCCCTGGTTTACCACTTCTCCTCCAGGCAAATTCCGGGATGGTACTTAATGCCACAACCGCTTGCTTCCCTCTTTCTTGTCTATCCTTTCCAATCTTACCCCCCCCCCCCCCACACCATCCACAAGGCCCCTTTTCGGCATAGCAGTGAGGCCGCCTGGGTGAGGTACTGGACCTCCTTCCCAGTTGTATCCCCGATTCAAAGTCTCACGCTCCAGAACACTTCCCTTGAGGCGGTAGAGGTGGTGATTATTGTTTTAAGAGGAAGTACAACCATAGGGAACCATCCTCTATATAACAGTAATCAGAGATAAAAAATGGAAGGGATGCGACACTTCGAAAAATGAAGGTATCCGCCAAAGGAAGACAAAGGCCATGAAGGGTGTGAAAATGGAAGACTCCCTAGGCCTCGAGTGTTCTAATACCGTTGGGGTCGGAAAAGAACAAGAGTTGACAAAGGGAGGTCGGATAGGATAGATGAAAGCCTGTCACAAGTAAGGCGAATCAACGCCAGGACTCAGCTCAGGGCCCCGTAGTCACCAACCCACGCTCCCAAGTTGAGAGCCCCTGAGGCTCCTTTTAATCATCTCTTACGACAGGCAGGGGTTACCGTGGGTGTTCTACCGCTCCCCTCGCTGAGTCCGAGGGAAAAGCCAAACCTGGACGGTAACTGATTGAGAAAGAAAGAAAGAAAGAAAGAAAGAAAGAAAGAAAGAAAGAAAGAAAGAAAGAAAGAAAGAAACTACAAAATGAAATGTATTTTGACTATAAGCAAACGCGCAAAATTAAACAAATGTATATATTATAAAAGCTGAGACTGATCTGTTGAGTGGATCAAAACTCCTACACACGTACCCAGTCCCCAAGCCATAGGAATTAAACCATTAAGTACCAAATTCGTTTCCTGTAATTTAAACTGTTTCCTGTATTTCTTAAAACAGAGAAAGGTAACCTCAAGTACACAGTTTGAATATAGTTTCATCTGCCCACAGTGGTTATCAATCTTAGAGTAGGCCTACCTCCCTCACAGCTATAAGGAATTACGTCGCACCGACACATGTCTTATGGCGGCAATGGGATAGGAAAGGCGTAGGAATTGGAGGGAAGCGGCCGTGGCCTTAATTAAGGTTCAGCCCCGGCATTTTGCCTGGTGTGAAAATGGGAAACCACGGAAAACCATCTTTAGTGCTGCCGACAGTGGGGCTCGAACCCACTATCTCCCGATTACTGGATACTGGCCGCACTTAAGCGACTGCAGTTATCGAGCTCGGTTATCCTCAAATGGGGGTTATGGCAGTAAATATCTTAGCCAGATGCGGCTTAAATCATCGACCAGCCAGGAATCGAACCTGGGAACCTCTGAACCACGGGGCTCAATGCTGATCATTCAGCTATGCAGATGGGCGTCAATTATTGTATTTCGGGCTAAGACTATTCATTTTTGGACGTTAATTCAGGTGGATTTTTAGGTTACAAGCAAATGCATTATAATCTATTTATCACGTAGGATGCAGCCGTCTTGGGGAATAATAATAATAATATATATACATATATTATTATTATTATTATTATTATTATTATTATTATTATTATTATTATTATTATTGCTCCTCCCTGTTCCTAAAGTGACCTGTTTTGCATAACCAGCATCGAATTTAAACCACATGAACAGCTACTTGTAGGAACTGCACGCGCACGCTTCTGTCGCTGCTTTCATAACGCGGCTCATATAAACTGGTGAATTCCCGGCCTGGCTTGCCTTCGGTTCAGGGCCGGGAAGTACTAAAGCTGAAAAGAACAGTTACTTTAAGACAGACATATACCAGCGATTCTGCAGCGACAAACCATAAAGGATTGCAGCTGATTTGAGTTAGTGTGGTGATGACGTTTCTTTGAACATAACCGAGCTCGATAGCTGCAGTCGCTTAAGTGCGGCTAGTATCCAGTAGTCGGAAGATAGTGGGTTCGAGCCCCACTGTCGGCAGCCCTGAAGATGGTTTTCCGTTGTTTCCCCATTTTCACACCAAGCAAATGCTGGGGCTGTAGCTTAAATAAGGCCACGGTCGCTTCCTTCCCACTTCTAGCCCTTTCCTGTCCCATCGTCGCCATAAGACCTATCTGTGTCGGTGCAACGTAAAGCAACTTGAAAAAAAAAAACCTTTGAACATATCCAGTGTGCGTAGTGTTGTATCAAGGAAAAAACATGATCATTAGCAGTGGCGAAGCTATTGTAGGGATTAATGGCTGGTAGACAGAAATAATATTTTTATTTGGGACAGTACCAAATATCCGACTCTATAGTTCAGTGGTCAGCGTGTTGGTCTTCGGGGCCCCGGGTTCGATTCTCGGTTTCCTCGAGGGATTTTAATCGCAAGCAGTTAAACCCCTCACACTCACACACAAGAAAATCCTCCACCACACTAACACGCAGTTTCTCATACACGGCAGTGGTGGTGGTGGTTGTTGTTTTAAGAGGAAGTAGTCCTAGTCTACACCTGAGCAACCATCCTCTATATCAGGGCCTCTCAAACGCCCAAACTCTCACGCGTGCAGAGCGAGGTGCATAGGCTCTGTGCACTGTGCATCGGTACGCTTCGCCTCAACTCGGCTTGACTCGGATGGTGTAGTGTGCTGAGAGCGAGGAAGCGTTTGGTGGTAGACGACGTGTTTATCAGTGAAATAGATAAGCGCACGACAACAACATAATAATGGAGCAACCTGTTTCGAAGAAAGCAAAGACTTCCGAAAGTCCATTTCAATCGAACTGGGAACTTTCGTATTTTTGTTTGTTTGTTTGTTTGTTTGTCGTGACGATAACGCCAAATGCTTAATCTGTGGGACGATAATTACGTGCGTAAGAAAATCGTCTATTGAAAGACACTACAACAGACTACATTCGGAAAATTATTGTGAAATCATAGGAGACGTCAGAGAGAAAGAATTAAGGAAGTTGAAACAGCTTGAAGAAGAGCATTCTATATCCACAAATGAGGTTTGTTCCAGTAGTGTAGCATTTTCATTTTGGTTACGGTTTCTGCATTTTTAAAAATTATGTTTACAATCCTCTCAAACATGTATGTGTATTTCTAATTCACTTTTTAATTTTTTTTAATAACACTGGTAACCTTGTCCCATACAACTTTGCGTCTCCGCTCACCACACGTAAACATTTCGCAGTGGGGGAGAAACAGCAGTGAAGGTGAGGAACGCGGAGACAGGCCGAACGGGGTGACAGGTGTAGGGAGAGAGGAGTGGGGGGTCTGCACTCTGGTCAACCAAGCGAAGTCGTCTTTTGCACCGTGCACAGTGCATGCACCACGCGCATGCACCCTGAGAGGCCCTGCTCTATATCACTAATCAGAGAGAAAAAATGGAAGGGTTCCGACGCTTCGAGAAATGAAGATAGTGGCCAAAGTAAGACAAGGTCCACGAAGGGCATGAAAATGAAGGCCAACCTAGTCCACGAATGTTCTAATAGCGCCGGGGTCGGAAAAGAACAAGAGTTGACCAAGGGAGGTCGGATAGGATAGATGAAAGTGAGGAGCTTGGCACAAGTAAGTGGAAGCAATGCCAGGACTCAGCTGAGGGCCCCGTGGTTGCCAACCCACGCTCCACAGTTCAGAGCCCCTGAGGCCCCTTTTAGTCGCCTCTTACGACAGGCAGGGGATACCGTGGGTGTTATTCTACCGCCCCCACCCACAGGGGTCCCGTGGTCTCCAACCCACGCTCTTAAGTTGGGAGCCCCTGGGACACGTTTAGTAGCATCTTATGCCAGGCAGGGGATACCGTGGGTGTTATTCTAGCGCCACCAACCACAGGGGGACCATACACGGCAGACGTCACCCATCATCATTGGAGGGTCTGACTCAAAAGGGATGCACCACGCTATCAATAGCCAGACGAAATGACGAGATATCTTGGTAGCACAATTAACTGTCAATAATATATCATACGGCGAAACAAACAGTACAGAAACTACAGACATGGTCCGAACATCAAGATACATCATTATAAGGGCCACGAGGGCGTAAAAATGAAAGTCTCCCTAGGCCTCAACAACTAATACCGTCGGGGTCGGAAAATTGACCAAGAGAGGTCGGATAGGATAGATGAAAGTGAGGAGGCTGGCACAAGTAAGCGGAAGCAAAGCCAAGACTCAGCTAACGGGCCCGTGGTTTTCCAACCCTTGCCTCGAAGTTAAGGGCCCCTTTTAGTCGCTTCTTACGACAGATAAGAGATACCATGAATGTTCTTCTACCGCCCCCATCTACAGCGGGGCAACTTCTCTTACACTCCATAACAGAGTCCATTATTTTCCTAGGCAAGCTATACTCCTCTATTTGCCTCACATGACCCCACCACCGAAGCCGGTTCGTGCGTACAGCTTCATCTATCGAGTTCACTCCTAACCTATCCTTGACCTCCTCATTCCGTGTACTCTCCTGCCATTGTTCCCACCTGTTTGTACCAGTAATCATTCTTCCTACTTGCATGTCTGTTTCTTCTCACTTAAGAATAAGATATCCTGAGTCCACCCAGCTTTCACTCGTGTCCAATTTAAAAACCTTTTAGTCTAAAATTCTTAAAATATGATGGATAAGTAGTCTGAAGATGTTTTTTTAAGGGTGTAGCATTCACCATCTTTGCATATTTAGCTTGTGTTATAGACATACTTTCTAATTCCTGGAAATTATATACGTATGGACTTGTGTCGTTTCTCAATCAACCATTTTAATTCCAGACTTAACTGCCCTGCGTTTCTCACTTTATTTTCTAAAGTGAATCTCCTTGAAGGGACCGAGCTAATTGGCTACCATTACGCGTCGTATAGCTGTAAGTGGTGGTGGCGGTGATTATTGAAAAAGAAGTACCAATAATACCAATTGGAAGGAAAATGGAAGAGGCCTGACGCTTGGAATAATGAAGGTATCGGCAAAAGGAAGGGAAGGGCGCCTAATTTTCATTCACCCTACTCCAGAAACGAGTAGAGAATTAATTCATCGGGACAGAGACGGCCGGCCGAGCATAATACTAAACATTCTGTCTTGCCGAGGTCCGGCTCCGTGGCTAAATAGTTAGCGTGTTGGCCTTTGATCACAGGGGTCCCGGGTTCGATTCCCGCGAGGGTCGGCAATTTTAACCACCATTGGTTAATTTCTCTGGCACGGGGGCTGGCTGTATGTGTCGTCTTCATCATCATTTCATCCTCATCATGACGCGCAGGTCGTCCCAGGGCGTTAAATCGAAAGACCTGCACTTGGCGAGCCGAACATGTCCTCGGACACTCCCGGCACTAAAAGCCATACGCCATTTCTTTTTTTTTTCTTTTTTTTTTTTTTTTTTCGAGGTTAGGAAATAGCTCCATTCCTCCGAGGGCC
Organism: Anabrus simplex; assembly: GCF_040414725.1. NCBI lineage: Eukaryota > Metazoa > Arthropoda > Insecta > Orthoptera > Tettigoniidae > Anabrus > Anabrus simplex. The sequence continues at coordinate 258,841,715 of NC_090269.1, forward strand.
TTCATAGCCTGTAAGGAAATTGCTTTTTGCGGTATGAAAGAATTGCAATATCAACGTTATTAGACACAGGTCGAAGAGAACAAGAAGAGATCAAGGAAGGTCGTGCAAGAAAAAGGGAAGCTTAATACAAGGACATTGTAGTCAGCCAGTCAGTGTCAGTCAGCGTATGGCTTTTAGTGCCGGGAGTGTGATATAATGATTATGATGACCACGGTAATAATGAGTTAGGGTGGAACCCGGTGTTAGCACACAGCCCACACCTCCACCAAGGGGTCTGTTCGAGGCTTAACGTCCTCATCCGACCGACGGACGAATCGCCGTCAATGGCATCAAATGCCCTCAATCCATATCAAACTGCAGAAAGGTCTGGAAATGAATTCATGCTTTTGGTACACAATCTAGTGATTAGAAATATTGTATACCAACGCTTCTCTTACACTGCCGGCCAACATTCTGATGGGGAACATTTTCCACAAGAATCATGGCCACTATGTGGGCTTACAAGGGAATGAAGAACATTGTATGACTGTTCCGGCAGTCCGTTTATAATAACGTAAATAACTCTTAAGGAAGGACTGGAATATTCGAAAGCCAAATTATTAATTATTGCATAAGAGTATACTTTATTTCTGTCTTCGTTTTAGTTCTTCTCTAGAATTTTCATAAAGAATAGATAGATCACTGATCCAAGGATAGTTAGAGATGTATTCTTCTATGAGACTATGTAGTTCTCCCCACAGATCGTCTTCTTCCGGTTCATATGTTAACATCTTGGTATAGGTTATATTGGCATCCAACCACTTCTCCCGTTTCAAATATATCATAACATAAAGTACCCATGTAGAAGGGCTTGAATCTTCGAAAGCCACTGCATCATCTAGGACTACTTCTGCTTGGTCGTATCTTTCAACTCTGTACAATGTTATACCAAAGAGTCTCAGAGTGGTCGGCGTTGGTGAAACTCTGCATACATCTTCAAAGAAACTTTTGGCCTTCATATAGTCTTTCCTTTGCAAATACATACTACCCATCCTTAAATTTAACATATGGGAATCTACATTTGTTTTCTCTAGAGGTAAATAATCACGACTGACATGTTCGTCTACTTTATCAAATTGACCCAGATTATAGTAGCATTGTATCAAGAGACTGATTACAGACGCGCATTTTTTACCTTCTTTCATAGTAGCTTGTGTTAAATACTGAATAGCACTTTTGTAATCCTTTCTGCGGAACTCAATCAGGCCTTTACAAAAATAGTAGTCCACAGTAAATCCAAAAGTTTTGGAGTCTTCATGAAGGATTTCTTCAGCAAACCAATACATCCTTGACCGAATAATTATCTCTGCTAAGTGAATGAAAGGACTTCGATGGAAATTGGGAGCCGGTTCAAAACCCATTGACGTTCTCTTAATTACGTCAAATCCAGGCTGATCAAGCAGTCTTTCCATCCTGCGATCTGATGCTAGCGCCACTATCTTCTGGTACGTCACATATACTCCAGGAGTATTCTTTGTGTAGGCAAAAAACACATTATAAAGGACCCAGTATTCTAAAATGAACGGATAGCTTCTAGTCAATAGGTCAAAAAGCATACCTGCATTTTCCTCATTATGTTTCAGACTAAGGATAGATATAGCACAAATTATTAAAGCAAGTGTATTGTTAGGATCTCGTTGTGATATTGTGTGTAAAGTTTTGACTGCAGTTTTCCCGTTATCGATGTCATAGCAGTAAAACATGTATTCAACTAGAGCATCAGTATTATTCGACTGTGTTGATAGTCTCAGTAAGTGGTAGAGCCACGCTCTGTCTAGGTCACCTTCCTCAAAGGCCTCTTCTGATATACGTAGTAACTCCTTCTGACTTGGAACTGTTATATGGTAAGTTTTACTTCCACCACATTTATTACAGTCATTGATAAATTTATTTCTCAGTCCTGTGAGTTCGTGATAGAGGACTGTGATATATTCTTGAATTTCGGGTATTCCATCAAATGACAAGCTTCCAAGGGTCATTTCAGGAATGAAAATCTCAAAACTGCCTCTTAATATGCAATCGAGCATGTCTTCACAATATTCAAACAATTTCTTATAAAAAGTGCAATTACATTTGCATGCATGTTGGAATATTCTTTTAGGTTTTGATTCCATTTTGTTCAGAAATTGACTAGCCAACGATACATGATGCAAAAGGCGGATGATATCGTGTAAATGCTTCATGCTTGGAAGATATTCGAAAAGATCGAACTCAAACCTCTCATCGTTTACACGATTCGGAGTTAGTGGATAATCCTCTATTGGATTTGGTAAAAAATACATTGCTTTCTTCTGCAAACTCTTAGTACTTTGTATTGGTACAAGTGGTTTCTCAAGTTCAACATTTACTACAAGGAACGTTGGTTCACCAGTTTCTGAAAACATAGGTACCGGTACCGGTACCGGTACGTTTTCTCCTCCACCACCCGCATTTTCGGCCGCGAATGATACAGATCTCACATGAGAAGCACGATTAGTGATCTTAGAAGCAACGGTACGACGAGGTTTTGGTTCATCTCCCAGCTTTAAGTGTAGGCATCTACAGCTTTCATATTCAGTTAGAGTTTCGTCACACAAAATATAAATCTGAGAAATAGCACGACAAGAGTGCTTTCCGGGGTACATCAACGTACCAAGATCTATGTAGGCGAATAAACTCAGCTCTTGTAATGTCTTGCGTTTAGCTATACTTCCTTTACGTGGCTTTGGCTTTATTTTAATTTCTATAGAGATCTTTTTACCCTCTTTAATATAGTTCTTCAAATGTTCTGTCTCTTCCTTTGAGAGCCACATTCGTTTCATTCGGTTCCACTCAAATCCTGCATGACCTATATATTTTTTCAAGTCAGCTTCGATTGAAAGATGGTTTTCAATAAAATCGTTATTTAACGCAATTCTGTGACAGGTCACCGGCATTTCGATCTCACCTTCAGTTCGTAAAAATGGCCATCGTCTAAACTTTCCCCAGTTATCAGTCACTGAAACGCACGTACCCTCTAACTCCAACCGTTGTGCATCATCAGACAAACATTCCATTGACAATGAAGCAGTGATTCCATCATATTCTGGAAAGATTAATTCATTATGGAGATTGTATAACGACTCTAAAGTTATGTTGATCATATTATGATTCTTAATATATTCCTTGTCAAACATCCGAGTCGTTGCGCTCACTTCTACATTCAGGATAGGGAACGACGCCATTACTGGCTCAGTTCCTACATTCGGTTCACATTTTCTCACAAACAACGCTTCTCGATAAACCTTTTCCCCTAAAAATACAGGTAGGAAATCAACTACACTGCTCCCCAATGGCAACGCTGAAGCACTTTTCTTTCTTTCCTTTCCTTTGAGACCCGTATTTAGGGACCCCCGTGTGGAAGATCCATAAACCATTACAACAAGTGGATTTGTTATTATTTCGTCTACGAGTTTAGGTTCAGCGGTATTCCAGTGAAATGTTATTTCAAACTCTAATGGTATTTTATCATTTACATTAGTTGCACTTTCTAATATTTTATGGAAACGTCTAATCAAGGTGCCATCATAAAAGATTTCAATTTCAATGCTTTTAATCATTTGAGTTGAAATGTTCTCTATTGATAAAATTGTCACTTGAACTGTCTTTTCTCCCAGCTCAATTGGCGGAAGTTGGGAGAAATCATACTTATTAAATTTTATAAACTTACGTTTTTTATCATTGTAAATATAAATGTCGTTATTTTTTACAACAACATAACCATCAACGTGATTTTTTCTCATTGCAAAGAAATACTGGAAAAGTAGGTTACATACTACATCGTTTGAGAATGGATCGCAATTATCACATTCAATAGCGCTCTCGCAGATGCAGATATCCTTACATTCATTATCTGCTTCCGGAGCATCTGAATCCATCATGAAGCTATCTGATCGATTCATCCTTCTCCTAGTATAAAGTTAGCGTATATTGATGTAAAGATGAGAATTGTAGCAAAACTGATACACACTAAGCACAACACGTAGCCAATCATGAGCTGGCTCCAGTGAGATTTCTTGCAGCTTGTAGTTAAATACGTCGCAGACAGAACATAGATGCTGTACAAAATTTCCAGAGATCTTACTATCACAGAAATAATGGCAGACGGATTGATGAAATAAAGTATGTGTTAGTGTAGAACTACAATATAGGAAAAGACGCCCTCTACTTTAACAAGGAGATAGTATGTCCCTATTTGGTCATTAAGCCGTTGTACATTCGAGTTTTTATTTACAGGTTGCAAGAAGACAAAATATACACTTACAATCTAAAAATAAATTCCGTGTACATTTTAACTTAGTGATTTCAATCAGTATCTATTTTCTATCCCTTATTTTGAAGATGTTTTGGATAGAAAATTAGTTGTAGCAAATTATTTTACTTTTTTAAATTAACAAAGGTCCTCTGGGGTCAGCAAATGTTTGTTTCGTTGGTACTGTAACTCACAATAACTTCCAAACATTGACCAAGAGGGCCGGAAATGTTCCCCTTTCTTGAACCTCTATTTTTCCTCATATACAGTAGATATGAATTAATCTAACTTTGTAGAAAGTTTTTATCATCAATTACAACCTGTTATTCCTCTTAAACCGTGGTTTTATTATGGTACGTACTCTCGGCGCCATATCACATCTATTATACGTCTACGTTTTAATCATGCCCTTACTCCCCAATATAAAAATCGTTTTCATCTTCCTTCCCCAACTTCCTGTGCTTGTGGCTTGTCTGATACTGACAGTAATCATCTTCTGTTACAATGTCCTGCTTTTGATGTTCCCCGCCAGCGCTTCCTATCCTCTTTGCTTAACATGGGCATCCCCTTCCCCACAAGTATTTCGTGTTTATTATCCTCTCTAACTCCTACTCTTGTGAACAGCATAAATCAGTTTCTTGATGATGCACATATTATATTATAATCCTCTGACAGTCTCTTTATGCTCTCTCTTCCATTGCAAAATGTTTATCATAATTTTGGTAGGATATAAATCTCTTTACCCTCTGTCTATATGTTATCATCGTTTCTTGTGTGACTCCTACGGAATGTTTTTTTTTCTTTTTTTTCTATCAATTACTTTTTAAAGTACAATACGAGTGATACATGTGTCAGTGTTAAGTAATTAATGTTTTCGTGACTGGACGATAACACATGAGTCCAACCACACCTTTCAAGAAGAAGAAGAAGAAGAAGAAGAAGAAGAAGAACTTTGTCGAAAACCTTAGGATCCAGAATATTGTGCCATCTACCGTGCCGTACCCGGAACTAATTAATTTAATGAGTGCAGGCAATGGCCTAAAATAAGCATACACTATAAGCATTTTTTTATACATCGAGTTGAGCCTCTATAGACTGCGTGGCAACAACCAACTTCATTTTCGTGTCTAAGTCTTGTTCTTGTTCCGGCTTTGACTTCCTGCCACTATCTTCTGAGCCCAGCGATGAGTGCCTGTTTATGCTCGTCAGACAAAGGTCCTCTCCGTCTTCTGGAAGCTGATGCCATTTTGAAACCTTGATAGTTGTTTACCAACCTTTTGAATGCGTTCCTGTCAGGAATTTCTTGGTCTGAAATACCAATCTGCCTCAGATCTTTTTCGCATTCCTGAAACCATCTCGGCCTTGTTGCCTTAGATTGAATAAAATTCCATATTATTTTTGTTAGTCGATCATCAGTCATCCTCAAGAGATGACCGTAAAATAGTAGCCGTCTCTTCTTAATTGACGCTGTGAGAGGTTCTGTCTTGCTGTACAAAGCTAATCAGGGGTGCAAAACTTGGACAAAGATTCCACACTTAGCGTACAACTTTTGGTATGGTAACGGTCGAAGAGTTTCTTGCACAAACACAGTCGATATCTGAATCATGAACATGTTTCATACAACATATAGTTTATAGTGGAAGCTATGGTTAGCGAAACGCCGTAACGATGTGCCTTAGTTCATAATTTGTTCCAGGAACTAATCAAGATAAAAGGAACGAAAATAACCTAGAGTTCTACGGTTCCAGCAGGACGATTAAAAATTACTTATGATTATTTACTTCTATTCGTACTGATTCTAATGTAATGCTGAACAGAGAACTGACAATAGGTAAAGCCCTCCGCAGATATACAAAATATTATTCGCATCCGCGAATGGTTATCCGCGGATACTGCAACTATATAACTACAGTATATTACACCCAAGGTATTGAAATGGATAGCTCTGTTAACAATATACAATAGTCCAGATACCTGGCACCAGAACCTCTAGGTCACGGGTTTATGAGGGATTTCCTCTTGCGACAACTACCGACATATTGAGGGGTTCTTTTTCGGAACCTTTGTTCCTTCCTTCCTCTAATTTCGGGCAGGAGCCAGGTAGGCTTGAGTCAGTTTTTCGGCTTTATGGACTCACAGCTCTTTATACGAGGGCTGCAAATAAAGCAGTGGCAATATTGATAGAACGCAATATTTAATGAACTAACAAGTACAATATTGCATTACATTCCTTCAAAGTCCATTACATTTTCCCAAATGTCGGGAAGCCGGTGGGGACCGTTGGCAAGGCGTTCTCTGTTGATGACAGCGACGGAACGCCCTACTGCGCGGAGTACAGATGCCACGTAGGAAATCGCCAGTCTAGAAGGGGTTCCTTCAACTTCGGAAACAGTACGAAGTCACAAGGGACTCATGTCTAGTGAGTACGGAGGGTCTTCCAAGACCTCATTCCGACCGCACGAAGCGCCTTGACCCATCGTGCAATCTGCATTCTCGCCTCAGGCTTCATATAATCCTCGATAACATTCTGATGCATTTTTGCCACGGACAACCTTGATTTTAATCCACGAAAGCTGATCACCTTTTGAAAACTTGGCTTTAGAGCGGTGTAATCGACACTCTTCACTTCAACGCCACACAGCAACAACACACCCAACTGGGTGCCCGTCAAATGCACATTACACATCGACAACAATATCACCATTCTCCCATACCAAGTGTCAAGGGTTGGCTCAACACAAGCAAAAATAATTGCATGAAATGTACGAAAGACTGACTGGTCGAGATTTCTAGAGTATAACTGAGTGAAAATCAATAAAAGTAATTATTTATAAAGTATCAGCAAAATTGTCCGCACTGCCGTACAGTTTACATCCGCCAAGACACTAAATTCGCGGATATCCGCGAATATCCGCATCCGTGCAGGGCTCTAATCATAGAGTGTCGAAATCAAAGACATGTAATAGCTTGGCAAGCAGTCCACAGATTCAATAAAAAAAATATGCGAAAATAAGACATTTCACAAATCAGGAAAAGTGTGTGCGCGTTTGCTCTGTGGTAAAGAGTGCAGTTTATTTCACGTTACAATACGTCAACATACAGTGGTACCAAATCCATTAATGAATATAGCAAAGACTGAACGTTTGAAATGAGTGCTCGTTGTTAACCTTAAACAAGCAATCAAGGAGAACAACAGGGCAAGACTGTACATATACATGGTGGTGGGATCGGATAACAGAACAGAATTACAGAAAGCAGTGGGCCAGCTGTCAAGGTAGCCAGAATATATTGAAATCACAACTAATGAGAAGACATATGGGGAAGTGTAGGGGGGCGGGGATTAGAAAAGAAAGATATTGTGATGTGCAATGGAAAGGCAGTGAAAATAAAAGGGCACTGTAACCTATAAGTACCTAGGGCTAGCGATCGAGATAACAGGGAGATCTTTCGCAGTGTACGTAAAGGAAAGATTATTCCCAGCAATTCGCGCCATACATGGAATTCAGGACCCACCGACTCCTTGGCTGAATGATCAGAGTACTTCCCTTCGGTTGAGAGGGTCCGGGTTCAATTCCCGCCCGGGTCGGGGATTTTAATCGCGTCTGATTAATTCTTCTGGCTCGGGAACTGGGCGTTTGTGTCTGTCCCAACACTCTCCTCTTCACATTCAGACAACGCACTACACTACCAACCACCATAGGAACACACAATAGTGTTTATATCCTTCCACATAGGGTTGACGTCAGGAAGGGCACCTGGCTGTAAAACAGGCCCAAATCCACATGTGTAACGCAGTTCGCACCCGTGACCGCACAGATGTGGGAACAAGTGTTATAAGAAATAGAAGAAGAAGATAATGATGATGATGATGATGAAATTCAGGACCCAACGTTGTTGTCAGTAAGTAATGCAATGAAACTATTCGAAGCAAAAGTATGCCCAACACTGTTGTGGGTTGGAGTTTAGATGGGAATACCTCACTAGGATCCAGCTAAGATCAATAGAAGGACTAAAAGCAAGATGCATTAAGAGAATCATGGGACCATCGAAATTCGCTCCTTCGAGACTACTTTATCCTCTAACAAAGGAAACATACTTTGTGTCAGATCTAAGATTATAAATTCCTATTACCAGCTGCAGACTGCTGCAAGCAACTGCTGGAAGAATTAAAAGAATGAGAGAAGTTGGGAAAAGTTCTATTCAACGGACGCAATGGTGCTGCTGGAGTAGACAGAAACAAACTACGAGATGCGACGTATCACAATAGGCTGACGAGGCATGCATTTCACCACAAGCTATAGTTGGACAAAACATTTCACGACCCAAGAGATACTTGTGTGTAACTGTGTTCAGGGCTATGCGGGAGGTACCATATTGTGTAATGTGTAGCAAGGAAGTGTTCGATTAATGATCTAGCTCAGGAGTAATAATGTAATGAACATCGTGTGCATTTCTACTAATAAAATAAACAATCAATCATTGCCTACATTTCTCTCTCGACACCTAGAGGACAGGATTGATAGCTTTCGAATCAGATCACGTAATCAGCGATGTAGCTAATCTAGTTTTTGTTTTAAAGGTAGTGCTGTCTATCCTCCTCACCGACCTAAAGGATTGCTAGTGGAGAGAGCTTTTGGCGCAACTTCTGCGATTGAAACCGCACGCAGTCGGTCAACAATATTTTGATGATGCTTGTCTAAAGGGGCCTAACATCTAAGGTCATCGGCCGAGCAACATTTTAACATGGATATGCTTTTGGGATGGGGGTTAATCTGGAATTAGCATCATCAATTTAGCGTAAACTACTGTCCGTGGACAGAAAAACGACACCGTAGTAACCAGTGTTCGTCATCTATCTACACTAAGTCTTCATCAAATCCATTATTTCATTCTTTTCCGTGTAGTACATGGGCGCCCGCAGGATCTTTTCCAGGGGGGGGGGGGCACATTAACAATTTTCTTGAATATAAAAACCAATATAACGTCAGCAACATTAAATTGTTTACAGAGACTTCCAGTTATAACATATGCTAGATGACTATCAGTAATTTCAGTTTATGAAATAATCTGGTATGATATTAAACAATTGAACATCAACATCTTTAGAATTCCCCTTGCCCCCCCCCCCTCGCGGGCGCCCATGAGTAGAGAAATTTACATACAGTCGAAACCGGTTATAACGACTCCGAAGGTACCACCAATTAACGGATGTTATACGCGATGCCAGATCTGTAAGTTTTATGGTACACACTTACATCGTTAATTAACAAAATAAAGTGAACACTTCAGAAAACATACGTAAAATAAGTCCTGCATTTGCAATACAGTATTTGTGGACTGGGGCTGAGAGGGATTCTTCTAATGTTTACACGACACGAACAGCAATAATACGCAAGCAAAATGTACAATAATAAGTGAAGAAATAAGTAGCAACAATGTGCATTGATCGATAATGTCGCACACGGTCTTGGCTAAAAAATGAGATGTTCTCTCTGTCCTTCCAAATACTAGAAATCGTTGACTCAAGACCAACTACAATCAGACCGTAATATCAAATCCAAAATGGTGGACGTCGTAGGGGGATTAGCTGCCTACTGTTCACGGTTAGGGAGTCATCTAAATAAATGTATTTATTTATTTATTTATTTATTTCGATGTGAAGATTAATGTCAAAACCATGTACTTTGTAGACAGTACCGGTAATTGGAATGATGCACGTTTAAAATATGAAATATGAATAACACAACTCTAACATGTTCCGTTACTCGCTGATTTCCGTGCTCCCAATCATTGAAGTCAGTTGTTGCAAACTGGTATGTCCATCAAAAACGTATATATGAAGCACAAAAACAGATCGTTGGCTACAGGAATGAACCGGATATTCATATTTCATAAGGTCTCAATTTAAAAGCTTTCATCCAAACAGCACTTTTGACAGAAGTCGCTAATTGTCTGGATACATCCGCATAGCATTACCTAAATTTTGCTATTTGAGAGAACAATTCACTTTTCGTTCTCTTCCTCTCTTCTGCTAACCTGCGATAATTTGTGCCTCTTACCATATAGTCATTCCGGGAGAGATGGCGCAGCGGGTGAGATGGCGCAGGGTAGGCTAGTGTGGCAATCGCCCGCTAGATCACTCGACCACTGCTTCTCCTGTGTACAGTGTGTGCGTGAGAACAAAAGCTATCTGTTGGATGTCACATGGTGCGAGTGATTTCGCCTGAAATCCTGGATATTTCTGGCAAGTACGTCTTCTCTACCTTCAAAGTTTTGCTACGGCATGATATAAAAGCCCACTGACTGGGTTGTTCAAGCTAAATTAACTTTGCATTGGCACAGGCGGGTGACTAGGTCAGTCAACGACTATGCTGGTGTGATATACGCCATGTTGGGCCAACGCAGTTCCTGGGGCAGGGGTGCGCCATCTCTCCCCAAATTTCGGGTGAGATGGCGCGCTACATTTCCGGGAGAGATGGCGCGGTATTCTTTGAATTTACATTTAGGTATAAAATGTGTTTCCATTCCCCGATCAGTTTGTTAATGAAATATAAAATATATTATATAGCCTATATGCATTTTTTAAAATTCGTGTAAAATTATACTAATTATGGAGAAGAGGAAGCAGCTAATCGAAGTTTGTGGTACATGCCTTTAATGAAACTTTAAAGCGTAATATCTCCAACAAAAGAGAAATCTCAGTGAAGGAAAAGAACAAAGTGCAAAGCAAAACTGCAACCACTGCCACAACGGGAAAGAGTAGGAAAGGAGAAAAACCTCATTCCAATGAAGCAGCCAAAATGATTCAAGATGGGCAAAATAATGTAATATCCGATGATTGCAACAAGTGTGTGGAGTGCTGGGAGAACTATTATTTGACAAAAACAGAAGGATGATTGGATTAAGTGCTCCGTCTGCAACAAGTGGCTGCATGAATTGTGTTCAGTGTATAAGAACTTATGTGATGATCGTGGAGAAGAGCGAGTAAGCAAAAACATATCCTAAAAAGACTGAGGGATAAATCTTGAAGATTAAATAATTAATTGGTTTATTAATGGCCAAGGAATAATAGACAAGCGAATGTAAATTAGGTAAATAAATGTATTAAACCTGTAATCATAGTTTACTTCTTAATTTCTTCCCACCTTAGCATATCAAGTACATAACGCCATCTCACCCGGACACTACGGGAGAGATGGCGCAGGTGACACACTTTCAAATAAACGATCTCTTTCTGTAATCTACTTACATTAAGACCATTTCCTTCAAAAGGCAGTGAGGAGAGATATCAGGAATAACGTCTAGCATAAAAATAAGATAATCGAAATGTTGGCGAAGACTTGCTGTACGATCATTACAAAATGTGCGCCATCTCTCCCCGACTTACTCTAATCATTTTCGACCAGCCATGTTGTGTAGGTAACACGAAAAACACTTTAATAAAACTCTCAAAAAATAAATAAAAATGGCTTCCACTTTCACGGACTTAACCGAAATTCTTGTATTGTGAGAAATTAGCGGCCTTCTCGATCCACTCAACACCGCGCGGTTGACTCTAGGTGGCGTGGATTTACCGCCCACTTGACTAAGTTGCAGCCCGAAGTCATCTTGATACCTGTACGCAGAACCGAGGGGGCTGTGTTTCAATATTGTGGTGGTATTTATAATATTATCACTAGGGCCCGGATTCATATGCACTAAAAACTCCAAAAATATGCATGCACATATGCACTAAAAATGTTGAAAATACGCACGAAAATATGCACTAAAATAAAACAAAATACACTTACCAAATGCATTATTTAATTTTAACTCAGTGTTAAATTGATAAATGTGTTTCATTCCTTACAATATGATGCATAATAGTAGGTTATAAACAGTTTTTCAATTTTTTCATGGGTTATCGGACAGAATTAATTTATACGCTGAAAATGATCGTTCTACGTCGACGGACGTAACTGGGCATTACTTGTACAGTGGCACTGACTGCTTAGAACATTTTTCTGGCAATGACTGCCTGATTCCACTTATGTAGTTGCTTATGGACTGAATGTCAGAAAGAAGGGAATAGCTGTTGTGAAAGGGGCTATTATCCGCCTGTGACAGTGAAAGCGCTCTCCTCATCAGGGAAGGCTTCTCGTGTTGCCAAGGGATGTACAAAATATATAGAGTTCATTAATTTTTCATTTCGTTCATAAATCTTAGATAATCGATCACACATAAGAGAAAAAAGAATATATATATATGCAATAACGTTAAAAATATGCACTAAGGTTCAAAATATGCATTTGCACATGCACATATGCATTTTTAAAAATCCGGGCCCTAGTTATTATCTACAACGTTCACAAAAGCGGTACGAAAATTCCGTTGTTTTTTTTTTTGTTTTTTTTTCATGTTCGGAGCTTTCGCTTTTGAATACTACGAAAGTGCGCTCATACTAAAAATCTCCTTTTCAAATTATTAGACTTTTTCACTTTTGCCGCCCTGGTCTCGGGCTCGTAAGGCCCATGCCTAAATACAGTTCTGCTTGTACCACAACTGAACGTCATTATCACTTGGTGATTTCCAATAAAATACAATTTAAAACAAAATACATGAATAAATAAAACATACATTAAAAATGAAAAGTGTATAATTAAAAATATGAAATATACTGTACTTAAATTGCCGGGCGTATAACATGGGGCAAGTTACAAGGTCTTCTAAAATATACAAATATTGCGCTAGGGTAGAATAGTGAACAAAATTCTAGTATGCTCAATGATGTTACATCTCAATGTGAAACCTACTTTCGTGAGCCGCTAATAAGATTTGACATGGATCCTTTCGATTAGGGATGAGCACGCTTGCAAAAATATCCTGCCGTGTCACAACTTGCTAAAATAATACTAGGTCATACATTCTACATCTGGTAGTTACAATCCATGTTTCTCACCTGCTTCAAGTTCTCTCAATCCGAAACCTGTATATCTGTTTGTACATTATAACTAAAAATAAAAAATTAAAAGGTACTAGATTGCGAAAAAATATGCTAAAATTTTTTAGGCTATTTGTATAAAAATGTACTGAAACAAAACAAGAAAATAAGTTATATCTTGGGAGTATAAAATATAACAGGTTTTTGTCGCGTTAATACAAATGTTTCTATAATCGTAAATATATATCGCGACTGTTTTTGTAATATATATTCATAAATATACACATTTGTTTGGATTAAAGTGCATTTCAGATCAATCTCTTTGTGTATTTTCATCCAGTGAAGGAATTTGATGAGCATGATGTTATCTACAGTACAGCATAAACTTCGTTTATTGGAGCGAAAGATAAGGGGGCAAGCAACTGGAGGATAGTTACAGTCGACTTTTTTTTGTACCTGGCAATACTGTTAGTAAACAGTATGTAGCCATGTACTGAGCAAATTATTTCGTTTGTCAGTTCATTCTACGACCAATACTCGAAGTCCGCTGAAAACAAGAGTGCGTGGAATTTCGTGTACACTATGAAATCTCGTGCTTTCTTTATTGCACATTATTCAGTCTTTAGCATGTATTTCATAATGCAGAGACCTAGCTAGGTAGACAAACTAAAGGCATGGCGTAGCGTGTAATTAGTTGAACGCCGTTTTGCTAAGCCACAAATATACGGGACAATTTGGTTATTGCTATAAATCTTCACCAAGTTTTCTCTGTGGTTCTCCTTACTCACTTGCACGAAGTAAAAATAACGAAGTGTAATTATTAATTACCTGTAGAAAAACAAGTGCACAATCGACGATTTTACAAGAATTACAAGGGTAATCGTAAAAGCGTATTCATACGGTGATACACAGATATACGTTCGGAAACCGTATATGTGGATGCACTTGAATTAATCCAAAACGAACTCAGATACAGGTGTAAACATTACAAACACGTGTGTCTGCACATGGATATTAAGTGCAAGGGTTGACCGTGTTCCCGAGCACGTTTGCAATAGGCAGAGCGAGTGTGCTTCTAATAATGTGGAACACGCTTTATAAAAGTTCCCGTGTGTAATATTACTCCTTCTGCAATTCCGTAATGCAGACAGTGTTTTATCATCTGCCTCTTATCACAGATAGAGCAAACTGTAACTTTCAATTATGTCTCAGTGTAATTTATGGCTATGACAATTGTCATAGTAAGGAAGTAAATTACTGCAATTAACTTTGTTTGCAGATTGTATTACTGTTTTTGTAGCTGACAAAAGTGCTGAAGGGCTAACCCTTTAAGGCAAGCAATGTAGTGAGTAATATGCTGAGCAGGTTTGAAGGTAACAGATTAATCTTTTTTTTTTTTTTGCTATGGGCTTTACGTCGCACCGACACAGATAGGTCTTATGGCGACGATGGGATAGGAAAGGCCTAGGAGTTGGAAGGAAGCGGCCGTGGCCTTAATTAAGGTACAGCCCCAGCATTTGCCTGGTGTGAAAATGGAAAACCACGGAAAACCATTTTCAGGGCTGCCGATAGTGGGATTCGAACCTACTATCTCCCGGATGCAAGCTCACAGCCACGCGCCTCTACGCGCACGGGTAACTCGCCCGGTAACAGATTAATCTTAAGTAAAGATTTCTGTGATTGGATTTCACCATAAAATTAATAAAAATATAGAATTTTGTCAAATATCATTTGGAGAGACTCCATTTGAATACTCAACACCGACAAAATTTCTTGGCTTGTGGTTAGATGATTCATTAACCTGGGAAAAACATTCCGAGTTTATAAGGAAAATGCTTAGTAGAATTTATTTCATGATGATGTCTTTGAAAAATAGTTTTAATCTTGAGGCTGATCGAATCATGTATTTTGCATACGTCCATCCTCTGCTAGCCTATGATATTCTACATTGAGGGAGTTTACAAAGTAGGGAAATCATCTTTAAGTTGCAAAAGAAAATAATTAGAGGAATGGCTAATGTTATCAGAAGGACAGGCTGCAAGAAACACTTTAAATTCTTTTTTATTTTACCCTTGCCTAGCCTTTATGTAATCAATTTCACCATAAACTCAGGTGTACAAAAGTATAATACAAGAAACAGAGACAGTCTGTACATAAAACGACATAGAACTAAGCTGTATAAATTAAGTTGGAGTTATGCAGGAGTGAATTTCTTTAATGAATTGCCAGACCACATTATGTGTATAAAACCACATACAAAATTTAAGAGAGAATTATTCAGATTTGTTTGTAACCATAAATTTTATTCTATTGAAGAATGCTTAGCTCTAGAAAATTAACATATTCTGTATATCAGTGTTTTGTTTCTTTGTGCTTCTTTACTAGATTGCATATTTCTCGGTTTTTCTTTGTTACTGTAAATATGACTTGACGTGTCCCATGTCACTGCATGATCAGTTTGATGAAATACAATGCAATTTTGAAGCTGCTGGGATACGGGTGGTGCTGGGAAATTACATTCTGCGTACAACTAATGAGTATGAATACAGTGAAAGGCGTAGCCCATTCTCGCACGGAGAGAAAAACAATGGCAAAATACCTCATTCCTCATCTTGTGGACTACATTTCATTAGAGCGTCACCAATGGATTTTGTGCTCCCCCTGTAACAAAATAACCTCTAGGTGATGTTATTTGAGGATTCAACTACCCTCCGAGTAGATACAATACAGGAAAATATAAAATGAGAAGACCACATCATACGTTCATCTAAGATGATGCCAAGGTTTCTTACCTTAGATAACAGACTTGACTTTTTGAACGGTTACCTGAGCAAATGAAAACTTGCCTACAGTTTGGCTAGAGTTTTATGACCTAATTTAAGATCACCTGCGAGTTTTAATGCGTACTAAAAACCTTACTAATAGATCATAAGTTCATGTCAATATTTGTAAAAGCCATATATCGTTGAACAATGTAAAGTTGAAAATTGATGGCGCACACGCGAGTTACAGTGTCTCAAACCTGAGGTGAGGTTATGTTACGTTACTTCACGTTAAGAAATGCTCAAGGGAAAGTTCCTACAATGGATCCCTGTGACGACAACTTCATTCACGTAGCACCATGAAGACTATAGCTCATTACACCTTTTGTACATTGTTGGAACCCATGCTAGTAATAACATTGCTGCAGTAAAATGGCATCAGAATTGCTACTTTTCTCTATCTACGAGTACAGGGCCGTCGGGGAGGGGGGGGGGGGGGAAGGGCGCCGCCGTGGGTAAAAAATATTTTATGCGTTTGTAGTTTAATTCTATAGACGACTGTATTGGTCTCTGTGTTATACAATTATACAATTGATGCGTGGCTGAGCACGCACAAATTTTCTCTGTGCGTAATGCACTGTGTACTCCGCACGGCCTTACTTCTAAATTGAAGTTTCGCAAAACAAATGAGCATCGCCTTTCCTCTGTTGCCAGCGCGCTACGCCCGCGAGAACAGCTGATGCAATATGACCGCGATAAACAGCCCTTGTAAAATGTAATACAGTACTCAGAAAAACTAATGAATATGGATTGAAAACAAATTCACCAAAACTACACTTACTAATAACATCTGACACTAATAAGTATATTATTAAGAATAAAAGAGAATGAGGAAATAACACATCACTCACCGCTAATGGCTGGCACAGGAAGGAGGTTATGGCCTACAAAGGGAACACTCCACTAATCTCAGAGTCACTGGAACCCTCCAACAATATGAAAAACACACTAATTACTGAAGGAAAATGCGAAAGATCGCGAACCATACCGAATACCATACACGCTGAGTAAGGTACGTTAACCACGTGGTGAATATAAATAATATACTTGGCAACTAGGTTTCGAGATCGTGCTCTGTCGATATAAATCTATATGAATGGCAGCTTGGGATTGGTTGGATGTCTATGCTTCAGCGCATAATCACCAGAGAGCCAAAATCTACCAAAACGTCAATTTAGAAGTAGAGCCGTGCGGGGTATAGTAACTGTGTATACTGAGCAGCGCTGTCCGCTGTGGTAGCATGTGGTGAGGGTGGGAGTAGGATCGTGACTCATCGGCCCCGGCGAGTCGACATCAACACCCCTCCCCACACGCAGTGTGCATCGGACACAGTTTACACTTGTCTTGGTTTCATGGTGACGTTGATATAGACACGCCACCGCTGTTTACGCCAATTTTTAATAGTTTATTCTTCCGTGCTTTACGAGCTTTATGAATACCGAACGATGTTGTTATGAATTGCATAGTGACAGTAATTAGTGTAAAACTAAAGAATTATTTCGAGAAAGTTGTCAGGGGCGCACAGGATAAAGTTGTACAAGGAAAGTGAGTTAGTGAATGAGGCTTTATTAATTAAAGAGCCAAAACTAACATTTTAAAAAAGAACTAATGCAACACAAAATGTTGCCGCGGCTGATACCAGTACGTCTGCACCTAGCTGTAGTTCCTCCCTACAAAGTAGCAGTCAAGAGGTCAAAGACACTGAATTTGTACCTGTACTGATGATACCGTTACAAGCGATCGTGACCACAGTGATCGTGATAGTGATACTGGCAATAAAATAGTGATAAAACTATCAACAGACACTGAAACTCAAATTGAATTTATTTCCAAATCGGAGCAGGTGCTGGTGATTACTTTGGATCCTGCAATGTGGCCAGCGCATATTATGCACATTCAGCGCGATGAGTTTGTTTTGAAAGGGCCAACTGAATATTGTAAAGAAGACTATGTTACCCAAAAAAATTACGAAAATAGGCACTTTTCAAACCAATTTCCGGTTTTTGGAAAAAAGAGAAAAAGTATAAAGGAGATTGTTGATTTATTCAGAAAAATCAGATTCTGTCTATTGTTTCTGTTGTAGATTGTTTAATCCCTCATCAAAGTCTCATTTTGGTCAAGCAATGGGTTTTAACAACTGGAAAAATTTAGCGGACCGTTTTAAAATCTCACGAGTTGTCACCAGACCATTTAAAAAATATGGCTATATGGTTTGAAGCAGAAAAAGGAAGTAAAGGAGACACATGAATCAACCAGCACATCATGAAGCGAATTGAAACTGAGGGTCAGCGTTCAGAAGAAGTATTGCGACGGTTAGTGGAAATTACTTTATATTTAGCAGAGCACAATATGGCTTTTCGTGGGTCATCTTCCAAAGTTTACATAAAAAATAAGGGAAACTTTCTTGGACTTGTGCAACTTTTACGAAAATTTGATAATGTACCGTAGTAATGGAGCACTTAAGACGTATAACTAACAAAGAAACACAATTTCATCTATTAAGTGTGTCTATACAAAATATAATAACTATACTAGGTGACTCAGTAAAGCAAAGTACCGTATCTTAACGAAAATAAAGGAAGCCAGATATTTTTCCGATATCCTTGAATGTACTCCACACTTAAGTCACATTGAATGTACTCCACACTTAAGTCACAAGGAGCAAGTTTCATTAACGATTCGCTACGTCACTGAAG